>NC_060253.1:113256772-113864621 GCF_921293095.1 Ischnura elegans
CGGCTTGAGTTGAAGTGAGGTGGGGCAATAGTGTTCGAATGGCGAATCATTTCGGGTTGATCGCGAGAGAGCTGCAGGTTCTATCGAGATATGGTTTCAGGGAAGACACACTCGGACGACGAAATGGAATGGAAGTGAGACACAGCGCATGCGTATTGGGGATCCCAAAGCCTCTCTCAATGCAAACCATCTTTCCTCACATTTCATATTTCTCCTCGCGCTAGTTGTAAGCTGAGGTAAACCACTCGCAGATGACGTATATCTCCGCTGTCATCTCCCAATTCCCCCCGGCCCATCCGCCTTCCTCTTCACGTAAACTCATATCGGGCACACACAACATTACCCGTCATCCATCGCATGACATGCGAGTTTACAAAAACCGTTCGTTTTCCCGCCACCTGGCATGTTTCCTCCATAAATTTGCCCATAATTCTGTTTAGGTGTGTATTTATGAATACATTTCCACTGTTTATCCGCGGAGGCATAACATGGGGGCAGGTGATATGCTGACCAGCCGCTACTGAAATACACTGAAATGGTGAAAGCAGTTAAAACTATTCTTCATAGAGTATCCTCTGTTGTGAACTATTCACTTATCTAGGTACAGGCATGGGAGAAAAGTGGCTGCAAGCGGTAGACAGTTTTACTCTGTGGTTAAACTATATACTCTATGCTACTAATCATACTCAATGTACTGAAAGATTCTCCTGCAATTAAATGGCTAACCTCTTGAATGGTTAAAGTGGTTTTCGGGTTTCCCACAGTGTGGGTCATTATCATAGAACCGACGCAGTGTGGGCTGAAGGCGAGGAGAGAGTGAAAATATATGCAGTGCAGTTGTTTGAAACTTTCTTCAATTACTCAAAAAAAGGCGACTATCATTTCATGGGATCCCAATTACGATGGAAACCCGGCGCTGTCAAGACTCAGGCTTCTGTCAAACACAACAATGTATATTTGTCAATCAGGTTAAGTGCTCATGTTAATGGGAATGTTTTTATTGCAAATATTAATTAAAAGTATGAAAATATAATCCTTAGTAGCCATTAAGTCCAAAATCCTTTCTTATTGGAGTATTAAATATTATTCCGCGTATTCATTAAATCAAGTTAATTTCTCATGATAATGGATTTATTTTTTTAGCAAGTAATCTCTTTTTAAGGCATGAAAAATAAAAGTGCGAACGATCAAATTCAGAGAAAGAAGGCCAAAGAAATCGACCAATGCCTCCACGAAGGGAGGACACACACCTTTCATAGTTGCTTACTTTAAACTTAGATTTCATTTTTTTGTTTTGTATGCTATGAAATCAATAAAATTTACTTCTTACGCAACTTCTGCTAGATAATATTCCAAGGATTGGCGGATTCAAAGTTTCATGGAAAATATTACTACAGAACGCTTGGTAGAAGGTGCTGACGCTTGTAGGATAATTTTATGATTGAAAACTGCAATAATTCAATGATAAATATTGTGGAAAAGTGAAACCAGCTTTTATTGAAATATGTGAAACTTTCTCCATATAACGCCTGTATCTGTTCAATTTATGATACATTTTACCTTTCTTAAGTTTGTGTTAAGAGTTTTGAAAGTCTTTGGGGTGCCCTTTCGTCACAAAATAGCTTAAGTTAATTTTACGCGAGTTTTCGCCTGACATGGAAAAAAGTCAGTGTTTAAAAGATGGAAATTCATTCAAAATATAGATTTCAAAGTTGTGAAAACATGAGTAAGGAAGAAACTGTCTTCCTGGGAAAATTGTGTCATGTTTACGTGCCTGTGTCTAGGCAACGGCGAATTGACGTGCCAACATGCAGTGGGGGCACGAAGCCATTTAACACGTTCTCATAAAATTAAATTCTTGCCTGATCGTGTTTTCTAGAAAAACCTTGTAACTCAAATTCATACACCTTCCTCATTAGTAAACGACTTAAAAAAATGTCTGAACTGGTCACAATCAGATGATAATGCTTTCCTACGCAATTAATTAATTATTCTTCAGAGGAGCCGCCATTTTTTATAAGGGACACTTGCACCAATCGCTCGGCTGTAAAACAAAATTTAACCCATTTTCAGGAGCGGTATTTCGACTTTGACTTCGTAGCTGATGACGTCAAAGTGTTGGGCTGATTGGCCTGAGTGGAAGTTGGGCGTGGATTGAGGGATAATTGTGTTTGCTTAAACGCATCACGACGATGATGGCGGTGGGTCAAATTTCCTGTGCTTCCATCTGTTGGCGGCGGAGCAAAAGATAAGCGGCGGGAGGTTGAACAGATTATAACCGTCGCCGCCGTTGCAACACTCGCCGATTAATCTCGATGGAGGGGAGCGGCCGCAAAGTGAACGGCGATTGGAATTTTAAATGAATTTGTTTGAAGCGCCTCCAAGGTATGTTTAAATGAATTGAGAAAGGATCTGGCGTTTGTATAGAGAGAGAGGGATCTCATTAATGCCACCATCATGCTCATAAATGAATTCAATTAATAATTACTTAGCGAAACCATGTTAGAAAGAAATTTGATTCTCTCAAAGCTCTTACGTCAAGTTCGTAATCAGCGACCTCAAAAACCTCTCAATAATCTACTTTGTTGCCTCGGAGTCTTCCGTGGCGTTCAGAATTCGTGCATCTCTCCATTTCCCGGGTTTTCGCCGCGTTTTGTTGTCAGAGGTGACGACAGTTTCGCCAGGATTCCACCAGGCGTCTTCAGGTCGAATCCTGGCGAATTGCCGTCACCTCTGACAACGAAACGCGGCGAAAACCCGGGAAATGGAGAGATGCACGAAGGTACTTTGGTCACGATCGTTCCGAATTCTTAAGAATTTTGAAATTAGCGGCGTCACCTATTGTAAGGTACAGTGTTACTGTGCATTTTTTCGTGTGTTTTAATTCCCCAATGGATTGCGGGCTGAAATCCTCTTGGTAGATGATCTAGTACTCACAAAATTTTAATTGTGTTCTCATTACCGTAATTTTTACTCTGAAAATATATCTTCTGTTTGTGGTATTATAACCAATTTCCATGGGAACATTCGCTCGCTCTACTCTCACATCATCCGACCAAAATAAGAGACCATTAAGAAGTGTTAGTTGTACTCCGTGTACGCGAAGGCGAATGCCTATCTTGTTTTCTGTCTTGCATTACTACACCATTCATCCAATCACCATGACAGTTATCAATTGATTATAATTAATTTTGGTTAAAGTTTTCTTATCGTTCCCATTTATTTATTGGTTCTTAAAACCGTTTTTTTCCAGCCTGAATAGCAATCAGATATGACATGAATACACAAACGTAGTTCATGTCATATCTGTTTGCATTTCAACTTGGGAAAAAACTGTTCTAAGGAACAATAAAATAAATGACAGAAGAACACGCATACTTCTGTATTTTTTATCATCAAAAGAGAAAAATTTAAACTTGACTCCTTTGTTTATAAGACATGAAGAAATTGTAACAAATGTAAGTCATGTAATTTGACAGATAATATCTCACATTCTGATAGATATCTTACCCTGGTCCTCGTATATTGCCATCCACATCGAAAATTTCGTTAGTAAGCAAATTTCATACATTGTGGCCATTTCTTTTTCCGGAATTATTTCCCCGTTTGTTTAGATTGCGTAACAATATTTCGCTAGCCCTCCTGCTAGCTTCTTCAAGCTAATCAGACACGTTACAGAAATAGCGAAAAGACCAATTACCTACAAAGGCGGTTTTAAATCGGGCAACAATTTTATTCGGAATTTTTACAAATGTAGGCAACGATGAGATGAACCCCTGCGCATGCGCGTGAGAAGCACGAGGAAGGAGGAGGAAGCACGAGCGTGGAAACGGCAAATCAGATAAGCCGACCAATCTAGCAGGATGGCAAGCGAGATATTGTGATACTATTTAAAAGAGTGTGGAATGCATCCCGAAAAAAATATAGCCTAGAGTTCATCCGTGGAAGGCTACGAGTTAAACTTCATACGATTGACTCGTATGTTGGATGATGTTGCCGTAACAAAATCACCGTATGCCAGGTCATTAGGCGTATTGTCATCTTCACTGTTTGCCACTGTCTTTCTCTCGCTAAATTAATCCTCGACCTTGTTCGCCTGTCTGAGATGACGGGTCGAAATAAGAGTTGAGCCACAATAAGTTAAGTAATATTCACCGCTTTTTTTATCCTAGCCATCGGTCGATTCGCTCCGTAGTGGCAGTTGTCAAAAGCCAGGGCTCCTGTTGCATATTGCCTCGTTTCTTCCATGCCTGAGCGAAGGACTTGCCGTCTTCCACATGGAGGTTGTTTTCTTTCTACATGGCATCGCGTATTATCTCCTTCTTCGGATATAAGCTTGGCCTCTACGACATTTATTTTGTGCCTGCCCATGTTTAATATATGTGTCCATGAACATATGTACATGAGTACCTACCCGGTGCGCTATGGCGGAGAGTTTCAACTGCCAGTTCCTCTTAGTGTATTGATGCTCCAGAAGTTTTTCCAATGTAACTACCCCCACGTGTACGTTGTGCTTCATAAAATCCACTCTTGATCTGCACGAGTACTTCATCATACTCACTCGCGCAGATTGATCTCTGGTTTCAAATGCACACGCTCACAGTGTTTGTCAGCGCCGAAGGCGCGTATACTTTTGCTATACCGGTGTGAACAAAACTCACCACAACCAGCCAGTTTCAAAAAGAAAGTAATTAAAATTGGCGCATGTGTATCGTTGTCTGTGTAAATGATTGTTTGAGTAGAAATGGAAAGATTGTGAAACATTTTTAACAAATTTATTTAAATTAAATCATATCAGTTTTTTTCTTTTGCTTAGGGAATAACGTGTGCTTTGCAAGCAGCAAAATAGATATTTATTTTATTTTTTAAATTATTTTTTATCAATCAAATCTTGTTGCTATATTTCGTTGTTGAAATTAGGGGTATTGCCAACAGCCAATGAGAAGCGAACACACCCATGGCTAAGATATAAAAGCGGAAAAGATTGTGAGCTTGCTTTTTAGCGCGTGAGTTGGAGCGCGCATTGGTGGAATATTCTCTGAGCCGGCAAGTGCAGTTTTATGGGAAAGAGTAAAAATTTCCTTGTGAAATATTTGTTTAATAAATGAGCAATTTATTTTTGGAAAGGTATTTAACTAGGCACTCGTCTCCATTTGTGAGTAACCCACATTTTTGAATCGTATGAACCTAAACAAGCGAAGTAAATTCACTATCATGACAGTTCCCTTCATAGAAGTTACCAACACCAACCGTTTCCACCAGAAAATCTTCACCTTAAGTGCTTACCGAAGAACCCTTGACTATTATCAGCAAGTGGGTAAACGAAGAACTGTAGCAGAAAAATAAACGGAGTGATAACAGTTAGAAAAAGTACCGAAGGATGGAACGACCCCCTTAAACCGGGAAAATTGAGGCATTCATATATAATTAAACCGATCGTTATCCTCCAATATTAGGCGTTTTTAGAATAAAAGCACATTAACTAGTGACGATGAGCGACTGAATCCTCCCTCAAAACAATGTTTAGATGCAGGTGCGCATTTTCCGACTCTCGACGACACTCTAGGCACATATGACGTCACGCCTGGCCTCGGCTCGCGCAGTGGCCGGCTCAGAGAAATTTCGCTCGCTTTTCAAAGTCAATTTTTTATTTCTTTTGGCAACCAATGGAGAAACTTTAGGTATTTTTGCAAACTAATATATCCTTTATACCTGTTAAAGATAGTTTTCATCGCAATCGACGACCCATGCAAGTTCCTCATTTTTATATTTTGATTTGTAGAAAAGTCGCGAAATGTTGACCAAATTAAGCTGAAAACTGTTTGGAGCATGCATTATCATCGGGAATGGATATTTTTTTTTTAAACTTTACAATTCTTACTTCCCGGGAGTTTAGTTCAAAGTCATTAGTGAAATTCCTCAGTAAGAGAAAACCAAGCAGAAAGCGAAGTTGGGAAAAGCGTAAAAATGACACTGCTGAGGCATCCGCCCTCTATCCCTGAACGCCAAACGTCATCACCTGATCACGCCCATCACATTGTGCCGTTATACGATATAATATCGGTGATTTTGGAAGTCACACGCTTTGACTTCTGCGTCTGCCCGTATATCTTCTGCCTGTACTTATCTGAGTTACTCAGCCTTTGAGCGGCACTTGAGAGGAGAGTGAAGTGCCCCAGATACGTACACATGTCCACTGAGCACAGTTACAGCCAGACGGTGCTCCGAGGATACCTGCACCAGAGTCCTCTGGATTGCCGTTAATACACTATATGCACAGCCGTAGCCTACGTTATCCATGTATAACGTAGAATAACAGAAGTATTTGTATATAACGTAGGCTACGGGACAGCGTATAGTTGACCCCTTGGGGGATTAGTGTAGAGAACTGCCACCCATAGGACTCTAGCAAACACCATTTGCACTGTTGCAATGGGAATCACTCTTGGCGGCAATATTAACTTAAATGAGCTACAACTTTTTAATCTGCGACATGGCATACAAAAGGAGCGTACATTGGCTTCAGGATGTCTCACGTAACGTGACCCTTGGCAAAGAAGCCTATTGGCTGAATTGAAGTATTGAAGAATATTGAAGTGAATCACTCTTAACCATTGAAACGAAACTTGAAATGCTCAATGATCCGCATCACGTGATACAAACAAAAACACGTTGGCCTCGGCCACTTTCAAACTGCATGGGGACGCACTGCATGAGCATTTTCTTCTACGCCCGTAGGCGTAGGCAGGTATTTCCTCTGGAAGTGGCGATTGCCTCTCTCTCTCTCTCCGCGTCCTTCCTTTGTCTGGCGCCATTTTCCATGGCGCCCTCTTTCGCTTGGGCTTCTTGACCGGAAATGACGCACGTGAAGTGCTTCCCAACAATCGCGTTCTCTCTCTCTCCAATGGCGCTCTCTCCGTCGACGAGGGTGGGGGCGTGTGCCCCCCCTTTAATCGTATTCTCTGACAGTGTAAACAAGCGCCAGCGACAGTGCGCAACGCGTTGAGCTTGGCGAGTGTTCGAATCAAATCATAAATATTGCAATTGATGATTCTCCAGTCTAAGCCTCGATATGCTGCCTAACACCGCGCAGTCAAATAAGTCGCTGACACTCGCTTCCCATCAGAATCCATTGGCGATCCCACTTTTATGGAGAGAAAAGCGATAGTTAGGACTGCCTCCTACCAACTGAAATTATATTCTTGATGATAATGAGGGGAAGTTTAAGTTCGTGTAATATTCCCTTAAGCGATTTGGAAATCGTCCGCAATTTCCTAATACCGTCTCTTTCGTTTTCGAAATCTTCACTCTTTCTTCTTGCACAATCGTGGTTTTTTCACCCTTATGCGAGTGTTATAAATTTCACTCTTAGGATCGTTCGTTCAAATTTCCGGGTTTCTCTCCACCTTTCCTTCCAATTTTCCTCTCTCACAATGGCGTAAATGGCCTTAGCCTCGATCGATCCTCTCCTCTCCTCTAAGTACTTTCTTATACGATATCATAAAGGGTGGAGCATGCCACTTTGCCGTGAGAGCTCGGCATTCGCAGTCTTCGCACGCATTTGCGATAAATCTTTCTCCATCTTATGTTTTCACTCTGACGTTGAAGATAAAAGTTAGCTGACGGCAGGTTGCCATGGCAGTATCAGTTTTACTACTTTTAACGAATTTTTTTCCCAATAGTCTTTCTGTGAGGTGGCTTTCGCTTCGAGGTGAGATAGTGTGGGAATGTTCTCGGATGAAATAGTAAAAGAGAGAGACAGGTGGTATTCCGCACTCGTCCGGCCACATCGTGAATGTGCTGCGAGCATATGGGATCCGTCGCTAAAACTCTTAATCCGTGAACTTTATAAAATACAAATGAAAGCTGCGAGATTCGTGAAAAACCGGAACGGGCGAAGAGAAAGCGTTACACGGAGTTCTAACGATTTAGGCTGGGGGCCGCTAGATACTCGGAGGCCACGCGCTAGGCCTAAATTGCAAGAGCAATAGATAGTTCTAGAATGCTTGAGCAATTTAAAATAGCTGTCTGTCAGGGGTACTATGCAGATGTAGTTCTTGGCGTAAATTATCTGCTTTTTAGTAAAGGTAGGTATGCTCAAATCGTAGAAAGGGAAGGGAAGACTTTGATCCTGGTAAATTCCTTAGGCAGGCTTCCGCGGGTCGATGAGTATGAGGATACGTCTCTTTCGGGTAATACACCGCGCAATGGACCCACGCGGTGTATTACCCGAAAGAGACGTATCTTTGATACTGGTAGTTCAATGTGTATATATACCTGCATGTATACTTGATACAAATATCTGCTGAAGGTGAGGGAAGAGGTCATACCAGGCTAAACCACAGACGTGTGAACTTCGAGCATTCAGGTTAAAAGGGGTCTTCTTCCTTTCGCTGGGCTTTCTTGTATTTGGAGAATTGGTGTCGTAAAGCTACACCCGTAATTTGGGCCCCAGATCCCTCCATTTGTAATCAAGTCCCTATCAAGTGTGCCTTGTAACTAGAGCATTACCACTCGCGTATTTAATTAACACCTCATCTACGCTACAAAATGCAGATGAATGCTACGTGACTTTTAATGAAAACGCTAATTGTTTTTCTCTCCCTGGAACCTCGATTCTTTGTAAAAAATAATGTACATGTCGTAATTTTAATTCATTACCGTAACATCACAGGGTTTTTAAATTAAATACATTGAAATATTATTTAATTTCTTGACGGAAATTATTTTATAATTATAGTCTTTCGATTAGTCGCTGCTTAAGACCGTAGTCTTTTAAGCCTATCTGGGAAATCGCCGTTTCATAGGTTAACGCAATGCGTATTCCATTTCTGTCTTCTTTTTTTGTCTGTCTGTGTAAGTGCATGGCTTGCCTTATTCATGAGTGCCTGAGGGCGTGCCTTCGTGTTGATTGGAGCGATTAAAGTTAGGTGGGAACTCTCACCACCTATTTCAAAGTGCACGCGTTGTTTATGTCATTCTGAGTCCTTTTATAGGTGTGTGTTATGCAGTGCACTTTTTCTTCTATAATAAATGAAAATAATAATAATAAAAGCGACCTGTTGTGCGTGTGAACATCCTCTTGGATGCTGGCGATCGGTCACCCCCTGCCATACACTCTATAGGTGGCTCGCAGGGAGTCATGCAGATGTAGAGACCGAAGTCACCACTCACGCCGCAGTCTTTTACGTCACTTCCGTAGGGATAACAGTTGCGTAAACATTGCGTTGCGCCGGAGCTACGGCGGTTGTTTGAGGTTGCCATGGCAGCATCCGTTTTACTGCTTCCGCAGATTTCTTTTCCGTACAGCCGTTTGGTGGAATGACTTTTTCTTTCGAGGAGCGAAAGACGTCCGCCTGTCTTCTCAGCGAGCGATGGATCTTATGTGCCGCCGGCGCCTAAATGGTACACTCCCCTTCTCTTCTCTGAAAAGAGAAATGCTTTTACTTCGGGCCGTTCCGCTGTTTTTCGCTCACTTCCTTCCTTACCTTGGATGTTGGTCTAGAATAAGAAATGGAAGAAGAATAAGGCGGTGTCCATGAGGCAGAACTGTGGTAATGAATTTGCGTGATGAAAAAATTAAACAGCAGCTGATGTGGGTTACATTCCATTGAACCATGTAAATGGCAATTACGAGAGGGAACTACCCAATTCACCCATAGAGAGGCCGTATTCTGTATCTCCAGAAAAGGGCGTACCCAGGGTCATATAGCCAGGGGGGCAAGCCAATTTCTAGGGTGGGGGGGGGGGGGGCAAACCAAGTTGTGACATTAGTTTATGAGATTATTTCCCTGAAAAAATATTTTTATTTTAGTTGCATATCTTATACTAATACATATCAGTTTTCGTGGATTTAAAGAAAATTTATTGAATGCTTTCGCACCAAATCCGTACTGATTTTGCTAAATACTTATGTGATTTTTGCTTCTAGGGGGGGGGGGGGGGAGAGAGCTGCCCCCCTCGCTGGGTACGCCCATGTCCCATGTCTCCAAACCGATCGGTGCGGCACCGATTCGTCGTATGGGACGTCACACCGATTCCCGGCAAGCAGTCGTGGGACTATGTAAGAACCCAGTCGGTGCGTGCCGATTGATTCCCTTTACGATAAAAGAAGATATTTGCTAATAAGCATGAAGTTTGCCGCAAAATAGGCTCAACGTTAGATTTTGTTCGAAATGTCGCTTTATATAGATTTTTAAGCTATATCTACATATTCGCAATGCACCACACATCCCTTGCCGTTTTCCAAGTTACATTTCTATTAGCATGAATGAGTACCTTGAAATAAGCATACATTTCTGCATGAAGGGGAAAAAGAAATAATGTTTTTAAGCATTATTGAATTGAATTGGTTGACTTAGAAACGGTAATCAGAGTATCATGAAATCATTCGTCATAATGCATGAGAAACACTACGTACTCCTCTGCGAAATTGTTCGTAGGCAGGCAGGCTTTGCAGGATTCCCTTTTGCGTTCTCCACCGGGTGTCATTTTCCATTTCCGACGTTTCGATACTCGACGCGCGCGTCGCAACCAGGGCATTTGCAATATATTAATCCGTCTTCGTATTTAATGCTGAGAACGACGCACCGAAAAAAGTTTAGAGCTGTGTTTCGCGCTTTCCAAAAGCCGTGCTGACCGCCATGATGGAAGTTTCCACCGCCCAAGAGAGTCAGCGAAACATTGATAACAGCGAAATTATCGAGACTGTTGCCTATAATCGAGGTTGATGATGCTAGCCGATAATTCCCTGGGTGATGTCTGTTTCCCTTTCTTGGATATCAGCGTTTTGCTTGAAACTTCCGAGTCCATTGGTAAATGTCCATTTGACAATATTATCCCCTCGAATATTATCCCTAAGAACGGTGCACTGCCAACTGCTCAAGAACGAGGGCGGGTTATCCCTCAGGACCCAACCACGGAAAATTTTTCACTCCCTGCTATTACCCTCGCAAAAAGTCGGAATACCCAGTTGGAAGTGCTGCACTTCGGTAAATAATCAATCTGCTGGAATGAAATACCCTGCAACTGATAGAAAAGTTATTTCTCTCTTTCCTCATGCATGATTAATCCTCACATTTACAATTTATTTATCTGATTTTGTGTGACGTAATTACGGCTTTTGACTTTGGGATAACGGTAACTCCGCTCTGATCGATATTTTCTCTTATTGTAACTTTTTTGTGTTGACACGCGTTTTCATAAAATTTTGGGAATTATAAAAGAAAAAAGAGAAGCTGCATCTGCAAGAGTTACTAAGTTACTAAGTTGCTTAATCATTTTTTTAGTAACTCAAGGATTTCGTCAGTAACTATGGAGTAACATCCGAGCTTATAGTTTTCCATACGATATTCGCCTTTCTTTAGTTACTTAAGGTTTGTTTGCGTCACTAAAGAGCGGCCTATTTTGTTGTATAGTGCCTATATTTTTAAGCCATTTGATCATGGCATTTTGACTAGTGTTTGGTCTGTAGTTCATTACCTTGGACCAATAGTTTTCGGTTCATATATTCTGGGCAATTGTTGATCTATTGTTCTGGAAAATCTTGTCCCATGTAATGAATGAATTTTTTTAGTTTTTCTATAAATTTTAAAAGGTTTATTCTCTAGTGTTCAAATTTTATTTTGGGACAGCACTTTTATTAATGCACACACCGGAGAATAGCTTTACGAAAATATAATATACACCTAAACTTGCTGTTAAAAAACTGTTATTTTTGTTAATTCAATACTTATGCAAAACAAAGCCGGATGAATCAATTGTTGTTGTAAGGGTGTGCCTAATATGATGTTGAGGAGAAGAGTTTCCTTTCAAGAGTTTATTTCATTGCAATCGACGCTCTATCGACCTATTGGATGTCGACTGTTCGCATTGAGGATGCGGGGGGGGGGGGGGGGGGAAGGGGGGTTGGCGTCGCGGCGCGTTGGCGTAATTTATGTCCGTGGTGCACTAGCTGTCTCGCGCGCAGCTGAAGATAACGTCGCGCACCATCTCCCTTTCTCTCTTTCCGCAAATCGCTCCGCCCACTCGACGGCGAGAGATCATTCGGCCTCGCGGTCCAAAATTCCCAAATCTCCAGCGGCGGGAAAGTTGACTTTACATGCATTTGTGGCATCAGACGCTTCCATTTGATTCTCCATCATTCTTCAATCGCACACCACATTTCGACAGCCTCCAGCCTTGATTTATTCGCTGCCGTCACCAGTCCAATTCCCTCCACCATAAATACACATGCTCCAAACGTTGGTCCTAATAAATTAATCTCACACGTGTGTCGATGGGAACTTATCGGCGGGGTAGAGTAAAGCCCATAGCATCATGCGGTACAGCAGGGTGGGGGAACAAAGTTAATTACTTCAGGGTAGAAAGGAAACTGAAAGAAACACAAAAGATTGCCGACACCAACACTAACTCAACTGTAAGCGCAGATGCCCTATCAGTAGTAGCTCTAGAACCGCCGCTGAAATATATCATATTGAAATCGAAGGTAATAAAAGAGTAAATAAAGTGCAACGAAACAGAATATTTCGACGAAATTATTGCTATTGTTGTATTATTAAAAAAACAGTGTTATCTATCCTACTATTAGTTCCTTCAAGAAGAGAGTCCGAAAAATCACAATAAATAAATGCAATACTGAGTGGGCGGACAGCGTGAAAGTTAGACACACTTTTGAAATCTTCGCCAGCATTGAGATAAGGAACCAGACGCAGTTCAGGTTTACATTAGAGACAACGTTAAGTTCTCGTGAGTCACGGTAGTTGTTTGGCTTACCTGGAAAAAATAGGGAGAGCGAAGAGAGGACTATGCCTATGTGTGTGAAGAATAGGACACTATTTGACACAGGATAATAATAATAATAATAATTTGTCTTTATTATACAAGCGAATTTAGGACAGCGTTGTCCTCTCTTACAATTAACTTGCTAGACATTCACACACATCCATGCCCTGGATGGTAGTCAAGCCACCCAGGCGGGATTCGAACCCGCGACCTCTAGGTTGGCAGTCGGGGACTTTACCCCGGCGCCACCGAGGCCGGCGATAGTGAAATGTGTAAGATTTGAAGTCTGGAGAATGAACATTTATCATGGAATGGAGGAAAACCTGGAAGTCTTACAACATCTAGTACATTTCTGTTTAAAAAAATAAAAAACAAAAATAACTGCAACGTATTTGCAGACAGTTTACAAATATATAAGAGAATAAGATTGATCTGTCGCTATGTTCAGTCATGTGATAGTTTTGAAATCAATATATCATAAAATATTTCAAATCACTAGTATTAGGGGTTATATTCTTGAATTCTATACCTAAAATTTGATATTTAAATGCTTTCAATTATTTATATTTGTATCTGGAGCGCATAAATATTGGAATTTTAGGCTTTTACCATAAACTGGTTTGTCATGCACCATGTGCATTTAAGTAAGCAACTACAGTGCAAAAATGTAAACTGTATAAACATTGTAAATCATGAGATTTCTAATGATTAAATATAAAGATTTAGGAGGGGTAAACTGAGTGAAACCCTCAAGAAAGGGAATCCGTTCATCCCTGATTAGGGATGCTGGTGCGAGGAAGAAGCAGGAACGCACCGTGTGTAGTGAGGAGCAAAGATACCCTGCGTAAAACGTCGTCCTCAATGGTTGCAGGAGGGCAGAGCTTCAAACGGCGGCCTTCGCCCTCGGCCACTCGCAATTGGTCGGCCGCCATTACCACGTGTTTGAAAGCGGCGAAGAGCCCGCACTCTGGCGGAGAAATCGGAAACTTTCGGCCGAGTGTGGCTACCCTCGAGAACGAATCGTCGAGTGCAGTTACAATCGCCCGCGAATTCATGCCTTACTTTTCGCACCTCCCAAGGAACAAGCTCCTAATAAATTCAGTCGCAGCATAAACACTGCAGATTAGAGCCAAGCAAATTTGTGAGCGAATGCCCAAGCAGCCAGTTTTATTATAATAGTCGCCCGAATCCGATCATACTCGGGTGGTTGACTCTAGGCGAGTGTCACAGCCACACTATCGCTTACATAACTCGAGTGTAATGTACATTCGATTATATCGCGAGTCGTGGAGAGTCGCTATGGAGGTGGCCAATGGGGCTAAGCACAGGTAAGTGTATTCGCGTTGGCGATATGGGTGAATGAGTAATTACAAATGGCGTTGAATAGGATTTCATCGATTTCCCAAGTCCTACGACTCGAATTATCGGTGTAAGAATCCAAATTTATTAACGGAAGATTAAACTCTCCCCCGTAATAATTACAATTGTCTCTCGAAGTAAATTCCGAAATTTACCACTTACGTCGAAAGAATATATCAATGTTATAATACATCTGTAAACTGCAAGATTGGAATAGGGTGTAACATTTCATTGGAATATCAAGAAAATGGAACAATGTTACCGCAATATTAGGGGTGTTCGGATCATGGGCTGCTGGGTGATTCATCGTGAGCAAATTGAAATTCCCCGTAGATGGGCCATGATAGCAGTGGCCATGCATGCATGCTATGATAACCATAGGAAACCATGGGTCGAATGACTTAGAGAACATTTGATTCCACATTCCCCGCATGCATCTGTTAGCAGTGTGTATATGTATGTCAAAAAGTTGTTGCCTTAAACTTATATTGGACTAAAGTGTGATCCAATAGCCTTGTACATATTATTTATTTACTTCTATGTCATCTCTACGCGCGGATTACATGATTTGCGCTTTAGCTGTGGGTGATACGATGTTTTGAGTATCATTTAGAATTCAGGAGGCAGAAATGCATGACCAGAACCATGACCAAATATTGTGATTTATTTTTATGTTGCATACGCGAAGCGCAGGATATGCGATTTCTGCCAAATTCTTTGGCAGAGTTCAATTAAGTTCAACTTAAGGCCTTGTCGCATGCCTCATTTTATTTCGCAATTGGATTTCTTTTTAAGTATCCACTTATGCTATTGGGAATGCATAAGTTTTAAATTAAGACGGATTTTTTGGCAATTAATTACTGCAAACAAATGAAAAGGTTTGCCGCTTCTTTAAGTAGTCTTGAGTCAGAGTTCGAGGGACAAGGAACGATTACATATTTTCTAAGAGATCATTTAATGGGCAGCTGCTCCTCATTCCAAGCGTAAATGCGCTGTAGGGAAAGCATAACGAGACAAATGCAAAGAAATATTATTCCGATCGGCGCGTTACTTAGATAGACGAGCACTCATGCAAGATAAAATGTTGTAAAGTGCTTCATTTGTAATCAGCAGGAATCACTTGATAACTATGATCATCATCTTATAGAAATGTACATTATTAAAAATACGTTGCTATTTGTTAGCTGGACCAGCCAAACATAAATCCAAGGACTCGATGGTATCAGCGCCCTCTGGTTGACCGTTCTCAACACCACTCCCTCGTTGTTATCATGAGGTAATCTAGAGGACTCTGAATGGTGATGTGGTTCAGCGCCGCTATTAATTTTGTGGAGATCTTTGGAACCAACCTCCGTCTTTAATTTTATTCTGTTGAAAATTCGATAAATGTTGATCGCATTGAGCTGAAGTTATTTATTACATGCAGTTTTGCATCGATTATGGGTCTCTCTTTAAAATATCAGAATTAAAGCTTACTTACGGGAGAGTTAGTTTAAAATTGATTGCAAAATGTAACCGTAACCAATAGACCGACGCTTAGAGAAGTTAAGGAAAACGTTGTAAATGCAATTATCGGAAGTGCTCCTAAACTAATCGGATCTGTCGTGTTCCGTTTTTTTTCCTTAGCCAAGTTACGCGAAGTGAGCCTCGCCATGGCCTGCACTCACTCCGAAAACTTTTCCTCGCGATCCTTTTTCTTTTATCTTCTTGAAATTCAAAGTAGACTCATCCGTTATGTAATCGCATTAACTTCGAGAGTGCCGCGTGGGCCCCTTCGTTTGTTTTTCCTCGGCGGAGCGTTCTCCGCTTCCCATGGCTTGAGCGCTTTCCGAGTCCTTGAGTAATTTTGTCAACTAAAAATAGACCTGGATTCCAAATCGCTGTATACCCACCATACAACGTGTACCCCAGCGCCATCTTGACCCGCCATCTCTTTGTGAATGTCATAATATTTGGAACTCTCGCCCATGTTTTATTTTCGGCGGTTTGATCGGTGGCCAGTGTGAAATATTGAACGCACGCGGGATTAAAATTTTGGCAAGGAAAGCGAATGAGATTGGCGCCTATTTTTGCTGATATTTCCTGGACGATCTACATGCGATGCCCTCCTGTATGACGCGTTAACTAAGTAAATACGCACATGGTATATGATGAAATCATGCTCTCTGTGTTGAATAGTGTGCCTCTATACGGGAATAACTCCTGTTTTGTGGTCGCTTTCTCAAATACTTCCATAGGAATCCCGTATGTAATGACAAAAGATAAAGTTCCTCCACAAGCTATGAAAGCTTATTTGAGAGTGTTGAACGAGCATTCTGCCTTTGTCAGTCGTTATTCAACTGTTTACCCAATTACGTCGATCGTGACCGCATTCACCTCCGATGTTTGCGGTCGCCTTTCGTACGGCCTCGCTCACTTTCCGTCGCCGTTCGGCTTCCCGCGCATCAGCTCACGTGGTTCGCTCAACTCTGGCGTTGAGCAATCCTATCTGTCAATGATCGGGTCTACGCGAACGAATCAATGAACCAGAACTTAAATGACGTCACCAACTCATGACAAGTGGGAACTTTTGCATGCTCACATTTTAAAGTTATGGCTGATTGATGAGGAAGCCATTTTATTGCCATAGCTCTTCATCTTTCTCGTTCATCTTCCGAGCTGAATCGTAGGAAATTGAGTTTTTCGGGTTCTGAAAAATTGTAAGTAAACGACCCCTTTGATATTTCTTGGTGAAACCTATTGTTTTATTCTTATCTACCCTTAGTGTACATTTAGGGTAGGAAATCGCTAGAACGGGAAAGTCATTCTTTGCTTCCAAATTTCGCCTCTAGTTTGGATGACGTCACAGATGTGGTCAAATATGGGCATTGTTTGAAAGTTTTGATTGGTTCTAGGGGATCCACTTTCATTGCTTGTGTCGTTCTTCTGTCTCTGACCGAACGCAGCTGAAATTTCTTATACTCTCATGAAAATAATCCCATAAAAAATTACAATACGAGGGGGACCGAAAAATAACCGGACACAATTTTAAAAATTCAAAATTTAATTTTTTTATGTTGCAAACGTTAGTCACCTTCGAAGCACTCTCCATTTACACTGATGCATCCGTTGAAACTTTTTTCCGCTGCGTCAAATATTTATGATATATACTCGTCGTTTTCCGATGCCTCGCAGCGCCGCCTTCGATTTTCTCTTCACCTCCGTAATGTCACCAAAACAATTCCCTTACGCCACCATTTTCATCCGGGGAAACAAAAGGAAATCACAAGGCGCGAGATTTGGTGAGTAGGGTGGGTAAGGAAGCGGCGTTATACGTTTTTTTTTGCCAAAAACTCAGGTCGCAGCAAGCAGCAACACGCGTCGATTTTTTTATCAGGAGTCAACAAGCGGACGATGAATTTCACCTCGACTCGTCACATTTGCTAATCGCAAGCTAAAATTCGCTGCATTGACGTCCACGAAAGACCAGATTGTCAAGCGAGTTTTTCAATGGTGCGCCTCTCATCCCCTTGCACAAGGGCAAGAGTTCTTTTTCACGCTTTCATCAGTTCTGGACCAGGACCAGGCGTTGAATGTCTTCGATCGACATGTTGCCGTTTTTGAATTGCGAATACCACTCATGCACTTGAGCTATTCTTAAGGCATTTATTTTTAAATTAACCGTAGGCAACATTTAAACTGTGTCCGACACACATTTACTGAGCAGAGAAAAAAAATTCAAAGCTTCAAGCTGTTCTCGAGCATCAGCCATTTAAAATATCGAAGGGGTCAAAAAACTCTTCGAATGCAAACTGTCGCAAGTGCTCGCTAGAACTGTCTAAAGCCTAAAGTATACTCTCGCATACTGGCTCAAAGAGACTCAGACACAACTGCCATCTGGTGGGAGAAGCCCAAAATATAACAGCGACGCACAGTGGTCCCAAATCGAAAAAAGCTGGCCAAAATTAATTACGCCGTTATTGCTATGTATATATTTGACCTAAAGGTCCATTCTCATTGTTTTTGATCCGCTTATTCTGAATTTATAACTATTTTTTATGTATTTTCAATAATTTTATTGTTATTTCACATTTTGTTTAAATAATTATTTATTTAAACAATGGAATTCGAGATTATCCATGTTATAGTAAATACGAATTATGCATCTTATAAAACTGAATAAGTTATTTAAAACATGCATATGCGTATAAAATGAACTGCATTGTTTATATTTGGACAATCTCTGAACAACTGATTTTGAATGAACCGAGAGAGCATTTTCTATTTTCTCAAACGTTTGATCGTAATTGATACAAAATATAAGTTAATATTATTTGAAATTTACATTATAAGTCTATTATTAATATTATTGTTTAAAAATTATAATATCTAATTCTAATTAAGTGGACAACTTTCTTGTTCCTTGAAACGTGCCAATGGATTTGGAAGCAAGTTTAAACGGGGTTCCTTATTTCTCAAGTTTCAATGGAGGCATTATTACAAGCATTGAAATGTCATAAACAATATTTCATAACTCCTTTAACTCAAGTTAATCGCCAAATTAATTGATACGCTGTAATAAGCTTTTTACGCTTTTGGGCATAATTTATCGGGCACATGATTAGGTACGAAAAATTAAGTGAGATTTTCCATTCATTTTGGTTTTTTTAATTGTGAAAAAAGTTAACATTTTTCATTCCCTTTCTCAGTCACTATTACAAAAAAATTAAATACATTCATAATTTCTATCAGACAAACCCTCAGCACTGCCGTCCTCACTCTGATCACTCAATTCTTCAAGGATTAAAAGACTTTTTACCTCGGCTGGTAATTGAAGTAATTTCCTTCTTTGGACCTGAGAAATACTCGATATCATTGGGTCTGACGTTAAGAGTAATCTTTTAAACAGGTCGTCATTAGTGGCGATCCTGGAAAATTTCCTTGAATGGTGCTCCCTGAATCTTCTAATGTCCTTATTCCTGGCCTCCATTGCCTCCTCGGACAAGTGGCCAATAGGAAGGGCTGCTTCTTTGGCGATGGCTGATCCATGTATGAGTAGCTTATGGACGACAGGTGGCATGTGATACCATGAATACAGTTTAACGTATAAATCTGCCGTTGAGTGACAGTATTCTTTAAATAATGCCTCATTAATCTCAAGGCCACTCGCCAATGCCTTCAGGATAACTGCAAACCGGTTAATTAGGTTTTTGTTGATTCCTTGATAAAAGATCATGGCATCATATTTAGTTTAATCTCCATAGTAAAGGTAAAATTCGTAAGAAAAATTGTCTCGCCACAGATAGTTAACAACTTATTTAAAATAAGAAGCTTCAAACTCACACGAGACATTCCAGAAAAAAAGTGAATAATTTAAAGGTATCACCTACCAGTGATTTCAGCAGAGAGCTTAGCATCCGCAAAAAAACGTCTGGCCGTGTTGCCATCATTTGATGTCCCGTAGCTTTGTTTCGGGAAGTCCACATTGAGCCCCGTCCTCGTTTTAAAGGAGTTCTGAATTTCCTTTTTCCTAATTTCAAGACCTGCTTGCTTCCATCGTTAGACCTGGCCTAAAAAAGATTTATCGAATCATATCTTTCACGTGAAACATAGTATTAAGAGCTGTTTCGCAACATTCAAAATTCACTTACCTTCCACTTCTTAATTTTCAAGCGGTAGGATATATGTAAAAGGCATTCAAAACACCGAATAGAGCAATGAAGAATCGATAAACCGAATGAATATTTAGATTCATCTACTGGTCTTTTTTTTCATTTCATCTAACTTATTCATTTCTGAAATGCTGGCCCCACAAATGTAACACTTCATAGAGCTTGTTTCTGTGAGAGCTTCACATACCTGTAAGACGCAATAATTAAACAAAACATCCGCATAAAATATTTAAAAAATGTTCGCTACTCATTTCATGTTTTAATATTGTAATTGACGAAGGATGGACTTACCTTTCCGTTTTTCATCGTCAGCATCAAATGAAAATTCACGCTGATATTTCCTATGCACACCTGTTGCAATGAGTCATGTTGTTGCGAAATATAGTCCTCTTCCTCTTTGGAAATATATTTTGTCTCCCGAACCCACCGGAGGCGGATGGGACGGCAGAAGCGGGTTGATGAAGGTCGGCTATTTGCCCACAAAACGCTCCCTGCGAATGAAATTAATTATTTGACACTTTTCGTAGAAATTTTGAGCAGTGAATAAAATAGATAAAGATATAATTTTTCAATACTCGCCAGTGACATTTTCTGTCAATCGCAGTGGTACTAAGAAACTTGCGAATAGGTTTCCATCCGTCCCTTCTCCCTGTTTTCATTTCTGTTTGTATTCAGAATGACCGGAACTTCCGTCAAACCCGTATTTGCACATTAGAGTGCATTTGCTTTCATCACCAATCTCAATCTCTCCGGCAATGCAAGATAAAATTCTGGATGCAGTGTGGGTCAGAAGACTTTGCAGGTCTGCCTCGCACTTCTCCTCTGAGATCATTATACCCTCAGGGTAAGTTGCATTTTTTGCTGCCAATACAGACTTGTAACCGGGGTACGTGGAGTGGCCATGCATTTTAGATGTCCGTCAGAGGAGCAAGTACTGATGTTTCGTGAAATTACCAGAAACGATCATGGAAAGGGCTTCCTCGGGAGTTAACTGACTTTGCTTCACCTCCTTGGCTCTCCATTTTGATAACACTCGCCGAGCTCTTGAGGGAGTGGTTGTTGTAACCTCTTTTATTATTTTCGCCACGGACTCATCACCTTTGCTTCGATTACTCATGGATGCTCTGCTGGCGATGTGCTGGCTCGAAGATCCTCCGTTGTCCTTCTCTTGGCCCTTTCACTGGACTTCTCAAATTGATTTTTGGTCGACCAATTTCAGCTAACTCTGGCGAACCTTAAAAAGTAGCAATTTTAATTATTATTATTATTGCATAAGTTACAATTTGGCAACTGGCCAGGTGGTAACATGTATATACAAAAAGAAAAACACAACATCCCCACAAAGTCACAAATTGAATTAAGTAGTATGAATATCACTCAAACATCATCACAAATTCCGCATTATATACTTACCGGATGTACTGGGTAGACTTTTAATTAAGGAAATTTCAAAGGAAATTTCAACTTCTAATTTAGCCAATCAGCGAACTTTCTTCTAAAAAACCTATCATTTCTTTTCCTTTCCTTCCACCGGCGAAAATAATGTGAGAAAAACCGATTATCTACAAATTTTTTCAGGATAACTTTAGAGTTATCGTCCTCATGTAACTCTAACTTCTTGCTCAAGTAGTTTAATACGTGTTTTTTTCTCAATGATACAGATCCTTTTCCACTTCCAATAAATTTTTCATGCATCCCAAGACGCGTGAAATTTTTCATATCCAATGAGGTATAAGCCGAAGGCACAAACAACGACAAATAAACCAAATACCCTTATCGCACCAAAAATAATAACGGAAGTGTTTGGCAGGGGTTATCAAACAACACTACGCTATAACACTATGAACGCTCTTCTTCAACCTTGCAAGTCTTCTTTACAAAACTTCGAGGATATTCGACATCTTCCACGCTTGAGGAAACTCACTTTCACGTCTTTCGCTTGGAAAAATCTGAGTAAAACTGAGTTTTGGCGAGAAAATTTCGGGCAAGCGATGTCTAGAAGTAATTTGGGTTTTCCCTAGTGTGAGGAGTGTGAGGTTCGCAATGCTATTATCCCCATTTTCTAGGAAAATTCCCATTTGAAGGGTGAAAAGGCTTACTCCGTTCATCCCCGGTGGCCGAAGTGCAATTCATTACAAGTGAACAGAGAGCGGTGTTTGGGTTTTCCCGGTGGGCACAATAAATAGCTTAGGCCTCTTCATCAGTCGTTTGCCCTGCATGTGGTTGAGGAGGCCATTAAGGAGGCGACAGTGGGTTAATGTGCCGCGTGAGGACGAAAACTAATCCGTCTAACGGAAGGAAAGGGTGGAATAGCATTTTAGGCATTCTTTTTTGTTTTGAATGCATTCAAGTTTTTGAGGATTACAATATGCACAGCTGCGAACTTTCGTTCCATAGATATATCCTTCCGCTCGAGTCCTTAAAGGCCGCTGTACACGGTGAAAGATCATTCGAAAGATCTTTCGAAAGATCATTCGAATGATCATTCGCAAGAAATTCATTCGCCGGTACCGCCGTACACGGTGAAAGATTTCCGTGAATGATTTCGGTGAAAGTTCTGCGCAGAAACGATGCGCACTGGTGCGACTATCGATAGTGTATTTCGATTCTAACGATATTTCCGACCGTTTCTCACCAAATGATTTGTTTTGGAGCTCGCAGACGATGGAACGCTTTGTTTACATGTGCGCTTCAATATACTTTGGTATTGCTTTTACTTTCGGTGGGGTATGACGCACTAAGTAATGAGAGGAATTAGAACGGTACGCATTGACAGCGGAAAACCACTTTAATAAATCGTGCGTTTTGTAATCCCGTAACGAAGTACATAATTGGTTGTTTTCGCTTCAGAGCAAAGATGATTATGCTTCAAGATAGTGTCCTCTGTAACATGATCAGAAGGGAACTTACTCTTCAAATGGCTGCCCGAGGTCTTTTCCCTCGCGATTCATTAAATTATAAAGTTAGTGAAAATATAATTTGGGGAAAAACTGCACATTGTTACTCGTTCAGAGAAATCCTATCTCAGTCCCGTATTGACGCCGCAGCGTCCAGCTCCCATAAAAAAGAACATAATAAGCATAAAGCAAAAGCTCCTCAAGGTTGAAGGCCGGTCGACCACGAGTTTTTATGTTTGGGGTTCCTTCGTGTACACAGCCTTTACAATTTAGTCGAACAAAGGTCATTCCTGTGCGAGAGAAGAAGGGTAACGTGAAGAGAAAAAAGGAAGCGACCTGCTCTATTTTCGAAAGAGTGCGCTTCAGCATCCTCATACTTTCTACAATGAAGTTGGCTCAGTGTCATCTCATTGCTTGCTATCGAAGCAGGGGAAGAAATTGGACTGTGATATTCATGGGCTAACTTATAGGGTTTGCCCCTTGAATTATAGGCAACCCCGTGAGATAGTGACTTCCTAGGTGGGCCAATGTGATGTCACGGCTCGTTTTGGCTGGAATGTGTTCACCGAATAAACAGATATTTTGTCATTAATTGGGAGTCTCACCCGAAACTTTAGCGTTCAAATCATTAAATACAGTTTGATAATTGTAAATCAAACAAAATATAGACGCAATCGAGGAGAAAAAAGACGATTTTGAACTTTAAAAATCCGGATTGTTTTTTCCAAATCACTCTATTTTGAGGAATGATGTTTGTGAATTTACTTTCTTTCAAAGTAAATATTAATGATTTAAGCTATCGCATGAGTTAATATGCTTCCAAAGTTTATATATATGATCTTAAAATTCCGAGGTGGTGCTAATGGCAAGATGGACGCCATGCGCTCATATCATTCACGGAATCATTCAAGCAAATTAGGACATGCTCGAAATTTCTTTCGGGTGAGTTCCTTGAATGATTAGAGATAGGCAACATTGTGATCTCATCGGTGAGCCAAGATAACGTAGAGGTTCGTTTTCGTTCTACTGCGTTCTCCGAATAAACAGATATTGTATAATTAATTGGGACTCTCACCCGAAACTTTAGCGCTCAAATCATTAAATATAGTTTCATGATGGTAAATTAAACAAAATATAGACGCAATCGAGGAGAAAAACGACGTTTTTATTCATTAAATATCCGAAATGTTATTTCCGAATTACCCACTTTAGACGGTTGATGTTTGTGAATTTATGTTCTCTCAAAGTATATATTAATTATTTGAGCTATTTCATGGGTTACTATGCTTCCAAAGTTTTTATATAAAATATTAAAATTCCGAGGTGGATGCCAATGGCAAGATGGACGCCGTGCGCTCATATCATTCACGGAAATCATTCAAGCAAATTAGAACAGGCCTGAAAGTTCATTCGAATGATCATTCACGCTGGAAATTTCCAGGAAATTTCCGTTGTACACGGTGAATGATGGATCATTCGAATGATCTTTCGAAAGATCTTTCGAATGATCTTTCACCGTGTAAAGCGGCCTTAAGCAATTTTTAGGAGAGCATGGGCACGCGTAAATAAAAAGTAAGGTCAACTGGAAACCAATAATGATAAAAGAGAGATGTTTATTTATAGGGTAAATATTTGTTATAGAAATAAAATATCCAACAATATTGAATAACACCCATAAATACTGGATTTCCTCGAGCCCTACCACGCGCCAGCCAGGCCGCCGCCCGCGTCAGCGCATTGCAACATTGTCATTGCTGAGGACGGAGTAGCAAGTAGTAGCAAAAATTTTCTTTACTACTGCGTTGCATATACTTTTCCCTTTATATTGGTGCAAAAGACACCGCGCAGGAACGTGCTGCTCTAAACGATATTGTACATTTTATTTGAAAATTCGGGTAAAAAACACAAATAAGTTAAAAAATACATATAAAATAGAAAACATTGTAAAATCAGAATAAAATTAATGTTCCACTATGTAATAATGTTTATTTTTTTAGGTAAAAATGTTTTTTGGCTCAATATATCGCGTAAAGGTTGTCCTGCATGACGCTGAACTTCTTCAAAATCGACCGATTTCACGCAACTGTCATTTTTACGGTGAATGCTCCATGTTTGACGGAACCCTGCCGCCGCTCCAATGAACAAAAATACCAACTTAGTAGTGTATTTTGTAGACCATATCCTGTAGAATCCGAAAATAAGGTTCAAAAATTCCTTGAAAATTTTCGAAAAAACGACTTTTGGCCAGCTTTTTTCGATTTGGGACCACTGTGCGACGGTCGCAGCGATTTCTTTCCGTTTATTTTTCTTTCACCCCTTTTACTATCTCCACTTACAGCGTGAGATTAACGGCTCACTTGCTCATGAACGGTTCATTTCCATCGGGTCATCGTTGTTCTCTCGAGCGGTGAACGACTCCTTTTAAAATCCAACAGCGCTTCGTAAGTGGTCATCTTCACCCAGTTCGTGGCGTGTCATCTTATTCCATCAGTAGCCGCGCACTCGGCTGGTCGTCTTGCTCAGAACGCACCAAACGGGAACCGAACTCAGGATTGTTTTCTTTTAGTTCGCGTTCGGCGAGATATAGTGAAAGCGATGAAATTCTAGAGCCAATCAAAATGGGAAATTATGTATCCGAGATAGTGCGAAAAACCCTCAGAGGAAAAATCACTCGCCTTAACCGGGATTCGAACCCAGATCCCACCGCGGCTAGTCCCGGTATACTTAAAAAAATGTATCCGAGATAGGTTTTCTGTTGGCTGGGCAACCGTACTCTGGGAGGATGGTGATGTTCCTGTCCGAGGGCGGAGTTAGAGACGAGGGAATAGAAACGATGAGACTGATTGGCTATAAATGACCACAATCAAAACAAATAGACAGCGCTCGATTCAAAGAGAACGGTCGACTACCTTAACTTCGTCTGGACATTATATATTTTTAATGGGATAACAATTAATGTACTTAAGTAGTCTCATAGAAGCGCGATGAGAAACTCGTTACAATTTTCGTGGCCTTTTGCACTTCTAACAGAAACAGTGATAGAACAGTTACATCCCCAGAGTGCATGCACAGTCACTTTCAAAAGTTATACAGGACAAATTTTATGGGGCGCCACTTCTGCTTCTCGAGAAATTTTAATTTCCCTTACTCTTTTGCACTCTTACCCTTGGTCACTCACTGAAAATATTTCGTTTGCGCCTAAAAATATATGCACCCATAGCTCTGATTTTGCTCGCAAATTGGTCATTCTGTTTCGATTTATGTCGGATTTAATGATTATTTTGTGAGCGATTACTGCGTACTTGCCCCGGTTTTCACACATTTCGTTGTATTACTAGAAACGTATTATTCTTTATTGTGCCCCTAAGTAGCATGGGAAAAACCCATTCGTTGAAACACGCGCCCCAGTGGCGAATAAAATAATCCTTGATTGAAGAATATTGGCTTCAGTAGAGATTAGAGGATTGGAGACTGCCGGATGCCTTCTCCATGGGACGCACGACCCGTCTGCTTTCTGCAGATATGCGGCGCCGCTAAACTTTGCCAAGAAATAATATTGAATCTCGTGTAAATAGATAACCTTGGTTACGCTTTCTTCGTCGAATACAGGGCGACGTATCGTTGATGACTAATGGTTGTACAATTGGCAGTGACTTCTTTATAGAAATACATATTCTATTTTCGTAGAGTTGGGCAAACCATTTTTCTTCGATCACCGTATAGTCGTTCAACTGAAAGTCATTCAACTGAAGTTCCACTCTTATTATTTAAAAAAATTCTCAAAGTAATTATTTGTTTTTTTTATTATGATAGGCATTCGTTCGTAATTGAGGTCATAATTATAATGCTTTATTCCACTCATGAAGTCCTATTGAAGCAAAACACCTCCTAAACGCTTGGTTATCATGGAAATCAACAGTTCTCAGTGATCACAATGCAAGTTGGAGAAGTGGAACATTTCTGGCTATGCATCACTTCATCAAACTCTTTTTTGTATATTTTATTGTTTGTTACTCATAATGATTTTTCTGCTTTATTAATTATTTTAGGTTTTATTTCACTTAAACATCTGACAGTGCGAAAACACTAATGCGAAAAGTTTTCGAATGATGTTATTCATAAAAAATATGGAATTCGACCTCCGATCTCCAATGAATTTAAGATGACAATTATTTTCCACGGAGTGATGCCATTATTTGTTCCTTGCTGGTAGCACCATATGGCGTGAACAACGATGCACTCTATGAATTTCTAACATTTGTTTATAAATTAATTCTTTCTTTTCTTTTCCAGGGGATAGGTCAAGATGCCGGCTCGCAAAGGACTCCTCGCTCCGCAAAACACCTTCCTGGACACCATAGCAACGCGATTCGATGGAACTCGTAAGTGACGATTGATTTACTTAACTTGAGCATTTATTTATTCAGCAACCGCTAGAAATACCGTAAGCTTCAACTATTTTGACATAGATGACAGGACAACTTTATAATATGTGATTGGTACTGAGGCGAAACGTTTTTGAGTAGAGGTTACTAATTGTTGTACTACTGTTTCCCACCGTCGGAGACTGCGAGTGAGGAAACTTTTAGCCACCCCGCAAACTCATAGCCCTTATAGCCGCAGCCAAAAAGCGTTAGGAGGTTATTTTTTGTCCTCCGGAGGCGGCCTCCCAAGTGGGGGCTCGCGGGAAACACTCCAGGGCGCGCCTTACACGAATGAATATGCAAAGTTCTTCCATGTGGCGTGTTGGACGTTTATTTGTTCTAGCGTTATGTTGTACATTTTGGTGTAAATATGTCGGAAATTCTGTCCTTATTAACGTGTACATAAATGCTGTCTTATGTAGTAAGCGCCTATTTTGTATTTTTAACCATCTTTGTTTTTCAAAATATGGTGTTATATGTTCATAGTATGTGATGTCAAAAATATACTTTATACAGGAGTTCTGAATCCTCTGCAATTTCATATTTACTTAGTTTATTTGTAAGGTCAGAATATACCACACAGCAATAATCTATATGAGGGAATACAAGAGTGTCAACTAGTTTTCGGCGAAGAGGGACGGGGATAAGGTGTCTACATTGCTTTAACTGATATAGCCTTAAAGACCCTACGCAAAATGGATTTTATGTGTTCATTCCATGATAAGGTTCTATTTAGTTTAACCCATAAATTAGTAAAACCATCAGAATAATCAATTTGGACACATTTTACATTTATCTTTGGCAGGGCATCAAGTATAATTTAATCAGCACAAATATTACTACCAATGATGATACTTTTAGCCTTGCTGGGATTTAGTCGCAGGCAATTTTCCTGTGACCACTTACATATATTTCGAATATCATCATTCGCCTTATTAATGGCTTCAGTCACATCAGAAGGGTAGCAGTCAATGTAAATTGGAAGATCATCGGCGTTCAGGAGGTATTTATATCTTAAGGTAACTTTAGAAAGATCATTGACATAAATAGAAAACAGAAGGGGTCCAAACCCCCTGTGCCACTCCTTTGCTTACAGCACAATAGTTTGATAGCTCGCCTTTCGGTCTTCTAACGGCTTGTTCCCTGTTGGAGAGGTTTGACTTGATCCACAGCATGGCTGAATTTGTAAGTGCAACGTCATTCAAGCGATTTATTAGTATGTTGTGATTCGCCGAATCGAAAGCTTTAGTAAAGTCTAATAGAACCAACAAGGTTATCTTTTTTTGCTCAATTGAGAGTCCAATATCTTCTGTAACTTTTAAAAGGGCAGCCTGTGTACTATGTCCTTTTCTGAAGGGCAGACTGATATTGATCTAACAGGCCGTTTCTAGTGAAGTGTTCCAAGGTGGTATCATGTGTCATATCATCATCATCTCAAGTGGTTTTTACAGTATACTTAGAAGCGCGATAGGCCAAAAATCTGACATTAAGTTTGGTTGAGAAATTTTAGGAATCGGCTGAATTTGTGCAAACTTCCAGAGGGTCGGGAAAATCGAGTAATTTAACAAGCAGGCGAATATATCTAGTATCACGGGAATAGTACCAGGTATTAGAATTTTTACAATGTTGTAATTGATCCCGTCAACACCATTGGCATTAGTTTTAATCATTTTTAAATTCCGAAGTAACACTTCCGGCGTGTAATGTGGTAGGTACAGTCTATTAAATCCATATATGTACGTCAATTCTAGTTCGTAATGAAAACTTGCCTCTGTATGCGTCCTTGTGTTTACATCAGCCTGGTCTTCGTCGGTAGGTGCACTTACATTAGGCACATTGGTAAAAACCGCCAGAGAAATGAACTTAACGATGTATTTCAAAGTTCAGCATGGACAAAGCAGAGCGAAATGGAATTCTGGGAGAGTGGTGAACGGCGATTGGGAGCGAGAGGCGTAAATCATGAGTGGGGGAGGGTGGGTTGAGGATTGATTCAAAGTGGTGAGTTGTAGGATGACCATATTCCGGCGATGATTGGACAGCTCAAGTCGGACGATTCCTTGGTAATTTATTCCTCCTGCCATTGTCAGGGTGGAATGGGAAACTCCAGGAATCAGGTTATCCAGCGTTTATTCGGACATAATTTGGTGGAATTATAAAGTATTGTAAATTAAAACTTACTAGTGATTTTTCGCATCAACTTTCATTCACACGACCGGGTTTCAATACGATTTGTTTAATAAAATTTTTTGTGAATGATTGCTAATGAGTTTAAGTCAAAATCCACCGAATCATTGGGGAAGTAATTCAGCAGGCGGGGCCGTACTAGTGATGCCATTGGTTCCACCCCTTTAAATTGGTTATAGATGTTGGTTGCAACAATTTCGTGTAAGGCCGAGGAGTGGACTGGTGAATGAACTGACCCTACTTTCATGACTTTCTTAGGCCCAAAGTGATGATTCAGTTGGAGCAGAAGTATAGAAATCATTTCGCCAAGGTCCGAGTGGAATGATGGGTTAGCCACGGGGAGACAGTGCTTGAAAGGAGAGAGAGAAACATGATTGGAGAATTGTGGACTAATGGTCGTGGCTAATCCCGGAATAAGGGCCCGGCCGTGAGCCTCATCCATCCGCACGGCTGCCATTTAAGTGTTGAAGCGTAGGTGGAAGGCGGGGGTCGGCTCGGCTCTAGTGTTCTGCTCTTCGTTGTAATTCTGGCATTTTTAGTCTATGACCTTTTGAGGTAGAGGCTATTTTGCCGTCGACGAAGGTCCTACGGATAGGCAAGTCCGGAGGTTAAGAATCCGCGGCGGGTCCAAGGAGGCTATTTATTATTATTTTTAAGGGTGGTTCATATAAAAGCAAGTGCAGTTCGTATAGATAATGACCAATACGCACCGATATGAAAAAGATGGCCCAATTCGAAGCCTGTGAAAATAAAGACAGCCGTGTATTTCAAAATTCGCGCAAGCATGATATCGGAGAAAATATTAAAATAGAAATTGCGGTCAAAACTCAAATAGTTTCTCGCATAAACCCCCAGGAATATAGGATATTACTTTTTGTCCATTACGAAAAAACTCACTCACTAAAAGTATTTTTTTCATGTCCGTGCATATGTCACATTACGCCTTCCATAATTAATGTTATTATATCCCGGGTCTTTTGTCATCATAAAATGTAATACATTCTCACACGATTTATGACTTTCCCACTGAACAGCATTTAGCAGTTTTTCTCGGGTTTTGCACCACGCTAGCGGCTGCATTTCCACCGATGTTTCGGAATACGACTCAATTGCCATTTTCAAGGCGTGTTTATCTCACCGTGTCAATTTTACCTCGAATCGAATTGATCGTCGGTCATGCTCAACTATGAAGTTTAAGAGTCGTCTGATTGGCTGAGGTTCTTCATTTGCCTTTCAATTATCTTGTGTTCGTTCCACTTGAGACTCATGCCACTTACCATGTTACGACGTTCAAATGTTTCTCGGGTGAAATCCAAAAGCGCAGCGGGCCTGAGCGTGAGGGCAGAATTCGCCTGAAGCTAAAAAAGGATGCTTTTTTTGTAAAAAAAACATATTTTAAACCATAAATATGTTGTTATTGGAGGAAACCTGAACATTTCCTCTTATGATTGAATTTGAAGAAGACAAAACACGATATTTTTCTGATATTATTGAATCATGTTGAGCAAATAATTATTTACAAGTGAAAAATTAGAAATGGAAGTGTAATGGGGAAATGGAAGGGATAGAGCTCGGAGCTCCTAACAATAAGCCGGAATAAGTTTCACTGACGTTGAGAAAAAGTTTCGAGTTACACTTGAGAGCAATGGGAAGTGGTTTCCTTCTAAGAATCTCTCTCCTCCACACCAGTAGAATTCTCTTCAAGCCACCTACCCTCCTGATCCACCATTTTTGAAACAATCTGCTACCATTGGTAACCTGCAGCGTTCATAGGTTATGACCAATAACTTCTAAGATTAGTAATGTGAGCCAAATGTATGAAAACAAATGAGTCTGAAAATGACGCATTTCTGGCAATTTTCATGCTTGTTAACCATGGTGCCGCCACTTTAATTTATCGATTTATCCACGAATCACGAGTATGTGACCGCATATTCATATTTGACCTCTCCCGAAAGCGCTAATTGGTTATCACCACAAAATACCCCTTTTACGTCCGTCTGGATGAGCACCACTGCTATTTTCATTTCCTCACTCGAGACATTTCTTCACGAAGCAATTTCACCCTTTAAAGGGGAAGAAACGGCTTCAACTAGCATATTTGTATTATAATTGCCACAAATATTTATAACCATGAATGTAATAATTATTACCTGTAACAATCATAAGATATATATAAGACAATGTATGTGGATATTACTGTATTTTACGCGTTAATGCAAATTTTATTGTGCATTTTATTACAATTTATTACTTAGTGCCTGCATATATCTTGGTTTCAAAACTCGTGTTTCCGTTCGGACTGTTTGTCGCCAAAAACAATACTTTCAGATAAATTCAACGTGTAGAACTAATGATTTCCAATTTTGTGACAATGGGGAACTTGCATGAATTTTTTTTATTTCACAGGCGGACAGAAAATTATTTTCTGAATACAACAAAGAAAACCGCATGTATATCTGAGTTTTCCTTCGCGAGATATTCAATGATAAATGTAACGAATTTTAAAGCGCGGGAAAAACTCCCTCACCCCCCAAGCCACTGCCGACGAAGCCTCGATGACGTCAAAGGTGCCTAAACATCACGCGAAGCAATTGTTGTGATTGTTTGTAATAGTTGCCAGCAGTTGTGAGAGCTTCGTTTGTTAGACGTGTTGATTATTTTCTATTTAAAGATAAATATCCGACGAAAGAGGCCCTCATATTTTGCATTATTTATAATATTAATATCTGAGTAAGGGCATAAAATATAAAACTGGAGTAGTTAAACCAAAAATTTTACAATGCCTAAATAACATCGTTGTAGGAGTCTGAGCCATGGCCGTTGGAAGGGGGATACGTTAATTGTAAGTTGATGTTATCGACGGCATATCATTCATTTAAGTATGTAATTAGAACGATTTTGATGTTTTAATGTCCGCTATGCTTTTATATACAATAACTTCATCCGTTTATTCGTAGGTACCGGAGAATTCGTCGTTTAGGACTGTCTGTGCTTGTATTATGGGGTGAGTTCCAGTCAATGCAACTTTTTCTCGCTGATTGAAGACATCTAGGAACATTTTTGTGCCAAAATAGTGTTATTTTCAGCGTGACATCTTCCGTTAAGCTACTGATAATAATCACAGTACAAGTGGTTGTAATGCACAAAGTTTGACAAGGTTGAAAAATATCGGCCAAGAGTTATCAGTGTTTCATCGTGATTGAATTGTGAAAAGTGCTATTACGCTATCGATAAATGTCTAACAGTAGTGTAAAAATTGTCAGTGGCGTGTTAGCCTCCGTTGTTCACCGTAGATATGACATTTCACGATCAAGCTATTGAATAAAAATTGTGTGAAGTTTGTTATTTCATTATTTCAACGAATAGTAGTGAGAAAAGTCACCTGTGTCACTTGTGTGGGCTAATTTAAGGGTTTAAATCAGTGAATAAATAGTTGTTTCCACCATAACGAGCTCTGTTATTGTAAGTTGTACGTGATGAATATAAGAATGTGACAGTGACTTCAAGTTTTTGATAAGAGTATTTGCCTATTTCCCATATGCCATATTTTTATGGTATATGCTAGTATATTGTTTATGGATTTACCTATATTATTGAAATAGGTTGTGGTTTGTGTGTGTTGACAGTGGAACCGATTCGCGATCTCACATGTGGATTGTGTGCAGACTGTTTTGCTGTGAATTCGTACCGTAGGATGGATAGGACTACCTTCTCCGCTAATTCGGCGTTGCCAAATTCAACAGCACAGCTTACGATCGTTATCCTCTAGTATTACAAGTTTCTTTTACATCTCGATTTGCCGCCTACGTATAGAAATAATTTGTCTTAACAAATTCTATGAGGGTCGTGGCATCAATTTTTGGTGTCCTAAAAAAAAGCTGGTGTCCTAACACCCCATGCCACACGCCTTTTAGGCGGCTTGCGGGGTATTATGTGGATGTAGATGAATTTCAGGTGTACTATTCGAACGAGTGGCAACGTTATCATCCATTTTTCTGATAACTAAAACATACGAAGTGAAACGCTTGTACTTCATCATCCCGATGTCGCATTATTAATATCCCAAGTAATAATCGTGGCACAATAGCAATAGAAAAACTTGCCCAAGAATAACAGAACAACATAAAGTGACGATGAGTGGCTAAATACTCCCTCAAAACAAATTTTACATCATGCGCTCAGCGTATTTCCCAACTCCCTACGGTTGTTTAGGCACCTATGACGTCACGCCCGGCCTCGGCAACGCTCGGGTGTCTTCGCGCAGTGGTCGGCTCAGAGAAATTTTTCTCGATTTTAAATACAATTTTTTTATTTCTTTTCATGTTGAATGGAGAAACTGAAGGTATTTTTGCGAGCTAATATATCCATTTTACTCATTCAAAATAGTTTTTAGAGCAATCTACGACCCATGCAAGTTCCTCATTCGGATGCGGTAGTAAAAATATATAGAGTGACTGGAGACAGACAGTTAAGGAATTATATCTATAGACAGCATTATGTTTCAAAAGTTTTATGATTTGGCTATTGGTTAAATATTTGATTGAATTTATTAGCTAAAATCTGGTGTTTATAAAAAACTTAAAAGAAAGCACTTGCTGACGATCCCTTCACTTAGCAAGACTGCAACACTTGGCCATGGATACTTTTTTCTCGAAGAAAATACTGTAATCTTTTTGCTAAAGTAATTTTTTGTACATATGTTCAGAAAATCAAACACATAATTTGTTTTCTGGAATACTAATTTAAGTGATTGCCTTGATTGGACACTTATTTAAAAAATAAGGTTTCCTATTTTTTAACTGCCGAAATCGAAAGATTATAACTCCTGGAGTACGTTTTTCACGCTTTTGTATTTGTAAATAAAGATATCTATTTTTCGCGATTAAATGAAAAGTGAAAAATTTCAAGTGCGTGAAAACGCGACGGCTAAGTATGAATGCTGGAAAAAGCCCGTGTGACGTCATTCTAGTTCCCGCTGCCACCGTATGAGGCCACCTTGGTACAAGGCTAAGAGCGCCGCTACAATGCAGGCTGCTAGCAGGTAGCGCTTGGCTTAAATAATGATTATTAATACCCTATCAAACGAAGGAAACTTTCCGACCATAGGCAATATTACTAGGTGATTATTATGACATGTTTCCCTGAGCTCTGTGCCTCATGCATGCGTTGGTAACCTCAGACGATGTAAAACTCCTATCCTCTCGTGTAGAAACTAGGTCCCTGTGACGTCACGTGGAGTGGCATCGCATGGGCGCCAATATGGCCTTTTTTGAAATGAGGTTAAAATTGACCATTAACAATCGTCTAAACTGGGATTTCTAAAACCAAATAATTAATATCTGCGCATTGAGTGTTTCGCACGCGTCGTTTGGACTCGGAAGGGACATTTTCACTCTATTTCAATTTTCACATTTCTCTTCCGTAAATGCGTTCTACACAACGGCGAATAATTCATCGCGTTCCTTTCTTTTTTCGCGCAGATTATTATTTTATTCCCGAGTGGTGGTACTCCGTGGACGGATCTCTGTTGACGTGATATATATCGCAGCAATAAAAACGACCAATCGACGAAATTGGTTCCATTTTTCATTATCCTCGCTTCGTGTCCTCGGCAAGATTGAACCCATTCACCAAACTATCGATTGACTTTTTAGCGCCACTTACTGAGTCAAGTCTTTTTAATCTTCCGAAGCATTTTTTAGGAAAAGGTTTGCCCCTCATAATAAATAGGCAATAAATGCTCATATTTGTCCTGAATTGTTATTTGCTATTGTTATGGTTTTTGTTTTATTCTTCCTCCTTAAATAGACATTGTGCATACAATTTGTGAGAGTATGAAAGTTTTTTGGCACAGATGTTTTGGCCTCTGGCAGCAAAGAATTTCTCTTATCCATGTGATTAACTACATTGAACATTCAAGGGCCTTTCGCCAGAGGTCTTCTCCCGTTGGCTGATCGGGTCGACCATGCTCTTAATCATTCTTCTTATACGTAGCAGCACCGATAATAGTCACCTGACTCAAAAAACTGACTTTTACTTATTTGGGACGCTCCGATCAGCGATACCAAAGTATGTGAATGCTGTTGGAAACTAATAATATTCATGCGTGGACAAGATATTGACCAAGGATTTATTCATTACACATTTAAAATTATAATTTACACGATCAGTTTTCGCGTGAAAACTGAGGAATGTCGCGAAATACAGCTCAAATGATGGCTCTCTGACGTCATCATTTACAGAGGGATGGCGAAAATAATAGGGTAGTTTCCTTCATCAAAGAAAACGAAAGGCATTGATTGCGATTCGTTACCCAGCATTAGTGTATCCATAAGATACCAAGTAATTGGTTTTAGAAATCCCAGTTTAGACGAATGTTAATGGTCAATTTTATCCTCATTTGAAAAACGCCAGTTTGGCGCCCATGCAATGCCACTCTACGTGACGTCACAGGGACCTAGTTTCTACAAGAGTAGATAGGAGTTTTACATCGTCTGAGACTACCAATGCACGCATGAAGCACAGAGCTCAGGGAAACATCTCTTAATAATCACCTATTAAAATTTCCTGTGGTCAGAAAGTTTTCTTCGTTTGATAAGGTATTAATAATCCTTAATTAAGCCAAGCGCTAGCTGCTAGCAGGGTACTCTACGCTACCGCCATGCTCGGCAGCAAGCAGCCTGCATCGTAGCGGCATTCCTAGCCTCGCACCCAGGCGGCCTCAAACAGCAGCAGCCAGGCATCACTTGAGTTTTTCCCAGCATACATACTTAGCCGTCGCGTTTTCGCGCGCTTGAAAATTTTCACTTTTCATTTAATCGCGAAAAATAGTTATCGTCATTTAAAAATCTAAAAGCGTGAAATACGCACTCCAGGAGAAATAATCTTTCAATTTAGGCAATAAAAAAATAATAGGAAACCTCCCTATTGTGATCACCAGTTTGGGGATGATAATTGGGCAGTTAGGTCTGAAGGGAGGTGTTCTGAAAAGAAAACACATCATAAAATAAGAGGGAAATATTCTTAACGCTGACATCTCAGAGGTGATTCCATATTTTGAAGGATATTCTTATCGGGCTGAGACACAGCTACTGCCATCTGGTGTTCACTGCCTGAAACCTGCACACTTTACGATAATGCTCATGCTGTAAGGTTATTTTAGTAATCTAGGAGATCTCTACTTTGTAGCTAGCGATGATTGACTTCGGTAGAAAGGTCTCCGGTTCATATCCCGGAGGAAGCCTTCGAATAACCTAAAAACCGAAATCACCAAATCGCAAAGTGGCCCAGGGAAAGGAAATGGCCCCTAATGAGTGAATAGTTGCACTTACTTAAAGCAGAGTTGTTGATGTAAAGGATCTTGGCGAGTTGTCAAATCTATTGTCCTCGGAAATAGCAGTCCAAAGATGGGTGAGTAATTTGTGAGCAAAAAAATCATTTATTGAGAGGGTACTGAGCGAATTTAATTTTTCAAACTGTACAAGTGTGTCGATTCAATCGGAGGCGAGTAGTCCACCCAGAAGTTGCTGCGAAAAATTGTTGTTAGTCTGGGGTGAGCTCTGGTCTCATATCCAGATCAACCAACGAGTTGATTTAGTGATTCGAGATTATTTTTATTCTTAAAACAGTGAGAAAAAACTAGATCATGCTATATTAGATCATACTCATTCTCCAAAAGGGTGCTCTAAATTTTTAGAATATGTTGGAGATCATTCAGTATCAAGAAGATATTCTTATTTTAAAATATTTCTTGGGGCTACAATTGTGGTGGGATCCCCTCTTTATGCAGATATTCTGGGCACATATTTAAGAGGGTCCCTTTCTTCAATCAAGTGGGCGTCGGTCGATTTTAGAAAACTTTTTGGAGGGTAAGCTTGTGCACAAACTGTGCTTTGGGGTGAAGCGGATTCTGAACGCCATGCAATTTCTCTGACGTTACGCCCGACATTAATATAGGGTCATATGAAGAACCAGTGCATAGCGCAATAGGAGACCGCACATACATTGTATCGATTATCGGGGAAGGCCGTGGAAACATCTTTCGAATATCGGTTTGCTGTTACCTACACCGCGGCGTGAATTTCAAATATCATTCCTGATTTTAGCCTTACATATTAATTAAATGTAGTAAATAACTGTTATTAGATGAACTATAACCATTTACTTTCCATTATCTGGAGAAACAAAGGAATTTTTTCCTATATCTGATTAAAAATATCTGGTATCAAACATTGAGAATATCAAATACAAAATTGCCGGTAACCACCTTTAATTGATTTGACAAAATCGATATTTTTATAAAAATGGATTTTTTTCTTAATTTGAAAAGTATAGTAACTAAAAATTATATGCACTCACCAAATTTGGCCAATTACGACTTATTTCACAACCAAAATGCTTTTCATAATATTTATCGGCATAGACGTTTCTCCCGCGTGCTCTTAAGAACTCCTGGTGTTTTAGGTTTACACATCCAAGGCTTTACCTGCTATCCACAATGATTTTGAAAATGTCTTGATGTATGTATAGTGAGTGGAGAATCCGTAATCGTGGCTGATGCAGTCAGTGTGCTCTCTCTAATAGCCGGGCCTTGCAATCAGAAAGAGTGCATTCTGCCATTCGCTGGGCTGCCGCTGCCTGCTCCACGGAATTCACGCATTTCCTTTGTGTTCAATTTTAAGTGCTTCGGCCGATGCACTCCTGCCTGCGCAGCGTTTTAGGCGCTTGTCATTATCTCCGTGTTCCGCTCTATTTCTTGTTCCTCGCCAACTTTGCCCATTTCCATTCTCGTGAGTATCCAGGCACGCTACGAATTATAACTGACTGCAGCCAGGTTTATTCAAATTTACGTCATAACTGTGGAATGGAAATCTTTTTTCCTCGACGCAATTAATAGACGCTCGTGCCAAGGTAAGTATCTATTCAGATGGAAGGACGTAAAGAGGAGACGACCTTCACTCGCGTTGCCACTTCGCAACTCCCGTTTCAAGGAAATCCCGCTGGGTGGCTATGATTGAGGAGAGATCCATTTATTCTCAATCTTTTGTTTCACTCAGAGATTTAATCGGAGGTTGGTAGGGACAGGTGAAGGTAGAGCTCACCCCAGATCATATTTCAGAACGAATGCAATTGTCCGTTTAATGCCCTGATAATGTGCTACTTGCACGTCCAATTCGGATCGCTTTTCGTACCCTGTGTTGGGGTAATGTCTGCATTGTAGGCTTCCTACCTCATGAGTTTGGATTTGAATCCAAAGGAGGATTGGAAATTTTGATTTGAGCTTTGAGAAAGGAGGATGCTGGGGCAGTTTGTCTTGGATTAACAGCGAGGCATTGAAGGGAAAAGGTTTTCTTTCCTGCTAACGGCCGATACGATGAACAATTTTCCCCACAGTCCCTCCTTTCTCTCTGTGAAGCACTTCGGGGATGAATCATGAGCCTGCCGTCCATCTGCCAGGAGGTGAATCTTCTCCTTCTTTTCGAAATACCTCTTGCCCTCTTGGGCTCCAACTTCTCCCCGTCTGTCCAACGCCATGACATCAACACTCGATAACCAATAAATTCCACTTTGGTCCCATCTCTGATATCCGAAGCAGTTTAGCTTCCACAGAAGACCCTTGACGCCGCCTCCTCCAGAGTGAATCACCGAACGACGCGAGCCGCACTCATAGGGAATGTGTTGGGCGTCCCTTCCGATTTCGGCGTCGCGGCGGGTGGCGCCGATGTCAACGCGGAGGAATCCCCGGAAGCCATATTTTGGGTTAGCACCCTTTTCAGGATGCCGATAAATTCCATGAATCAACTTCCAAGAGGTACAATAGTCGTCGTAGTGAATGAGGTAACCAGGAGAGCAGCACTCGAACAGGTAGACTTGGGATTAATCGAAGATCTCCTAGCCGCTCTAGTTATAATTGGATGAACTGTACAAAAGATGTACCGCCGTGCTTTTTCTCAGATTGAGTTCGAGTCCCCACTCTTGGCTACACACACATGGACGTCGTTTAAATCCGATGATGGAATTTCAAAGTCAGAGCGATCACTCATTCCACGATAGATGAAAGCGTCGTCAGCAAATAAACGTATTTTACTGCTAATTTGAGAGCAGAGGTCATTAATGTATGCAGTGAATAAAAGAGGTCAGATTACGCTTCCTTGTGGAGCACCTGACGTCACTATAACTACATCAGGGCTAATTCCGTCAAGAACTACGTTTTGTTCACGATCATTCAGAAAGTCGCGGATCCAGTTTACTGTTGTAACGTTTAATCTGCATGACTGCCATTTGTATATAAGGTTATGTTGAGGTACCGTGTCGAGGGCTTTCTTAAAATCTAGAAATAATGCGTCAACTTGTCTTTTCAATTCGCCAAATTTTACAATGACAAGAAAAGAGCATGAGCTGTATTTCACATGATCTACCTTTTAGGAAGACGTGCCGACAGCCATTGAGGAAGTTCGACTGTCCAAGGAAGTCCTGATACTTCTTACATTGATACGCTCAAGTATCCTGCCTATAATTGATGTCAATAAAATTGGACGATAGTTGACTGAGTCATCTCTGTTTCCCTTTTTGAATATCGGTATAACGGTTGCAATATTCCACTCTATCGATAACTTTCCTTCTGATAATGACTTCTTGAATATTATCTCTGGGAGCGGTACGTTCTAGGTTTATTTATTCCAGCATGGTTGACTTCTTTGCTAGTCCTGATGATACAGCAGTGCGGTGAAACATGTTGACTCCTTTTTAAATAAATGTATATGGGGAAAAGTGCAAAGTATTTTACTTCGTACCTTATAATAGAATTCCACAGATTGACAGCCCGCGCCATTCATTTAATATTGTAAACGCTAATGTAAACAAAATGCTAGATTACCTTTTACGCGCGATGCGATGGGTGTCGAAGCTGCAAGTGGTCGATATACAATTGAATCATCCACCGTAAATTAACGCTCGTGCATTTCTCATTTTCACTGATTCGTTCTCGACACGTGCATCACCAAATAATTCCGTGGGTTAGTTACCCCAACCCAGAAACCAAGGAAGACACGCGTGTTTCACCGCAAAATGATTGTGATCGCTACCGACGCCATTTCGTGATGTGGATGCAGCAGGTGACGTTGGGTGTCAAGAGATGATGCCTTGCATGAAAGGAATCAGAATTAAAGAGTGCAAACAGTGAACAAGACTGCGAACATGGTGAAATCTAAAGGAACATTATTTCCCGGAGATATTTCTATTATTCAATTGCCAAAAAAATACATTTTCATGACTATGATCACAAAATTTAGCAGACGTGTATGTAAAAACTCGCGTCTAAAGGAATAATGAAAATCAGATGGATATGGCATTAAGTAAAGAATGGGTGCTTGAGAAACCTGAGAGGCATAACAGAAGTTGTCTCCGTGATAACGGCCAGATGAAAACAGTCGCAGAAGGAAAGGAAGGATGGCCCCAAACGAGTAGCTTGAAACAGATTATTTATGATTTGAAAGAGAAGAAATACGTAAATTTGAAAAAGATAGCTGATAAGAGATCGGAATGGAGAACTTGCGTTAAGCTATTCTTGTGTTCGTTTAGTTTGTTCGTTAGTCCGTTTAGGATGTTCCTTTAGTTATGATGATGATGATTACTTTGCTTTTCAATCTTTGAGCATAGTTTTCTGAATCGTATTTGAGCATTCGATTCGCTCGCATATGATACGATCTTTGTCCTCATCGAATCCCAACTTCAATGGCTTATGAATTCAATTGTTGAGGCCTTCACTTTGTAGAATTCCATATTTAATGTTTGGAAAGGAAATTGCTTAGCTTTTCTACAAAACACACACTTTATTGCCGACTAGTTTCGGTTACACTGTACCATTATCAAGACTAGTGATACACATCAGAATTTGCCGGTATATATACTCTGTGGTCGGGTGATTGGAGGGGAAGGGGAGGGGGTAGAGGTAAGTGACGGGGAAGGTGAAGGAGGGAAGAGATAGGGAGAAAAACCAGAGGTCTTCGGGAGGAAGGCCACCAAGCGGATTTTACCCCGGAATTGCTTCACCGAGTCAAAAAAGGAACACAGCTGGACATCAGAGAACAGTTGGAAATTTTAAAAATTGTAAAGAGGAAAGAACCCATTGCTAATGACCACCTTTTCCCTTTCCACTCCCCCCTTCTAGACATTCCACTATTACACCCCAAAAAATCCTTGTGACGCCAACCCACGCTCTACTTTGTAACTACCTCTGGTTTTTCTCCCTATCTCTTCCCTCCTTCACCTTCCCCGTCACTTACCTCTACCCCCTCCCCTTCCCCTCCAATCACCCGACCACAGAGTATATATACCGGCAAATTCTGATGTGTATCACTAGTCTTGATAATGGTACAGTGTAACCGAAACTAGTCGGCAATAAAGTGTGTGTTTTGTAGAAAAGCTAAGCAATTTCCTTTCCAAACATCAATGGCTTATGCCTCTTCTCTGCCCATGATCTTCTCAGCTCCAATAATTCTGCCAAGGGCACTCATTTCGAATCGATAACTGATCTGTCGGCCTTTTTCCTTATCCTCGCCATTAATAATCGCCTTATTGCCATCCAGTCGCCATCCTCCTTATTGATCGGAGTAGACAGCCCAACAGAGTCCCTTAATCCGCCTTAATTGAGTTCCCGAATGATCCGTATCGGATCTTCATAACAACTCCTGAATGAGTATTTGATGAGGATTATCAAAATCAAAGGGAGGGCCACCAATGAGGGAACTGAATTTATCTTGATAATAATTAATTTATGCGTAAAGCTGTTCATTTCGAGGCCACATTTATAGGCTAGCAATTTTCAATTTATGTTGATATTGAATGTTTCTCAATGTTTATATAGTATGCACTGCAATCCTAATGTTGATGAACATGCCTTCATATCTTATTCCCAGTCTCTATCAATTTGCAACCTTCACTTCCCTAAGGCCGCCTTCGTCTGTCCCTTGGTCCTGCTCAAAGGACTTTTCCGCCAATCCATCCCTCCGTTCCACTCCATACGTATAGGCTGTGTCTTTTGTGGCATTGCGTCATTCTCCCTATGCTTTTGATCATCCACACTTGACTTTCTTTCTGCGATTTAAACGCCTTCGTTTCTCATCCTATCATCCATTCATTTGATCTGCAAACGACACATATCGATTTATTACTACATCTATGAATTTCGATCATGTTTAGGTTATAAAGTGGGGTGCCCATTTCATTATATCTTTTGACTGTACTCACTATTCTCCTCGACAAAAGATCCAGTCGAAATAAATAATGCATTTCAGTCAGGAAAAATCAAGTTTTCTTTATTCAACTGACGCGTTTTTCTTTCTTGGACAAAAACCTTTTCGCGAAGAGTCCCAAAGCGCGTTATTAATCCATTTGAAAAATAATTGGACAATCGATTCCTACTCATTTAATTGATGAGACCGAGAAATACCTTGGAAAGTTATTTCATCGCCAGAGAAATATTGCATGAATTATTAAGAAGCAAGGCATACATAAAGCAACTGCGTACATTCAGACCGTCCAAATCTCATTCCTTTCTTCCACTCCATTCACTCCCTCAAATTCTCTCTTCCTTTCCCTCATCCCTTCCCTCCTCCTTTCGTCTCACGCAATTGCAATGTCTTCTGACCTCTCCGCGTGTGGCTCTGCCCTCTCGTGCTCTATGAATTCCTCGCCGACTCATTTCTCTCGCGATCACTCGATATACACCTCTCAACACGCACCTTATTAAATTTACTCATGATAGGTTAACCTCCCCAATCTGATGATTCGAAATTCAATTATTATCGGTCCTAATTATCATCAAGTGTGCTTTAATTATTCGTTTTTATGAACGTCATCCTCCGAGAAATGACGTGACAACGTCAGCCATGCTTTGATGTGCAAGCACAGCTACTTATTCGTAAACATTTGTCCACGATTTAACACTTTCTGAGCTACATCAATTTGATATAGCCCCCATATTACTCAATTATTCGGTTTCTATACAAGCCCTTGGTATGTAACTAGTATCATTTTCTGCTGGTATTTAAATAAATGCGGCTATATTTATACGTTTCGTTCATATTACATGTACTCAACTTTCGGTGCAGTTTGACCTGAAGCAATCCTGACGATATTTTTTTACCAATAGACCCAGGAAACAAATATTAAGGGAACATCAATGCATGACTGCGCTCTAGAATCTGGGACAATACTGATCGCATCGGGTAATGCATCGCCAGGTATTAGTCGAGATCAGTCGATTGCGATTTTGTCTCGAAGAGTTTTCGTCACTGTTGATAACTTTTATACGATTTGTAGTCCGAGTCTGAAATTTCAATTTACTGAGGCCGAGTCATCGAAAACAGTTTTTCGGTGAATGAATGGCTTCAATTTCGAGTGCATCTTTCTATTTTTTTTCTACAAATTTACGTTCAACTGCTTTTTCGCATCAAACCACATGAAATATAATGTCAAATTTTAAAGTAGCGATTCCAGCACCAGCGTCGCAAAATGCTTTTTAATAGAAACATTCTATTTTCAGATTTTTAAAGTTATAACTGAGCCGATGAAAAATTGAAGAAGAGCGAGGCGCAATCTTCTCAATAGCAGAGCAAGTACAGCGAGAGCAGCAAATGTCGTTCTTATACCACTCACCTCTTTTCTATCGCTCTTTTAAGCGAAAATGACTCATCTCACTTTTCGACGATTTTATCACCGTTTATCACTGTAAATGGTTACAAACGTGACCTCAAGTAATTCTAAATCGGATGAAAAAAATGTACGTCTTGCCTTTAAACGATGCCAAGGTGAGAGAATTTTTGGTGACTTGAACAGTCTACGAATACTTACGTTAATCACGTGTCTCCGCCCTTTCATATCGATTCAATTCATGCGCTGAAATTCTCGTTTGATGTATATGCGTACGAAACACTCTAGCACCAGGAATCCAACTCTTCAAAATATTTTCTGTCCAGCTATTCCGACTATCCAATTTTCTGATCCATAGAGTGCTTATCCCCGCACTAATGTTTTCACAACCCCTGTTTTCGTCTCTCATACCTTATGAACTTGAATCGGAGTGGAAACACGTTAATCATTGAAGGACTTGTTAGCTTGGGCTATGCGCGAACTATGTAAAATAAATTTCTACAAAATGCATATCAATTAAAAGAAATTTGAAAGTAAAAATCTATTCTAAGTTGTTAAACACAGCAATAAGTTTAAAAGACAACTGGAAAGCCAACGTTTTTATCCGAAAAAAAGAATAAATAGATCATTCCGACTTGGCCAAAGGTCCCGCGTTTATGCCATACGGATAAAAGACTAAATGATCAAAACTAAATACGTGGTGCACGCTCTCTTTATATCTTGCGCGGTAGTAGGTATACTGATGTAGATGAAGGAGGAATGGCAGCTTCGAGTTAGCTCCGAAGGTAAATTGCGTGATTGACAAACTTGAAACTCGATTAGTTCGCTAGCGAAGGCACTTGAAAGTTGGTGCTTTTGAAAGCATGAGTTTCGTTACATTCCACTTAATATTAGCTCTTTGAGTTTCCAGCGTTCACGCCTGAGAGGGTTGAAATTACCAACTTGCTCGTGATTCTGTGAGCAATTACGTATTCATGGCGAGATGCGGTTACCAATTGCGGCGTCTGCTTCGGCAAATTCTTTCTCGATACGATACTCAGGAATGGAAAATGCAGGCCAGCCATTCACCACCGGCTTAAACAATTACTCCTCATTGGAGAGAGGAACTGAATGTGTGGATGTTCTGTCTCCACGATTGCTCCTCCTTCAAGTCCCGAAAAAGGAATTCATTCGCTAATGGAATGTGATGGATGTGTACGGAGGGGGGAGCTGTGTTTCTAAAGGTCTCTCATTCTCATTACTTTAAAATAAATAAATGCGCCAAAATGGACGTCCACTTTTCTCCAGCTGCTTATTGTATTGAATTCACTCGATCAGGGAGAAGTTTCTTTCACTAAGGGAATACATCGCCCCAAAGAGGACACCGAAAATTAGGTTTCTTAAGTTAAGAGGGATATAATCTTAACGCTGAAATCTCACACGTGGTTCTAGATTTTAGAGAATATTATTAACTAACTGAGTCAGAACTAACGCTATCTGGTGTTCACGGCCTGAAACTTGCAGAGTGTGAAAATATTGTTTACGTTAGTATATATGCGTGATCATTTGAAATACAGCGTATGAACTAATTATTGACTTTTTATTAACTTAAGACCGGAAGGGTCTTAGCTTCATATCCCGGGGGAATCCTTCTAACGCCCTAAAAATCCATCCAAACCAACTAACAGGTTGAAACACCGATGCAGTGATTCGATAGAATCCGTTAACTTTGCTTTGCAAATATTCTTAATTTCACCGCTGCAATGATGCAAATTAGTTATTAAGGGAGTTTTGAAAGTCACCGAAGTTCCGTCTTGTGAATGATATTGAGGCAGCAAGATTTTAAAAAGTTTTTATGTGAAATTATCAATGTCTGCCTTGGTTTTTGAAAGATAGTCCCCTCGATTTGAAATTACCTATCCCGAATTCATTCTAATCAGGTCTTCATGGCTGTGGAATTTAAGTTCCAAAGAAGTAATGCGTGGGAGAGTAAAATGTACCACAGCATAGACAACGACAACCCCAATCCAGAAACAAGCAATCAGCGCCGCCTTGACGGCAACCGAGGGTATTTTTAGCGACAGTCAGTGGCGAAGGCGATGACAGATTCAGCCGTCGAAACGTTGGAACCTGAATCAACACCCGCACGGAATCCCGTGAAACATCTCTGCAAAGTGCACTCCGGGAAATACTCAAATTCTGCACTCCACTCCTTCGTTGAAACGCGTCGCGCGTTTGAATGTGCGATGCCGATTGGTCACCACGCCGAAGGCGCGAACTTCACAGCTGTTCCGGTGAGTGTATTACTCCCCCCAACCAGCAGTTAACATAAAAATTGCAATAATAGCGTGCGTGTATCGTTGTCGGAGTAGTGTGGTGTTTGTGAGAAATCGAAACTTAAAATTACACTTAAAATCTAAAATAATACTACAAACTAAAAAGTAAACATGGCTTGAAAGTGAACATAGATTTTGAATACAGTAAAACCATTGAAGTATTAGTGGCATTACAATTTCCCAAGTCAAAGTTATTTAAAATACAATTCAAAGAAAGTTGGTGAGAAACATTTAGAAACAATGAATAATAAATAGGAATAGTAATTTTTTTCCCTCAGCGGATATATGTTTTTCCATTTTTTGAGTACTATATAGTACTATCTTTTGTATTTTTGGATATATTTTCTATATATTATTTTTTGTATTTTTTTCAGTATTTTTTAGTTAATATATTTTGATTTTTTTGTTTTCTTTTCCATTGCACTTATTTTTTTCAGACATATGCACATAATTTTCTTTGCGATGCCAATAGCCTCGAGCGTGCGATAATATTTCAAATTGAATGGAAAGGTTCGCTTTGCGCCACCAATGGCCGATGAGCACTCGAGCGAAGGACACTAGCAATTGGTTGACATTCAGAGGGCCACGATCCCCCAATTGCACATTCATACAGTCTTAAAAACGTTTTAATGATTCACAGTAAAACATTTTGGAGTATTATACATATACTAAGAGCCATTTTGCTGCAGCGTGAAAAAATACTGTTTACCGTTTTTCTTTCTGATGCTCTCGAAATGTTAAGTTCTGGTCAGTAATTATTCCCAAATATTTGTACTCTGACGCTTTTTCAACACTGCGGCATTGACAGTATAATTTATTTATACTTTTCTGGAGATTTTACAATATTTGAGTGTACATTTTTAATTTCCACCAAGATAACATATTTAGGCAACGAATCGGAAATGTATTTCCATTCTCAAGGCATATAGTAAAATATGAGATTATGTATAGAAGTCGCTACAAAAGGTTGCTTTACATTTAGCATTAATTTTTAGCGCAAAAAAGATAGCTTGAAGAACTTTTGCTGCTGAATTGAAAAGGAAATAAATGTATAAATGAGTCAGACACGGCTATAAATTTAAGCAAAATTAACTAAAAATTGAGCAGTGAAAAACAATCTGCAATAATGTTACATAACAACCAAACATCCGCTCTATTCATATGAGGTGTTTGGCACAAATTTCTGAATTTATTTTATTTACAATATACTTGTAAAAGTTGATTTGAAAAAGAACGTGACCCCGAAATCGCACTACATGCACTCTCGAAGCCATTTCACATAAATCTCTTCTCTCCAGTGTTTCTGCCGTTTTTTATGCGATGCGAGTCAATTTCCAGAGTGGAGTCGAGAAAAGAAATAAATAAATGAGGAATAAGTCGAGAGAGATAGAGAGACGACGGCGTTCACTCTCTCTTTGTCTCTCTCTCTCTCTCTCTCTCTTCGCACTTCGCATTCGCTTGGACGGAATGGCGGCTTTGTGAGATGAATGGAAAAGAGAAAACAAACGAAGGCAAGAGAGCGTGCGTCCGCATGGCTCGCTTCCCTTTGTCCGCCCGCGCTCTTAATCTCCGTCCATTTCCATTTCCTCCCCTCCTCATTCTCACGTTTCCTTCGTTTTCGTCTTCACGAGGAAAAAGACTGTTGGGTGCATCGCCATTGGATTCCTCTCGGGTTCTCCATCGGGTGAATCTCCAATGTCTCGATGACTGGAATGTTTGATTCCCACCCCTTGGCCGACTCGAGCGCAAGTACATTTTGGAGAGGATTTCAAGGTCAGCACTCCGTCCGTAGGATGGGACGTTAAGTCGTTGTCCCCTTGGCGCCTTTTGCTGAGAGAAAGGTCATTTCCTTTACGCTTGTCTCTTGTAGTGCAAATGGCCTCCCTCCCAATACCATGCCATTCGTTTAGTTTTTATGATAAATTCTTCACGGGTTCTCAGCCATGTTAGTTCTGTCGTATAAGCCATACGACAAACTTAACCGGGAACTTAACCCGAGAAGAATTCATCAATAGTATTCACCAGGAGAAATAAAAATTGTTTTTTATGATATTTTATTTCGTAATATTCCAATTTTTTCCTAAATTTATAGAACGGATCTAAGAAAATCTGTAGTTTTTATTTATCATATTTAGAAGTTAATGCTTTTGAAAGGGTGCGTGGTAGGCAATACAAAAGGGCGGCATGTACGATTTTTGGGACTTTTATATAGGAACGCTAAAAACCATTTCCACGATTTAAAGCTAGTTAACCTGCTTTTTCGAATGTCAGCAAAGTTTGAAGCAGTACTTGAGTGAGTGCGCACTAAATATTGTTTACTTGGATTGGAATTCGGCCGCAGTGCCCCACACTCACGCATTGTGTCCTCTGATGCCTTTCTCTCTCTCTTTCTCTCTCCTTATCTAGCCTAAAAAACCTTCGACTTAAATAGTTTTAAAATTACTTATATGCCAACTTGCTCGCTCTGTCATCTCTCGGGGGTTTGCCCTGAAGACGACGGCAGCAGATGTATCCATCGAAACGACGCACAGTGGGCTGGAATCGAAAATGGCTGGCCAAAACCTCAAAAAGGATTTTTTTGAGCTAGGAAGTTGAAACTTCGCATGCATATTTTCAAATAAATTTTGCATTACTTGCCAGATTATTTCTTTCATGTGCCATCTCACTAACAATATATTTGAGGCCAAATTTGAGCAGATTTAGCGAAAAATTAGCACCCTCGATTTTTTCTGAAAATTGCCAAATTTATCCTCGTGCAGTGGTTTCATGAATAGTTTAATTGACAAAACTGTTATTCCGTCTTAATGAAAACTTTGTTTAATTCCGTATGGAGGGTTTACAAAGATTTAGTTACATCAGTTACCATAGATATACAACAAAATGGCGGAGCCTGATTTCAGCCAATTTTTTACATAAACATAGAAAACAAGGAGATACTTCCGCCGACTTCCGTCAAGTGACTTATACCACGTCGTTCTATGAAGCTTCTACATTATGAACCTAAAGTAATATCTGGCACCAACTAGCAACCCCCGAATTTTACGTAGTGTTTTCGAGCGTGCGGTCGACTCCGGTTCTGGCCAGCGGCGGTGCAGAGTACGGCGACGCGGCAAGCGTGTGGATGCGATATGGCCACATTCACTTTTATATATGCATTATAGATGTAATAGTGATAAAAAATAATCACTAGAAAGTAAAATCAATAAACGTTGCTACGGATGACTCTTATTATCCAGTCGCTGGGTACTGCAAGAAGCGTAAATTTTGTAATTATCAGATATGACGTTGTGAGTTGTCCTCAGAAGAAATCCTCATTTTTGGCAATTCGTGATAATTTTCTATTCAACCGTTCAGGGAACTTTCTCACGTCCTTATTTCGCACCTATTGCTTCCTCTGACAGTTTTCCCAAGGGAGGAATGGAATTCTTTTGCAATATCAGCTCCGTGAATGAAGACTTCATGTACGGTCGCTGGCATGCAATAATTGTTTTTAAAGAGTCAGTGATGGCTATTTATAGAGGATATCTTGAATTATTGTGATGACTTTTGACTTTTAGGTACCTGTTTCATCCTTTACCAAACGAAAAGGCACTAGGAAGCTCACGAACAAGAATTCATGAGACATGAAGCTCTTGTTTTGTATCTTTTCACGTTTCTGTAAAAAATGTTCACCTGTCAATCTGTAACAGCTGACACAGCCTTATGGGTAGTCGAATGATTTAGTTGACGCATGAGTGAGCGACCAGAAATCCTTTGCAAGCACTCTCTTCGCTCTCGTGTAGGCATCCACGGTTGCGGAGATTTCGGCTTAATTATTTTTCCCGGTTTGTCCATTTATCTGTCCATACTTCACTTAAACGTCACTTATTCCATTTGGGGCACCCTCAACGTACGTATTCTCCACGATCCACGGAGAGTGGTCGGGATTGAGTTATCTTGTTATGTTGAGGCGACGTATCTCAACCCAACCATCACCAATTCGAGTCTTTCATACTTTCGTTGCACCATGGAGGCTCACCTTTCTTGTTCTAAAGTTTAAGATGGACGAATCCACCTGAATGACAACCCAAAAAGAATGTCTAAGCATCATCCGGAAGTATTTGCGGTCGCGGCTACGGTTTCCTCTCTGCAATTGAGATTTTCTATTGGCACTCGAGTGGCACCTTAAGCCTTAAGCATTTGAATGAACAGCTGTCATCCTCTCCCACCATGACTGCCCTAGACCACCGAAAGACCTTTTCCCACGGTATTTGTACCAACTTCGACTGAAATTTTAATCTCCGCTCTTGAGAAAATTTCCCTGGAGCCAATCAGTTTCGCAACTCGAATACTCCAATGTAAGCTTTCGTGCGCCTTGGTATGCCTCACAAGAATCAGTATTCGTGCATTTCTCTGGAAGGGAAAGTTCCCTCGTGGTGTTGGTCGTCATGGTGAGTGCCGTGTGACAGATTGAGAGACGGGGAGGGGCACGACCACCGAGAGACAAGGCCTGAGCGCTGATGCCTTCTAATTGTCTGAAGTCACGAGCCGTAGGTTATCAACCACGCCTTACGACAATGCTTGCAGTGGTTTATATTCATAAGCTATTGCGGTGAAAATGGTGATTGGGTTGTTGAACGCTAAGTTATTTGGAGTTTTAAAGCTTTTGCGATGGTTTTGTGGGCAACAGTATTGAATATAAGTGTTCAACAAATAGTGTACTAGTGTTGTCTGCCTCTGTGCAGAGGAAAATACACGGAGGAAACGAAAGTGTGCGTTTTCAAATTTCCTAAGGACGAAGAAACGAAGAGGAAATGGATACTTACCATTCCAAGAAAAGACTTCCAGCCGACGAAATATTCCAAGGTGAGTTACTATCTTTTTCTTTCTATTTGGACGGCGTGATTATTCAGGGAAATGTTAGTATAATGTAAATGTTGATCGTCATTAAAAGTGAATTAAAAAGATATTTGATATAAGCATTGACCGGTAGACGAATTTTTATGGTTTCTTGAAACAATTCTACTCTCGAGTGTATTTGCAGGTTGATTTCAATATTATTTGCGTTATCGCTTGAATAATTAATGGTTTTAACTATTTCATAGTACTTAAATGTCTTTGAAATTCTCGAATATCAACGCTAACTAGAATACGGCGCTTATCCTCGTGTTCTAAGGTGTTGTTATTAAGAAGAACTTGATTTTTTGAGGGTGTTATGAATAGTTTTGTTATTAGTAAATTGTGGAAACATGTGAAACACTCGGGATGAATAAATGAGATACCTACTTGTGTAATAAATATGACCCATGCCTACGATGGCATTTTACATTATTTGTATGTTTACGCATGCATAGGGTAGTATTACTGTTTTAGAAAAGAAGATTTTTTTGCATTAAGTAGTTCTTACATAGATGATATGTACTAACTAATCGTGTTAATCTGAGAACGATTGTATGGAGAGCGAAATCGAAAAGTCTTCGAGGGTATTAAATGAACGATTCTTCAGTAGTTAATAAATTATGGAAACATGTGAAACGCTCGGGATGAATAAATGGGCTACCTACAAACGAGATAAATATGGCCCATGTCTAAGTTTGCATTTTAGATCAAATATTGTTAATCTAACTACCATTGTAAGCACAGAGAATTATTTAAGTCGACTTAAGATCTTGTTTACTACACCCTTATCAGTCGAAGGTATTCTTCACTTGAAATACAGTTGATTTTCCGTCTACCAATAAAATTATCTCTATTTTTAAGGTGTGTATCCGGCATTTTCTGGTTGAAGATGTGCTTCATTAAAGCTCCTACTTCGATGAGAAGTCAGGAAAACTGCTGGCTGTACCATTGAACAGGCCAAAACTGAGGGATGGTGCCATGCCAAGGATCGTCCTTGATTGCTCTGGGTACCTTACCACTTCAGAGCAGACCAGGGTTGCGCCATCAATGAGGGAACAGCGTCTTGAAAGTGCTACTGTGGAAGCTGCTTTAGCTGAGAGTTTGAAAACTCAGGAAGCATATAGGGCTTAGAAAAGCTAGACTCTTTCGGAAACGTAAATTCTCTGGTGAAGATGAATAAGCATTCAGCATTTTGGGATGTGGTCGTGAAGCCGTGTGCTATAATATTAAAGCATTTGGAAGAGTGTGCACCACCTCTTATTACTTACTCATTATAATAGTATACATTCATAATAATATCAAAGTATACCACTGAAAAAGGGAATTGAAAGCAATAGGAAAATTCACTCCACTTTTTCAAGCCTATTTCATGTATGAAAAGTACCTATGATGTGTTGGATAGAATTTAAAAACTCCACAAATAATATAAATATTTATAGCGATATTGTAGCTCTACTGGAAGAATGAAAAATTAAAGACTATGCAAATCAATCTTTGAATAACTTTATCAAATCACAAATGTCTCTTGTTCCAGAAAAAAAGGTAAGTAGGTTCAAGAAAAGAAAGTAAGCAAGGTTCATCTGTGAAATATTTGTATTTGCTGCAATGTTTTTTTAATATCTCCTGAAGTTCATATATTTGCTCGCAATTCTGGTCATTTGGTTTTCCCACATCCAGTTACTATCAAACGGCTCTGCTCTTCTTTTACAATTGGTCCAATTAATGAGCAAAATGAGCATGGGTTTCTATTTTACGTGAGGCACCGAGTATCTCATTACAGAGTCACGAGCGTTTTATCACCCTTATCATGGATGAAGTTCATTTGAAACCCTTTCTTGACGACAAGGGCAGATGTATAGAAGAACCTGCATATAACTCCAGCAGTTTAGCTTCTAGCGCTCATGTGTTCGCGGTAGAGAACTTACTATATTCATTTAAAGATATTGTCCATATTTTGCCAGTGAGTACTCTGTCAGCCTGTGTTCTAAAAGATATTCTGAGGAAGTCATCATTGGTCTCGAAAAAGTTGGTCTGGATGAGGTTTGTATTATAAGTGAAAACAAATCCATCAATAGGAAGGCAGTATCTCTCTTCACCAATCCACCAAGGCTGAGTATAGTTTATCTACATCCTTCTCATCATTCTTGACCATTATTCTAAAGGCTTGACTCTGTCCATATGTTTAAATGTATTCGCAACAACTGGATCAATAAGAAAAACTATAATTTTCCCAACTGAATACATTATATGCTACATTTCTGTGTTATCAGGTAATACATGGTATTTTTCCATTCAAAAAGTTTCCCCAGGTACTTTAAAGCAGCAAATCCTAGTTCACCGTTTCTTAAAAGGCTACAATTCGCCCCATTAAGTGATTAAATTACCATGAAATTATAGTTTGCAGATAGATCTAATCAAAACAATCCCTATATAATTTAACAGAAGCACAATCTAGTTTTATCCTAATCTTGCGCATGTGTAAGAACATAACTTTTTTATTTCATCATCGTGTAATGCAGCGATGCTGAAAAAATAGAAGCCCCGTGAAGGATGTAAATATCCTATGACTTCTATGTTATAAGAACCACTGATGTGTAAAAAATGTTTTACTGAATATAAGACTTTTAATGATATTCTCGAGGTTTCGAATGCATTTGGAAACAAGCTGTTTCTCTTCAAAGAAGATTTTTCGGCGAAGGCGTTGGTCCAGTCGAAACAATTATGTTTCCCGAGGTAGGGATTTACTGTTAACATCATTTACATGTATTTACATATGATATTATATAAGGAAAATTGTAGCCGGAGAAATGTCTGTTCACATCAAGGTTCTTAAAGTAAAGGTTGCCTCATTCGCGACTCGGGCTCCCATTGGCTTGACGTCACGGTAGACCCAACTTCCAGCGCCATTTCAAATTCTAGCCTTTCCGCGGGCCTAACTGCTTACCGCAGCGAGTTCTTGAATTTACCCTCTATCGAACACTATGAGCCGAATTTTAAATTGAAGGCCGATTTATGAAAATAATGATGATAAGATTTAAAAAAAGATAAATTCGTGTATTCAGACGCCATAATTTCCTGATGAAGTGATGAAATGGGAAGGTGTGCGAGTTGATTCCGTGTCCACACTTCCTTCCTGTAACTCTCAAAACACTGTTTTCCTTGCTACTTCCGCAATATAATTTAAACTTAGATTAATATGGCTGGGAGGAAAATACGCAAAAACCAAATTAGTTGCTTCAAAAAATTACAGTTCTGCAACTTTTTAAATAGAAATTATGCTCGTTTTCATTCTTCGCCGGGCTTTGAAAATACAGACTGTCCCAAGGGTCGTGTGTCATTTTTGACCTGTAAATTTAGTAACTTTGCATGGAGCAATGTTCATTAAAATTAGCATATGTACTTAATGGGAAAAGGTCCTAAGTTTTGTTGAGTGTAAAAAATTTTTTACAATTTTGACCTTTTGACCTCACAATGTGGGTCCAAACCAAAATTTGCCTTAATTTCAATGTTTAAAAAATCGAGATAGAAAAAAGTCTGAATTTCATTGACCAAGATGACTATTCTTAGGTTTTCGGACACGAGAAACCCGAAAATAATACTTTTATTCACAAAAATTCAACTGTTTACCCAGTAAGGTCACCGTCAAGGTCATAAAGGTGGTAAAAAGAATAGTATACCAACAAAGGTGTCGATCCATGGGTTTTATAGGGTGCCCAAGTCATTGGTAAAGTCCAAAAACCCTTATTATTCACTAATTGACCTCCGAGGGTCACAATGGGGGTCAAAGGTGATAGAGTTAAACGTCGGGCCATCATGACAACCAACGTGTCAAACCATGGGTTTTGAAGGGTGCCAAAGTCGGTTAGGCAGTTCATAGATCCGTAGTGTGGATTTTTTGACCTCTGAGGGTCAGAATGGGGGTCAAAGGTCATCGGGTTAAACGTCCGGAAATCATGATAACCAGCGTGTCAAACCATAGGTTTTGAAGGGTGCCAAAGTCAGTTAAGCAGTTCATAGATCCGTAGTGTTGATTTTTAGACCTCCGAGGGTCACAATGGGGGTCAAAGGTCATAGGGTTAAACCTCGGGCAATCATGACAACCAACGTGTCAAGCGATAGGTTTTGGAGGGTGCCAAAGTCGGTTAGGAAGTTCATAGATCCGTATTGTTGATTTTTGACCTCCGAAATTCATAATGGGGTCAAAGGTCATAGGGTTAAACCTCGGGCAATCATGACAACCAACGTGTCAAACGATAGGTTTTGGAGGGTGCCAAAGTCGGTTAGGAAGTTCATAGATCCGTATTGTTGATTTTTGACCTCCGAAATTCATAATGGGGTCAAAGGTCATAGGGTTAAACCTCGGGCAATCATGACAACCAACGTGTCAAACGATAGGTTTTGGAGGGTGCCAAAGTCGGTTAGGCAGTTCATAGATCCGCTCATAGAATTTTGCTGTTGAGGGTCACAATGGGGGTCAAAGGTCATAGAGTTAAACCTCGGGCCAATATGACAGCAAAAGTGTGGAACCATGGGTTTTAAAGTGTGCCCAAGTCAATTTTGCTGTTCGTAGATCCATATTGTCGATTATTTTAACACCGAGGGTCATAATGGGGGTCATAATGGGGGTCAAAGGTCATAGAGGTATGTTTTGAAGTAATAGGAAAACTAATGTCCCCAGCCGAAGGTTTAGAAGGGTGACCAAGTGAGTGCCAGTAGTACACATATCCACTGTCTTTTCCGACAAGCCTCCCCCGCCCTCTTAGTTTCGAGCCGTTGTTGATTATTTATTTCCCTAGACATCCTTTTTCCCGACTCTGTGTCCGCGCACTATTGTCCGCGCAGCGTGTACTGGAAAATTCCAGGTGTGCGTTATAACGAATTTAAAAATTCTAAACTGGAAGACCAAGAAAGTGTAATGTTGCAGGAGCTTCAAAAGAAGAAGAGCATGGCAATCGAAACCATATCTGCAATTGAATGGTTGACTAGCACAATGAAAACTCCATTATCACATTTCAGTTTATTTTCCTATTAATGTTGTCGTTTTATGATATTTCTCTTAAATCGTCAAATTTTTATCACATTGCTTGATACAATCAAAATAAAAGCTGGATTCATCCATTGCTTTTATTTTTTACCTTAAGGTTTTGGACATAGCCAATATCTTTTTAAACGGAGTTTTATCTTACACTTTGGGCGACAAATCAAAAGAATATTTAGAGAAATAAATAATCAACTGCGGCGTTAAAGTAAGAGAGCACGGGGGGCCTGTTGGAAAAAACTGCGAGGAAATGGAAAAATTTCGGAAGGAAGGGATGGTAAGCGCGTGCATACTTTCTTACTCTATGGTTTAACTCTATGACCTTTGACCCCATTACGAATTTCGGAGGTCAAAAATCAACAATACGGATCTATGAAATGCCTAACCGACTTTGGCACCCTCCAAAACCTATCGCTTGACACGTTGGTTGTCATGATTGCCCGAGGTTTAACCCTATGACCTTTGACCCCCATTGTGACCCTCGGAGGTCTAAAAATCAACACTACGGATCTATGAACTGCTTAACTGACTTTGGCACCCTTCAAAACCTATGGTTTGACACGCTGGTTATCATGATTTCCGGACGTTTAACCCGATGACCTTTGACCCCCATTCTGACCCTCAGAGGTCAAAAAATCCACACTACGGATCTATGAACTGCCTAACCGACTTTGGCACCCTTCAAAACCCATGGTTTGACACGTTGGTTGTCATGATGGCCCGACGTTTAACTCTATCACCTTTGACCCCCATTGTGACCCTCGGAGGTCAATTAGTGAATAATAAGGGTTTTTGGACTTTACCAATGACTTGGGCACCCTATAAAACCCATGGATCGACACCTTTGTTGGTATACTATTCTTTTTACCACCTTTATGACCTTGACGGTGACCTTACTGGGTAAACAGTTGAATTTTTGTGAATAAAAGTATTATTTTCGGGTTTCTCGTGTCCGAAAACCTAAGAATAGTCATCTTGGTCAATGAAATTCAGACTTTTTTCTATCTCGATTTTTTAAACATTGAAATTAAGGCAAATTTTGGTTTGGACCCACATTGTGAGGTCAAAAGGTCAAAATTGTAAAAAATTTTTTACACTCAACAAAACTTAGGACCTTTTCCCATTAAGTACATATGCTAATTTTAATGAACATTGCTCCATGCAAAGTTACTAAATTTACAGGTCAAAAATGACACACGACCCTTGGGACAGTCTGTATTTTCAAAGCCCGGCGAAGAATGAAAACGAGCATAATTTCTATTTAAAAAGTTGCAGAACTGTAATTTTTTGAAGCAACTAATTTGGTTTTTGCGTATTTTCCTCCCAGCCATATTAATCTAAGTTTAAATTATATTGCGGAAGTAGCAAGGAAAACAGTGTTTTGAGAGTTACAGGAAGGAAGTGTGGACACGGAATCAACTCGCACACCTTCCCATTTCATCACTTCATCAGGAAATTATGGCGTCTGAATACACGAATTTATCTTTTTTTAAATCTTATCATCATTATTTTCATAAATCGGCCTTCAATTTAAAATTCGGCTCATAGTGTTCGATAGAGGGTAAATTCAAGAACTCGCTGCGGTAAGCAGTTAGGCCCGCGGAAAGGCTAGAATTTGAAATGGCGCTGGAAGTTGGGTCTACCGTGACGTAACGGGACTTCTGCTGGCGCATGCGCAGTTACGAATGAGGCAACCTTACCGTCTAAGAACCTTGTGTTCACATATCGTTTGGTTTTCTTACGCATTCCCCACCAATCGGCGCTGTCAATGGCAGTCTTTGCCACTCCCTCCGTCCGCCTACGACTCGTGACGTCACGATTCAGCGCTCAGGCCTTATCTCTCGGAGGTCGTGGGAGGGGGCAGAAGGAGGGGGTTTTAGGAATGCCTGAGGAGAGCGAATTGGACAGATGGAAAAAACAGGGTGCAATGAAAAGCTCTATGGTGAGGATAACGAACAGGTACTTTACGTCGTGTTTTACTTAGGGCCGGTTTTATAATGTCTGGTTAAACTGGAGTTTAAGGTAAGCGTCGGTTAAGTCCCAAAATTCTGTTTTATAATCGATGGTTAAGTCAAATCTGAGCGTTAAAGTGGTAGTCAAGCTAAACCATGGATTTCCCTTGGGTAAAAGGTTAACGTGAAGTTTAAATTGTTGAAAATGGCGGATGTTTTGAAATGCTGAAGTACCCTACGATAATATACGGAAGAAATAATCGACCAAGCGCAGCATCCTCCGTTTTTAACCGTATCTACGATATCAGCATTCAATTTCCAATATTTTTTAGCACCATACTAGCAATTTAATAAGTGAAATATTTCCATAAGACCGGTGATATATCCGGAACGGACCACTGTTTTCATGCTATTAGGCGTATTCTACCCCAGCCACCGCAATGGCATCCATTGGACATCCAATGGATGACAGGGCTGACATCCATGGACATCCATTTGCTGTCCTCTGGACTTCCTACGCAGGTCCAAATGTCCCACTTGTGGACATCCATTGGATGTCTTGCTCTGGACTTATTATGGATGCGAAATGGCCCACTTGTGGACATCCATTACATGTCTTACTCTGCACTTCTTATGGATGCCTGTGGCACCTAAAGGGCACAAATGGTATCTAAAGGGCACAAACAATCTGCAGTATGGCAATAAGTGAGTAAAAGCCTTATTTTAAAAATTTATTGAAACAACAATTAAACACTATGTATTACACCACTAGTTACATTTTTCTTATTTTTAAGTCTATCATCAGAGTGCCTCAGCCAATCCTTTGTAGCTGAATCCACTTCTTTCCTTGTTGCAGCTGGGAACTTGCTTAGAACTGCACCTGTCATCATAAGCAAATTACCAGCATAAGACAAAGGATCATCACAGAATTGTAACATGTTCCGTATTGCACTTGCCACCTAGGTCAGAGCCCACAAATTTGGACTTTCTATGAGGCAACAGTTGGCAAATTACTTCATATGAGATGACAAACAAGGGTTTGAGACATGAGCTTGGCTGCATATACTTAGTCATTTTCTTGAGCGATTCTATTATCATTACTGTCATTACATGAGATCTTGAAATTACCTCGATAATTAAGGTGTAAGCAGTTAATTTTCCCACAAAATCCACCCGATTAATTTAAGGCTGGAGAGTGGTTTCATTACTTTAGAGAAATAAAACTTTAGTCCAAATGTTAATGAAATAAGCAAGCACAACAATAGTTAAATGTCATTCAAAGAAAACAGAAATTATCTCATGATTTTTTTTTACAACAGGCAATCTTGAAAATCATAGGAATGCTAATAAAAATAATCGAATGCTAGGGTTGTATTGAAAGGGAGGGTACTACCTTTGAATACAACCCAAGAGACTAGAGAGCATAATTCAATTCTGGGCGCTGGACAGCACAAAATAACAAAAGTAATGTCCTTACAAGAATTTCAACAAAATGCAAGGAGGGATTGATGATAGCTCTCAAGGAAAATACCTAAGCTACTGACTGTTGGGTCTCATTGAAGTATTTAATTAATAGAAATTTGAAAACTTTACTTACAGCTTAGAGCCGAATGAATGCATGTCTGTCCAAACTTTATGTTCCCTTTAAGGCCTTCCAATGAATAATATTATGCAATATTATCTAAGAATATTGCTCTCAACCCACGCCTTGTTGCATCTGGTGGAGTAGAACCCCTAACTCTTTTAAAAAAATCAATCTGAAATAAAAATTATTATATTAGGGATAATTCATTGAACCAAAGGCTATACATATCCACTATGACAATTTCACATGAAGAATACTGGGTGTCCCATTTATCTTGACCACCCGAAATAACTTTTTGTCCAGATGGAAATTCAAAAATGTGTCAAGCAAATGTCCATTAGCCGTCAGGGGGACATAAATCAGCATGATTGCCTTCCTTTTAGCTTTGTTAATTACAAAGATATGAACAGCGGTACATCTTTTTAAAATGGCACCCTATATTTTTTATTTGGCAGTTCATTTCCTCTCCTTAAGATTTATTCAAAAATGTAGCACAGTGGACCACAGTGTTATGAAAAATGACTGACTCAATAGCACTTAGTGCAGGTAGGTGGGTATTGGAACTACTCCACCAGTCATTCATAAAAAAATATAGCGTGCCATTTAAAAAAGACATACCACTCTTCAAATCTTTGTAGAAACAAAGATACAAGGAAGGCAGTCATGCTGATTAATGTCCCCCTGAGGGCTTATGAACGTTTGCTTGACACATTTTTGAATTTCCATCTAGACAAAAAGTTATTTCGGGTGGTCAAGATAAATGGGATACCCTGCATAATCGGAATCAAGATCAAACAGTCTGCTTGCTTAGGAGAAAACAATATTAGGGAGCCAACGCATCTCAAAGTCTTTGATCACTCTATTGAGAAGTGCTTCAAGCAAATATAAAGTAAGATGAATCTAAACCATGTCCTATACTGGGCTGGGTAGTAATAATATTACCACAGATAAACTGATATTCACTTTATCATTATGGCCCAATGGTTTTATCCCTGAGTAATGTGCACGAATAGACTTGCCTCCAACAACTCAAATCCCACTACTTATCCCCTCTTTAACAAAATCGCAGTAACATCTTTCACTACAAAAAATTCTCAAAAATGAGACAAAATTAATTGAAATTTTTTCTTTTAATAACAATTGCCTGATTGGAACTTTGATCCAAAATTTTTTACATCATCATGAAGAGGTTTTTCACATGAAGCTACACTTAAACCCACTACACCACAGATCATGTACCCATGCATGATGTGCATCACTTTACATATTACTGTAGATTTATTAAAGACTATAATTCAGTAACATATGTACCAAACCTGTACTTACAAATTTATTTCTGATATTTGAGTTCTCCAATTCATTCTCAAAATCTATGACTAGGGTCAAATGCTGAAAAGGTAATTGCTCAAATAAATTCTCTTCAACCTTCTCATTGCTTTTCCCAGCAATTTCGTTAAGCCTAATCAGTACTTCTTGCTGATTTTGCAGCACCTGATTCGTTTTTCGTTCCATTTCTAGTTGCCATTCTATTAGAGAAAAATGCAAGCAGAAATAAATAACTGTGAATATTTTCCATTTGTAATTTATGTCTAAAATTAAGCAATACTTCATTTTCCACCTTACCTATAAACTGCAACTTGCCATGGGCGATTGTGATAATTGCGCTTGCACAATAAACATACAATTTGATCAACAGTACGCTTTGGATTTCAGTGCAACGATAACATCTGATTATAGTTATTAACGTTTAACTCAAGTCAACTAATATCTACGTCGGCAACACATTCAATAAATCCACTTGGTAAAAAATGGTTCACAATAAAATGAATAAACTCTGCCTAATATGAATAGTAATAACATCTACTCACACGTTTAGCGGTTGATACCCATCCGAGGAATCTGGAAGAATTTCACAAAAGACAAACAAAACACCGCACATTTGGATGATCATTTATTCGCAACTCAATGCAGATAACAGCAACTATATTCCCGTGACAGTAATACACAGTGAATACACAAATCCACAAATCACTAGTCACATGTAGCCGGCAGACATCTTGAATGTTTTGTATCGTTGGTAATCGACTTCCGACTATATCGATTGCAGTCGATAGATCGATATTTGTAAATCACGGGCGGTAGTTCCAAAATCGGAAAACTCTGCACTGATGACTTGAGAGATATCTACTACTGGAAGAAATAATCAGCTCCTGCACCATTAAGAAATTGTACATTCATATAATTTATGTTATTTACGATATACAGTGTGTCCCAAAAAGAATGACCCGATTTTAAATAAGATTATTTATAAGGAAGAAGGGCTTAACATAAACATATTGTATACTAAATTACTCACAAAAGACAAAATTTTATAAAAAACCATCATAAATGTTCAATATGCCCTCCATTGGCTGCGCGGACGACATTAGTCGATAGCTGAATTCATCCCAAACAGAGTGTAAGGTGTCTTCTGTCACTGAAGCTACAGCAGCTGATATTCATGTTTTTTGTTCATCAATGTCACGAGGAAAGGGAGGAACAATTAACATGCTGTTTAACATTCCCCAAAAGGAAAAAATCGCATGGTGTTATGTCAGGGGGCCTAGGAGGCCAAGAGTGTAAAGCCTGTTCTCGCGGTCCTGTACGTCATCTTAGCGTGTGTAAATAAGCAGTCAGCGAGACTGACTGCTTATTTACACCTTATTGTTAGACCTAATTGTTATGCCAATGGTCTAAGGGTTGTACGCTCCACATAAGCCCTCGTAGTGACATTCAGCGAATTTTTCTAAAACTCTAAACAATTCCGATCACATCTGGCGCTGTTTCGCTTGCCTAGTGACATTTGTTTCAATATTATTACAAGTTAAAATCGGGTCATTCTTTTTGGGACACACTATTTTACATCATGTCCATTGAATGTCATTCTATGGCCTCCATATGGATGTCCCAGTTGTGACCTTAATTGGATGTCATTCGAATGACATCCAATGGATGCCCCAATAGGGACCTTCACAGGATGTCCTTTAAATGGCATCCAACCCTACAAACGCAGAAAGGATTAAATCTGGATTAAACACGTATTTTGAAATCCACGAAATCTCAATAATATCTAGATTTAATCTGTTGCAAAGGTGTTGCTATGTCCTCTTTTTCTCATATTATATCTAGATTTAATACATGTAATATCTCGCCCCACGATACAGATTTTTCAGGGATTAAATACAGATTTCAGTATCTAGATTTTCCTGGGATACATTGTAGTACTACTCTTCATTTGAACTTTTATCAAGGAACCTTTGCGTTACAATTAATGATATATATTGAGGAAGCTTCCCTGAAGGGAAAACCCTCTGACCACCACAATAAGATCTCTACCTATTCACCCCTTAGCTTCAACAAGAATTATATTATCAAGCACCCAATAAGCAAAATCTTTAAAAATTAACTAACCACTATGCAATAATAAACTGACTTGAAGGAAAAAGATTGTTTATTTGGATTGAGAAAACATGACTCATAATAATTGATATTTTATTAAAAAGGTACAAATATCTATTTATATCACATACAAATTCCAAGCATTTCAAATTACAATGAAATTAATAATTTATTAATTCAACTAGCTTTTAATGTGCCCTTATCAATGTCATAGATTTTTAAGGTGGAAAAATGCATTAAGTAGCCACTTCACAATAATAGACTGACTTGAGGAAAAAGGTTAATAATATGGATAAAAAACATGAGATAGAGTAATTGATGCTTTATTAAAAATCACTAGTATTTTTTATTATCATTATATAGAATTCCAAATTACTATGAATCTAATTGATGTTGAGCATCATTTGCCTCCTCCTGCCCCTTGCACTGGCCTGCCGCAGCCAGAAAGGGAGGAAAGATAAACACAATATACTACATAGAAAAGTGGCAGGTGGATAAAGTGAAAGGCTTTGCAGTCAATATAAAATAAAATTTTAAAGTACTAGTTCAGGGAGAAAGCAGATCAATAAAAACAAAGGCATTGAAATCAACAAACATGACGACACTCACGGCAGAGTTAAATGCTTATAATACAAGGTTAAGATAGAAAGCAGATTCATAAAAACAAAGCCATTTAAGGCAATATAAGTGAGCCCATTGAAGTCACAGTTCAACCATGGGCCCAATAACGGTCACTCTAGTGAATTTTTAGGGAGAGAAATGATAAAATTTTTATATTGCAAGGTTCAGTTAGAAAACAGGTTCATAATAACAAAGCCATTGAAGTTGACATACCTGAGGACACTAAAAGCACAGTTCAACCATGGGCTTAGTAAGAAAAAAGTTTATGGAGAAACCAGGTACAAAAGAAGGAATCTGAAGGGAATTATGGAAACGGAGTTCAGAGTTCAATAAGCCCACCGAATAACATTGAGAAACGAAAAATTTCTCCTCGTCGTCGTTTTTGTTGCCAAGACCATCCCTCGTTACTATTTTCAGAGGCACTTTACAAATTGAAACATTACGATACAGTCATAAAATGAATCTCATAGTGAACCAACGTAATACATAAATGTGCACCAACGTAATGGAATATGGTTTTTAAAAAAAACTATGCATGTATATTGAATGATAAAGTTCACTACATACGGAAGATCCAGGTTACTGTGAGGTGCAAATACGATACTTATGCAATCGATGGATGTAAAGGAAAAATATAACAGATAATGGAGCAAATAAACCTTATGCAGCTCGTGTCGATCAAATCTAGTCGTTTAGTAACAATAACAAAACACACTTTCACACTTCATCACTAATGTTTCGGCCATTTTGAAAAATTACGTCACCGACGCTAGCGCCGCTAGTGGCGCAGAAACTTCGGAAACAGATTTAATCCGTATTTAAAAAGGATTTGGAAATCTAGATTTGATGTATTATGAAATCTCCCTAAAATACAGATTTGATCCTTTTTGTGTTTGTAGGGAATAGGCATCCAAAGGACGTCCATAAGAGACTTATGGATGTCGGGATGTCAAATGGACGTCCATTGGACACCATGCAGTGGCTGGGACGGTATACGCTACGAAATCCTTACAAACATCTCAAGTTTGATAATAATCACCATCCAATAAATAATATTGTCTATTCTATGGACTGCAGTCGGAGATCGTGTGCCAAACCCCTGAAAATGTTGAAGTTATGCAATATTTGTGCCGGTGTAGGAGTTTGTTATGATTTGTGCCAGCCAAGTGAGTTGATGAAAAATATTAGAATTACATATCGGAGAGAGAGAAGGAGGTGTAACAGGAGTGTAGGCATAGAAATCTGTTATTACCTGGTTTTGCTGACTTCATCAACGAATTTAAAATGTGTCGGTGTTTACAAAGACAGTTTGAATTAGAAGAACAGCCAAGTTTCGTATTTGGCAATCGAAAGAGAGAAAAAGATCGTACTTACTGATTGCATTCTGATTTACTAGCATGTGATATCACTATAGAATTTATAATTAATTGTGAGGATATATGTTATGAGGTGAAAGTATTTTCGTATTTCCTTTTCCAAAAGATATGTTTGTCAAAGTACTATAAAAAAATTGTAGGTAAGTCCATTAACAATATCTGGTGTACGGCTTGGTATTTCTTGGAGATAAATATGTAGGAATAAGTGAGGTAAGTGAAAGATTGCGTGTAAAAGAAAGGATTTTGCACGTTTTGTACGTAATGTATACAAGATGCTGTTTGAGTTTTGTTTGGAAGCGGAGAAAGGCAAATTGATGCAACCAATACAGCCAGGGGCGGATCCAGGATTTTTTTTCTGGGAGGGGCACAAGCAAGGCCGTATCCAGGATTTTGTTCTGGGTGGGGCACAAGGATACCTCGTAATACAAAACGAACGCAATGATAATGGGACCGTATTAAAAATTATGCATATTTTTGAGGGTCTGGGGGGGGCACCTTCCCCCGTGCCCCCCCCCCCTGGATCCGCCTATGAATACAGCCCGTGTGGGTAAAAAAGTAAGAATGACTGATTTGCTCATAAGATGGTATGACATATTAATGAATTTGTTAGGCAAATGAGCCTTTAGAGTGTGGAGTTTACTAATTATTGTACTTTTTGTGACTAAAGTAATGACCTCTCATCCTTTTGATAGAAAAAGATTTGGAAAGGCACCTTAAACAAGAAAAGTCTTCTCTTCTAATGTGTAGCCTTCAACGGAAAAAAATGCGACTTAATTGCCTAAGTGCAGTTCGTAGCCATACATAGGTTATGTACTATTACAACCTCCTAGCAAATTATCTACCATCAAAAGTAGCTTCAGAGCTATAGAATCAGTGGTGCATCTGCCATCAAAAGTAGCTTCAGAGCCATAGAATCAGTGGTGCCCATCTAGATACCTCATGTTAAAATATAAGAGTGCCAATTTGGTTGGTTACCAATACTTATCTTATTTCAGGTTTGAATATTTTAATATAGTGAAAGTAAACAATTCGATACTTTATCCTGAAAAGGTTTGATTTTATTCCACACATTTGAGCCTTAATTCAAGGAGAGAATTTGGACCCTTGCACCTGAAGACTCATGGAACATCAAAGCCAGATTAATCAAAGAAATATTATTTTAAGGTTCTTAAGCATTGCCTGCTAGGGGAATATATTTATTGAGGTTCTCAAGCATAGTCTGCTAAGGGAATGTTTGAAACAATCAGAGTCAGTTGTATTTCTTACAATATTGAGCCAGCTGGGCTACTCTTGCTTGCAATTGGGGAAAGCTGTTGTCTGTGTACATATGTATTTGCTCATGAGGTTGAATTTACAGGAAATGACTGCATTCACCACCATTACATTCATTATTTTCCATGCATATCAGTAACTACTGAAATTTTTTCATCGATAAGCTCTTTCAAAGTATCTTGTATGATATTGAGCAAGATATGGTGAAGTTCTTCATATTAGTAAAATTAGACATTGCAGTATTTCCACTGAGTTTTATTATAATAAAATCAGTGGAAATATTGCAATGTCTAATTTTACCAATAACTTTTTCAAAGTCTTAAGTGGGATCCTTGGTATGGTTTCTTCCTAAAATATTAACCCTTACTACTACTTGTCAACGTTTAACTAACTAATATGTTTAATAAGTGTTCAAAGGATAAGTGAAGACATATTCCTATAACAGCCAATTTATATCACATATCTGGTACACTCGTTAGTTTCTTGGGATGTCAATCCCATATGTAGCTTTTATTAATTTTTTCATGCTCCATCCATTGAACTGTCACTAATGAGTACATACGTTCAAAAAATCTATTAGGTATAATATCATCAACACTTATAATAATGCATGACTAGATATCTCATTCCATTACTTACTGTTAGAATAAATCTACTCATTAAGGTTGACATAGTTTTTTGTAACATACATGGTTATTCCATTTATTCCAGAACCATTGCCTCCCTGCCCTTGCTTTTTACTCAAAATCCTTACCTTAATCACTGTTGTCAGCATTTCAAGCTTGATATACACTTCATCTACATCATTTATATCTAATTCATCTCCTGCAATTATTCCCTCACCTCACTTATCAGGTCTAGCTAGCACTTCCTTTTCCTGTCAATATTATCTATACATTCCTGTATACCTCTATTCTTATCCTCCTTCTGGGTCAAAAATGCCAGTTCCATAGCAAACCTTACTCCATATATCTTAACCGGACTTCTATTTGCACTTTGGTACTGTGATTTTCCCTTTAATTCTCCTCTTTTTATTTATTCCAAGGATTATCTCTGTCTCATCTGTCTCGCTCCGATCTGCATCACTAGAGATATATTATTATATATCACTAGAGATCATTAATTTCAAAGTATTTAGTATAATTTAATTATTATTATCACTAGAGATATATTATTAGAGAGATATATTTTAACATGCATAGCTGCAAACATATGTAATGAGAAACAGTCTATGTTCATGTCACAAAGGCAAATTTTCTTAATAGATTTGTGAAAGTGGAGTGGATGTAAGGGAAATTGCTTATATAATCACTTCATAAATAGAACATGGTACGATAAAAGTCGGTGAGGAAGTCATATTATTGCATTTATGAATATGGAAGCACATACATTAATTATAAGTGAGTGATGTCAGTGTGGTGCTTTCAGAGATTACTTGGTACAGCATTCAAAAGGATTACCCCAGAAGTAGGTAGTAAAAAAAATTACTTACTGTGACAACATGTAACAACATAATTCCATTGAAAACCCATATCCCAAAAAGACAGTTGCAATGAAGGAGTCATCATGATGGAATCCTTATGCTTTGCATTTGATACAAATAAATTCTTTAAATGCTATATAAATAACAGTATATTTGTACAGTGACGGATACATGGGGGGGCTAGGGGCATAGGGGCTAAGGAGGGTTTCCAATTTGCTCCCCTTGGGTATCATCCACTTTACACTAGATAGAATGGTGGTTTATTTCCAACCTCCACTACAGCTGGAATTTTAACCTCACCTAGCCCAACCCCCTTGTCCCTATCCTGGATCCACTACTGTCTTTGTATAATTTAGTACTCTGCTAAATATTTAAAACATGTTCAATGAAAGCTTCATATTTTGTGGGCTGAGAATAAAAGAAAATGTCTATCACATGTATAGTATAGTATTCATAAACACCACTGAGAGTTGAAATTTAATGATTTCATTCTGATTAGATATGTTTTTTGACAGATTTTTTATAAATTGAACCCAGCAACTTTAATATCTTTGCACCCCATCTCTTTTCCTTAAATCTTAAATACAATACAAGCCTTTGCTGTTGATTAGATATGAAGTTAGTTATGTTAGCACTTAAAACTTATTCTTACACAAGGTTTGCAAAAATAGTATTAACATAAATAATAGATCCCCCATCCCAAGCTATGAGCCAAAAAGAGTTGCAATATTTGTTACAGATGCATATTTTTATAACAACATGCAGCCTACTTGTAAAGTATGAAAGGTTTGCTGCAAACTGTACATTTATTTAATAATTGGATAGCAGGAGCCCTTGAAGTAACTGTGGTAGGGTTATGCATAAGTTATTCAAACTTTATTCATTCTTCTCTAATTATAATTTTTGACTGTGAAGCTATGTTCATAATCAGTGATTTCTGAACATCCATTCAATTTAAAATGGCAATGAATACATTCTCAATGGCATTACCATAAAGACTCACAGTCATCGCTATTACAATATCAACTACACTATTGACAGCCAGTATCAAAATATGTTTCACTTTATACTTCAATGGTAAGGGCTACTTGGTGTCATGCAATAGGTTTTGGTATCTCTAATGAAGAAATTTAAACTTAGTTCTGTCCCTTATTGAAAAATTATTTGCCAGAGATTATGGATTTCATGAAACAATGCTTCTCAACAGTATATATATAGTCATAAATAAGAAGAGATAATTTAAAGCTATGAAATATCTGCTGCTAGCTGACAATTATATGGCTCAATTCTTTTCGTGTCTGTAACACGAGTGGCACATGGCTGAATATACCTCCTCATTGTGAAAATTTTAATAAAACTGAAAATGCTCTATAAAAACACAAAAATCATCAAAAGAATTACCATTAATTGATCATAACAATGACATCATTGTGACAGAAGCCTCGTTATCGTTTTAATGAACACTGATGAATTTTTCTATTAGACGGTGGTTGGTTATAAATTCTGTTATTTAAATTATGGCCATGGTGAGTACTTTGAAAACGGGAAAGGCTTTGATTAATCACAAGTTGCAGGCTGTTCCTAATTCTGTAGGGAACGCAGAGATGATAATAAATTAGCGTAGGGGCCATACTAACGCTAAGAAGATATATCTTACTGCAAAAGTATGATTAACATTTATCGTCATTATGATTAAATTGTAGCCTCAAAATGTTCCTAAAATCGCTCTGGTGGCGTACTCAATAGAAAACCATTTCAATTGGTTTCACAATACAAATGAGAATCTTCGTTCTCGAATAATAAGCACAAACAAGGTTAATCTACCACTATTTCTTGCAAAGGGACTCCACCTTGATTCAATCCATTAACAAATAGTAATTCATTATTTCCGTGTAATTTATGGTTTACACAATTAACACTTGTACTTGCCAAATATTCACAGATCGAGGCGAGTATTTTTATTTTAACGACACACTGATGATTGACCATAAGATCGTCAACGATTAAACTCGAAAATATTGGCGTCATCTTCGTTTTCAAAGCTAACCATCACTTCAAAACAAACGTAAACAATTCTTTCACCACTCTCCAACTCTGACTTTCTGACTGACTTTCGTCTGTTTCACTTTTCGCGATCAATTGTTGGTATGAGAATTACAGTAGCTGCGCTTTCCTCTCGTTAAAGTTCCCATCAGCCAACCGGCGGTAGGATTTGCTTTATAAAACACAACCTCTCGTTCAGGGCCGGACTGGGACCTCTAAAAGGGCGCTGCCTTCAGCTTCAGAAAGGGCGCAATCCGAGGGTAGGGCTATGGGATATTGTTTTGAAATTCAAAAAGTAAAATTTGAAAAAAAATATGGTATTTTTTCACAACAATGGTTTCAAAAAAGCTATTGTACTATTACAACGTGTATGTGATAGAAGGTACACTAATTTAACAAGCAAATACTCCAAATGACCATGTGTAATTGGCTTCCACTTAAGATAGATATTTTCTAAATATTGTATATTTAATATTTTCAAAGATATTTATTATTAATGTTACAAATTACACTACTGCCACTATTAACGATGTCTGAATAATGGAAAGATAAAACTTGTAAGTAAGATTAAGGTCATAAATGGGTTTTTTTATGTATACATTTGTGCATTCCAAATCATACATGAAACAAAGACGTATTCAACTGTTTTATGAAATAAAATTAATACAAAATACAATTTATCTTTGTAGAAATACAACACGGCCTCTGAAAACTGAGGTTATAACTAATTATAATGAAGGCCATTTTTTTGGAGTCCACTTTTATTATCATAAGGAAAGTAGGCACTTCATTTCCTTGCTTTGGAAACAGAGTTCATCTATAATTTTGTCATTGCTTATCTTTGTGACTAATTCTCGTTCCGACTGCATCAAGAGGAGAGCTTCCAAATTCTCATTGCTCATGGATGAACGAATTCTCGATTTTATGAGCTTCGGCTTTGAAAATGCACGTTCGCAGCTCACTTGGGTCATCAGTATTGTTTAAAGGGACTTGTAAGCCTTATGGAGTTGCGGATACATTAATGAGTACATGTTGTACTGATAAAGTATCTTGTATGCTCATCTAACACAGGCATTTGTTGTTGCTTTTACACCAAATCGTTTCTACATCTTCTGATTTAGAACTTTAACTCACGTCAATGTCACCGGAGTCCTTCTGAAAGTGATCTTGTAAATTCATATTAAAGCTATGGTCATTGCTCAATAAATGATTCCAGTTCTTCCTGGAGCTTGCCTTTGTCAATGTTGGGGATCACAGAGCACATTTTTTCCAATGCATGTTCTGGTACTCCATTTGTTCTTAACTCAGAGAATCTTACAGGATCAAAGCATGAAAGATCTTGATAAACTCGATTTTGATCTGAAAACCTTGCTTCCATACTGGCGTTAATTTGGTCACCAACTACATAAAACACATTAACTTTAAAACTCTCTTCACTGCTGAATAGAGTTTCTACGACATCATCACTTGTTTCATCTGGCATTTTTTTCCGTTTCTTCTGTCTTCTGGCTGGCAATTCACTCTCCATGCTGATGTTGTTGGAATATTAATCCAGAATTGGATTTTCTTCGATTTTATTAATCAGACTTTTTGACACGAACTCGACAAAGTTTTTTGCAGCATGGAAAATGCCTGAACACTATTCTCTTACTCTCTTAAGACTGTCTTGATCTGATGAAATCAAATTCCAAGCCTGTGCATAATCTAATTTTTTTATTTGAAGATAGTCTGACAAATGTGTTGTTGATTTGAAAATAATCAAGAACATCATAGCAGTTAGGATTGTTTCCAACGACAAAAACTTTTGAAGAAGACTGTTTGCTCTATTGCTTATTTTGGAACTTAATTATTGGGCATTTGCCACGATAGAAAGAGAAATGATCAACTCTATGTACTCAGTTTTATGCAGTTTTCCTTCATCTTCCGCCAATTTCATCCAGTTATGGAAATAGCCAAAGATCTTGGAAGTGGCGTCACTCTTTGATCTCCAATTAGTTGCGCCAATAGCACCCAACCTATAACTTGGATGTTGCTCCAAATAAATATCTAGTCTCTTGTGTAATTCCCTTTCAAACACTTGAGTTTGCTGCAGTAAACCAAAAAACGAAATCGAAGCCGTCACAACTTGTGATGTGTCTACCATAACCAAGTTTAGGGAATGGGAATAACACCATGTATGACTGTGGTGTGGGATCTGCTCTTGCAACCTGGCTAAAACGCCCTTATATTGACTACTCATGTTTGCAGCTCCATCAAATGAGTTGGCAATACAGTTTTTGATATCAAGTCCTGCTTCCCTTATCACTTCGGTAAATGTCTTGAATGAACTTTCTCCTACTGACGACGACGGCACGCTCTGTAAGCCAATTATTCTTTCATCTACTTCTGTCCCCAACACGTATCGTAAAACAATGACACATTGGTCGAAACCAGAGACATCTGTAGTTGAGTCCATTAAAACAGAGTACGACATAGCTTGCTTTACTTCATCAACGATAATTGATTTGATCAAACATTCTGTAATGTTCATTATTTTATTAACGGCGGTTTTACTCAGAAATGTCACCTGGCTTTCCCTTCCTCTGGCTTTAGAACCATCATCGTCTGCTGATTTTAACGCAGCTTTACTCATTTGAATGTTTTTTTCACATGATCTTCTAAGTTTCTGTCATAATTGCAGAGAAGAAGGATTGTATCTAAAAATATATCTCTTTATCGTTTGGCGCCATGTCGTCTGCATCATAGGTCTGCATTCAGCGCCGCCACTGCTGTCAACGTTGTCTCGCAAAGCGCAAGCGCAAGGCGAACCTTTAACCAAAGCGCAAGCACGACCTTTGCGCGTCATTGCATTAATAGCATGTCGCTGTCGTCTTGTTAGCCACAGTATAATTTGTATAAGTTGTTTTTGTATACCAGTGTTGGGTTTGAATTGACTGGAGCACCTTTTAGAAAATACGTATCTGCGCCTTGCGGGCGCAGGAACGCATTTTTCTAAGGGCGCACCGGCTCACGGGCCGATGGGCCGGCGGGCCAGTCCGGGCCTGCTCTCGTTAAACTCCACGTTACCGTAATCTCCACGTCAACTTAACGTGAGGTTTAACCAGACATTATAAAACCGGCCCTTAGAGGATCGCAAATGATTGGGACGCAGAATTTCCCGAAAGGAACGAAAATAATTGATGGAAGGAGTTGCTAAAAACTGCACAAAAAAATAATATAATTCACCATTGAAAAATGAGACGTTGTGATTTCCTCAGAATGCACTTCAGTCTCGCGTGAAGAGTTTGACGGTGCAATTTCATGTGCGGGTGATGTGGTGGATGTGATAATGGAGTGGGGTGGGTCGAGGGGTGCAACTATCAATTGAGGGATGAAGAGGCAATGGTCACTTTGAGTGAGACACTCTCAGCCCATTTAGCGGACAGCACAACGAGGTATTGCAGGAGAATTATCTTAAGGAATATATGTGCAAACATTAACGAATACACCGATTACAGGCATAAACAAAAACTATAAAAACGCAAGGAACACACTGAATTAGTCCCGTTTAACCACTTTCAATGTTCATTTCATCTGTCCTCTGGAAAAGCGAGGGAAAACATAACAGATGAGGGGAGTTTGCTGTATTATTTTATTCATGTAAATTGTCTGTTTTTTTTTGGAATTACGAAGGAATGTGAAACGGTCGTCGTTCCATTTTTTTATCTTTTGCACTTATTTTCCCTTTTCTTGTCTATTCGTTGAGTATATGTATGGCAGAGAAAGAATATTGTGGAATATTAAAACCTACGTCACAATACGGCGTTTTTTCTTCCTTCAGCGGATTTTCACGAAACCTATAAGTGGTCAGCCTCAACAACACCGCTAGTTTCACAACAGAGTCAGGATCACAGGATCATACTCGGTTTCACAGCACCATATCTTATTGTAATATCCCTCCATGTCGCCCTGAATGATATCTATTCTCAATGGTTCAAGCAATCTAAGCCTAGCGCGCAGCTTTGGAGTCTCTCGCGAGTCCCAGCCTAGTTCGCATAACATCCGTGTTACGCTGTCTTTTGGCCGTTCCCGTAGCAGTTTCTGATCCCATGCAATGCCGGAGAAGTGCGAAGCAGCGGATTTTTTATTCACTTTTGATGCTCATTGAATCTTCAATCGACGGAAACTCGTATTTGACCATTTATCGATTCGTTACTTACTTTCTGAATTGGACGACCTTAACCCTTTCGAAGATAAGTTGATGACGTCATGGCCTCATGCCGAGCGGGTCACTGCTACTCCTCTCCCTCGCGCATCGGCCAAACCTACAAGGCAAGGAAAGAATTCTTCCCTACACTTTACTACTCATTAATCTCTCCAGTCTCATTTAACAAAGGTCTTTCCCGTAGCATGGATTTTGGTCACCAGTATCCTAATTGTTTCTACAATTTCTGCGGAACTCCAAAACATGGAGGAGGCCATTTTATATCGCCCTCTTTCCAACTCCCATTCAAAGAAACCTTGCTTTGCGCAATCCCAGTAATTATTTATCGCAATAATCTTTCCTTATTGCGTCGATAAATAACATTAATCAATATTTTTTTGTGGCCGTATATTGTTGTAGCTTGGGGAATGGCTTGATGAGTAAGTGAGCGAATCAGTCTGTCAGTGAGGATACATGTTTCCTTGTAAATGAGTCTAGCTGCCTGGGAACTCAAGTCTGGCATTACATTCGTTAAATAACAGGTTAACTGTTTACAGAAGGTTAAAAAAAGGTTTAATTTGTTTAAATTTATTAGATGGAAATTTACGCCTGGTTGCTACGGTTGATATCTACTGCTGACGTAGAGAAAATGGATAAATCGGGATCTAAAAATGCAATAATATATTGGAGGAAAACGAAGCATATTAAAAACTTGAACAAAGCAATTTTTACCGTATTACTCTCTCCATGTTATGATGCACGTATGATATTCGCACAATATATTTAGAGTAATTAATATAAAGGAGGAAAATCAAACAGGCTGCATGGAATTATTCAATATTTTATTGGAGTCGAAATGTAAATCTTATTGGGGCATTGATATTCCTCCCGCAAAAATGCTTTATTAGTGCGCCAACGTGATACTGTAAGTATTTCGTGCATGTACCTCGAGGGTTTGGGCTGTGGTTGTGAGTGAACGGAGGACGCATTGCTTTATTAATATATAAGTGGTCGTATCCATTATGCTGCGATTCAATCATCGTATCACCGTTTCCCCGTATGGCTTGCTAATCGGTCGATTCGTTTTCAGGCCAGAATAAATTGAGGTTAACCAGATTGTCGCGGTTAAAATGGAAAAGACTCTAAAAATCAATGAGGATAAAATTGCCTCAGGGAGGGGAAAACGCGATCCAAACTCTTTCGTCTCCATTAATATCCGGTGCAGACATTACCCAATTACGCGCTGTTTTTTTGACTCTTGGGTTTATGATTCGATTTGAATAATTCCATGGCATGGCATTCATACCGTAAAGTAATTGGTGTAATATAGTTATGTCTGAAGGAGATAGTGGAAGACTCATTCAAAAACTCTTGTGTGGCGACTTATCTACGACGAAGGGCTTTTTGCAATGCCTTGCGCTCATATGAATCGCCAACTGCACAAAGGCATCATGTCCAAGTCGAACGGTTTATCTTTTTCTTCTTTAAGTCTTTGCTTGGTGCAAGACTAAACCTTTCCTACTAAAAAGAAACATTTCGTGCTATCAGCACCGAGCAAATGTTTCCATAACATGTTTCTTATCAGTAGGAATCGTCGAGTCTTGCACCTAGCAAAAACTTAACGAGAAAAAAAAGGAAAAATCATCCGACTCGGACATGATGCCTCTCTGCTGTTAGCGATTCATTTTCCACCATTAGCAATTCCAAATGTTTTGTGCGCATGCGATATAGTATGTTGCAGTGGATTTAAATACAGAGTGATTACAATGCATGTGTGTGTGTGCGTACGTGCTATTTGCCCAATGGGGAGCGTGGTGGTAGTGGGTAGGGTTGTAGATCGAGGATTCCGGGTTCAGATCCCGCGTGAAGCTAACGACCAACATAAAATCTTGCAAGCGCGAGGTGGCAAATAAGAGAAAGGAACTAAAGAATTTTCTGCATTTATTTAATATTTCAAAAAAAAAAGATGTTAAACTATTAAGTGCATCCTCTTATACTTTCTGACCATCGAGAAAATAATTTTGCCTTACATGAGCGTTTGAAGAGGTTAAAATTTGGCGTCGGTAAAATATACATTTTTGTAGATCTTAAGTTTTATAAATTGGTTTTAGGTTCTTCTTTAGGTTTCTAACCACTTTTGGGGTAGAACAATTTCATTACTTTGAAAAGGTAATGATGGCGCAAAGGGAGCAACTGCAAATCTACAATTATAGGGAAGAACGGTTCAAGTTATATTTTATAGCAATCAATCTATTGCTATTTGGTGAATCACCATCCGATTGCTCGAATTTTAATAGGCGCCTCCCCAGCAGGTTATCAAGTAGTGTAATTTTGATTGCACTTACACATTATTAATAGTTTAAAAAAAAGTGTGGGTAGCATTTATTTCGAAGAGAGAAAAACGTCGCGAGGATAAATTTTAATTTCCTGGAAATTCGCTTAACTTAATTTTGACTTTGGTCTTCTTGTAATTAATCCTCATGCCATATTCTTCACATCTCTTGTCTAATGCATCCACTAGAGCGTGCAGCCCTCTCGCTGACTAGCTGATTTTCGTTTATCATCGGTATAGAGCCTAAAAATAGTCTAATCGACAAGAGCAAACAGAAGTAGTCCTGAATCACAATAATACAAGTTCCGAAGTTTTAATCGTGGCTGTGGTTAATTGACGTAGTTTAAGAAATAAGATTCCCGAATTCCACTATTTAATCCATAGTACGAAGTGTTACGTTATTTTTGGAACAGAAAGTTGGCTAACAGAGGTTGATTCAGACAATGAGATCTTCCCAAAATCGTTCATTGTTTATCGAAAAGATAGAATTAATCGAGTGGGGGCGGAGTTTTTATAGCTGCAAAGAATTCAATCGTCAGTCAAGCTATAACCATAACTGAGATCAGTGTTGAATCTGTGTGGTGTTTAATTAAATGTCCAAAATTCGAAACTATTTTATTATGTTCGTATTAGAGACCACCTAACTCAGATGTAACGTCAATGTTGGATTTTCAAACTGAAATAAACAGCGTAGCATCCCAGTATCCTGAAAGAAACTTGATTGTAGGTGGAGATTTCAACGTACCCTCTATAGTTTGGAAGACTTAAAGCTTCATTCCTGGTGGGAGGGATAAAGTGATCTGCGAGGCTTTATTACACACTTTTACATCTAACTCATTGTTTCAAATAGCATCCGCACCAAATAGAGGAGACAGTATCATTGATTTATTAGCGACAAATATACCACATCAGGTAATAAACGTTAGCACCGTCGAAGGAATAAGTGACCATAGGGTCGTAACTGCAAATTTTACTCTAAATACCGCTGTAAACTTTAAAAAAGAGCGTAAAGTTTTCATTTTTAAAAGAGCTGATTTTGATGGGTTTAAGAGTCATCTGAAAAATGCTTTCCCCGCGTTTCAAGAATCAATATTAAAGTTAAATGTAGAGGATACTTGGAAAGCTTTTCTTTTGCTCGTAACTTCGGGTATAATTAGCTACATCCCCAATAAAACAATAAAAGAAGGCAGCGAACCGAGATGTTATGACGCGGAAGTGAGAAAATCATTGAGGCGACAGAGAGCGTGTCATGCTAACATGAAAAAAGTCAGCACAGATTTATCCGCTAATGAACGCGAGCTAATAATTAAAAACTATAGGATGACTAAAGCCGCCACGAAGGAAGCGTTCAGGAATGCATTCACGAATTTTAAAAGAAAAACACTAGTAGAGCAGTTACGGGATAACCCTAAAGCATTTTGGTCATAAGTTAGGGAAGTTCAAGGTGAACGATCTATCGTATGTTCCCTGAGAAACGACAATGGAGATGTGTTGACAAACCGTTGCGATGAAGCCAATTTATTAAATTCCTACTTCAAGAACGTGTTCACCGAGCCTTCCGAGAAATCACCCGAGACCGTTGACAATCTCTGCATACGAAAGATGCCGCCCATTGACATTAGTACGCACGGAATAGAAAATATATTGAAATCACTCAGTCCAAATAAATCACCTGGTCCAGACAAAATCCCTTCTCGCGCATATAGAGAACTAGCCTCAGAAAATGCCCCCTACTTGCAAATAATATTCAGTAAATCCATCAAGCAACACGAAGTATCTAATGACTGGAAAATCGCTAATCTAACGCCAATATTCAAAAGTGGAGACAAGGAACACCCATCTAACTACAGGCCGATATCTTTAACGTCCATCGCATGCAAAGTCCTTGAACACATCGTAGTCAGCTCGGGAATGAAACACCTAGACGAGCAAAACTTATTAATGAGAACTCGACATGGATTTAGGAAAAGCAGATCCTGCGAAACCCAGTTAGCGCTTTTCGTCCACGATATTTTAGTCTCCGGAGAAGACAACATTCCAGTAGACGCGATTTTTCTTGATTTCAAAAAGGCATTTGATAAAGTACCCCACGGAAAGTTAATAAAAAAGCTGAAATCTTATGGTCTAGACGAAGATGTCATTTCCTGGATAAGAGAACTTTTGAGCGACCGCGTCCACAGAGCAGACGGTGCAGTCTCCAATGAGGTAAGAGTCATTTCTGGCGTTCCTCAGGGTAGTGTCATAGGCCCACTCCTATTCCTTCTTTATATAAACGACCTGGGCAAAGTAGTACCCAGTAAGTTATGATTTTTTTGCATACGACGCTGAAGTTAAGAGAAATCCGTTCCAGCGAAGATATAGTTGAACTAACGAATGTCCTTGCTGCTATCCAAGCGTGGTGCGATGCATGGCAGTTAGAATTAAATTTGAAAAAATGCGTCGTAATGAATTTCTGGAAGAAGAATAACTCCCTACAACGTAGCTATATAATTCGGGGTAGCCAATTAGAGACTGTTGAATCCGTGAAATATGTAGGAGTTACACTCAATAATGATCTATCGTGGAATAAACATATACGTGAAATAACCGGTCAAGCTAACCGTAAAATGGGTTTTGTTAAAAGAATATTAGGAAAGTGCGAGGACAAAGTGAGAGAAATTAGCTACTTTTCCCTCGTTAGACCACATTTAGAATACGCTGCCAGTGTTTGGGACCCTCATGAAAAAGGCTTAATAACAGAGTTAGAACGCGTGCAATGAAGAGCTACCAGGAGGTATGTGAAAGGTCGTTACGATAGTCTTGTTAGTGTAACTGACCTCTGAGATAATCTCGGATGGGAATCTCTGTCGGACCGTATATTGAAAAGTAGACTAAACCTTTTAGATAAATTCAGAAGCAGTCTTTTCTAACGAAGTAAGCCATATCTTACGGACGCCAACATACTACGGAAGATCAGATCATATAAATAAAATAAGGGAGATAGATTTTAGAACAGACAGATTCAGAAATCTTTTTTTTCACGATCAATAAGAGATTATTACGGCAGCGATAGAACTCATAAATAGATTGCATGACTTGTGGTGTAGCCAAGTAACCTATTTAAAACTTAATGCATGTTTCTTAATTTTATTTCTATTTCTAACAATATATAGCAGTATAATTTGTTAGTATGCGTGACGTTTTTTGTACTCTGTGGTGTGCATGTTGGAGTCCAATTGCATGCTGCATGCTGGTGATTGATCACCCCCTGCCAAACACCCTCGCAGGGTATTATGTAGATGTAGATGTTTACCTTGACGTACAACGCGTCTACCCCTCGTCATTTATGAATCTTTTCCATTTCCTCGCAGTGTCTCTCCTTCTTTTTCACCAATTCTTTCTCGTCTTCTTGGTTTCTCATCGTAATAGTAGATTAATTCCCTTAGAATTATCCCTCTACTGTGTATATATTCGTCCACTTCCTACACCGCCATTTCTGCTTTATGTTTCCATCGTTATCAAAGTTTTCTTTGTCATACGAATCTTTTTCAATACGAAGTTTCTGGTATTCTCTCCTCATGGTCCCACTTAGAGTTTCAACGTTCCATTTCCTCGCCTTTATTTTATCCACAAGTCTTGATTATTATTTTGCGTTTCGTTCGCCTTAGGGAGTTTTTCGCCACTCCTAAACTTCTGCTTTACTATTATGTTGTCTATTTGGTGTATCTCCGTATCCCTTGGACTCTTTCCGGTAGACTTTCATATTTTAGGATAGTTGGACCATGCCTTTGTGATGAATAACTAGTTTCTCCTGCAATATTTTACTTATTTCTCTGCCCAATCGTTTCGCGTTCCTAATTCAAAACTCCTATTTCGTAGCTCTTCCTCCCTCGCCGTCTGAGGCGTTATAGTTCCTCATCACAATTTGTTTTTTTACTACGGATTTCACTTATTATTTCCTCGAGTAGTTCATCCACCTCGTCTACTTCTTCCTCCATATGAATGCTACTGGTCTTGTAGACTCGTACTACTACTAGGTTGGTGGGTCGCGCCTCAAATTCTACAACCATAATCCATATCGCTTACCGGATTTATTAATATCGTTGTCTTACACATCTTACCAATTGTTACTGAAGCTACTTTTGAAGTTAGCTTTCCTCTCCACCATAACCATGCCGGCCTCGGTGGCGGTGGGGTAACATTCTCGCCTGCCAAACAATAGGTCGCGGGTTCGAGTCCCGCATGGGTAGGTTTCCCCGGTCCAGGGCATGGTCGTTTGTGTACATTTACTTGTTACATTTGTTGTACACCCCGGTGTAAATTGGCCAGTAAGAGCTGTATCCGGTGGTTTGAGAATAAAATAAAAATAAAAAAATAGAAAAAATAAATAAAAAACATATAGCCACCACAATATACATGTGCGAAGGGAGGCGGCATTAATTCTACCAGCATTATGGGAAATTTCTGCGTCAGGTTTTATTTGTTTTGTTGGCCCGCGGAGTATCTTCTAGATCTGTATTTGTAGCATCCCTGGAGTCACTATAAATATTATAATTTTATTCATTACCATGTATTACAATGATGCTCGCTGTGAGATGGATAACAATATTGTGCTATCAATGCCGGCAATAAAATAAGTTTCAAACAAGGGTGCAATACCATTTTACCGATGCTTTCATCATGAAAACAAAAAATATGCTTTCTCTTCTTTGATTTTTACTTGTATATCTCTTATTTTTTCATCTGTTAAAGCAATAGGCATGGCGGTACTCTGTTAAGAAAATTTTAAAATTCCTTTTCAAATGCAATTCCCAACAGCAGTCTTTCATGTAAAAACTAACGATGAATAAAATATATATATAGCAAAAATGAATTTGATACTATTTTCGTTTTCTATATTGGTACAGATTAATTAACTAATAGGTATAGATAAACGATGGTGTCAATAATTTTGGCTGTTTTCAGGCCGTATATCGTTGGTGCCAATGTTAGAATGGGTGTGAATGCGCACATAAACTATGTACGCATAAAACGTTAATAAGTTTATTTATTTGTAGAGGTGGATACGTCTTCTTTGTTCCTCTGGAGATTCTGGAGACGATTACTTATTCTGCCGAAGCTTTCTTTGAGTAAAATAAACGTATAGTGGTATAAAATATGCTTTTGGCGGCGTATTTAGGGCAAATATTAGCTTCGCAGGTAAATCGACTGTGCACGAGAAGGTGCACATGTTTTAATAATAATTAGAGCGTATTAATAAAATTCTAGAGTAAGAAAGAGTTGCCAGAGGTGGAACACCAGGTGACAACATCAATGGACACACGAACATCAAGTCAGTCTTCCACGAACATCAAGTCAGTCTTCCATGTGCACGAAACGGCGAGAATAAAGACCTGCACCAGCTCACTGTCCGTCCAACTGAAGAATGGCCGTCTAAGCGTATAGGTAAACTGAAAAAGATCGGTTTCGTCAAGTTTTACCCAAAGCCCTACTAATACGACGGGCCACAGATGTGGTTTAACTGCAATAGGTTCGGGCACTCCAGTAATTATTGTACGGCGGCTCCACGATGTGGAAATGCGCCGTAGAGCACTATGGCTCAAAATGCACTCTCGCCAAAGAAGAAGCAGCAACATGCTGCAACTGTCGCGGCAACCACCCGGAAATGTCGCGGAAGTGCCCCATATACAAAACACACCTGGAACGCCTTCGCAAACAACGAGGCCCGCGACAAAACCCTGATGAGGAGCCACAAACTTCACAACACTCTGCAAATGCCCAGCAGGCCCCACCGCAGAAAAATACGGAACACTTTCCCAGCCTTGGCCACCAAAACCCATGGGGAACTGGACTGCCAAATCCAACGTCTCGCCCCAGAAACAACCAGCGGCCACGATTGGACGTGGTCATCCCGAACCAGCCACGCCAGGACCCAGCCCAGCCAACATCTGCCTATTCATCTCCTCAGCTTCAAACAACCGCTACTCCTGACCTAGAAAACCTCGATCACGGCACCATTCTAAAACAACTGCTGGCGATCTCTCTGCAGACACAGCAACAGCTCCAGCTCCAGACGAGTCTCTTAACAAAGATGCTCGAAAAATTGGCGGCCCCATTCCGTTCCCTGAATGGAGAAGACTGCCGCCCCGCCTCATCGTAGCTCTGTGGAACGCAAATGGAGGTTTGCAATGGAAATCCGCAGAGCTGCTAACATTCCTAAAAGCCCACGCAGTAGACGTCGTTCTCCTCACGGAAACGAAGTTGCACCCCGGGAAAAACTGGCGCCTCCCTGGATACCAAATAATTCGGAACGATAGGAATCCAACTCCACCGGAATACAACGCAGCAGGAGGAACGGCTGTTCTCCTTAAAAATGGCCTAAATGGCAATGAAATCACTCTACAAGGCACTTCCCCACTTGAAGTCTCGGCAGTAAAGCTCGACACGCCGTCCGGCCCCTTCCAGATAGCCGCCGTTTACCTCAGTCCAGGACGAAACTTCCCAGCAGAAAGCTACGCGGCCTTATTCCCAGACAATGAGCCGGCACTGATTGGAAGCGACTTCAATGCCAAACACGGCTCTTGGCATTCTGTTACTCCTAATGAAAGAGGCGGCAAACTCCGAGATTGGCTAAACGAAAAGGAACTCCGGGCGCTCGGGCCAAGGCAGCCGACGCATCTTCACTTCAACGGCACGTCCGATGTCTTGGACATATTCCTACTCTCGGGAATAAACATGTCCCTCTCCTGTCAAACAGCAACATCCCTGGAAAGCGACCATCTCTCGGTCCTACTACATATCGGATTGAAACCTACCCGACTACCTCCACCAATGCATAGAAGCTTCTGCAGGGCTGACTGGCCAGCCTACCGCCAACATATTATAGACTTACTACCACCCTCACAACCAGCCTTGGACGAACCAGATCAAATCGACGCAGCAGTCACACAAATTATAACTGCAATAACTTCTGCCGCTAACACCTGCATTCCTCTCTCCAGACACCAAGTCCCTGACTACCTCACCCTGCCCGCAAGCATAACCAATCTAATCCATAAGAAAAACGCAGCCCGGAGGCGTTTACAAAAGAACCTAAACCCCGCCACCAAACATATATACCAAAACCTCAAAAGAACAGTTGCGGCAGAGGTACGAGAATTTCGCCAGAAATCGTGGAGCAACAAACTCGCATCCCTGACTCAAGAAGACGGCAGTATCTGGAAAATGGCACGCTCTCTTCAAAGCAAATATGTCCAGACTCCGCCACTAAAAACTCGCTACGGCCTGGCCTGCAGCGATGGGGAAAAAGCAGAAGCAGCAGCGGCCTACCTAGAGGACGCCTTCAAGCCAAACCCCCGAACACCCGATACAGCGGATCTCGCACTCCTCACGGAGCAGACACCACATCCGCCAGCAACACACGAAGAACCGCCAACTGTCTCCACCCAGGATGTAATTGCGGTTATCAAATCACTGCCCTCCAAGAAATCACCTGGACCAGATGATTGCCGACACGAGCACCTGAAACAACTTCCGATCGGCGCCGCATCTTTTCTATCAGTCATATTCGCTGCCTGCTTCCCACTTGGCTACTTTCCGGCAGCTTGGAAGAAGACAAAGATCATCTGTCTGCCAAAACCCGGATTGCCGCCTTCAAAAGTAGAGAGCTACAGGCCAATATCTCTTTTAGAAACTCTTGGAAAAGTCTTAGAGAAACTAATGCTGCCACACACACTAAAATTCCTAACGGACAAGAAGATCCTGCCATCCTTCCAATTTGGATTCAGGAAGGAACACTCTACACAGCATGCCCTACTTCATGCGACAAGCTTCATTGCAAACGCTCTAAACACCAACCAGGTCTGTGTGGCAGCATTTCTAGACGTTTCTAAAGCGTTTGACAAGGTTTGGCATAGCGGCCTCATTTGGAAGTTACAAAACCTCGGCTTGCCTGATTGGCAACAAAAACTGCTCCGCAGCTTCCTGGACTCCAGAACATTTAGAGTCTCCTGGAGAGGGGAACTATCAACCGAACACTAAATAGAAGCCGGCGTCCCACAAGGCTCCGTCTTGGCTCCCCACCTATACTCTATCTACACCTCCGACTTCCCCCGAGAACATGACTGGAATACCACAGTCAGCCTATACGCAGACGACACCGCAATGCTGAGCAAGTCATGGTCCATGACAGGCGCCGCCAAAAGACTTCAGACTGCCCTCAAATAGGCCGAAAATTGGTGCAACAAATGGTGAACAGCACTTAACGCGGCAAAAACGCAGACAGTGCTGTTTCGAGGAAGAAAGAGGCCTGTCAAGGTCCCTGAGCTACGCCATCTACAACAGACCATCCCATTGAGAAAACATGCCTCATATCTAGGAGCCAAGCTTGAGGAACGACTCAAGTATCACTGCCATATCACAAAGATTCTGCAAAAGACACGCGCAGCCCATTGTCAACTCCACGCCCTGCTGACATCGGAGGACGTCAGTACCAACGACCGCCTCAAAATATACAGGGCAATTATCATTCCCCGTATTCTATACGCCTCACTCATATGGTCCGGCTCCCTAACCAAACGCAACAAACAACAGCTTGAAATATGCTCTCGAAAAATCCTAAGAACCATCTTGAAGATACCACACTTTCTAGGAAATGAGTATCTATACGAGCTTGCTGACGAGCCAACCCTGACCTGGAGGATGAAAGATGCAGCAGGGAAGTTCTACGAAAAAGCCGCCTTAAGCAACGTCAACACTATCAGCGATTTATCACACGACGTCCAACAATGGTGGGATACCTACCGACGGCCGATATCATCAACAACCTTAGCCAAACACCAGCCCCCGAAAAAGATTAATTTCTCAATAAATTAATCACCAGCGCGGCAAGCCGTGCATCAACCCAGCAACAGCGGCTGAGAGCCCGAAAGGGCGAAAAGTCGAACCCGTTCCCGGAGAACGGGAATATCCTCACCTGCAGCCAGATAAGTTGGTGACGTCATGAAATGGAGACAATCGGATCACCACTCCTCGGCCTCCCTCGGCATGGTCCTCGCGTGGTTCATGGCTGATAACAAGCGGATGAGCGATTATTTCCCTCAACGGATTTCCTTCCTCCTAAACGAGTGAACCATTGTTGTAATGACGTCACAATGTGATGAAAAGAGGACGGCAACGTTCACATCTTTTTTATTTCAATTGAATAGAGAATGAGCGGGGAAGTTTGTTTTCGTCTTTCCTCGAATATCCCTTCCCGAATTATTCTTACCTTTCAAGATTTCTTATATAGGAGAATGGCACTCGAATGGGAAAGATTTATTTGTCGTCTGAACGCATCCATCTTTTCCGCACTCCCACTTCCCGATGCATGTGGGGGCGAGTGGACAACACGCCAATGTTCAGTTTTCGCCTCAACGCGCACTGGAGTTGATATCTAAGTAGATGCGTCCATGATCGATGTACCTGAAGATGTAACCGCTCCATGAAACCCAGCCTGGGTTACCCAGGCCGTGCTTTCTGAATATGTATTAATGAACCTTTCAGAGTTTATTTTTAATTTCCCATGTTTACTTTGTGCCTGATCTCAGCTATTGTTCCACGGGAAAAGAAACCTGCATCTTAAACATGTCTCACCATAATGTAACCGGAAATTTTACCGAATGACAGCCATTCCTCGACAGCGATAGCAGCTGCATCGGCAGATATTGCAAGTCACCACGTGCTTATTCATTACCATTTTATCAAAGTTTTTTTTCATGCTTGGATGTTTTTGTCTGCACAAGGTGGTATTAAAATAGTGATGGAAATCTCGTACCTTTATTTTCAACCATTTTTTCATTTTGTTTCTAAATATCAGCAACCACCTCAAAAAAAGAATTTTATAATTTTATCCCCTTTTTATCGATTCCATCCCACTCTGCCACGCTTTCAAACATTTATACTTTTTTGTTCAAACTCATGCACGATTGCAAGATGAAATGAAATTAGCGTACGTTGATTTTTAAGGCCAACGTTTGCTTTTCGTGTAATGAAGGGAAGAGCGGCTTGTGTGCTCATGTGTGTGTGACTTGCCTTTGACACCGTGGCTGGTGTTACACTTCTGGCTGGCTTATACTCTCCCCGCGTGCTGAGAGGCGCACGTTCAAATGAGGCGTGCACGCACGCACGCTCATGACGTCGTCGGTTTCAGAAATAGGCCAATGGCCGCCCTCCCCTACCCAACGCGCGCGGCGCCCTCTTCCCTCGACGACGGAAAAATGGGAAAACAGAGCAGAGGCTGGGATGCTTTTGCGCTGTTTATGATAATGGCCACGAATATTACAATAGAGGATTCTCAAGTACGCCGCTAGAATTGTTGTCGCTCCGCGCGCATTATATTCAGTTTTCAAATATCGCCACTGGCGGCGCCACCAGGCAAAAGTGTCTATCTTTCACGACGAAATACACGGCAGCAATACGGAACCGAGCCAGTAAATCACATTAACCACACAAGTAAAGCATGTGAGGCAATTGCCAACTGAAATGAAACAATCTGATCACTCCTACCATCGACCAAAACGAAAAATCAGAGCTGACAATCAAGGGGGAATCTGTTATTAGCAATTTTTTGACGCATTCACATACACGGCAGCAATACGTAACTGAGCCAGTAAATCACATTAACCACACAAGTAAAGCATGTGAGGCGATTGCCAACTGAAATGAAACAAGCCGACCACTTCTACCATCGACCAAAATGAAAAATCAGAGCTGACAAGCAAGGGGGAATCTGTTATTAGCAATTTTTTGACGCATCCACATTTAACGCACTGGCTATCTCCCTACCGTCTGACGTCTTGATCACGCCCAGAACTTTCACGTCGTACCATGGGCATTTCACCATCCTAAGGAGAAGCCACGGTGTCACGTCCTCCCCCAAACATTATTTTTTGAAGGAAAACATACTGACGTAAAAAAATTATTTTACTTAACCATTGTTCACAAAACAGCTTCATGACAACTCACGAATTTCATAATTTAAAGGCCCAAAATAGCATAAAATATTATCATTTCCCCCAGAGGAGGGTTTCCTTCTCTCCCCCCCCCCCCTCCAGGTAGTCCTGGCTATGCCCATGTAAGCATCAATAATATTCCTAAGCTGGAAACATATATATTATATAACATATTTTGATATCCTTTACTGTGATCAATGGATCCATGGCCGTAGATGAACAACTCTCCTCAACTAAGAGGTGATGCCTCCCAATCATTCCAATACTAGCACCTCAAGACTGCACAACAACCAAGACGGTATGTAATAAAGACAGCTATCACATTACTTGATGTAATTCACTTATTAGGAAAGATATGTATTATGACTTCACAGAAAATTGATACCCATTTAATATAAAAACAGTACCCTCAGAACTTGATTCATAAAAGGATGAATGAAGTATAAGTGAGCAGCAGGAAGTTGATGGCAATGTGAAATAATTACTGAAGATTAGTGCAACCTATCAGAACAATTTTTAAATGAATGAATCATAGTTCTTTCACTTCAAGTGAAATGCTTCTACAATACTAAGTTGCTGAAAAAAGTTAACTCATACAGAAGAGCAGAAAAAGATAAAGTCAAATTGAAAATCATGCTCAGTATTTATTTGACATAATAAAAGGTGGTTCAAAAGACAGTTCACAAAAATGTAGCACAAAAACTTTGACTCCACGGACACAATCAAGGTTATTCTCACCACAGCATTTTCTCATGCAATAGCCCTTCCATTTCCATATTTTTTAAGTCAGCCGTAATTAATGTACACTTTCACGGTAGAACTACAATGATATATTGTATGATAATGATATATTGTATGTGTGAACTACAATGATATGATGTATTTGTATTTCCCAGAAGGAAGCCAAAATAATATTCCACAATGGGCATAAGTTGTAAGAAAAGTAGTCAATGTTCTTTCTTATAGATGATGTTTGGCCAATCAAAGCATATCTTTGAGCAGCTGCTGCTTGTGTAGCCTCTTGCAAAACCAGAAATGGGTGGAATGTGATTCAGTTCACCACAGCCATATGTTCAAAAAAGGTGCAGGAGTCTCACAATGCCAATGGGTGCTAGTAACATTGATCTGTAATATTGAAAATGCAAATAAGAAATGTGTACACCATGGGCATGCGTATAATGAACAGCAATTTGAAGCAATGCAAAGCAGGAGTTAGTTCACTCAAGGTAATACGAGGTAGGTTGCAAAGTTGAATAGCAATGATTAAAACCACCAAGGAGTTAAAGCACGGAAAACAAAACTACCAAAGATGCATACTTCACATAATTATCACAGGTATCTATCAAGTAACAATCTGATATCATAGGCGGATCCAGGGGGGGGGAGGGGGCACGTGCCCCCCAGACCCTTAAATAATATGCAAGATTTTTAATTGCGTTAATATTGTTGCCCATTATCATTGCATTCGTTTTGTATTACGAGGTATCCTTGTGCCCCCCAAAAACAAAATCCTGGATCTGCCCCTGTCTGATATGCTACCACTTCACAAAAGGGTATATGAGAGTTAATCACCACTTGAATGCTCAGGAAAAGTTTTATTTTCACATATGACTGAAGGGACAGCGGCACCAATAACCACCGCCACCAACAGAAAATTAAAGACTCAAAAATTTGAAAAACTCTACTTACTAATGAAAACTTATGAATAAAGTCAAAACCAATACTTTCTCAACACGTCAATGGTGAGAAATTTCCCCTCTATTGTCCATTTTACATAACCATGGCCCAAGCCTGTAAGAACCATAACCATGGCCTCCAATGAAAAACCAGTACCACTGACTCACAGTTTGATGAAAGTTGGCAATTTTCATTCTTCCACGTAAGAATGAAACAGTGTAAAATATTTCTTGCCTATGTCTACTAGTTTTTTTTCAAAACATTTGAAGTTTGGGTGAAACTACAGTTTTTCAATGAATGCGGTCACCAGAGGCGCTTGTACTTCCAGAGGGAAAAAATTTGTCTCAGCCATACTTTTCATCAAATTCTTATGAAAATTTGCACATTTACTATAGAAGTCATGAGGATTTCAAATACTAATTAAAAGTAATGCTAAGTGATATTGAAAAACTCTCTAAACTGTTATTTTTCACAAGAATTTAGAAAATTTATCGCCAAAAACATGGTCCTATAAAACATCAAGTTTTGACCTGAGGCAATATGTGAATCAAGCCAAATTATTTTTTCTAGTATTCCTTATGGTATGACCCACCACCTTAAAAATAATATACATATTAGAGATTCTTTTCTCTTTGTTGCTAAAAAAATTCCTTTTCACGACTGTGGAGGTCAGGGTTGGGCCTTCCTTCAAGTGTGATGAAATGTTTGTGTTCTATGTCCAAGTAAATATTCATGACATGAATTTAGTACATAGCAAGTGCAAAAATTAAAACATTTTTCATGTGCAGGTTGTTTTTCTCCTGATATGAAAAATACATATAATTTTTAAAATAGAACAAAGAACAAACTACAGTGGACGTAGTTCAGTCATTTTACCATGAAAAAAAATAATTTGGCTTGATTCACATACTGCCTCAGGTCAAAATTTGATGTTTTATGGGACCGTGTTCCAAATTCATTTAAAATTTTTGGTCCAAAAATTTTGATGCAAATTTGACCGCGGGACACCGGTTTGAGATTTGGATGAAAAGTATGACTGAGACTGCATTCATTGAAAAACTGCAGTTACACCCAAAATTCAAATGCTCAAATAATTGGATAGTTAATATAGAATAATAGAAAACTAGACCATTATGACTGTATTAGTTTTCCTGACACATTAAAACCTCTTTACATCATAGTGGAGGGGGCTAAAATTTATGCAATTTGATACAAAAATGGGAGATTCACTAAAGAGAGGTTTTGGTGATATGCACCATTTTTTCATATCCTTTGGAAATGAAAGGCACTACTGTCTTTTAAACCATTAAATTTATGCATTTAATTAAACATGCATGCATTAGTAAACATATATTTATTGGTTTAATGATAACACAAAGTGAGCGCCATCACGTTATTTTTACCATGATTAGAAAGAAAACGATGTGATCTCTCTCAATTCAACAGTCACTTAAAATGATTAGGATAGTTGGATATCTTTTTTCTTATATTTACTGTTAGGTATGCTCTCATATGGAACAAAATGGCTATAACTAATGGTTAACGTGAAAACTATGACATAATAAAGGTTTACAAGAAAAAAAGGGTGAAAAATGTATCCCTGAAAATGTCAATCCATATACATAATAGTAGCTGCATTAATGGTCTGTAGTTGTCTCCGTACGATTTGCGGAGATGGTTAGGCCATATCGGGGGTGTATCCTTGGTATGAAGTATGGAGGTTTATGATGTAAAGAGGTTCACTACATAGAGGTTTTACTGTAGCGCTATAGACTTGGTTTGATCATAATCAATTTTAAAAATCAAAAGTAGAAGTCTTAACAAAATTTCAACTTACAATCAAAGTGCAATTGATGAGGCAGTTTTAGCAGAGCAATATTTGCCTGAAGAGTGGTTTTATTAAAAATTTCACTGCTCATTTTTTCATTGAACATATTTCTTAGTTGCTACCATAACCTGCCTTGACCTCACATCTCCATGTACCTGAACAACACCAGCATAGATGGTGAATCTTTGTCCTTTGAAATGTTTCGGAGTAGTGTTTCATGAATATGCTTCATACCAAATGAAAGAAATACATCTGAAATAAAGAGAAATAGATATACGATGGAATGACAAGATATTTAGAGCACCAAAACAAAGAATGCACACATACCATCAACCCTGACATCCAATAGCTTAAATGCCAAATAGAATTAGGAACAGCAGACTATTATAATCCATTATCAATTGAAACAACTATGAGGGGCAATAGCTGATGCGTTCAAATAAATAGTAGATGTACCACATGACTCCACTTCGTGCCAAATGAAAGAGATAAACCTGAAATAAAAAGAAATAGATACTAGACAGAACTGAATGAATGACGAGATATTAGGAACACCAAAACAAAGAATCCTCACATATCATCAACCCTAACATGTCATAGCTTAAATGTAGTATCATATATTATATGATGACAGAAAAATTCTAATTTCTACACACATTACCATGGCCTTCACAGACAACACTTGCATTCACTGTGAATGAGCTGGTTCAGTGAGACATTTAAGTCAAAGGACATAAGCCATAAGGAGCCAAAAGAGAATTCCACGATGGACTTCAGCCATAAAGAAGATGGACAATGTTCATCTTTATGGCATACAGTTAGCCAATAAGAGCACATGCTGGAAAACAATGTGATCAGCGCAGTACCACACCTAACTGAACACAGGTGGTAAGAATTTCAGTTAACTGTAGCCTTATGTCTACATAATAAACACTGAGAAAATGGTGAAGGCATAGAGTATATGAAATGCATTAAAAAACAAGTGTCCATGGGAATATATGTTCAGCCTTCACGGAGGGCAATATTTCATAACTTAATGAATTTTAATGAAATTAACACATAAGAAGGAAAAAATATCATCATCCTGAGCAGATAATACTGAAAATACTTGTATCATGCCACTTAAAGTGAAAAGCATTGAAACTAATAGTTGGTATGTAGTTATGAAGAGAATATAATAAGAGCATTAATAGAGTGGAATATTTACATTCACAAAAAGTAACTCTGCAAACTTCTGTATCATGAAAAAAAGGCACTATGAAAACACAAGCATTCAGTGTCAGACATAATACAGGCACTCAAATTTTAACTGTTTCCCTCTTATGGTTAAGTCTGTGAATGGAGACAAGAAATGACTAGCAGCTTATATCCCATTGTAGACCAGGCCTAAGTCATGATATTGATTGCTGAAATTTGTTGGAAATGTTGGAAAAAATTCGTGAAATATGATAAGCCCAATTACCATATCATGTGCATCGCATTTCACACACCTACGGCAAACAAAATCAAGTAATTTCGCCCCACCCATCAACAGACTACTGAGTATTGCCTTCATCCTCCCACATAAAAATAAATTTGACATTAGAAGGGAAGAAACATAATCTACAATAGATTATATTTCTTCTATTACAATACGAAATTTATTTCTTCACCAGCTCCATTACTTCATGAACATTTACTAAGATGATTTAAAAGGATATAAGAGGCAAGAAAGGAATAGGACAAATGACGCCACATTAGTAAATCCAACGTCGACTGCATGGTACACCAGAAGAATCAGTGGGTGTAGCATAACAAATGTAGACCAGAATTAGGACACTCCAACAGTATTAAATTCATCAAAAGTGAAAGAGTATTTTTGAAACTGCCCACTTAATTACTACACTATAGTAAACAAATACAGTAATATGATTACCTTTCACCATTGACGGCTTGAACAGACAGACCAGCACATATCTGTTACTCATTCACATCATCAATGAGACGAGAAACATCAGCGAGGTTAAGAATTTTGAGTCCAGGATTAGACATCTCTCTTCCATAGAATAACACCTGAAAAAATCCCATAAAAATATATTGACTCAAAGCACAGCTTGCGATTGCACAGACACTACATATATATATTGCATTAAGCACACTTCATAGGCGGAAAACCACAAATCAGCGACAAACGAGGACTTCACCTTCACTTTTAGGAGAGCGCTGCTCTCATTCATTACCACTGTTTTTTCGCACTGGATCCCGGCCACTTGACGATGGAACCGTCTTAAAGTTTAATGTCGGTACACCGCTTAATTGATCCCTCTGGAAAGCGGTCCTAAAAGCCAACATCTCGTTCCGATAACTCCCTGTTCACGTGGTATCTCCCGCCACCATTTCTGCATTTGGGCAACATTCTGAAAAAAATTCATCCAATAGCAGCTCCGATTAAATAATACAAGTACATAACTCCAAAGCTCACGCGCAAATTAATAGTAATCCTGCCACAACGCAAGACGACCAACGACGCCATTAGCATAATACGAATGGCAGAATTCTGAGATTAATCTAGACCCCGTGAGTTTCAACATGATAATTCCTAATAATGAGCAGTATTACACTATAATCACAGCTTTTTAACAGATAAAACCAATTTCTTTCCATTCTCCTGGTCTTTGAATGCATATTCTTAAAGGAACGTTGCAATCATGCCGGCATCCACACACAGCGACCAAGACACGCCGCTACATTGCATTTCTACCCAAAGCTTCACGGTACAATCACTTGTTGGACTCATGGAATTAACCTTGAGTCTGGTAATAAATAAAAGTTTCAAATTTTAAATAATTTCATCCAAATCTACCAAAAAGGTGATTTACTTACCCTTGCTTGGAAGAGGCTTTCGTTGCGTATGTCCAGCTCCTTACTACGTCTCTTTTAACAATAGTAGCCTCCTTTCCACCCAGGGACACAGCAACGCCGGTCAGGCCCCATTGCTAAAGCCGAATAAAACTGAATCTACGACTCTCACTACAAAAATTACTGCAAAAATCCGATTAAAGACGGAGCGCGTCGCCCCACTTTCAGTAAGTTTAATAGCGAAAATTACACTGACACAGATCCTATTGCCTAGTGGCGCCGCTATGCGGCCAATGCTGGCGATCGAATAAAATGCGCGCCAAACGGCAACAGATGAAAGGCTTCCCATTGGCCCATCTGGAGACTCCTGTAATGGAGTCCCCTTGATAATGGCGTCGCAAAAAACAAGGAAATAGCTTAGGGCGCGCTTGCGGGGACCGTTAACACTGATGGCCTTCCCCGCAAATGTGCATTAGGTCTAATGTCACGGACTGACGGAAGCATTTTAAAAGTTGTTTTTGTCGTTATTTGTGTCGTGTGCATGAGATTGAATGAAATGAAAACAAGATGGCGTCGTGTACACTTGTCAGACCGTTGGATGGATAAGCGAAGGGCGGGTGACGTCACTGCCTTGGCCGCAACAATCCCCAATGCACTAATGATGCCTCCAAAGAAGAACGCCGATGAGATCTTAAATTCAATCAGGGATCTAAGCCCGGAGGTGGAACGCGTTCGGAGGGGCACTGGTGTTGAAATGCGGCTGTCCATCTGCAGCATTGTTCCACGGACGGACTGCGGCCCTCGAGTTTGGGACAGGATTTCCTGGATCAACGAGAGGCTGTGGGAACTCTGTGTGAACATTGGAGCAGAGTTCGTGGATCATCGGCCGGTGCTTAGGTCGCTTCCCTCAATTCGTCTGGGGTGCATTATTCCAAAGAGGCGTCTGAACGGGTGGCTAGTAGGATTTTTCAGGACTATCGGTATTTTTTAAGTCCGTTTTACATGGGACACACCATTGCGTAATCTGAAGCGTACGTACGAAGGCGCAATCAAAATTGCGTCGTGTGAAGCGGTGAATTGCTAGAAAACATGCGAGAGAAAATGCCTGGATTCGAGACGGCAAAATAGCTCCCGCTCTAATGCTGAGCTCGCATTCTCGCAATTTCAAAAATATTTTTCGATAGATGTCGCAGTGGTAACCATGAACATTATTCAGAATATTCTCGTGAACTGAGAATAAATGTCTGAGTGCCTATAAGATGTATTTGGTATGCTAAATTTGAGTGATTTGCCGATCATGGTGTCTTGAATAATATCTCGAGATATTCCAGTGGTAGATAAGTAAACTCAGGGAAATATCATAGGAATATCGTTTTTCGCGCATTCACGAATACGTGTTGGACGAAGTAATGAACTATATGAAGGTTTGAAACGCATAGTTTCTTATTCGGCCATACCTGTTTCCTTGATGAGTTAATGATTCATTCATTCATCCCGAGTGTACGTCCTGTGTACATGCATGTTAAGTTCCATTACATTTCCGAGAGAGATGAGATTTACCAGGTCCATTTACATGATACAATAGTCTAGAGAATTCCATTTAGTGGTTCCAATTCTAGGCAGTGACAAAAGCAATCTTTACTATGCGTGGGATCTCCGTCTCCCTTTTTGCCTTATTAATTGTACGCATTCATCTGCTTAAGTTTCAGGATAATCGCCTTTGTGTCATTGCATTTGCCAGTATGTCAACAACGCTGCGCGTTGAATTTCGTTTGTTCCTTGCTCTAACAATTAAAACGCCTCTCACGCGCTCAACAGACAACAAAATTTCGTGAATGAATGCTTGATTGCGAGTACCGTGAAAAGCGGCAACGCATTCGTCTGCGCAGAAATTATTGCACGCAAGATTGGGAAATGAATGCAGTGCTAACCTGCGCAGTGGCGTGCCTCGTGTGAAGCGTCTTTAGACTAGAGGGTAGGCCATCTAGCGGGATTCTTAATGAATTAACCAAGCTTAGCCTCCGAGGAAATCCGCATTGCGAAAATATTCACAGGAAAGTAAGCTTAGGTGCGGTAACGCCGGACAATAGCGTCAATATTCCCAAAACGCGTGCTCCAGAGAAAGAAAACATATCAAATGTTATTAGCACTCACAGTAAAATTCACCCGCCCAGTACACAAATGCTTCAAAAGGATCCATCCGAAACCCAAACTAAAAAAATATGAAATTAACCTTATTGTAGTTAATTGCCGTAGCATAAAAAACAAGTGCACCGAAATCGAGCATATTTTTCAAGACGCTGACGTGGTCATGGGAAGAGAAAGCTGGCTTACGGAAGATATAAGCGACAGCGAAGAGTTTCCTCCGGGATATAAAATTTACTGATGCGATCGACGTAATAGAACAGGTGGCGGAGTTTTTGTAGCAGTTAAATCACATTTACACAGCGCCGCCCATGAAATAATTGACTACTAAATTGAATACGTATGGTCTACAATCAAACAACGAAACAAAAGGAGTATTCATGTTTTCTCTTCATATAGACCTTCGAACTCCGAAGTTGATATTATTTACCAGCCAAAAAATCAAATATCCACATTTACTCTGAGGGACAGTAAAAGTGTAACAGCTATTGGGGAAGATTTTAATGTTCCATCTATAAATTGGGATACTTAAACTTTAAACCGAATTCAAAGAGTAGAGAAATCAACGAGATCTTACTCAACGAACTTGCAAATCACTCTCTCGCCCAAGTTGCTGACTAGCCTACGAGAGGAAATAAGATATGAGGAACTTTTAGCAGTAAGCCATCCCAAGTTGATAAAGAAGTCGATATTATTTACGGTATAAGTGATCACAGTGCAATTTTTGCATCGTTAAAAATTGATGTAGTGACAGCCGTAAAACCGAAACGCAGCATTTACTTATTTTATAAATGCAACTTCTTTAAATTTGGCGAGTTGCTAAACGACTCCTACGCAAAATTAGTAGGTAAGACAGAGGGTAAAAATGGAATAGAATGGAAACATTTCTTAGAAGTTGTGCGCCAAAGAATCAACGTATGTATTCCGCAAATCCTAAAATGTAATAATAAAGAACGCTGGTGCAACAACAATATCAGAAAGGACCTTAGGAAACAGAGAAAGCTTAACAACTTGTACAAAAAGTCCATTACGTGAAGGCAATAAACCGAAAAAACTTGAAGTAAAAGAACGTTACGCTAAACAACGCTCAATAACCTAGAAATGAACGCGAACTGCACTGCGAAAGTTCAAGATAAAAGTACTCCTTTAGAAAGAAAGAAATTAAGAAAGAAAGTAGAAAATCCGAAATCCTTTTGGTCGTACGCAATAGAGCTTCAGGGAAAACGTTCAACCGTAGATTCGTTATTTGATAAAGATGGTAAACTTGTCACCGAAAATATTGATTAAGCCAACACGTTAAATTCCCACTTCGAAAGTGTATACCTACACTTCAAATGATACTGACTTTAATTTACGGATCCCATATACTGAGGAATCGATGGAAAAAATATAAATATCGTGCAATTTCATTAACATCGATTATAGGCAAGATAGTTGAGTATATCGTCATTAGCAGCATCAGGACCTTCTTGGACAGGCGTAACTGGATACGCAACATTCTGAGTGATAATGAAAAAACAGCAGTTCATCATCATCACTGGCCAACAATCCTAGGATTGGTTAGACGAAGCTCTCCACTCAATTCTCCTATCAGGTAATCTGTTCACACCTACGTATGTAAGAAGAGCGTATTCATATATCGCCATACCTCCATGAAATTGGATGGCTTTCCACTAAAAGTAGACGAAAATATTTCCTCGCTGCTTTCCTTTACGTTTTGATTCTTTATAAAAATCCTGAAAATTAACATAGCCTATTCAAAACTAAGCGTAAAAATACTACTATGACTTCAAGATCAGATGCTAACTTCATCTATTATCCCGCTTATCGCACAATTTCTTTCCAGAAACCATTCTGGGCTGTAGGATCCAATCTCTGGAGTAATCTACCAGATAAAGTAAAAAGATATTCGGTTTTTGAAATCATTTAAGGCAAACGCTTATAGCTTATTACTTAGTGGTTCATTATAGCTTATTGGTTACCTGAAGAAAAATGCATAAGTATATCTTATATTTCTTTATTTTGTTTGTTCTTTTCATCATGTAGCGTAATGCTAATTCTAAAACTTCTTCCTCGTTGGTTCTGATCTCTGTGATTTGTCGCTGGATAATTGATGGCTTGTAATGTTACGCAAGGTTATTTTGCTGGAGCTAATTTCAATATTTTTTGCACACACATATGTAAAAATTGTGCATGATATGTTTTTCTTTCTTCTACTATATGTTTTGGTACGAGTAAATTGTTTTTTGTTCTTAGAGGACATAAGTCCTAGAACAATAAATATCTTTTTATATGTAAATATTAATATATTTCTTCTCTTTCACATCCTTCTTCACTTGTTCCATATATTTTGTCCGAGGTCTTCCTTTTCCATTCTTGCCTTCCACTTGTCCCTCGACGATTGTCTTCATCAGGCCATCATGTTTCAAGATGTGGCCTATGATGTTGTTCCGCCTTCTTTTTAAGGTTTTCATGAGGCTTCTCTTCTCTCCTACCCTTCTTAGGACTTCCTCGTTACTGACTCGTTCAATCCATTTGATTGTCACCATTCTTCTGCAGCACCACATTTCGAAGACCTCTTTCCTTGCTTTCTCCGCTGCGGTCATTGTCCATGCCTCACTTCCGTATAGGAGAATACTCCAAATGTAGGTTCTTATAAATTGTTTCTTTGCTTCCATATTCAAGTTTTCCGCTGTAAGCAGGTATCTCTTTTGGTGGAATGCTCTATTCGCTTGGGCTATTCTGCTGATTATTTCTTTCTTGCTTCTCCAAAAAACAGAATTTATCCACCTCCAGCAGTATTTGCTTCCCTACTTTAATGTTAGTCTTGACTTCTTCTCTTCAGTTGATATTTTCTCATTACCCTACCCGCATTAACCAGAATATTTTTCAAATCCTTCTGTTTCTGCTATGACGGCTATGTCATCGGCAAATCTTAGCATACTAATTTTTTTCTATGGATATTCACTCCCGAAGCCTTTTCTTTGATTTCATTAATTGCTTTCTCCATCCAAACGTTGAAAATTACGGATATCAAACTACTGTGGATGATCAATTTATCAACTGTGGATGATTCTCTTTCCTTTGTAAAAAAAACTATTTCTTCCACCGTAACTTTGCCACTTGGTACAACTTTACCAGGTTTTGAAAAATATTATATTTAGCGTCCTAACATGTTCCCGAACTACCTAACTAGAGAGGTCCTATGTTGTTATCACATAGGCAGTATATTGAGTGATAGCGTTTTCACACACTTCCAGTGTTACAAATTTTTTGCAGGTCATCATCGATGCTTTTTTGTCAAACAAAACTGAATATTTTGGTAGTCAATTTAAGTATCTCGCCCTGCTCTTTTGCTACAACCTAAGTAAAAACTTCTAGTATCGTTCAATAGAGCATGTAATATACTTTCAGAATCACTTAAAATGGTAAAATGTACGTGGTTTTTCTGATAATAATGTAACTTGGCAATGTTGCACCAGAAGGCTTGGTGGAAATGGGATAACATATCCACTATACAATATTGCTATTTTTCAAATTCTATTGCACTTTTTCCAAAAGATGCGTTTTTGAATTCGTTTTATTGGCCATTCAGATACCAAGAGGCATTAAGACCAAGTTGGGAGGCCGCAGGTATCGAAGTTGTGATGACACTACGCTGCAACTTAGTGTCTCTGCATTGATTAATAATGAAGTGAGCAGTGGAAAAGCAGCCCTAAAGTATAATATCCCACGTAGGAAAATTGAAAATAAGGTAAAATGCCGCCATTCAAAGAATCCCGGGCGCCAGACGGTATTGCGGAAGGATGACGAGGGTGAGATTGTATTGTATGGCGAGGAAAGTTCCACAGTTTAAAAAAAAACAAGGAGGACTAGTACCGTAATTTTGTCAAACGACATAAAAAATGACTTTCTAAACGAAAGTGAGTAAATATTTCTCATGCTCGAGTTTACTTTGGATTAGATAAGCTTAAGTCATATTTTTGTACTTTGAAATTGTCTGTATAAGGTATTTCCCAACTGACGGGTTAAATTATGATAACAACACAACAAGTTTAACTGAAGATCCGGGGACAAAAAATGATATTTCGAAGGGAATTCAAGTATTCAGAAATGGTTATCAATTCCACGAAACCAAGCACTTCTTGGGCCAGAAAATCGCCTAATCCAAAATGTTAATAGGTGACAATCTAAGCAGCCATGTGGATGTTAGAGTGATCAAGGCATGCAAAACAAACGACACTCGACTTGTGTTCTTGCCCCCCCGGCCACACATTTATGTCAACCACTGAATGATTAAGTCTTCGCTCCTTGAAATGGAGAGCCACACTGACAGAACATAAATTGAGGAACTCTTCTAGTTGTAAAACTCTCGAAAATATGGCATTTCCAACAATGTTGGCAAAACTTCTCAGTGCTTCGGGTGAAAAAGGGAAAATGAAATCGAACATCATATCAGGGTTGAAGAAATTGGACCCGTCCCATTCAATCCCGAGGAAGTTTATTCTCGAATTCCAGATGCAGAGAAAACTGATGGTAATGACACTCCTACAAGAGTAAGTGATTCACTTTTGAATTATCTTCAAGCCTGACGATGAAACCCAAACAAAAGTTGGCCAAAGAAAAGAAGACGGAAAATAAATGTGGCACCAGGAGAAAACGTGGACGAATCACACCTGATGGAGAAGGACCAATCACATCCAAGTACCTCCACAAAGAATCATTTTGGAGGGACTCGTAATAGGAGGAAAAATTAGGAGAATGACCATCACATTCGACGCACAATGTTTTGAGTATCTTTGTGTACCTTCCTATATTGAAGAGTTTTCTAAGTTAAAATTATTATTTTTTTAAATAGTTTTTATTGAAATTTCCACTGGATATAAATCCGTAAGCAAAGTTACCCCGGTTCCAGAGAATATTTGTCTATTAGGTTTGTTAATTTTTTAAACGTATAAACGTTTACTGAAGTTGTCATTTTTCACACATTTTGAAAGTAGAGACCAAGACTGACGGCTTCTGATGGTTTTAAAGCAATGTCGTACCTTAGATTACAATATAGCAAATGAAAAATAAAAATGAGTGGCAGAGTTGTTCTGGTTTACGGTAATCTAATTTAAACATTTGAAGTCTGGTTGGCAACAGTCTATGAGACATAGATGGTAGATCTGTGAGTAACTCCCGGCATACTTGTGTTAAGGCGGTTAGTATCTTGCACTGTGGGTATTCGGGTTCTTACTCACACGAAGGGAAATATGATGATATTGTTCTAATGTGCTCTTGAGGACAAATTGTCTCCAATTCAATCAAAAGCTCTCGTAGCAATGATGTGTATTTTAGTCCATGCTTCCTAATTTACGCCATTATTCCGATGCCTCCATTGAAGCCTCTATTCAGCTGCGGGAATCGTTAATATGCCGTTAATTGCAAAGTCCGAACGGCTCTCTCTCTACCTCGCATTCTATTCTTCCTGGCATCCCAAACTCTGCCTTTTGTGGTTGAGGATGACAATCGGCCAACTCAACTCCCCTCCTCACCCAAACTAGACGCTCCCTCGCTTTGCTTGGTGGTCACATTCCATTCCAATTAGGCACTAGCCTATCCTATTAATGTTCTCTACACACTGGATGAAATTGTCCATTGAAATCAACCAACGTCCAGAGAAAGGAAAAAGGCTCGATGGAAAATATACCCACAGAGAGTGGGAGGCTTTCAATCTAGCCACATGCCGTAGCTGAAGGATTAATTAATTAAAAGCTAATGATAACTGAGTTATTATTTAGAACCGAATCTTTTTTAGTGAGTCAGTGGGTGGGAGGGATGCAATGACTGTCTTTTTTTGCCCCGCTTTCTATGTGGGCCAATGCACCACCCACTCCCCTCAACCTTAGAATAAATAATCATCGTTCCCCCTGCTGTCCGTCATCCTCTCACGCATCTCTCCCAGTACCCACACATTCTTTGTCCCAGAACTCGCTATTTAATGATTGCATCAAGGTATGATGGGATTTCATGTGCACCATACGCTAGGGAAGAACCCTTAGGGAGATATTTAAGTTAAATATAAAAAATACTTTCTTGTATTCCGCACTTTATTTCAAATAGTGCGGCCCGCGTTTCTGCATATAATGCTATCATCAGATGCTATCCTGATGATAGCATGATATGCAGAAACCCGGGTCGTACTATTTGAAATAAAGTGTGGAATATAACAAAGTAATTACTTTTTTTTATTTTTAGCATGAAGCAGTTTCACAAAGTAACGCTGGAGACCGTGTCTTACTTAGGGAGATATTGTCGTAGGTAATGGATATATCATAAGACGCTGTGCGTGAGAGCAGAGTTGAAGGAAAAGTCTCCCAATAACGAAGACCTACAGAGACAGACATTTTTCCTTACATTCGATCTGGGATTTTGGTGTGGCGATTATTTATATTCTTTTGGTCTACCGTAAAATATTCTCGTGCGGTTTTGTGTTAAGGTTTCCATCGTTGCGGCAAGACATAGGAGTACTTTACCACTAGAAGAAAAATAGCTGAATTTTCAACGATAGCCATTGTGGCGTCACTCTATTTATAGGTAAAATTATTTCTGCATATTATGCCTGCTAAGTTGAAGTATGTCTTTGGGCCGTACTAAAAAAGTGGAACGTACTTGCGTACGGCCATTCGGCTCGGATCCCGGTACGGCCGCCGACAGACTATAAATAAAAACATCGTTGAGCGATGTACTGTTAAGGAGTGTCTATTGCAGCATACGCATCGAATTAATGGATAAATATTATGATTTGCACATTAAATTACAGTCTTAAAAGACTAAAGTGTCGCTTGGAGAAACATAACATCAACATAAAGGGCTGGAATCATCACCGCAATGGAGGATCAGATGCAAAGAGAAATAAGTAATTGGAATAAATTATTACGTACTCGTACATAATCCTTTACCGCACGCGTCAGAAATTTCCTCCAGGATTTCATACTACGACAACAAAATGTGAAAAATGAGAGCGCCGTAATATCAAATGAAAAGGCTCATGACATGGTTGGAGGGTGAATTGTTATTCCAAGGTGAATTTCTATCTGGAGCTACGCACTGTCTTCTTTGATTTTCCTTCGCAATCTCCAGCTTTGCAGAGCTAATGCTGAGTTTTATAACTGGGAATATGTGTACGGGTACTGAAACGAGTCTCGAGTAAGTTTGGTTGGAAAGAGTCGAAGAAAAGTGAGAAAAGCCAGCGCTGCTTATCAGGAAGAACAAGCTGGGCAAGCGCTCTTTGGAGATAAAGCGTGCTGAGGAGAGGGGGGAACGATTAAGGGAACGAGGCGAGAACTTCTCCAGCCGTCGCAAAATATCACTGCAGCTCGCGGATGATTAATCCGGGCTTAAAATTTTAATTGCGACCCCAAAAACTTCTCTTCTGTCAGAAAGTTCCACTCTGCCACCTTGCGACCGCTCCTTTAATCAAATTGTTATGTTGGGGAAAGGGATTGCAAAAGTCTTTCTTCAGCGTCTTCTTTAACTCCGTCAAGTGATGATCGAAGCAAGTGGCAAAATGAAATACAAAAGAAAAACGGAGGCACTTGGTTCATATTTTTAGTCATGTCAAAGGTTTTCTTTTACTCCTAAGTGATTTGATATGCAATCGATTCTAAATTATTTCCTGAAAGCAAAATCCATTTTGTCACAATAATAGATAAATTTTATTTTTTTAAATATACAACATAATCATTGATTCTTCTATATTTTACAATTTTAAAATTACGCATATGTATGACCAAAAATGTTGGATTCCAGATTTCTTTTGAGTTCCAGATCTAGCCACCTGAACGTGAAGGATTGTGAATTGTGAATATGAGTGGTTATAAGACAGAGCTACCATTAATTTAGTACAAATTAATCTCCACGCACGATTTTATTTTGTTATGAATTTGAGAAATATTAATCTGATTGAGCTGAAACTATTTAAAACGTGTAATGCCGTCGGGAATTGATATTTATTTAAAATTTCAGAGTTATAGATTACCGGTAAGTGAGTTTCAAATCGATTGCCAAATTTAACCGTAACAGACAGACACTCACCAAATGAAGTTACGATAGACGTTTTACTAACTATTTGTCGAAGAGGAACGGTAGAGTTATTGATTTATTTTGAAAAATAAAAACTTACTTTGGAAGAAAACCCAAGAGGGCAAAGATAGAAGAGGCAATGTGGTGGAGTCGCGTGTGTTGACAACGTGTTATTTAATTCTTCAGGGTGGTCTCTACGATGCCTACGAAGCGGGTCGATGAGTGGGGATAAGCGCCGCGGCGCCACATGAGTTTGAGACCGGTCATGAGACCGGATGGTCATTAATGCGTCTCGTGGTACTTTAACGTCTAGACGTAGGCACTTCTAATAAGGGAGCCTACGTGGGAGCCATCAGCACCTTTGCAGGAAGCACCTTGGGTGGACACGTGGGTGATGCGACGGCGGATGGCGCCGTAGGCAGGATGCAGTCGGTGATGTGTTATCACTTGTGTCCGAAGGGTGGCATCCCAATGCGTAACGGAAACACAATAAGTATCTTCACTGAATGACTTGTTCCGCTAATCTTTTGGAGTGCCATCCTAATGGAAACACCGCGCTAACACCATTGAAATTGAGTTTAAAAATAAATAATGGATAATATATATATATATATCAGTTTATTGATATGTGCCTTACTTTTCGAGCTATTTGCGGCAAAAAAAATTGATTGCCGTTTCGAAGATGAGTTGATGACGTCATGAAAACATGTTTCGCCTCTTTTCCCTGTGCTGCTGCGTGCATCGACTTAATGCGCTTCGTAGTCATTCACGCTCTCTGTCAGTCTTTCCTCAATCAGCGGCTGTCCCCAAACGAGATGATCTGATCATCAACTTTTATGTCGTCACCAACTCATGAAAAATGGGCAGTAACGCTATTTTTTCTTTAAACTTACGAGAGAATGGCTGAATGTAGAAGATTTCATTTTCACGGTAACTCATCTTTCCAATCCATCTGCAGTTACTTTAAATAGATGACGGTAATTCGCCTGGCCTTACGAGTGAACTTGAGCCGATTGCTCCTTGAAGGAATACTCATGTGAAATAAATGGAGCACGGATAACTTAATGGTTATTGACGAGATTCAGTTCATTTTTGCTTCAGGCAAATGTTTCTCAAAGGGAGGAATGTACTCGAAGACCCGTGAGAAAATACTCGAATCTGTGGTTTGACAGATGTTTAAACGCGAATCAATTGCGAACTCACGGATTCATTGACACTCGGCAAAGTTTTGGAATTTTTCATTTTCAGAGGGTCTTAATATTATGCCAACGAGACAGAAAAAAGTATGTAATTGGAGTTTTGAAAACCTAAAACTAAAATTAAGCAAAATATTAACAGTTACAATCCCTCATTTAAAATGAAAATAAATAAAACCACCCTGTCTTAAGGCCTGTTTTTTAAATTTTATAGACGAAAGACTACTTGTTCAAAAACAAAAAAACGTGGATGGGCATTCCTTTACACTTGACACTGGAGTGATATAAATTCATGATCATAGATTTGGATTACATTTGCAGTATTGTGAAAAATTGCAGATAAAAATTTGATTCAAAATATTGAAAAATGTTGCGTAACACGTTATTAGTTTTGATCTTGTAGTCTTTTGGTTATAAAATGTATGCGTGGGACCTAGGGCCAAAAAAGACTAGTTTATTTTATTATTTTTAGTTGGAATATAAACATGGCATTTGCAATTAATGCTATAAATAATGTAATATTTTCTTATTATAAGTTAAAATAAAAGCGTAGGTCTTAGATCAAGTTATCAAGCTGTTATGAAAATATTACTTAAATCGATTTTCAAACAGCCGGAAACAATTTTGAGTTATGGAATATCGTTAAATTTCTTACAGCAGCTGATCGATTGATTCCTAATGTTAACTATTAAAAATAGCAACTCGCACTCCCTCTAGATATTAACAAATACCGTAGGAATCCCTTGACATTTGTTACCGATGTGCAACGAAAATAATTAGTCGATAGCAAATCGGGAAACTGGTTGAATTTAAGTTGCGTGATATTGCCCTAAAGGACAAATAGACGATGAAGTGAATCAATGAATATGGGACATCATGTGATCTATTAACCTTTCATGAGACGCAATATTGGATTTGCTGCGTTCACTGCGTAATGTGCCTGACGGGCGCAGATGAGAATAAAAATATAATTACCTCTTAGCATGGCTCAGCGGTACACCTATAAAGTCAAAAGCACCATAATAAGTGGAGTCGAACACTTATGTGATGTCTCTCATGCTATGCGTGGACCACTTTACGTGCCGTCATACGGCTGATCCGGGAAGGTGCGATTTTACGTGCTCTTAAGGCTATAAAGTATTTTTATAAGTAATGTATATGTGAATTCTACAAGACCCGTTTGTTTTATTTTGCCTTCTTATTTATCTAATAATGCTTTGTTTTGCTTTTTTTGTGCCATCATTTTGTTCAACAATGCTGAATAATCCGCAACTGATCTGTCGGTATAAATGCGAAAGTGGAAGGCATGCTCTAGCACATGAAAACACCAAGCCACTCTCAAAGGTCTATGCCGCCAAGTGGCACGGAGAAAAAAAAAAAAAACACTCGCGCTGTGCGTGTTCGATCCATTGCGCCCGACGGAGGATTAAGCTCTCCACCTATGATTTAACGATTCAAGCGTAAATGTACTCATCTTTTAATAATTGTGTCACATAACACCCCATCCATAGTCATGAATAATAATATAGTGAACGCAGAATTCGTCGCTGAGAAACTGTTGCTATACCGACTGCACCGTTGAGCCTTCGCTCCTATTTCATCTCGCTTAATTTAAGGAGGTGTCCGTCCAGACGCATCAAGGTCACGTTCAATCAAGAGTACGCACCACGCTAACCTTTTGCTGCGACCTAAAAAAAGAGCATTGTGGCTTGACGGCCTTTCCGCGAACGATAGCCCTCGTTGTCAAGATTATAGCCACCGCTGCCATGGGGAAGAGCTTGTTGCCTTGGCAATTATCTCCCCGGCAGAGGAAAGGCTTCCTGAATTATCTGTTTCGTAATCACCGCCTTTATATTCCCTCACACTCAGTCCCGGGAATGAGTCAAGGCTTGCGAAACTACGGCTAACATTGCAATTAGAGAGGCAGAGCTGAAGGCGGACAACCATTGCAGAACAGAGCTGTGGCGTTTGGATCTTTCCTTATTGTCTTTCTCGAGTCTGAGAAGACCATCTGTGCCCATTGATCTATTAACACATTAAATTCACCATAAATTATGATTGCTGACGTCACAGCCCTAATAGCAAGAGGAAATGAGAACTGGCAATGCAGCCATGGGAGACAATGTTCAAATATTATGTTAGACGAGATTTTCAACTACGTGAAATATGTCAGGCTTTTTTGCAAAGTAAGACGTCTGATATAATAAACATGATTTATATTATCTCTTCTCTTCATTTTTTTGCTGATTCATCATAGCTAAAATAAATTATTTATTATTCAAAGTAAACAATTTGAAATTATTCAAAAAACACATCTAATTGTGGTGCGAAGATCTCGTGCTTTATTTTAAAAGTTTACATAAATTTATATTTTGCCACACTGGTAACCGTATTCGGTTATTTTTTGAAATTATTGCTGGAACAGGTAACTGGTAATAGTATTTTAAAAGCTGCTAAAACCTAGTCCCGTTGCAATTTTTTGGTACTTTACCCATCTCTGATCACCATCATCATTAGCGAAAAATCCTATAAGATTGCTTTGACGCATTCATCTCCATTCCTCTCTCCTATCCGCCAACCTTTTCATAGCCATGCATTTCTTCTCTTTTACATTCTTTACTATACGTCCCATTTTAACTCATTCGGGGCCGTCCTTTGCCCCTCTTCCCTTCCACCTGTCCTTCAACGATTGTCTTCATCAGGCCATCATGCCTCGTAATGTGGCCAACTAAGTTGTCCCGTATTATGCTTAAGGTTTTTAGAAGACTCCTTAAACCCACTCTTCTTAGCACTACCTTATTACTTACTCGTTCGATCCATTCAATTTTTATGATTATGCTTCATTATTTCTAAATATTTTTGAGGTTTTATATCTGCTAATAAACCGCTCAAAAGCTTATTTTGTCGTATATATTTCATTTTCCCATAATGGCTTAAATTTCGGAAATGATTTTGGAATAGCCAGTGCCTACAGCACCGTTTTCTTTTACGCTTTTTTGGATGTTATACAAGGCCATCACCTGATCATTCGGCATCAATCAGCTCTGACGTCGATGGAAAAGTATCACATAGAAACTACTTAGGTGTAAATGACGCGGTCGAGAAACCCACAAAGATCAATAGCCGTCCACAAGAACGAGTCTAGCCCGATAGTCGCGACTGCTACGGCACTCAAGTGTGGCGTATAAACCCATTTTTATAGCTGGAGCTTTGTATTCGGAAGTGCAAGCCATTCTTCACTCTCTTAACTGAATTTCTAGAAGATGACACAGCACTCTTTTTATAAAAACACGACGACATTATTCTCTCCATAAGTTTTGCTCCCTCTCCAAAGTTTATATCCGCAAAACATCTCGAAAATTACGACAGCTGTCTCGAGAAACTTTGAATAATCAGTGGAAACATTGTTATGGGAGCCGAACAAACCCATCAATTTACTGCTGTGAGCTCCGTGGCTCCTGCACATGGCCGACTGTTCCCTTTGTCGGCGCGCGGAAACTCACTGCGGTTTGATTATTCTAAGTCCGTGGTTTGACCGCAGCGAAACATCAGCGAATTGGCATCCTTAAGGGTAGACGACCACTTTTACACCTATGCATGTGGAGTCCGCATGTATTTACGGAGAATTTGGGATGACAACCGATTTGAGGTCGGGTAGTTGGTAATGATTGGACCTGATCAATTGACGCATCTGAAACAGTATCTTTTAGTTAGTGGGTAGAGCGCAAGGCTTCTGATAGAAGGGTCTTGGGTTCAAATCTTATTTTAAAAATTCGCCGTGGCGTGTCTTGCGGAAATGAAAGCAGTGCGAAATACTGCAATGAATGCCACAATTAATCATTTTAATGCCTCCTTCAAAATGTATTTCTATTCATCCTAAGTTTGTATTGTTGCTCTCATGATTGCTTATATCTTTTCTATTTTTCTTTACAATTTACAGGTAAGTGCATAATGCCATCGCATCATCTCAGATTTTGGCACTCTCTCGTAAGTTTTGTTCCTTGCGTAATTTTCTCAATGGTTTGGCTCAGCAAACAACCTTATAATTACGTTACCTTGCTTTATTTAACCTCGTCCAGTTAAAAATTTACATCTTATAACCAACCTCGTATTTTTTTTAATACGTACCATTTGTTGCATGATGGAGATAGTGTAATACGGCTTTCTCAAATATTATTTTACAGAATACACTTACGATTCATGTATGTTAGGCATATATATATCTCGTAAGAATATGAGCATCGACGGGTCAATCGTGATGGATTGATGAACGTGGTCTCTCTGTCGAATAAATCATTACTTTTGGTCGTTCGCGACCGATGTCGTTCGTCGGCCATTCTTAGTTGAAGTCGGTCGTCTTCGTTCGGGATTGGAGACAGCGGTCGGTCATTCTCGACTTAAGTCAGTGTCTGTCGTTCGTGATCGGAAAAAGATTTGCAGTCAATCACAACTGAAAACGGTCTCTAGGGAATAAATGTCTCCATCGATTGCTACGCTGCATCCACCTTCCTCAAAGTTAGGTAATATAATATTATTTATATAAGCGACCGCCATGTGTCGTAATTGGCAATCAAGCATTCGCGATCGGCTCACTCGATAGAATGGTGAATGGTGGTCGACATCACCGAAACGACCGACTTGTCCCGTCACCAGATATGTCACCGGTAAATGTTTTTAAAGGTGGAAATTGAGAAACGGATAAAATCAATTCACTGCTCATTTTAAATTATTCCCTTATTTTATCTCACCGATCACGCCTACAATTTCTCTGTGAGATCCTTTATGTCTTGCTGAAATGCAATAATGATGTTAATAACGTACTGTTGGGCAAAGGCCAAACATATGAATCGCAGATGGCGCTTTATTGTCTGCCTCTAAGGCATTCTCTCCACATCCACTCTCATTACGCTCATCGTAGTTGTGCTTATCAATAGATCATCAAATCTTATAACCTTTGACTCTTTAAGGATTATAATAAAATTAAAAACTCGGGAATTCTATCTGCGCTGCAATGATTACTCGACTACTGACCTCTAGTACTTCAGCTGCGCGCGCAGTAAATGCACGGTGACTTGGTACTTACAAATTGTATTTTATCTTCCTACGTCATAGTTTAATGGAGTAAAGCCGCTAAGTTTTTCCTTTATCCCTTTGCGCCTTACGCAGATTTTCCATCGCAAACGACCGAACGAACGAGTTCCGTCTATATCCGATAGAGGGAGTCCCAACCAATGTACTCATCATCCTCGCCGCTGCACCACGTGACACATCTTAGGGTTTGCTCAGGTCCGCTTTATGGCTCAACCTATGCTCAACCCAAACCTTCCACTCGTTGTCCAATGCAACTGAACACCTCTTCGCGGTTAAAAGATAGCATTGTGATCTTTCAATCAACAAGTACTGTGCGTGTAAATGAAAATATTGAACATTCACGCGATCCAATTGATTTTTGCTGAGTTCCTACAACTTGCAATCGAAGTGCTTTAAATGCGGATTTCGGATTTGTGCGTTGGGGAAAGTGATTCACTAAAAACTTGTATTACTTAATATTAGGTTTAGAAACTCGTTTAAATATGTCTATTGCAAAGAAGAAAACAAGGAGACCACATTAAAAATAAAATCAATGATAATTATAATAAAATTTCGTTAAAAAAAAGAACTATTACAGCATTTTGTCCGCCTGTTCATGTTCTCTCGCGGCTGAGCTTTAAGCCACCGAGTGCGTCCACCGGGTTGCGGATGGTGGGTAAACCTCATGATATAGAGGTTAGCTGCGAGATAAGCGAGTTCTCTCGTCGAATAAGCAGTCGTGGACAAAAACCGGCGGCTTTCCGAGGTGGTACGGTGAGATGGGCCATATTAATGATACATTAAACCTGTGAAGATACCGTGACTTGGCGATGAGAGGCCGCCAACAATTATGCCTCGCATCACCCGGAGGAGAGGGCAGCAGCTCTTCTTCATATGAGTGAAGGTGGAGACCACGGTGGTCAGTACAGCAACACTCATTGCACTTCAGGCGTGGTAACATTTACTTTAACGGCTGTAGTACTGCGATGTGGAAGGCAAGGGGAAACCACCACATTATTATCCCGAGGAGTCGCAGCTACTCCAACTTTAAATAATCTGACATGATGGAATTCTCTCAGGTAAAAAATTCCGGAGGTAAACTAGTCCCCCATTCGGATCTCCGGGCGGGGACTACCCGAGAGGGTACATCGGTCAATTGTGATAAAGTTATGAGGATAGGTACATGGAACGTGAGATCACTCAGGACTTGCGGTAAGCTAGAAAACCTTAAAGTGGAAATGGAAAGATTGAATATCGACGTGCTAGGAATCAGCGAAATGAAATGGCCTGAGGAGGGAGACTTTTGGAGTGGAAGCTATAGGATTATACACACAGGATCCCTGAACGGTAATGCTGGGGTTGGGATAATGCTCATAAAGAGCGCCGGAATGCGTGTGAAAAGCTTCCTACAGTACAATGAAAGGATAGTTATGGTAAAGATAGAGACTTAGCCGGTAGATACCGTAGTGGTTCAGGTCTACATGCCCACGACAGACTACGAGGATGAAGAAGTTGAAGACGTCTACGATGATTTCAAGGAAGTAATCAAACAGGTAAGGGGTGAAGAAAACCTTATTGTTTTAGATTATTGGAACGCTGTCGTCGGCGAAGGCCAGGATGGAAGAATAACCGGAGAATATGGATTAGGAAATAGAAATGAAAGAGGAGAAAGGCTGTTAGAGTTTAGACAGAACACAAATTAGTGGTTGCCAACACACTAGGTATTTAAGAATCACATGCAAAGAAGATACACATGGAAAATGCCAGGAGACAAAAGAAGATTTAAACCAGACTATATTTTAGTGAATCAGAGGTTTAGGAACCAGATAAAGAACTGTAAAAGCTACCCGGGGGCAGATATCGATAGTGATCATAATCTAGTGATGATGAAATGCCATCTGAAATTCAAGAAATTGAAGAAATCAGCAAAGAACGCCTGGCAATTAGAGAAACTAAAGGAGCTAAAAAATCAACAGGCCTTTCAAGAAGTAATGGAGCGCAAGATAGGATTAGATCAGTCTGAAAAATCAGTTCAGAATAACTGGACTAAGATAAAAAGTGGATTTCAGGAGGCCGCTAGAGAATTCTAGGGAGAAGAAAATGTGTTAAGAAAAAGCCATGGATCACGGATGAAGTCCTAGACCTCATGGAAGAATGGAGAAAGTATAAAAATACGAATACTGAGGAAGGACAGGCTTGCTACAAGAGAATAAAGCACGAGATTTTCCGCAAAGCGAGGAAAGACAGAGAAGCGTGGATGAGGAACATATGTGAGGACGTACAAAATAACCTCGTACAAGGGAGAGTGGAAGCGGCCTATTGAATAGTGAGGAACCATTTCAAGGAACGAAACACAAAATGTAATACCATAACGGACAAGAATGGAAACATTCTAATTGAAAACGAAGACAAAGCCGAGAGGTGGAAGGAATACCTGGAGGAATTATACAACGGAAGCAAACTTAGCTCAAAAGTTATCGAAGAGGAAAGTGAAGTTGAAAAGGATGACATTGGAGCAAGCATCTTAAGATCGGAATTTGACGCTGCAATAAGAGACCTACGAAAGAATAAGGCCCCAGGAATAGATGACATTCCAGCAGAGCTAATAAAAAATGCAGGAGAAAAGGTCTTAACTCAACTGTATAAAACTATCTGCGATATGTACTCAACAGGAGATTTACCTAGTGACTTCGAGAAGAATATTATCATTCCCATGCCCAAAAAGAAGAGAGCTGAGAAGTGCGAAGAATTTAGGACCATAAGCCTGACGACACATGCGTGGAAGATTCATTTACAAGAATCATTTACAGTTGAATGGAACGAAGAGCAGAAGAATTCCTGGATGAGGACCAATTCGGATTTGGAAAATCCGGGGCACAAGGGAAGTAATTTTGGCACTTAGGATGCTCATAGAGAAGAGATTGGAGAAAAACAAACAAACCTTCATAGCATTTGTCGATTTAGAGAAGGCATTTGATAACGTGGAATGGAATTCAATGCTTAGAAGTCTGAAAGAAATCGGCGTAGTCTACAATGATCGTAGAATCTATATATAATAAAGACCACTTACGACCACACACTCACCTATACAAATGTTTGGGGTGAACGAGACGAGATACGTCAAAAAGTCTAATGAAGACCCCCTCTAAAATTGTCTGAAACCCCAGGAAAAATTATGAAAACACTAAATTTACAATTATTTATCCCTCTACTCGATTAAAAGTGAGTATATGGATTAGTTCAAAAAATGGCCACCAAATTCCAATGGTGGCGCGGCAGTCATACAAACGAACAATCATAGCAACATATTTGTTTATGCAAACAAGAGGAGCTAAATTGGGAAAGAAGATAAAGGAATTAAAACGAAAAACTGATAAATATAAGGAAGGAAATTAAGAAAGTAATATTTGAAGTGTCTATTTCTTTGCGTCTTCTTTCCGCAAGAACAAACATCTGCTTAAATCAAAGCGCATTCAAATCAAAAGCGGAGAAGTATAAGGTAGGAAATTGGTTGTTGTTTTTGGTGTATTTCATTGAAAGTGTGGTGGTTATGAATTTCAAAGTTAACAAGTGCACTAAATGCCAATTTATAAATATGATTCGTGCTGTTGACTATAGTTCGTATCTTGTTGGCCCTACGCGATTGTAGTAGATAGACTTTTAAACAAGTCTTACATAATATGGGTAGGTAAAAATGATTTTATTTTCATTTTTTGTGATGGTAATAACTTTTTATTTTTGTTTACGTTCTTCTTTCCGTTAATGTCCTTTTTAATGTACAATGTCATCCGTGAGCTGCAGGAGTGAATAGGCAGTGAATAATACAGTATGGAAGATAAATGCAAATAAAGGTATTTCTTATTCAATTATTTGTCTTGCGAAAATCACGTTTCCTTGAGTGACTAAGTTATTTAACTGAAAATTATCGAAATTTTGACATTCAAAATGTCTTGTACACCAAAGGCTGTGATCCGTTACTCACCAGATTTATTGCGCATTGCGTGGGATATTAAAGCTGAGATATTTGTGTATCCCGATTCATTAAAACTTTAAATAGAGATATTTCTGAAGTGAAATCATTCGCGATCACGATAAATAATATTTCGATGAAATTCAACATACTAGCCCCAATTGGTGCTAATATTGATATTCTGCCCCTACGTAATTCGCTTACGAAGGGGAACAGCTGTTACATCTTATTCGTATATCAAGAATTTGGTTGAATTTTGTGGAAAATAATAAATAAACGTGTTTTTCATTGTAATACGTAAAGTCGTTATATTATGATACTACGTATGCATTGGGCGTTACGATGGAACATGGTCTCATCTTTTTTGTATTGGAATTGAATAAGTTAGAGAAACTCGTAGAAATTTATTTTACTTTTTTAGCCCCTCAGAAAAACGTTTCTCTTTATAAATATTTACATTCATATTGTAGCCTACGTACCATACGCTCGTTTTACGTGAAAGTGGAAATATCGCTTATACCTAAGCTAGCCAGCTTAAAAGTAAACGATCCTTAAGTAACAAGTAGCAAACAAAAAGTGTAAGACCTCCCACAGTGAGCATAACAGGCCGGAGGCCTTTTTCGGGGGGGCCTAGGAGGGGCAGAGCCCCCCCAGTGAGCGTAGCGAGTAGTTTGTATAAAAACCAAGTAGCTGTGATCAAATGTAGACCAAACGGTGCAGAAGCGAGAATAGGAAAAGGGTTGAGACAAGGTTGTGCGCTTTCCCCCTTAATTTTTAATGTTTACATAGAGAAAGCCATCAATGAAATCAAGGATAAAGCTTTGGGTGTCAATATCCACGGAGAAAAAATTAGCATGCCGCGATTTGCTGACGACATAGCAGTCATAGCCGAGACAGAGAAGGATTTAAAGAAGACGTTGACAAACATGGAAAGGACAATGACCAGATATCAGCTGAAAATCAACAAAAAGAAGACTAAGATATTAGTTTGCAGCAAAAGAGAGGAGGCTAAAACAAACATCAACCTATGAAAGCATAAGCTTGAAGAGGTGAACGAATTACCAGCGATGGACGGAGCAAGAAAGAAATACACAGTAGAATAGCGCAGGCGAAGAGGGCTTTCTACACAAAGAAGAATCTTCTTACAGCTGAAAATACCAGCATAGAAGTAAGGAAACAATTCATCAGATGCTACATATGGAGTATGTTTCTCTATGGAAGCGAGGCTTGGACGTTGACAGCAGCAGAGATGTCAATAGTGGAAGCATTCGAAATGTGGTGCTACCGAAGAATGATGAAGATAAAATGGATTGACCGTGTGAGTAACGAGGAAGTGCTAAGGAGAGTGGGAGAAAAGAGAAACCTCCTAAAAACCTTATGCAGAAGAAGGGACAACTTAGTTGGCCACATTTTGAGGCACGATGGTCTGATGAAGACAATCGTTGAAGGACTAGTGGAAGGGAAAAAGGGCAAGGGACGGCCCCGAATGAGTTATATAGGACAGGTTATAAAGGATGTAAAAGAGAAGAAATATGTAGCTATGAAAAGATTAGCGGATAGGAGAGAGAAATGGAGAGCTGCGTCAAACCAATCATAGGATTGTTGACTAATGATGATGTTCATGTTCTGAAATAGTTCGCAAATCCTTCTAAGGTTAGGAGGCCAATGACAAGGGGATTCCTTCCCGCAGTCTGGTCCTGGTACCAGTGCAATTGCTTGCATACGGAGAAGTAAAAATGCTCCTTTGTTGCACCACGCTATCTGTTGGAGACTTCATCGTCCTTATCACAGCGCGTTTTACTAAAAAGTCGAAGTGCCACACGACGCCCGGATTAGATAAGATGGCGCCACCCCTGACGCCAAAGTCTTCGGGTAATTCAAAGCCCATCAAATGTCTTCATTCCATGCATCCCTCGTTACAATAAAAAAATGGCGATCAAGTTGGTGGAACGCACCAAGGAAGTTCTTACAATTTTTCGGAACAACGGCAAAGAAAAAAATACGTATGGGGCTACCAAACTCCGTATGAACATTTTAACCCTTAAATATTTCCTGCAGGTTCAGCGACGACTGTTTGACAGGTGAAATCCAAATGTTGCGAACGGTCGGCAGACATCTTCCTAATTTTTTGACCTAAAGAAACCTTTCCGGCAGTCACTGCTAGAGACGTGATCATGGCAAAAGCGAGTATCCTAGGGAGTGGGAACCCACGGGGAAAGTTTTCCTCTCATGGCTTCTGACGAGGAGTGGCCGCAGTACAGCCTGCCTACCACACACAACCTGATAGCCTCCCCACTGGGCTTGCAAGAGCAGGAAATGCTCTAACATAAGCTGAGAGCATTTTATTTCAATTGCCGTCATTGATGTTTAAGTGGATATTATTTATGAATATTTTCATTTGATGTTTATTTACGTATAATTAATTCATTTGAACATTTATAAACCTGTAAAAGCTTATGTAATTATTGTACACGTAGTAATTACATACAACTTTGAATCCAAGTCCAAATTAGTAATGAATGCATTCTATGTAAATCCACGCGGAGATTTCATGTGCGTAGCGCGAGACAATTTTGAAAAATCTTTATCAGCATAGAATTAATAATGATGCTGCCGGTTGATTTACACGTATATAATCTTGAATAGATCCACTGCACATATTAAATCAGTGATAAATTTGGCCCTATAGATACAATTTCGCCTGCAACGTTATTAAAGAGTTTTCGAATTCGCGGTTTCCATTGCTCAGACACATTGCCTCGGCATGCGATTTTTTTGGGTATTGCTTGCCCCGGTATTCTTTAGATTTTTGTGTTATACATGAAGTACAGTTTAAATGTATGAAACGGCAGTCAACTGGGTCGCAGGCACGGGTACGAAGCTGAAGGAGTAAGCATAGAAAAGCCGACGACTGTCTTTGATAGCCGATATTGAGGACCTATATCGTTTAAACGAAGCAAACCATTCCAATCCAACAAAGACAGAAATCAGGAAGAGATTGTTTCTTTCTACGTAGAATGAATTATTTAAAAAAATCCTTCGCTCCATGGTGTTTCTTGTGCTTATTATATTCTTAAAAAATACCTTTTCATTTTTTTCGCGTAAAACAGCTTGTTGCACTTAGGCCAACCTATGGTGCTTCGTATTTCCATGGCTTAAGTTCCCAAAACTTGCCATTCATACATAAAAAAAGCTTAATAAATTTATTAATGTGTATGATGCACAAAGGGTAAGAAAAAAAAGACTGCTGTTCCTGATGGCCAGATGGTGATACGCCGTATTCGAAACCAGTCGCAAATATATTTTATAATAGTCTTTTTTTTACCCTTTGTGCATCATGAAGGAGTTTCACCATGTTACGCCACCCACCATCGCATTTAATGTGCATGAGAAAGAATTATTTGCCAGTAAAATTAAAGAAGTTGTAAAGGACGCATTCGTGTGGTACGTGAGACCACAGAGCCAAGGCCAGGAGACCTTCCTTCCGTTGGCGAAGCGATGCCCCGGCAGCCTGCGGGTTTTAACCAGAACTGATCATCCTACAGCTTTTAAGACGAATATTTTAATGTTGTATTACTACAGACATTCTACTCCTGCGTGCATAAAATAGACTTCAAGTTCCAATTTTTCTGTGGCGATATACTTCCATTCCGGAGATATTTTTATTTTCCCAATTGTTTAACTACTATACTTGTATTTAGAGAATTTCATATCGAGAATTCACTATTCTGTGAGAAAAAGACTACAACCAAGAAAATGACATTATTTTTACGAGACGATGACCACGTTATGCGTTACTTAAGGTACGTCTTCCGCCTCGCATTAAAAAACGGAGCTTTTTTCACCCTCAACACGAACACATTACCTAATATTGCGATACAGAAAAATCGTATTTGAATCGATGCAAGTTTTTTTATTCAATTCAAGAAATAGATTTCCATTTATTTCAAAATTCCTCTGTTCTTACATATAAATGAGGTAAGAATTTCTCAATACAACACTTTCCGAAGTGGCACTAGTATACGCTCACGCGACCCCTCTTCAGTATTTTCCGGCAATGCCCGGTTCACTCCGCGGTGGTCGCGACCCCTGTGTTTACCGCTCTCGCGGTCATACGTCCTCGACTCACCATGGTAACCCAGGGCAGCCCTCAGTGGAGGAAATTGTCGGTGAACAAGCGGGAGATGACGTGTCTAATTTTTTAAGAAATTTTTATCAATACACATCCAGTAATTTAATTCGTTGGTCGCAGATTCCACAAATGAAATACTTAATTTTATAAGTCCAATATCTAGGTGCGGAGAATATTTACTGTGTGATTCGATTTATCGTCTTTTTCCGTTGGATCTTCACACAGAAGTATCCTGGTAAAGGAAAGAAGTAATCTTTTACACAATTTTAAATGACCATTGTCGTATTAGAGCCTTCATCAACCAATGGACATTTAAGCCAAATGTCATCGGATCATTGCCGTGGGCCATTAACACCCAACAAAGGTGATAAATTTCCGAACGTCTTTGCAATCGTGCGAAGCAAATCAGTGAGAAAATGATTAGAAAATCGACGATTACGTCAACGCAGGAATACGCATTGGAATCAAATTATATATTTATATTCGCCTCCCACTTTGGCCCCTGTCTGATACCTGGATGACGGCCGCAGTTTAGATGGCGGTGGCTGTTGTGTCGCAGGGCCCACGGTTCGCATCCAGCGAAGATGAATGAGCAAAATGGTAACTCAATGATATTCACACCAAGAAAGGAAATCCGCACAGAGTTCAGCGCTACTCGAATGGGAGATAATTGGGGTGAAAAATACCGCTCAAGTTGTTTCTCCCAAAAAATCTTTTTCTTGTACACCTACGCATTTATCACTAAAAATTCGCCACTGTATCTTGTAGTAATTTGGGTTGTTGGCAAAAAACGTATTGAATTACATGACCTATACTCAAGGAATTTTTGATCATTAATTAGAAGAGGTCAAGAAAGAAAATCTTACTAAAAATAAGTGATTCTTTATTTTCCGAATTAGTAATCAAATTCAGGTCAACAAAGAAAAATCTGCTATGAAAATATGAAGTACTTTTCTGAGTACTTGATCTATGAATATGTTATACAACCTCCATGTAACGCAATTTTTTGGAGTACTATAAAATTAATTTAGATGATTTTTTCGTCCCGTCTGGTGCGGAAAACTCATCGGTTGCTCATTATGAACCTTTTTATCTTGCATTGATCGTAATAATTTATGACTAGCCCTGGAATTCATTGCAAGGTTTATGGATATAAGAATGAAACTCGAAGAATTTATTACTGAAGGTGATAACCAGCGATAAAAAATTCCATAACGATCCTTTTGGCGCCATAGAAGCTGCTCATAAATAACCTGTGAAGAGTTTACGCTTCGCATATGAGACTTGGCAAACGTGGGATTTATGACTAATCGTAATTCTTCGCTCAAAGTTCTTATCAAATATCTTCTCTTATATCTACACCAATTAATAATCTACGTGTCTCTTTTTAATATCTAACTAAAGTTTCGTTTTATCTGATATGAGTACTTTCATAAAGAATATGTATTATGATGACGGAAGAATACACCAACATCAGTCATTTTACACTCTTAAAACAAATTTAGAGCGACCTAGGTCTCATATTGTGACTATTATTCACAAAGCCATGAATTATGTTTAACGTTTAGGATTTCGCGTCGTTATTGTGTACCTACAGAAATATTTATAAAAAAGAGAAAAATGTTATTAAAAAAGAAAAAATATTGTCCGGACTTAATAAAACAGCAGCTAATCTCAGGTACTCTAAAATTATTACTCTCAAATAATCTGATGTAATTTTAACGATATATTTTGTGAGATTTATATAATTCTAAAAATATTACTTTTAAAAGTCATTGTAAGCGAACTTAATTTGGGTAACGGACAATTAATAATATGAGTAATTAATTTGGTCGGGACTGCACAATTTGGACAAATATTGCAAGTTAGGTTCGTTGGAAATGATGGAAGCCGAAAATCAGAGGGATTTGCGTTGGGATCGAACCCAGATTACTCTGCGTGATACTCTGAATAGGCCGAATGCGTTCCCTCTGATTTGTGGCGTATATCATCTGCCACTTCACTACGGTTATCTTGGTCCATTTTCTCTTCCTTTTCTTATTCTTACTGACGTGTACGCAATACACATTGTGCTTGCGCTCAAGACTTTTTTGAATGAATAATGAAGCGCATGTAATGTGACTTACGAGTGCCCCTTGGGTTCAGCGTTACACCATAAGAATGCTCCTATCTCATTTCGACTATCGTGTCGCAGTGTGTGCGTCTTTTTTTTCCTCTTTGGCCCTCGGCCTATTCTTCTCCTGTTGGTGAGTGGAAAGTTTTACCGGAGCCATCTATTGGTGTGGGCCGATACTAAATACACATTAATTCTGTAATAATGCGTAATATTTCTCTTGTTGAACACACACGAGCACTAGATAGCTTTTCTGTGAAATGGTCTTCGTGTGTTCAGTTTGAGGTGTCCCATATGCAGGCATCACCTCTGGAGCATACGGAAGGGTGGCAGCGGATATACACCAAGGGAGGAAGCTATCGAAACTGTGGTGCGATTCAAGAATGATGAAGATCAAATGGATGGATGGTCTACGCAATGTCTAAGGAAAGTAGGAGAGAAGAGAAGTCTCTTGAATGCCTTGCGTTGAAGATGGAACAATTGAATCGCCCACATCACCCGATACGATGGAATGATGAACAGAATCGTTTAGGGAGAGGCGGAACGGAATAACGTGAAAGGAAGACCACGGATTGGGGCAAATGATGAAGGAGAATTATCTACGTAGTTGTTAAAAGATTGCGTGGCAGGATAATTGGAATCAAACCAACCTTTTGATTAATTGCTTTTGATGATAATGAAGTACTCACGCAAAACTTTCGCTCAAAATCTGAAAATTTATAATATTGAATATCTTACGAAACATTAATTATCGACATCTCAGGAACATTAAAAATGTAAGCTACTATTTTATTTGTATTAAGCTCGGCTTCTATTTCTTGCTGTAGGTACCTACTCTCCTATTCCCGTTCGTAGTTACCGAGGCGTCTAGCCACTTTTCTCTCGTTCCTGTTTTCGTTGGCGTCGCTCCGCTGCTATCGCTAAGCAACCCTTCCCTTCCATTCTCTTATCATCTCGCTCGCAACAGCCTATCTGGGCCACACCCTTCCTGCTTCCATCCTCTGCGTCACATTCCCTTAACTTCACTCACCCAACCTTTCTAAACCATGATCCTTCAGGTTGAATCGGGTTGAGTTTTCAGAATTATTTAATACATACTTATTCTACAACGATGAAATCGTCCACTCGTTGACTCAAGGTTTCTCGCTTCCACATAAGTGTTCGACCGCTGTTCCTCTTTGATTATTCCAGCCAGTCCCTTCGCGAGCCGCCTTCCGCCACAAAATAGCACTTCCAGCCACGGTTGTTGACCATACTCTGTCATCCATTGAGAATTTTGACGGAATTTCGCTCGATTCATTCTACCTCGTAATTGATCACAGTTGGTCATACTTCAGGAAATGATAATAAATTGCAACTGCAATAAGGTTTACGGAGTAGATGGTGGATTATGAATACGTCATTTTGTCCATGGACTATTAAATTGGCCAGCCTCGTCGATTCCAGCTAAAGTGACAGGCAGGAGAGCACGCTGACCTAATCGCAAAAATGCTGATAAACTGAGTATTGGGCGTCCAAAGTCCTCGTGGAAGATTCCTTTGCCATGAGCTTGTGTGACGCTCGTGAACTTCCGGTGAAAATTCCCGTAATCAACTCAGTGATTCAGCGCTAATGGGTGAAGGTAGAGCTCATCCCAGACTAAGCCTCACACAGTCAGGGTGGGTTGGGGCGGGGCGAGATCCTCTCCCTTGGTCACCTTCTTCTATATGAAGTACTTTATGTGTGGGCGTGTATTCCACCCGGGATTTGAACGAGGGAGTCCTCGATCTGCAGCCAAGTGTGCCATATGTACATAGTATGCTATCGCATAAATGAATTCAAGGAAAATCGTCGTCGTCCCATCTTCCCATGTCACCATACATCTGATTCATTGCCGCTCTGCCAGTCACTAAAAGCAAGCATATTTTTCACACCACCTGTTAGGCTGACCTCGTTTTCTTAACTGCTGATATGTATACTTAAGATGCATGGGTTAGAGGTTAAAATGAGTCTCCGAAAGGTACATCCATTATTTGAAACTCGAGTTGGTTTACTTGAATGGTGCTCTCCGAATCCCCTCATGTCTTCGTTCCTATATCATACGCATTTATCATTTACGGGGGTTAAAATCATATAAGGGTCTGCCTTTTTTGGAATTCTAAGAATTATCTGTTGAGGGACAAATAAATAGATTCTCCAGTTGTGAAAACTTGCATTCATAGTCCCAATCATAAGATTCGAGTTCTAAGTGTAATTGAAATAAAAGTGATTTGATTTTAAACATGAGTAAAGACTTAGCATTGATCTTATGCATGATGTAGCATGATAGTAATCTAATGTTTATTTGATTTGATTAAATCTATTTCGATGTAAATAGGCCTGAAACATGGTAAGTGAGATAGCATATAAGAAATAGCATATAAACTAATGACACATCCCAGAGAAACAGTGAAATAAATGCTCGATTAAATGTTATACCGAAGGAAGAATGGATAGAACACTATATGAGATTATGGAATTATCCGACATTAGATGAAACGATCAACACACAACCAGAGGAAACAATAGACCTTATTGACTTGAAAGAACTCGAATTCGCTCTGAATAAGACAAAAAATAGGAAAGCTCTAGGCATAGATGGAATTGAATCAGAGGTAATAAAATATGGAGGTGCATCCTTACATAGAATAATCCTACATTAATATAACATGTGTTGGGCAAAACTTTAAATACTATTAGAAGATTGGAGTGTAACTAAGGTGGTTTCATTGTTTAAAAAGGGGAAGAGAAATAACCCAAAGAATTACAGAGGTATAAGTGTGCTAAATACAGTATATAAAGTATACAGTAGAATAATCAATACTAGGCTACAAGCTATCTCTGATAGCATTTTATTAGAAAAGCAAGCTGGCTTTAAGAAGGGAAGATCTTGCATTGACGATATCTTTACTTTAAAACAAATCATTCAAAGATGAATTGAGTTTGATCTAGAGACGCATCATTCATAAATTTTGAAAAGGCATTCGTTCGTGTTAATTGAGAAATGTTATGGTCAATTATGAAGAAAATAGGGTTTTCTAAGCATCTGATAAAAGCTTCCCAGAGTCTATACAGAGACACCAGAATTATAATTGTCACTGGGAAACAGATCACTCAAGAAATACTCACTAACCAAAGGGTTAGACAGGGTTGTAGCTTATCCTCAACCTTGTTTAATGTATATATAGATGACGTTCTGAGATTATGGTAAGAGCACGACCATGTAGCACCAGGCATAGAACTGGGACCATCTCAGTACTTAAATACAACGTTGTTTGCCTACAAGGCCATAAATACAAGGCAATAAAGAGGCCAAACTACAGAATGCAGTACACAAACTACACCAGTCGCGTGAACTATACAACCTGAGAATTTCAAAAACCAAAACAAAGACTATGACATTTTTTTAATACGAACAAAAATTGTTATTGAGGATCAAGTCCTGGAGCAAGTGTCGCACTTCCAGTAATCAGGATGCGTTACAACATATATCACGAGGACAAATATATCAAACATAATGGTTTCCATGGAATATATGGCGCAGTGAGAAGAACTCTAAAAAATAAAGAAATCTCGGCCCACATCATTAGTTTCAACAATAAGGACTGAAAGAACTTCGCAGAATTCAATGCTTGGACATTTTTTTCTGTACTATTTCACCACAAATTGCAATAAGTTCATTTTGTATGGCCGGGCTTAGGTAGGAATTGTTTAGCGTCATATTTTCCATGTGCTTCATCGAATTTGAGTCTCCGCATCTGCTCCTCATCCGTTAGATAGCACGAAAGTTTCCCTCATTTGTTTCTGGCTCGGGATCATTGATTTTTAAAGGACCTGAGTCGCGTGTACCTCGCGGAGCCAATTCTTGACCTCCACGTAATTTTATTGTTTTAAAAATGGGAATGAGCCGTTTCCGATTTTCAGCTATATCCGCCAAGTATCCACCATTAATCCGATTTATTATATTTGGTTGAGATTTAGTGTAAACCTTCGTAAAATTATCAGCATATAAAACAGAATATTTGTGGCATGGCTTTAGCTGTGATGTTTTAAGTCGTGTATAGCATCTTTCCATTTGGTATGCGGCTGAGAAACTAATGATTTCAATGAGTGCTGATGAGCGCCTTTACCTGCACAACCTGTGGAAAATAATGCACAGTATTCGCATTAAGCACCTTTCCCTTTGCTCATGTAAGCCAAGCACGAGTATGGTCCCACCATTGTACATGAAATTTTAGTTTTCTTTTATCATTACTTACTGGGAACTTGAATGTCTTTTCTGGCATCCAAGGAGATTTATGTACTTTGTTGATCCGGTATAATTACCCACATCTAAGATATGATGAGAAAAATCATCCACAATCTGGGCAACAGGGGTTTCATAAGTGCCAGAAACAACCACATGTACAAGTACTGATACCAGTATCACTGTTAAAAACACTTGAAAACTGATTTTCAGTAGAATCTTCACTTCAAGTGTCAAGTTTAGATACTTAAAATATGTATTTAAATAATTTATTTTCTTGCGTCCTTTTTCCCATTTCAAAGTTTGAACAGACCTGTAAGAATTAAAATTGGCTTTAAAAAATCCTAACACAAATATGTAGGTACTTTCAAATGTACTTATAAAGATTTGCGATCCTGTACTCAAACTTTTTTATCTCCCAAACGACTTGTGTGATATAATATAGTTCTCTAAAAACATGCAAAACTAAAATACCAATCGATTTAATGTAACAAAGAGGTATGTAATAAATATATTACACATCGCAAGTTTCTCGTAGTACGGACCCTTACAAAAATCATTAAATCTCCACTATTTCTCCACTAATTCACAGCGCTATTATTTCACACACTGAACTAGATACCCACAACTTCGCTTAGATAATTATTGACTTAAGTCGCGTTGGATCACTTTCCAGGACGGAACTGCCTCCCCGTGCTTGACAGCGCTCTTATACATATATTTCGCAGACGCGGCACAGCGAAACATTGAGAAAAATCTCTCAGCCTATCGAATATTCATGAATTCACGAACCCGAACACGACCCCGAAGTTTCGTTGCTTGCTTATGTAGTTGGCGTAGCACGTGCTATCTAGTGACATCTAGTAGTAATTAGCGATACTACGTAGTGTTCCTACTCATATCTCTATATTTTTTCTGGAGGGGGCATCAATCCCCCTTGATCCTCCTCCCTGGCTACGGCCTTGGAGGTAAGCAGTTCATTCGTCGATCACGCATTCGACCGTCCAACCGCACGGTAAGATTTCGTGGTCAGGTCATGGGCCACAGCCGTACACCTGAGTTTGATCTACGCGACAACGGGCCAGGTATGCAAGTGCTTTCGGTGGGACAGCGAGCCGGGCCTCTTCGTTGACAAAGGTGAGGTGAGGATCAGAGTCGGATGAACCTCAGTTGGTGGGGATTGAGAAGAGAGGGGAGGGGAGGCGAGCGGAAATGACGCAATCAGTCGACTGAGTGAGATTCGCCTCTTCTTCGGATTTAAAAGAGCTCTGCGTCGACACAAATCACGGCCTATTCTCCCTCGAGACGAATGCCTTCGTCTTATCAATGGAACCCATTGCAGATGTCACCCTCACACCGTTGAAGTGCTTCCGGAAGGATGTGGAGGAAAGAATTCATTCGGATGTCTCCTTTCCAATGCAGGCGCATGTTCCTTCAATTTCCGCTCTTCCGGAAAGAGAACTACGAGGAGGAGAACCCGGAAGAAAGGCGAACTCACCTTGAGTACGCGGCGAACATTTGGCATCCGGCGCAGAGAGATTTAATCAGTGCACTTGTTAAAATACAAAGGAATGTTCGAAGAGCTGCTACGGGCGTGCAGAAAGCGTTACACGGATTTTAAACGATTTAGGCAGGGAGCCGCTGGAGACTCGGCGGATGCGCGCTAGGCTTAATTAGGCTAGGCTTGTTAGATTGCTCGAGCAATTGAGAATGGTTTTCTTTCAGAGCACATGGAGCGTATTATATTAGAACCCCACAAAGTGTTTTGGTGCCTTTGGCTAGGGCGTTGGCTTCGCACTTCGTTGGGCCCGCGTTTGGACCCCGGCAATGGCTGAGAATTTTCACAGATCCCTGCTTGAGTGTTATGAGGAGAGCACATTAAGGACGGCACTCCGCCCGTCGGATGGGACGTTAAGCCGTGGTCCCCTTGCCGCCTTTCTTTAAGAACAGGCTCATGCCGACGCCGGGTTTCTCTCCACCCTCGCTTCGCTTCCCATTCCTCACGGCATCAATGACCTACCAACGAGCTGTCTTCCTCAAAAATAACGTCACGCAGCATAAAAGTATTTCACGGATGGATCGAAATAGAATCGCTTATGAGATTAAAATAAAGATAATGAGAGATAGGCCGTAATTTGTGCCGCAGAAGTAAACATCGAGCACACTTATCGTGTAGATTATGCACCAGAACCGTCACATAACTCCGTAAGAAAGGGCGGCGGTAAAAGCAGCGGTGGCGGGGCATGGACTGCTCTAGAATGCTCTGGTGGTGGCCCATATCGGCGCTAATGATGCCTCCGAAGGAAGAGCCGATGAGATCTCAAATTCATTCAGGGATCTAAGCTCGGAGGTGGAACGCGTTCGGAGGGGCACTGGTGTCGACATGCGGCTGTCCATCTGCAGCATTGTTCCACGGACGGACTGCGGCCCTCGAGTTTGGGACAGGATTTCCTGGATCAACGAGAGGCTGTGGGAACTCTGCGTGAACATTGGAGCAGAGTTCGTGGATCATCGGCCGGTGCTTAGGTCGCTTCCCTCAATTCGTCTGGGGTGCATTATTCCAAAGAGGCGTCTGAACGGGTGGCTAGTAGGATTTTTCAGGACTATCGGTATTTTTTAAGTCCGTTTTACATGGGACACACCATTGCGTAATCTGAAGCGTACGTACGAAGACGCAATCAAAATTGCGTCGTGTGAAGCGGTGAATTGCTAGAAAACATGCGAGAGAAAATGCCTGGATTCGAGACGGCAAAATAGCTCCCGCTCTAATGCTGAGCTCGCATTCTCGCAATTTCAAAAATATTTTTCGATAGATGTCGCAGTGGTAACCATGAACATTATTCAGAATATTCTCGTGAACTGAGAATAAATGTCTGAGTGCCTATAAGATGTATTTGGTATGCTAAATTTGAGTGATTTGCCGATCATGGTGTCTTGAATAATATCTCGAGATATTCCAGTGGTTGATAAGTAAACTCAGGGAAATATCATAGGAATATCGTTTTTCGCGCATTCACGAATACGTGTTGGACGAATTAATGAACTATATGAAGGTTTGAAACGCATAGTTTCTTATTCGGCCATACCTGTTTCCTTGATGAGTTAATGATTCATTCATTCATCCCGAGTGTACGTCCTGTGTACATGCATGTTAAGTTCCATTACATTTCCGAGAGAGAGATGAGATTTACCAGGTCCATTTACATGATACAATAGTCTAGAGAATTCCATTTAGTGGTTCCAATTCTAGGCAGTGACAAAAGCAATCTTTACTATGCGTGGGATCTCCGTCTCCCTTTTTGCCTTATTAATTGTACGCATTCATCTGCTTAAGTTTCAGGATAATCGCCTTTGTGTCATTGCATTTGCCAGTATGTCAACAACGCTGCGCGTTGAATTTCGTTTGTTCCTTGCTCTAACAATTAAAACGCCTCTCACGCGCTCAACAGACAACAAAATTTCGTGAATGAATGCTTGATTGCGAGTACCGTGAAAAGCGGCAACGCATTCGTCTGCGCAGTAATTATTGCACGCAAGATTGGGAAATGAATGCAGTGCTAACCTGCGCAATAACGTGTCTCGTGTAAAGCGGTCTTTAAACCAGAGTCCTCTATACTGCCATAAAATAACTACGTAGTTGAGTCGTCGCAATCCGCCATTGTTAGTCAAATTATTAGTGGAGGGCTGTGTTGTAGCATAGGCGTAACGTCAAGTTGATGCAGTTTTTCCATTTTTGTAGTTGATTAATAAGAGAGATGGCCGGTTTTTCTACACCAAACTGTTCCATTAGTTGCAGGGATGGGTTCTGTGTTTTTGTTTTTCCTTGTAATCCTGAGGTAAGGGCGAAATGGTTACAAATGTGCGGGATGGATAAGTGGCTACCGTAGCCGTCGCCCACAATAGGGTGTTTTGCTATTATTTTTTTAATACCTAAATCGGAAGATTATTACTCCTGGAGTACGTATTTTACACTTTTAGATTTTTTAATGACGATATCTATTTTTCGCGATTAAACGAAAAGTGAAAAATTTCAAGCGCGCGAAAGCGCGCGAAAACGCGACGGCTAAGTATGAAAGCTGGGAAAACCTCGTGTGGCGTCATCCTGGCTCCCGCTGTCGCCGAGTGAGGTGACATTGGGGCGAGGCTTTGAGCGCTGATACGATGCAGGCTGCTAGCAGGTAGCAGAGTACCCTGCTAGCAGGTAGTGCTTGGCTTAAATAATGATTATTAATACCCTATCAAACGAAGGAATATTTCCCACCTTAGGCAGTTTTTATGGGTGATTATTAAGACATGTTTCCTTAAGTTCTGTGCCTCATGCATGCATTGGTAAACTCAGACGATGTAAAACTCCTATCTACTCGTATAGAAACTAGGTCCCTGTGACGTCACGTGGAGTGGCATCGCATGGGCGCCAATGTGGCCTTTTTCAAATGCGGTTAAAATTGACATTGCCATTCTTCTGAACTGGGATTTCTGAAACCAAATAATTTGTTAATAATGAATACACTAATGTTGGGTAACGAATCGCAATCAATGCCTTTCGTTTTCTTTGATGAAGGAAACTACCCTATTCATGAGGTGAGTTCGAAGTTGATTTAATTCCATGTATTGGGTAAGTATTCATGTGAAGATGAATTTCTTACTTAGTTTCGGCTTAAGTTGATGAAAGGCTGTGATTTATTTCAAAGTTTAATACCTTTGGTACTCAGTTTTACGTTGTACGTAATTTAAACAGAAAAGAGTGCATAATAATTCCTGCTATTGTTGAGAGTTTTACATGTTTATAAGGTTATTTGTGGCAATGGTTTTTAAACGTTGATAGTGTCGTAAAACTGATACAAGTAACCCGAGGTACATTCAAGTTATTAGTTTAAACGATAAACATCACAAATCGCTACCTATTCACATAATGGAATGTGGTTAATTGTTATCATTTCGTCGCGTGAAAGTTATACTTGTAAGTGTGCTTAAAAGGTATACTTGCAACTATATAAGTGCTCTCTCGTTTGAAATACCATGAGGAACTTTTGCGTACGATGCAATCAATGATAACAGTTTTTATTTAAGACTTGCTGAAATAATGAAATATTTATAACCCTTTTGGAAATACGTTATTGGTAACGAATTTTTTCAGGTAATTGTAATCGAATTCATGTTGGATTTTACACCTTGTAATTACCTGCGATTTATAAACAGCGAAACCTTCCACAATTAATATAATAGTGAACAAACAGTTTATAATTATAGTATTCTACCGATTAAGGTAGGTTTCCATGGAGTACTAATAAAGTGATTTGGGAGACTCCCTCCCCTTCTGGCGCTGCCTCCTTCAAATCACTGTAAGGCCTGCTCCCTTTCAATTTATCTAAAAATCCTATTCTTTTTCCTTCCCCTCCCTCGTTTCCCTAACATTCCACCCTCTAACACCATTTTCAACATCCCCTCCCAGCTAAGTATTCGCTCCATCCATACATTCTGTCTCCTCCGTACCTCATCTGAAAGCTGCCTCTCCTCGCCAACCACATCCAGCACTTCATCGTTCCTTTTTCTCTCCGTCCATTTCACCTTCTCCATTCTTCTCCATACCCACATCTCGAATGCCTCCAATATTCTCTCGTCTTCTTTCCTCAGTGTCCACGTTTCCGCACAGTAGAGAGATGCACTCCAGATCAAACTCTTCACTAACATTTTCTTTAAACTCTTAGATAGCGATCCTCTCAGAAGCTCCTTCTTGTTCATAAATGCATCCTTCGCTAATGCTATTCTCTTCCTAATGTCCTTACTACTGCATCCGTTTTCCTCTAACGTACTGCCTAAATAGTTGAACTGCTCAACCTGCTCAAGTTTTTCACCACCCACTTTTATCTTAAGTCTCGCATTCCTCGCTCGTGATGCTTTACAAAACCGCATAACCTTAGTATTCTTGTGATTAATCCTCATCAGCGAGAGAGCAGCGGCGATAAAGGACAGCCTTGCCTCACACCTCGGCCAATGCTTGCCCACCAAGATTCTCCGTCCGCTACCCTCGCTTGCGTAGTCTGGGCCATGCACAGATTACGAATCAGTCGTCTATCCCTCAATCTAAACCGTTTCTCTTGAGAATATCCATTAACTCAACCCAGTTCACCCTATCAAACGCTTTTTCCAAATCCATGAAACAAGCATATACGTCCTATTAATATTCTAGGTTCCTCTCGACGAGGGACCTCATTACTGCTATTGCATCACGAGTTGACCTCCCTTTTCTGAAACCAAACTGATCTTCGCCCAAATACTCGTTTGCCCTCGTCTCCATTCGTCTGTTCAATATCCTCAGTACCACTTTCGTTGCGTGCGATATTAAGCTAATAGTCCTGTAATCTCCGCATTCCATAGATTTCTTCTTTTTCGGTAGCGGAATTAAAACCGTTTTCACGAAATCCTCCGGCCAACACCCCTTCCATATGTCCTGCGTACTATTTCGAAAAACCTTTTCTTACCTTCCTTCCCTAGATTCTTCAGAAGCTCACACGGGATATTGTCCACGCCTACTGCTTTCCTGGCCTTCATATCACGAAGTGCTTTCTCCATTTCCAAATCTAATATCCCCGGCCCAAAATTATCCTTCCCCACTTCACTTTCATCCTCTAAAGTTAGTCTCTCCGGTCTGTTCCTTACTTCATAGAGATCCTCCACGTATTCATTCCATCTACTCTGTACCTCTTCTCGCTCGGTTAGCATCCTTCCATCCTTAGCCTTCATTTTAGGCCTGTTTTGCTCTCTTTTGCCGCCCGATAGCGACTGAACTTTGCCATATAGCGCACCTACCTCTCCTTCCTTCTGAGACTTTTCCATTTCCTCGCACTGTCTTTTCCACCAAGCCTCCCTTGCCCTCTTAATTTCATGTCGTAATCGATTAGTTAGTTTCCTATACATTCTTTTGCCCTGCTCTGTGTCCATGTTCTTCCACTTCCTTCTATCCTCCATTTCTTTTACCATTTCCTCCGTAATCCAAGGCTTCCTTATCCTTCTTCTGTCAACGTAGCCAATAGACTTCTCCGCCGCATTGACTATTCCCGTTTTAATATTATCCCACCCTTCCTCTACAGTCTGTGTACTTCCAGTCTCCCGTATACTAATGCACACTAGCTCTGATATTCTCTCCTCATAATCCCCTTCAGGTCTTCTACGTTCCATTTCTTCGCCTTCCTTACTTTCATAAGTCTTTTGAATCTTACTTTACATTTCATAAGTACTAGGTTGTGGTCTGAATCCGCATGTGCTGCCGGGAATCTGCGCGAGTTTTTCACACTATTCCTAAACCTCTGCCATACCATAATGTAGTCTATTTGATATCTCCTTACATCCCCTGGACTTTTCCATATGTACCTTCGCCCTTTATGATGATTGAACCACGTGTTTTTTTATGAATAACTTGTTTCTCCTGCAAAACTCTGCTGTTTTCTCACCCTTGTCGTTCCGAATTCCTAATCCAAATTCCCCTATTTCGTTTCCAACCCTCCCTTCCCCGACTGAAGCGTTCCAGTCCCCCATCACCACCAGATTTTTCTTACCCGGAGTTTCTCTAATTATTTCCTCGAGCTGTTCACACACCTCATCGACTTCTTTCTCCCTATGGTTGCTATTGGGCATGTAAACTTGGAGCACCACAAGGTTGGTGGACCGCACCTCAACTTCTACCACCAGAATCCTATCGCTTACCTGATCTATACCTACCACACGCTTACCCATCTTCCCGTGTAATACTAAAGCTACCCCTCGCTGGCTTTCCTCCCCACCACTATATATAACCCTATACCTATCACTCCAATAGTCCCCCCATCCCTCCACCTCACCTCGCATAACCCAAGGATATCTATCCTTCCTTTATCCATTTCCCTTTTGATATTTTCTAACTTCCCCGCCCTCATCATTGTCCTCACATTCCACGTCCCTACATTTATAGCCGACTTCTTCTTCTCCATCTTCTTGGTCTTCTTTTCTTCCTTCTTCTTTGCTGCTGATGATGATGAGGACAAGTCTCTGCAAGCATTTCGCATGTTGACGACCCCGAGGACCTTGCCGACCTCGCTGCCGTGACCGACACCCGTCCTTTGCGGACGGGTCCCGGTCGATGAGATTCCGAGGCTTATTTGATTGTACTCCATGTTTTCAGGGAAGAGATAGTTGGTAGGGTTTCCCACTTCCATTCCAACAGTGTTTATCACGTTACACCATCACGTGGACTACCTTTTGTCTGTCTCCTATCATTCCACCTACCTGTCATGGGTGACCCTACCGGGAATAATTTAGAAATAATCCCGCCAGTGCAGCTCTAGGGGTCGAAGGAACGCGCAAGCCTTTCCACCGCGACAAGGCTGTAGCCCAGGGAAAGGCAACATACATTACATGCGCATAATTATTTAGCCATTTCATCAATGAGAAAAGGTTTCCTTCTAAGGATCCCTCTCCTCCACAACAGTAGATCTCTTTTCACATCACCTGCCGTCCTGATCCACAGTTTTTTAAACAATCTGCTACCATTGGTAACCTGCAGCGTCCTTCGGTGACAACCAATAACTTCTAAAATTAGTAATGTGAGTCAAATGTATGAAAGAAATGAGCCCTAAAATGACGCATTTCTGACATTATTTAAGCCTGTTAGCCGTGGTACTAACTATACATAAAAAGAAAGTCAAAAATCTTGCAATAAACTTTTCTCGGGTTTCACACCGGGTCAGGTCCTCCATATCTCCTTCCAACGTTCCGAAGAACAGTGATCACTAGATTCCTGAATCCATTATGGCGATGGGCGAGTTGTTCATCGTTACGTTGCAATTGTTCGCCGGGAAAAAATAAAAAATCTTTTTAGTTTCGACACTTATAACTCAACACCGACTGAAGCGATTTTAATGATATTAGGCTTTTTGGACTCGTCTCAGCCCCGCATAACAGAATAAACATTTAAAATAGTAAAGGTTCATGGAAAAAAATAATGTTGATTTTAGGGGTATGTTTTTCGGAGTTGGTAACACTTCAAAAGCTGTCAAGTCGGTCCAAACTTCATGATTTTTTTTACCTATTCAATGAGTTAGCTCCGAGATAATGTTAAAAAGCATTTAAATAGTTAAAAATATATAAAATATATATTACAATTGTTCAAAAAACTATTTCAATTCGATCTAAGCCCTGCTCGAGTGTAGTCGTCAACAAACACGTCACTACCGTGTGTGTGTAAACAAATCTCCAAGCAGTTGTTCATTATCGGTAAAGGTTGTGTTCCTGTTTACGCATCCAGCAAATTGATTACATTTCCTCAAAATTTGTTCAATTTTGTTCCATCGAAAGACGAGCTCATCGACAAAGTGTTCCCGAACAAGATTGTTAGCCACACAAAAATTACAAATGATCTAGTGAGCGATCAATTTGGGTGGCTAAGAAGGAAGATCTGTGGATGAATTAAACTTTGTAATTCATAATCAAATCGTTGGTAATCTGCTTTCACTAACACACCTGTGTTCGCACTTGAACCATATTTTTGCTTCTTGGTACGGGTTTTCTTTTATTTCCAAGACATTCCAAATTATTTGAAAACAATTTTATTAAGTCACTATAAAAACTAAATTTGATTCATTGTCAATTATGCACAATATAACTTAACATTATTCAATATTTTGCAACTTTAAATCATATAAATGCATAAACCATGCTCGTTGGTTTCCAAAATCCTTTAGAGATCCAGGTGGAGATCCTAGTGGAGGTGAAGATCCAGCGCCTGAAGTAATCATATAGCAATTTAGAGCTATAATTCATACATAATTTCGTTGAAAACTTGATAAATATTGATCGGATGGAGCTGAAACTATTTACAATCTGCACTGTCATCGGACATTGGTCTATCTTTAAATTTCTCAGTTCTAGCCAGCCAGGAAGTGAGTTAAAAATAACTAGATAAATGCTACCTAAACAGACGGACACCAAGCGAAGAAAAACATTGCAAAAAGCGAGGATGATTGAGGTGAGTTCGATTGATGGTTCGGTACGAGTCCAAAGCAGTCACACCCATTTCTTCGCAATGGACTTTGCTTTCACACAAATTGCATCCACTGGAGGTGAGAAAGAGCATTTGCATTCTGGGAGCGCTGCTTCGCCTTCATTTTTCATTCCCTAATGCTTTGAAGACGAGTGCGCCTGAATTCGGAGGCAAAAAGATGAGACTCGGTTGATGCCAACGTTAGAGACTGTCATCTTGTGCTCACACGACTTGCATCATGTCACGTGCATTACCTCCAAAGCAAGATGACTCAGCAGCAGCTCTGATTCATTGGTACTTAGATGGCGGAAGATATGCAATTAGTAGCAATCCAAAACTACTATTCACCACCACTTTTTAAGCCAAATTTTCATCCGCTTGGTTGTCCTACCGAGCAAAATCTTGCAGCTAAAGATCAACACATTTATCGACCTAAACTTTTACACACATATAAAAAATATAAATAAATGAATTTTAAAGCTATTCTTAGTTCTTCTGGGGTGGTGCGAGTCGCATTGTTGGCAATTAACGTTTGTATTATTAATCAATTCTCTAATTCTAAAAAGACATTAAAAGAATTAAAGGCATTATTCGTATTTAACTCTACCGATCTTGGACCAATCTAAATGCCCGCGGAGCACGCCAAAGCATTGTCAATTATGTGCAAATATAATTGTAGCGAAAGTGAAAGGAATAACTGGGTAAAAAATAATGAAATAAGAAGATTAGTTGCTAATAAGGACGGTTGCTACTGAAAATTTAAAAAAGGGAAACTCATTTTTCTTGGATTCAATTAAAAAATATTTCACCTTTCACTTTGAAGAAATTATTTTCCCTGGCTTTTCAAATTGCCGATGCGGACAGAAAATAGGAGATTACATAAGCTGGCAAATAAAGCGTAAAAAAATAAAGAATTAGTGTGAAAGAGGCAGAGAAAATTAAAACTAATTTTTAATGAGGATTCTCACGACACGAATCAAAGGAATATAAGTTGAGTCAGAATTAGTGACTTGGTAAAAAGGCTAAGTAATTAAAGTTTATTAATATTTAATTTTATTCACTATCCGAATGAACGTTTAAAATTTTTATCCGAACTGTTATGTTAAAACTCGGGGGTTTCTAAGGTTCTGTTGACAATCGTAGGGGATAACTGAGATCGCCTGATTGCTTCTTCCTAATACTCGGTGAAATTGTAGTGTAAACGAGTATATATCTAGAATGGGAGATTTTGAAGATAGTTTGAAAAGTTAAAAATGAAAAAAGAAATGGAAAAACCGTGATAAATGAACAATGTCGTCTGGTAGCACCACTAGTTCACAAAGCACTGAAAGTATTTTGGCTTACATACAAACAGTGCGTAAAACGGACACACATGAAAAGAGAGAATAATCAAATGAGATGGGTTTCTAGATGGACCTTCGCAATGCATTTAAGACCTACAACCTAAAATACTAACCATTTCTTAGAGGAAATAATTCTGCATCCAAAGCGAAGAAGCGTGCCCATGGTAAGTTTTATGGTCTCTGTTTACCTTCTGCAGTTCCACTACAAAGTATATAAAATTGTAATTACCGCTATTGATTAAGGGGATTAGTATGCCCTAATGCCTTTGCCAGACTATTCAGGAGTACGACAACGAGGTGAAGGCTGTTAGAAACAGCAAGCAAGGATATTTTCCTTGTAGAGGGCTGTTTCGTTGGTTACCTTGGTTACTTCATCCGTCTCTACAGCGATGAAAGCGATAAAAAAAACTGCAACAGTCGTACAAAAATCGTAACAAAAATTTAAAAGAAATTGGCTGAGAGCCGTAGGACACTCGAAGGCTACCTGCCAGGCTTCGATTGCTTTCAGAGCACTTAGGAGTCCTTCCACAGCGAAACGGAGGACATCATATTAGAATTTCCTGGTCGAACAAAAACGATAAATGAAGAGAGGTGTTTTGCGTAACGGATATGTAAAGAAATTCGTTGTTTCGCCGAAAAATGAAGAACTTCTATAAATGTTAGGTGGAACTTCGTAAGTAAGTACTTTTTCATTTTTTGTTAAATGACTGTTGCCCTAACACCTCCTGCCACAGGCCTCTTCTTGCAACTTGCGGAGTAGTATGTGGGCTTCCTACTTGGAGTTTGCTCATTAATTCAAGATATTTCCACCCGAGCAAACCTTCCTCTCAATCTCTCACTCCTGACGTTCCACCCTAATTTGACACTGTTTTTTCATCATCCCCTTTCCATTCGCTCCATCCAAACCCTCCGTCTCCTCCGCATTACATCTAGAGCCTTTCTCTCTTCGCCCACCATCTCTCTAGCAGTTTGTTGCTCGTCTTTCTCTCCGTCCACTCCACCTTCTCCATTCTTCGCCACACGCACATCTCAAACGCCTCCAGTCTTCGCTCATCCTCCTTCCTAAGTTTCCACGTTTCCGCACCGTAAATCACAGCACTACAAAGAATATCCTTCACTTGTAGCCCTCCTAAGGATTTATCGCGTCGGTACATTATGTAGCGATCAGCTTTTCTTCACCGCTCATGAACATGTGATTTACTCTTCCTGAATGCCTCCATCCGTTACCCTACGGTGTGTTGCTCAAATTGCTCTTCTTGAAATTTTATCCTAACATTTATTACTCGCGATACTTTAGAAAATGCATAATTTTGGACTTCTACTAATAAATCCCCATTCCGTATTCTATGGAGCAAATGCCTAACTCATGCCATAGAGCCTTCAGCCCTCTCCTTGACTTTTTAATCTGAGTCTTTATCATGCACCTGCCTCCCAGATTTAAACATCACGCTTGATTATCCTTTATCTCTCCTCAGCGTGTGAGGCAATGACAGTGGTTGACGGCCGTGGCTCACACGTCGGTCAATGCACTTCCACCCTTCCGCAGTCTCATCCTAAGATGAATGCAGATTACGAATGTATCGCCCATCACTACAAACTAAGCATACTTTCTTAAGAATGTCCATTAATATTACTCAATCCACTCAAAGAAGTGCTTTTCCCAAATTATCCGACGAGACATGCTTTTTCCGTCACACTCTAGGGCCCTGTCCACAAAAGTCCTCAACTCGCGTTGGCATTTCCTAGCCTTCAAATCACCAAGGACTCTCTCGATTTCCGCGTCCCCGGCCTCCTCCACTGCGCTTTCTTTCCTCCTCTGCACTCAACCTTTCTAGTCTGCGCATACGAATTCATCCTCCCATCCAATATAAATCTCATTTCGCTGTACAGCTGTTTTCTTTCCGTTCTTAGTTTTAATGGTGAAGTAGAAACGGCCACATGGACTCATTTACTAACTCAACTGGCTTCAACGTTGACACGCCATTTTCAAGAGCTGTCTTGGAAAATGTCATGTCTCTTGAAAGAATGACGCGTAAACGTTATAACTGTTTGACTTAATAAATGAGTGAAGGAATTTACTACGGCTGTTTCTGCCTTATTATGATTATTTTCAACTACAAGTAAGATCGCGGACAATCGACCTGCTTAGCATGAATAATGTTTGTCGTGTCTTTTGCCTCCCCATAACCACGCACCTCTGCTTCCTTCTGCCACTCTTTCCTTTCTTCGACCTTCTTTTTCCACTAATCCTCTCGTGCCTTTCGGATTTCCCGCCTTCATTCATTATTTATACCACTAGAAATCATTTTCCCTTGCTGCGTGTGTCCACGAAATGGGATGTGAACTCATATTCATACATTTATTTTTATATGTAATAGGACAAATAGATATTATTCTACAGCATTCCCATCTAATTACAAACATCAGCATACACCATATGCTGCAGGAAATTTCCTCATTGGCTAAATGAAATGCGCCAAGAGCGAATGAGAAATATGCATTAATCCGGCGAAGCATCGACGCCCTTATTCCCGAATAATTTAACCCTAGGAAGACTGAAAAGAAAATATCGCGTAGTAGCCTGACTGGGTCCAATGGACCCTGAAACATTTTTTCCACAATATTACCAGTTTATGATGAATTTAGACTGAGTTAAGTGATGTTTTCCATCTAATTTACTTCCTCAACATATTCATTGTCTTTATTATTATTAAATTATTTTGTTTGAGGCTATTACTGCAGCGAAGCATAATATTATTCCTTCTACCAGAATTATCACTCCACCTTTCCCATTTTTATGAATGTTCATTAGCACAATAACATTAACACAAATTACAAAGTGGATTTTTTGTCAATGATAAATTAGATATGTAACAAATTTAATGAAACAAAAGTATGATGAATTTACAAAAGTTATTAAAAACTGTTATGCTACTACAAGCACTGATTGCATAAAATTTCTGAATGATCTTGGCATATAATTTGTGCACATTGTGAAGAGGATGTTCGTGTCTTTCTATCCCTTTTGTAGTTGCACTTACGATACTTATTTTCCTAGGTTGCTAAGGTTGTCAAGGAGTGTGTCACATTTTCTTTTTCACCATGTAAATTCTTTCGATAGTTGATTTTCTCTTGGATTCCATGAGATACCACTTTTTTAGGAAATCCTGTAGCCTGTATGGCACTTACAGTCGTGAGCTCGGGTGGAATCCCTCGTTTATTTTACCTTATGATCTCTACAATCGATAAATCTTTGGAAAGTAGTGGGTTACCTACTTATGTTTCTGGCTGATTAGTCCCTCAACCATACCTGTAACTAATCTTTTCCCTTGATTGACCTTTCGACTTTTATGAGATTCTCTACCTGTGTATAGTTAGACATTCCACTTGTATGAATCACTACTATGACTTGCAGCCAAAATTTTAATTCCATACTTTCCTGGTATTGATGATACAAACTCTAAAGTTACAGCGCCCACGGAACATCAATAACTGTTCGTCAACTGTCATGCAGGATCCTGGCACGAATGCATATTTCAAATATTCATTCCGCCCATCAAATATCTCTCCAATAGTCTGCAATTTGTCTTTGCCTCTGCTTTCCCTCATTTCTGTCGCACTATCAAATCAAATAACCCGTAGTATTACTTTTGACTCCATAATACTGTTGCATATTGGCTGCCCGTCTAGTTTACTCCAAAGTTCTGAAAAATTTTGATTTTTTACTTGTAAAAATGATATATATTAGCATTGCCAGAACCTTATTTATTTCAGTCATCTTCTTCATTCTACAAAGCTTGAAAAACTAAACCTTTCAATGGTGGTCCATTTTCTATCAACATCAAAGATGTTAGGACGCAAAATTAGCAAAAGAGCATAAGACAATAAAAATTCCGCACGGCGCACGGGATATGACGCAAAATATTACGCCTTCGCATTCTACCCTTTTTAGTGGCATGAGGTTTTATTTACCACTCCTCTTTCAGATTGCGCGAAATAAAAATTACTCCCAATAGGAATTCCCCATTTTCGTATTTCTATCATGTTCTCAGAAAGATGAAGAAGAATCGGCCAAGGTTCAGTTCTTCTTCATCCTTATTCAACATTTTAGGCTTCATCTCCACCGGATTCCCTGCTACCCTCCTCCTGCTAGCGCTGTATATTTAGAAGCTGAACACGTCGTTCTGCAATCTTTAGATAATTGCACTCCAAATGTGTGTCACTATTAGCAAGCCTCTGAATAAAGTGACAATGAAATTTATCAATTTTTCATTCCAAACTTCACTTAGATATAAATGGAAGATAACATTGTTCGTGCTACTCCTTAGTTGTAAATTCAGGTAAAAATTAGCAAAGCACTGTCTCGTATTATATTTCTGATATCATCAAGCAATTCAAAGAGTTCAATAATTTCGCTAGAACAGCTAATTCTTACAATAATTATAAACAATCCTTTTTTGTTATTACCTCAAAAATATCTTGATAGCTATTTTGACTGTAATATCCAAATGACGACGCCGACTTCTTAGCCCCTCAACTACACAGTATATCAATAGCCACTCTATGAATTCAGTCACATCAATACCTCACTACACAAAATTTGGTACCACCAAGCATCCGGCAAAGATAGGAATAATGACATTGTTGTATATCATAGTAGTTGTCATCTAACTAATCCATCTGAGGAGTAAACGATTTGGTAAATGAGGTAAATACTGAATAAGTACAGTAGAATGAAGGAATATAGTCTTTTATACAATCCATAAAGTTTTGTACCTACCATGCATGGTATCAAAATGTAATGATAGAATTCAAGTTCTTCAATGTCTGCAGTTAGATAGTTGGAATAACAGCAAATGTCGGCAGGCAGCGAGACCACTCCAGCTTGCGAGCGTGACCTTCTGACTGTCCACCACGAAAGCACCGCAGACGCTAGATGAACGGTCTCACATATAAAACTAACAGATTATGGGACTGAATGTTGATGATGCACACTGTGTGTGCGTCAAACCAGAGAAAGTTACAAAAACTACCCATTACGAAACGATGTGGATACATGTTTCTGACTGTGTCACTCTAAATGTGACATTGGAAGAGCATATGAAAGGCTTCAAGCCAATCCATAAAAAATGCCCACTTATTGGTAATAACTATAGCCTACGACTTTGTTTACATCACCATAAACATTGAATCTCCCAAAACTACAAAGTAAATAAGAAAATTGCTGATAAGTTGAAATGAATCACCCATAGCATTGAAAATAGTCGACTGGGTCCAATGGACCCAGTCCGTCCGCTATGTAACTTTGTAGTGTACTATAAAATGTAATGAGCCCATTCTCGTTATTTCTTGCTATGTATTAGAGGACATATATTTAGGATAAGTCACGGCGTAAAAATCAGTTTCGTGCATTTTTGACATAATTATAAACTTTCAAAACTACCAACTAGGTCCATTGGACCCAGCCCATCGTTCTAGGGTTAATGACTTCATCAAATAGTAATGGTTTTGGTTTGCTTTCTGTGTGTTGCTCCCCGGGCCGAGTGGTTCCTCGCTCTACAAAATCTATGTATTTGAGTGCGATTCCTCAATGGAGGACATGGATACATGGACAATGACGTCACCAACTAATTCAAAGGGGGCGGGTGACACTTTCCCCTTTTTCACTTCGACCTTGCGAACGAACGGTTGAGTGGCGAATATTTTCTTTTCGATCCTTGCTTAAAACATTATTCCTTCCGTCTAGATAGCGAATTATTTTCATGAATTTCAATTTCCAGACGTCGCGACGTCCCCATATTGCAATTAGCCTTCGAGAAAACTGGCCGATACCCTTGCAAAAACACATGCATATCCTAAAATTTGCACGCCAGAGAAAAAAATAACACGCCGATCGAATTTGAAACGTTGATGTCAAAGAAAACATTAAAAATGAAAGGATTCGATTTCTGAGATGAATAATTTAGCTGAAATTTGACACCACTCCATATAACGTGATTAGGATGAGTATTCATGAAAACGGGTGACATATTGAATAAGTTAGCTATCAGGCTAATCTAATTACCAACTTGCTCACCCCCCACAAAAACTGCAACTTCGTTCCCCACTCCGGAATAAACGTATCGTTTCAATTGAATTCATCCTATTATTTCCTTTTATCTCGACACGAAGCGTCGTAGATACACAGCCCAGAATATCCCAATCTCGATGGTCATTTGTTTGAAACTAGTTGACCTGTTTTTGCATACGTTCTCCTAGGGTTACTACCTATTCTAATTTTCTTATTCAATGTTATTTGGGCTGCTAATATTGTATTTTCTATGCCATGAAATGACAGTTTTTAAGCCGTTGCTAAATTGCTTGAAAACTGTCAGATACACTCTAAGCGTTTCACGTGATTTTATCCAGTATATTTGCACATATTTCAAGGTAACGCGTCAGTTAGATTTTTTGTTAAGGCTTAAACGGTTACAGGTGGAATAAAAAGGAGAGGTAAACCGAAAAAATAAATGAACAAATTTGAATTTCGTAGCGGTTTGGTAGATCGAAATTTTTTGAGGTATGAATTATTTCAAGATGGAAAAAAGTGAACTGTGTCGTATAGGAGCGTTATATTTGTTAAATATTTTACCTTAGTTTTTATGCATAAAAAGACTTTCATAAGCATCGAGTAAGTGGTTGGGCGTTTGTTTCAATAATTTGAGGTTGTTTTCAGAGATTAGGTGACCTGTGTCGATCAAATATAGCGCAATGCTGGATTTTTCTTTCCTGTTATACTTGAAATGAGGCATTTGTTCTTCGAATATAGTTTTAATGTTTTTGCGTGTTTTTCCTATGCAAGAATTATCACAAGACGAGCAAGAAAGTTTATAAATCCGGATTTGCTGAATGTATCGATTTTGTCTTTGGTGCTCCCTGGTAAGTATATGAGTTCCTTGAGTTTATCGTTGCCGTTACTAAAAGCAATTTTAGTGTTGACTGTTTTAAAAATCTTTTCTAGGCCAACAAAACGTGGCTGCGGACCACCGGAAAATGGCCATTATATCAAAGTTAACAAAATCATTATTTTTCATCGCAGAAACACGGTTCAAAGACGTACTTTATCGCTTGATTGGCAGGAGTGCGATGAAAACAATCATATTGTGATGATCGGATTGGTTGATTGATTTTCAAATTGCAGTCAGAGCGGTCACTTTTCCGGAGGTAGGGCCCCCGCTGGTAGGGTCGATGAGACGGTCCTGCGAGGGTGAATTCGTCGAGGGTTGCGGATTAGTGGGTCCCTTCGAAGTGCTTCAGCAAAAGTGCATGGCAGGGAGGAAGTAAAAGTACGTCCACCGCAGTCTGTCTTGCGGACGTACTAGGTACGTCCACAGCAGTGAAAGGGTTAAATGAATGATCGCTTTGAAATTTTAACTCGGAAAATTAATTTAGTTACCATTTTGATAAAAGGTAAGTTGGGCGGTCTATTCCATAGACTATGGGTCTTGCGGGTCTATCTTCTTTATGTACTTATTTAGGGGCAATATCGGCGAGGTTAAACACGGTTGTATACTGACTGCCTGAATTTTCTTGGTTTACCAATCAAGACTGGGCAATTTTTCAATACATTTGCTACTTGTGAAATAAGTTTATTTAACGGATTCTTTTTATTTCAATATAAGGACCGAGGAAAACAAGTTCGTCACCTTCATGTGGTAATCGTCTTTGTCTAAAATAACTCACATGTTGCCCTTATCGGCTTTAACAAAAAAACAATTCTTATTTTTCAGGCTACGGATAATTTGGTAGATGTTGAATGGCAAAGGTTTACTGGATGGGCTTGTAGGTTTAAAGGTAGTTTCTGATCTACTTTTCACACGAATTACGAACATAGCCTTTCGTAGTACCGTCAAATGGTATGAGGTACCCTACGATGTGGTAAATTAGGTCATCTATAAGCAGTGATTGTGGCCTAACGCTAAATTTAAGATCATAATTGAGTAATTTCAGCTCGTGAGGTGAGAAAATTTCTTTGAATAAATTGCAGACGTTTGGGAAGTCATTGTCAGAATTAGTCGAAATAATGGACTCACCAATAAGTTTGGACAGCTTACGCTCGTGGCACAGGAATATTTTCTGTCGTTTCTTCGTGACTACTGCGTGGATTCTCCTGTCCATGATTTGAGATTGTGGTATTCCACGCCGTATGGAACTTAGAGTTTATTTTTTGCATAAATAGAGGGAATTGAAAAACCAGGGAAAACATTATTAATTTGCCAAGTTTTTAAAAAACGGACGTCGTCCGCAATTTTTTCGATTTTGGTCTTCAGCTAGTGATACTGAGGAAGCTCACGTGACTTAAATGCCGTGCTAGATAGATAATGGAGGAAATGAGCTCTACGACATCTATGGATACGCGATTCAAAAGGGGTCTTCCAAGAAAAGGAAAAGTAGGATGGCTTAGCAGAGGAAAGCGCGTTCCTGGGTGCTAGAAAATCGGATAGCGTATCTGCCGCAACCCTGTGGACGCCATCAACCGTCTACTCGACAGCGAATTTTCCTCATTACGATTCTTGCCCGTAGGGCCGCGTAAGCAAACCACAAAAAGTAGCCCTGTCCCTTATTTCTCCGTGTGAAGCGTTGAAAAGCTCGAAAGGAGTGCTCTGGTGCGTGTCTCATGTTCTCTCGAAATTAAACGCGAATAAGATAAACCGTTTACTAATATCTCACTGTGAATTACCAATTTAAATTCAATTGTCAATTATTTCAAGGGTGTGTAAAGCCCATTATTGCGATTTCTTTAGAGTAATACCATTGAGAGGGTATTATTGTGTTTTTCCAGGATATATTTCATGTTCTTGTGATTGGTTAATTCAATTTGTGAATGTGAAAAGGAAATTGGCTCGCCACTCTATCACTTGAGGGGAGAGGTCCGTCATCTTTCTCGGCGATTCTTCCAAGTGCCTTAAGCGAATTGAACGGCACTCGTCGCCTGAAATCTCACGTTCTCGCATATGGATCAAAGAAGGAGTGATGGCAGTGGGTTTGTGGTCCCTCTGACTCAGATAAAAATATTTACGCGTGTGCCGCCCCGCTTGCTAACCTCGCTTGTGCTGGCGGCTTCGGGAGTTGCAGGGGCATCCAGCCCCTCCGCCGTCTTCAAGGCAAGTCCCACTCTAAAGCCAAGTGTCCACTAAAATAAAAACGTTATCGAGGTCTTTCTGATGTCAGCGCACTGTGTGACCGGTCGAAAAATCGAAAATAAAATAATACAACATTTAAAAATGCTATTAAGATAGAATCAAACACGCGATGTTGATGCGCTAGACCCGTGAGAAGAGGTGGCCAACAGTTGAATTGGAAGACTATGGATAGAAAAATAGACTAAAACACTTTGCAACAAATTGCAAGGTTAGCAAAACATTTTTCGAAAAAATAAGTGTTCTACATATATTTCGACCTCCTGAATACATATATGATGCTCGACATACCGTATCACCTGCAGCTCTGCACAAATGAAACTCATTTTCCACTGATTTCAAACGAATGTATCAATATTATAATACATTAGTAGGCTTTTAGTTAGGAGTAGTGTGTAAGTTACCAATAGAATATCAAGGAAATGGAACAACGATATAAGAAAATTGTGAATGTTTGCCTGATAGACTGACCACTGCTGGATGCTTCAAGTGCACACAATAATGGGAAAGTCAGGGCTGCGCCACGGTGGCTGAGAAACCTCGAAAGATGTTAGTGAATGTCTGGCTCTACATTCCCTGCGTGCACTCGTTCGCTGTGTGCTCATCTCCATGACATGCGCACTTGAGTTTCACATACATTCTACTTCGACATGAGTCATTTTTTATGTAAGTGCCATTTAATAAGTGAAGTGTTATTGATGCTGGTGGAGTACGTGATTATTGACATAAAAGTGAGTGATACAGTATTTTCAGAATCATTTCGAATAAAGGAGGCAGAAATACTTTGGAAACAGCTGCTGCTGTTTCAGTTTCTCACTTTTTTTCTGTTTTTAGTTTCTCACAAAGTTTTTTCACTGTTGCATGGAGTGATATGTAAAATTGGCACACGAGCCTTATGAATATTTTTAAGCAAAACGCTACCTTGGTTTGACAAGGTTCTAACTAACATTTTTGCTAAATTTGGTGTTTTCACCCAATATAACTAAGTTTATGTTTCTCTATATGTTGCACCGGTTTTTATTCCACTATGTAAAATAATAACAGATTTAGAACAGTGAATAAGTTCCAACTGCAAGGAGAAAAAAATAATAACAAGGTGACAAGGTTCCAACTGAAAATTTTTGGTGGTATATGGTCAGCTGATCAAATTGAAAGAAAAGAAACTCTGTCTTAGTTTGTTATGGTATCGAGAGGTTATGTTTGTTTGTTTATTTATTACTTGGTGTAAGCATTGACGTAAGCATTAAGTTATAATTGACAGTAAAATACCAAATTCATCATTTAACAATAACTTAAATGATGAAATGTCTGATGCCAGTTTGAGTAGTATGAGTGATTTGTTTGGTGACAACTCAGAAGATGATTATGCATTACCAACATCAGAAGATGGTTCAGATGAAGAATTTACAATTTTATCCAAATACAGGTAAGATTGTGTTTTATATTTTATTGTGTGCCTAATTAATATACAACATCAAGGAAATATCCGGCCACATGAAATGATAGTTTTGCTCGCATGTTTCATCTTCTTCTCAATTTTTATGTTTAAAATGGTTTGTTGTTTTTCCAGGGATGTGATACTACCTCCAAATAACTGTTTGACACCTGACACGCTAAATAAAAAACCACGGAAAGTTGTTTCAAATCCTACAAAATGGAAGTGCAACATCAGAAAACAGAAACACCAATCTGGAGATCCTAACATCAGTCGAAGCGGTAAGGCTGTAAGTTCAAAGGCCGTAAAAACTTTAAAAGACTGCTTCAAATGTAAGTTCAAGTGCAGCACTAACATTTCAAATACTGAACGAGCAGAACTCCACACGTCTAACTTTGCTTTACCATGTAATGAAAAAAGACATTTTATAATTGCATCATCCGACAGAGTTTTAACATCAAGGCCTAAGAGATCCACTACGGATAAAAAAAGGGAATATTCCTTTAAATATTATTTTACCGTGAATGGACAGAAGATTCAGGTGTGTAAGAGTTTTTACCTTGGCACTATAGATATATCACAGAAACCAGTTTACAATGCACACTTGTCCAAAAGCAAAGAAACAAACACACCTCAACCAGATAAAAGAGGTCAATCATGCAGCAATAGAAGAACGTCTACTGGTGACCCTACTTTTCCTCGGGAACATATTAAAAGCATCCCAAAGGTTGAGTCTCACTATTGTCGGTCAAGAACCAAACGAGAATACTTGGGATCAAATTTAAGTATTTCAAAATTATATGACCTTTATCTTGAAAAGTGTAACGATACATCAACAGTCCCGGTCAAACTCTCCATGTATAACAAAATATTTGTTACGGAGTACAACTTAGATTTTCATCAACCTAAAAGCGACCGCTGTGATTTGTGTGAGAAATTCAAAATGGCAGAGAAAACTGGTACATTATCTGTAGATCTAAATGATGAGTATATTGCCCACATAATTGAGAAAACCGCAATGTGTGAAGAAGCCAAAAAAGATAAGGACTCTAAAACTCCTGTTCTATTTTCTGACTTAGAAAATGTCATCAATTGCCCACGAGCTGCGATAAGCTCTTTTTTTATTCAAGGAAATTAAATGTTTATAACATGACAGCTGTGTACAGTGTTACAAACCAGGTCTACTGCGCTCTGTGAACAGAAACCATGGCTGGTAGGGAGGGCAAAGACATCGCAAGTGCAGTAAGAAAGATTCTCGATGTGGTAGCTGAAGAGAATAACTTATCAAACTTGACAACATGGTCAGATTCAAGTGTTCCCCAAAACAGAAATTCGATGATGTCCTATGCCATGATCAACATAAGGAACCTGAGGAATGCCTTAAGGAACATGAGGAAATAAACTCAGTCACTATGAAGTATTCTGTGCCAGGACATTCATGCGTTCAGCTGGTAGATAATGCTCAGAGCTTGATAGAAAAAGCAATGCAAAAAATTGAATTTTACTCTCCAGTCAGCTTAATAAGAGTATTGAAGCAAGCTAACGTCAAAAAAGCCGTTCCGAATAATTCAAATGAAAGAATCAGATTTTAAAGACTTTTCAGGAATTTCAAAGTTGATGAACTACAAAAGTGTACCGTTCACAAAAGTTGCCCAGTAACATTTTACACTTACCTATCACGAGGTTGAGTTCAAGACTTCTCATTTGGCTTTTGAACGTGTGAACCTAGGGAACCTCAAGTGCAAGGAATTCGCTCCTAAAAGGAATTGCAGTGCGAAGAGTAAACAGTCAAATGTGCCTACAACTAGTGTGTTCAACTTAAAACCTAAAGTTCATAAAAACAAAGGAGATATAAGCGATATGAAGAAAAGAGACATCAATAACATGTTGCCTCTTATGCCACTGCAGGATAGGGATTACTTCAAAGGGGTTTTAAATATACGATTAGAGTACATGAGTCTTGTAAGCAGAAAAAGTTAGGATTAATTCTGTACTATTGTCCATACAGATGTTGTGCATCTTTTTATGCTGTGTTTTATTTAATTATTTCATAAAAAATAAATAAGATAGTATGTGTAAAAGAGTTTCAGTTTAATTGTGTACCTTTAACTTAGTCTTTTAAAGGTAACCATAGAGGCCTACAAGTAAACGATTTTCAAGACCTCCAGTGTGATGTACGGTAAGCTTTTTGGTTTAAGAGTACAAAATAATGTTGTATACTATATTTATAGGCAACAATTTAGTTTTTTTTTAATGTTTTTGGTTTTAGCTATCTAAAAAAGTAGGATTAAAACTGACAGCTTTTCTTGAAATTAGCCTTTTATTTAGTTTGACAGGGGTTCAAGTGCACTTAGAACCTTGTCAGTCTGAGAATAAGCCGTTGGGAAAGTGACAAGGTTTTAACTGCATTTTACTTATTTTATTACTCATATAAAGATGTAAAAAAATAAAATAAATAAAATATTTACTTAAAGTAATAATTATCACTAGTGTATGTGCCAAAAATCAAAAATAAATTCCTATCAATAATAGAAATAGAGCAGTTTAAAACTTTGACAAGGTTTTTCTCAAAACCAGCTGATGGTCAGTTAGAACCTTGTCAAACCAAGGTAGCGAAAAGCCTATGCAGGCGGTGCGGTGACTGGCAACGACTTCTCAATGCATTCCCAATAAATAACTTTCACCTCTGTACCTGTAGAACTCATTTCTAAGATTCATTAAAAAGTACCGGAAGAGAACGCGAAGCTGCTGCTGTAGCCTCGAATCCTCCAGAAATTCAGAAGATCCTACGTATCTTGCCACATCATCATCTGCTCCACCTTCAAGAGTTCTCAGAGGTTAGCTCAGGGAACCTTTTGACCTTTCTAGGCTCGGGGGAGAAGGGCTGGAGCAACCGCCAGATGGCAGAGATATCGTGGCAGGGGAGAGGGACTGTTTGGTGGGGGTTAAATGGGGTTGCCAGGAGAGAGGCGTCAAATGGAGTTCCTAAGGAGCCTCGTCAAGTGGGAGAAATTGGAACGATTTCATTTAGCCGCGCATCATAGCGTGACAGCGTTCATTTGTCTTTGGGTCTCCTCGCAGACCATTAACCAAGATACCGTTTGCCTCAATCGACCTGGGAATTCACATCGTCTCGTGTCTGCATGCTTCCTTTCATCAGGGGTTCGGCGATATTCACCATTTGAGCACTGTTTTCCTTCTGCGCGCACCGATACAATGACCTGCAAAGTACACTTCCTCGTCACACTTCATTTGACAATAGGGTGGTTTCCTATTATTTATTTATCGACTAAATCGAAAGATTATTACTCCTGAAGTACGTATTTCACACTTTTATATTTTTAAATGGCGATATCTATTTTTCGCGATTAAATCAAAAGTGAAAATTTTCAAGCGCGCGAAAACACGACGGCTAAGTATGAATGCTGGAAAAAGTTTCTGTGATGTCATACTGGTTCCGGCTGCCGCTGTGTGAGGCCACCTTGATGCGAGGCTATGAGCGCCGCTACGATGCAGGCTTTTTCCAAGTAGCGGAGTACACGGCTTGCACGTAGCGGTTGGCTTAAATAAGGATTATTAATACCGTATCAAACGAAGGAAACTTTCCGACCATATGCAATTTAAATAAGTGATAATTAAGAGATGTTTCCCTGAGCTCTGTGCCTCATGCATGGATTGTTAATCTCAGACGATGTAAAACTCCTATCTACTCGTATAGAATCGAGGTCCCTGTGACGTCACGTGGAGTGGCATCGCAAGGGCGCCAATCTGGCCTATTTCAAATGCGGTTGAAATTGACCATTGCCATTCGTCTAAACCGGTATTTCTAAAACAAAATAATTTGTATATTATGAATACACTAATGGTGGGTAACGAATCACAATCAATGCCTTTTGTTTTATTTGATGAAGGAAACTACTCTATTGAGTATATGCTCACTGCTGCGAAACTGCGTCAAAGATATCTGTACTAGCCAAAAATGCGCAAATCTACGTACTGCTCCGCCTCAGCAGGCGTGGGGCACGAGGATTTAGGCATTTAAGAAGAAAAGGCGCGAACGAAGTTGACCTTAGTTGCGATTGAAGCCCCTTATTGCTCGACCACGATTCCGGTTCGTTATAAAAAATATCTCCCTTGTTTTATCGTATGTGTCGCACATGGAAATATAGTTAGGTAATGATATGATAGTCTCCGTCTCGCTGAAATATATTCATACCTATATTCTAAAGGTGGCTCAATACCTCAGTCGGAAACGCCTCTGCAAACTCGATTGAATACTGCTCAAGGAAATTTTGGATTTTATCTTTTGATATGAAAGAATATATTTGTACTGCAATAATATTTTCGCAAACATCATGTACATATTTCGTATAGTAATAATATCATTCGGCTCTTAATATCCGATTTTTAGACGTGTTTTACGCCTTCCTATAGAAAATATTTTGATACGATTGCGAATAATGGTTTCTACCCTGTGATCATTCATTATAATGTTTGTTACAACTATAAGGCCTAAGGGTTTAACAATTTCTCGATCGCATCTCGTGCTCCGCTGTCATTAACCCTCCTATAAAATCGGAGGGTGGGGGGGGGGGCGCAGTGGAGGGAGAAAGAGCTGCGCGCTGTGGTTGCGCAGAGTGTTCGCTCGAAGTCTCCTTCTTATGTAGGATGCAATGTCAGCACCACGATGCGCAATGGCGCCGCTCAGCGCTCCGGTGCCGGAAAAAGGCGACAAAATTCATTGTTTCTACTTTCTTGAAACTCGCTTTGACAATGAAAGATATACATCTAGTAATATGTCTGGGGTATCACATTTCATACTTACTTTTCAATAAAAAATTGTTAACTTAGATATATTGCGTCAATGTAGCGCTATTTATCTAGGAAACGTGCTTTTCCGTTTCTTTGAACATGACGTATATTTTAATGATGATGATTGCTGCAGGAGTAAGCAAAGAAGAGTCATTTTTTTCGAAAAAAGTCTTATAAATATTGAGTTATTAAAAAAGCGACGTCGATTTGTGGCGAAATGTAAATCATTGATAAGAAAGTACAGCATCATAATGATATTAGTAAAATAATCAGCTTCAAGTTTTTGCAAGCCAGCGAATAACAAAGATTTTGATGCCTATCCGCCGTAAATGTGAGCGTCAACACAGCGTAGGCACGAGGCAAAATGCGTCTCCTGATGTTCCATTGACAAGGATTACAAAAAAGAAGAATTTTAGCACTCTATGTATTATTTTATGTTTCATTACTCCTCAAAATACAAACAGTAAAATATGTCAAACAGTAAAATATGTCGTTGTCCGATGTTAAACGCATTTGTGATGCTGGGTGAGGAGGAGAAAAATGCTTTCTTCGATCGCCTCTCAGAACGACTTCAATCTCGTTTTGGTACTCTTTTGGTGTAAATACGACAGGCTACTTGCTCTGCTACTGGGAAAACCCTCTACCGGCTTCCCTTTCTTCCAATCCGAAGAGGCAGGAGGCCTGTTACCCAAACATCTGCTGGACCCAACGGAAGTGGGAAGGAGTCCTCAGTCGGAAATTTTGCTATCTCACACTGGTGCACCACCCAACTTGACTTAGTGCTATTCCTGAGGCGGTTTGACTGCAGGTGAAACTGTGCGTGATAGTAAAAATGTGGATTTTTTTTACCCTCTGCCCGCTTCCACTTGGATGGGTTAGATCACAGGTCCCCCGTTAGAATGCATTTTTGCACAAAATTCTAAGATAACACATTTCTTATTTTGCGGTACAGCCGTGCCCTTCCAAGTTATCCTGAGGAAGACCCATGGGTAACGATTACTCCTCTTTTTTGTAACCCTTCCGAGTTTCGGTAGAAGCTTTTTGGTACTCTTTGAGTTACTTGTTTGCTACCGATGTGAACACATGCCCAACACTAATTGACATGTCCTCTAATGGCAACGGATTTGTGATTTGAAGAGGCAAGGAAGTTCTAGTATTCTGGCACAGTATTTTTTAAATTAACTATTACACAACTCTGAAAAACGGCTAAATTACAGATTTCGTAAATCTGTAATGATCTTACACGATCGGAAATAACAGTTTAAACCCATGTATATTTTAATAATAATTTCGCTGTGGCTTTGCTATAGCGTTAAAAAATATACATATAATTTTATTTTTTTATTTAAAAAAATCAACAAATATTTTCATTTTCGTCATTTTAAGGTGCTTCACGGGATCGGATGACGACGTCCGATATTAATAATTCTTTTTTTATTTTTCTTCTACTAACGTATCGCAACTTTTCCGCGCTATAGCGACACGAAATTTGTAACTTGAGTATTTTCGCAACACCTTACTACTTAAAAGCCTTACTTATTGCCTATTTTAGTTAATTAGCAGTGATCAATATCTTTAACTCATTCTTTCTCAAGAATTACATTTTTTTCACATAAATCGTAAATAAAGTTTGTGTATGCAGTAAGCGTTGAGCAGTAAACCAGTTAATAAAAAATTATTCCACAATATTTTCTAAAATAATAGTTTTTTTTCCAATAACTGCAGAAATGAAAATAACACGCCAAAAAATATGCAGGGTTCAATTTTCAAAGTAATCAGACGAAAATCCATCCATCAGACGATAGTTGTCCAACCTTTTTTTTGCGATCCGGACCACTGTGCGTCACGGTCACAGTCCGTCTCATGCGATCTCCTTCCTGCACGCAGTGGCTCACGGGACGGAAACAATCGCAGCCGTGGAGGCGCGCTGCAAGTGACGTGGCACGAACGATGCCAAGGGTCACTACCAAATAGAGCTCGTGAGCTTAGATGATCGAATCAATTGAGTATTGTACTGCATAAGGTTTTTATTGATAGATAATTTCTGAACAACTCTCTTAATAATAATTTCTAAGCGGTTCAGAGAGAATTGTTCAAAATGAATGCTTCAGCTGGAAAGGTTGCGGATTGCCGAGATGCCTGAATATCTGGTATATGTGGATACGTATCCCATTTCCATCTGAAGGTGGTCATTGGAAGGCCTTAAGCTCCCCAAGATATATTTTTTTTAAGCCGCAACGAGTAGATACATGAACAACTTGCTGGCCTCAGCCAATGGCTGTTGATTAAAACAAAAATAATAAAATAAATATGGAATTATTTATCTTTTATTTCAATCACTATTCACATTTTTGTTATTATTGTGTCTGTGTGCTACTATTGCTCCATACTCCAGACGTAAATAGCATTTTAAAGGACAAAACTGTTGATTGAGCTCTTTTTCCGTTTCACGACGTATTTTTGACCAATGTAAGCTCACCACTGGATACAAATGTATGACTCTTTTAGAAACATACTTCTTTTGTAATTTTTTTCTATCACCGGACAGTTAAATTTAATGAATTAGCGACTTTTCCACAAGTATTATTTCATTCCACAGGGGCACCAATATTCCGATTGAGATTTATTGTCTCTAAGTCAATGCAACTTTACGAGACTGAAATAAATTTATACTAATGGCACAAAAAATACTAGGACCGAGAACCTTAAGTTTGCATGCGTTGGAATTGATTTGATTTGATCGGATTGACATGGTGAGTGATTTGCAAGTTCGTTGAGTAAGATCTCGCTGATTTCGCTACTCCTTGAATTCGGTTTTACGATGTATGTATCCCAATTGATAGATGGAAGATTAAAATCTTCCCCAATAGCTGTTACACTTTTACTGTCCCTCAGAGTAAATGTGGATATTTGATTTTTTGGCTGGTAAATAATATCAACTTCGGAGTTCGAAGGTCTATATGAAGAGAAAACATGAATACTCCTTTTGTTTCGTTGTTTGATTGTATACCATACGTATTCAATTTAGTAGTCAATTATTTCATGGGCGGCGCTGTGTAAATGTGATTTAACTGCTATAAAAACTCCGCCACCTGTTCTATTACGTCGATCGCATCAGTAAATTTTATATCCCGGAGGAAATTCTTCGCTGTCGCTTATATCTTCCGTAAGCCAACTTTCTCTTCCCATGACCACGTCAGCGTCTTGAAAAATATGCTCGATTTCGGTGCACTTGTTTTTTATGCTACGGCAATTAACTACAATAAGGTTAATTTCATATTTTTTTAGTTTGGGTTTCGGATGGATCCTTTTGAAGCATTTGTGTACTGGGCGGGTGAATTTTCCTGTTAGTGATAATGACATTTCATATGTTTTCTTTCTATGGAGCACGCGTTTTGGGAATATTGATGCTATTGTCCGGCGTTACCGCTCCTAAGCTTACTTTCTTGTGAATATTTTCGCAATGCGGATTTCCTCGGAGGCTACGCTTAGTTAATTCATGAATCATCGCGAGACACATTGGAATAATGAAAATTATCGTGGAAGGTGTGGTGCGATAGAAGATCGGGAGAAGCAGGCCACGGATGAGGTAGAGCATAGAGCAGATGATTAAGGGTGTAAAGGTCATGAATTATGTAGGGGGATTAAGGATTGGCCGTTTAGAGAATGGAGTGAAGAGCTGAAAATAAACCAATCTTAGGGTTGATGACATTCAAAGATGAGAGATTGGAAAATAAATGGAACGTTTTTCGATCCGTAGACTAGAAGTTAACGAGTATTTGAAAAACTGACGGTTTGAACCCTTTGGCAGATAAGTTGATGACATCACGAGCTTATGCGGAGAGGGTTGCCGCTTCTCCGCAACTCGATAGCCTTTTTCGTGGATCTCCTGTGGTTTTTATCTGTTTTAACTGTTGGAATCGATGTAATTCTTCTATGAAAGGCTCTCTCTGAACGAGATGACGGACAAGAAATTAATGACGTCAACCAACTCATGAAATGTGGGAAGTGGAAACTTTTGCGTTATTAAAAAAAACTTGATTCAACTTTCCCTTTTTGGATGGCGGGATCGGAAACGTTGACGTTTACCTTCCGTATTATTTTGATGAACCCTGACATCGAGTCTTAGCCAGCACGGCCACTGTGTAGATCCATTGGAGAAGAAAGATTTGAAATTTCCACCTACCGATATCTAAGAAGGTTTTCCCTAAAAATTCCTTGATATACTTCTTATATCTTTTCATTTCTCTCGTTGATATATGCATCTTACGAATCGTTACAATTTCAACATTTTTGCACGTATAAAGTGGAACTTGGAATCATTTGCGACATCCCTAGAAAATTATATTATAGAGTGGTCTAAATCTACCAATGGAATTATTGTTCCCAAAGCCATTTCCTTTGCCGTTTCAACAGTGCCGTTTTTGTTCTAGTAGTTGCAGTGAGTGCGGGCATATCTTTTGGATTGCATTTCAATGCAACAGAATCTCTTTTTTCAGTGATTTCACAATAACTTCGAAGAATTCACCATCAGGATACTTTTTTGGCGCATTTTTTTGGAGTCGCTGTATGTTGCTACTTTGATGATTTCCAAAATAGGAGGTCATTCTTGGAATGAGCTTTTCGGATGAAACTATACGCTAAAAATAGAAGTGAACTAGTTTTTACTAGTCCAGCAGTCTTATATGCAAATTCATCATTTCATTAGAAAAATAAAAGTAAGAGTGCAACCAGGAATGTTTGAATTACGCTTCATTTACGCAATGAAAAAGTTCGTCTCTTAGCGCCCATCTGTTTACGTTAGTAAGGCCGCTAAAATGTCTTGCGTAAGCCATTCTTGTCGAAAGTACTATTTTATTGCAATGCGGCTGTCATTGCTGTTATAATAACGCATATTTTACTTAAAATATTTTTGTGTAGCCGTGGGATTGCAGAAGTTCACCGCTGAGGGATGAGACGCACATTCCAATTCTTGATTGCGTCTCGTTGTGAGACTAGTGGAGTGAGTTCGGGGCTTGGCCATTTCGCTTCCAAAATGGCGTCAGCAGCCATGTGGGTCACGTGACTTCCGAGATGAGATTTTTCCGGGGCTCGGCGGTGCGCGCTATTTTATTCTTTTGTTTTATTTTCTCTGCTCTTCGGCGTCGCGCGCGCCGCGGCAGATTACTCGAGGGGCTCGTTGAGCGTCAACTGTTTTTTTAATGACTTCTATGGGATTCGCCGCCTTCCCTAAGCAATCAATTCCCCTCCCCCCCCTTCTGCCTTTTCTGCTTTTGAAAAGTGGCGCGAGCAATCGTCTGCCTCTCAGTGACACCTCAGACAACAGCATTGACGACCCATTGAATCTCCTCTGGATTTTGCGTTAATATATTTAATATGTTCATTATGGTCCCTGGGCATAATCCTTATCTTTAAGTCCAGGCTAGGGGCAATTACAGATTCATTTGACTGAGATCCTTCTGTCCCAACTACATACTGCGTCATCAAGTTACTCTTCTATGAGTCTTTTCCATGTGTCTCAACTTTTTCTTATTTACCTATTTAAACTGCTAATTGGTGTTGATCAAATTTAGAAAATAATGAAAATAAAAAATTAAAGAAATTCTTTATTACAGACAAGGAGAGATTTGTCGCAAGGAATGGAAAAAATGGATTAACGAACTAAAACAAGAAAAATTGAATTAATTTGTGCAAAATAATCTCTCTGTGTTTATTCAGGAAAAACTTAATGATTAAAATTCATCAGTGTTTAAAGTTTCCTTCTATCTCTAACAAAGCCCCCAAAAATTGATTAGTAGTGTAAAGTGGGGTGGACGGGGATGAAAATTGGTTGTTGAACGCGTCTGCCGCGATGATTACAGTGTCAACGTATACAGGTTGCTGAATTGAGACGTCTCAATGTGACAGCCTCAATTCAGCCTCAATTATTAATTTATGATGACTGGAATGATTTTGGTGAAGATTTTTCGTGTTTCGTGAGTTTATCCAGCTCTCTTTCGGCGAGCGACTCGCCCGTCGTATTCAGGGATCTAAGAATCCGAAACCCATTCTGTTCATAACTGCCGCTTTATATAAGTACACGTGATAATTTATTACCCTATCCGTCCATTTGATTGACTGCAAATGATATCTATTTATTTGCATCCATCAATTCGGCTGGGAGACGCTTGAGACGCCCAGCCAGCTGCCCGCTAGGCTTAGATTTCGTGCACAAATTATTCAGTCGTTTTTGAACCTTACTAAATTTCTATGTCCGAAAGATATTGTAAAATAAGAGAGATATTTTTCCATTGAAATGAGTGAGAACGGATACTTTTAGGAATAATTTTCAAACAATAAAGGATGGCAGGCGGAACTACGTACACAGCTGATGTCCCAGACCCCCCACAGGCCCGCTGAGGCCGTTTATGGTGCAGTGCGTCTATTCAAAAATCTCCTTGCATAGCAAACAGATCTGCGAGAGATGCACGCAGTCGGAATTGAGAAATCGCGCAGAGAATTGAAACAAAGGACGGCGGAAAGGCGCACTCGAGGAACGGCAGCGGTGCGCGATTCGCCATTCTTCCTTTTTTTCAATCCATTACATTGCTAAGAGACGGGGAGATAGAGTACCGATCGTTCAACTTTTTTCAAGCGTAATTATTTCTATCAAGTTTCTCGGAAAACATCGAAACCCACTTAAAAAATAAAATAAAGTATGCGTTGAATATTTTGCTGACGGCGGATTTACTTCCGAAGGAATTTCTCGTTTTTATCCATTTAAAGAGCGATCGTGCAATTGAAGAGCGAATCGAATGGCGAAAAACTGGCGAAGTAGATGCGGTGTAATGGCCATTTTAAAGAAAATATCGCAATAAAATAAAATTAAGAAATAATAGAAAATATTATCCTCAAGTCTTTATGGAAAAATAGGGGTGCATGGAGTAGAGCCATCTATTACACAGGTCAACAGTGGTTTTGGTGCCGGAGGTTTTAAAGCTGATTCCAAGTATAATTGAGGTGCTGAATCCAAATATGATATTAGTTTTTTCCTATCAGCTCTAGTTTTCAAGATACAGATATGTTGTTACTTACGTAAAAAAATGTTCAATATCATATATATGATGATATTACATAAATGATAAAACCCACAAAATATAAAGACTTGATTTATTTATATGAATGTTAATTCACCTACAATTACAGTAGTTTTACAATACAATTGAATACAAATAGTAACATTTTTTACTGAAATAAAACAATTTAAAGAAAAAAAGACGTAGAAACGTCACTCAACACTACGGAAGCTCCTTTTGCGCGATTTTCTTGTGTGCACTTTGTTAAAACAGTCTCGTTTTAAGCACCAGCAGTAATCTGCCATCATATGTTTATCCCATCTTCCTTGGTAGCGATCTTACATTGTTTTGATTTCCTGGTGAAATCATTCGCCTTGTTTTTCACTTGTGTCGCCTAAATTTTCAGGAAAACAGTCTAAGTGACTGTGTATAGTGAACTTTTATGCTAATATTACATCCAAGTGGTTTAAAGTTAGTGAGAATATTGTTTACCAGCTCAATATAATTTATCTCGCTTGTAATTTCCCAGAAAAAAATTTGTTACCTAAACAAATGAAAGCAAACTGTTTTTTTTCAATCTCATTCAATGGCTTGACAAAAGCAGGTTCCTTTGTAAGTTGTCTGTATTGTGGCCCATCAAAACTACCAGTTTTTCTATACTTATCTGCGGCATTTTTATTCTTATGTAGCCGAAGCATGGTCCATCATTGTCAAGAACCTTTACAAATTGCTTCATTAAGCCTAGTTTCACATGAAGGGGCGGTAAGGTGATTTTCTCCCGTTCACCAAAGACTCAGCAATAATGTTTTTACCCAATAATTAAGTTTTCTCTCTTTGACCATTCCTCCTTAATCCAGTGGTTTGTCTGTCCCTGCTATTATAGAGGCACAAGAAACAAGGATATTTTGTGTTGCCAAATTGCTGCCCAAGAAGAAAGTTCACCATTTTTAAATCTACACAAATCACTCAGCGAAGTTCCTGGTATTTTATCTTCTGTAAGACCAATACTATTGTATCATATTCTTCTTTCATTTCAGTTGAATGAGCGATTGGTATTGAGCCAAATTTATAAGGATTGTGAAGAACACATATTAAACTACGCTTGGAGCTATCAATGAACAAACGCCAATCACTAGCTTCATATTGCGGTAGTCCCATTCCTTTCAGAAGACTTCTAACGTCTTAACAAAATGTAAGATTGTCTTCTTGAGTAAAGAGGGGTAGCAGATCCTTTTCAATTGTGGGATAAAAATTAATTTTTGTACCTTGTTCCATTAAATTCTTTTCATGCATCCTTGAAGCTAGTAGTTCAGATGCTTCCTTCAGTAAGTTCAAATCTCTAACAAGGTCGCTTAGTTCATCTTGATTAAATAGTTGAGGATTTGTTGATACTGCCTCGTAGTCACTGTCAATATCGTCAATAGAATCAGGAATGTGTTCACATTGCTCATATTTATCCTCACATACATCTCGTAATGTCTGAAATATTAGGATCGGGATTTCTTCTGAATGGGGTACCGGGTGTCTAGCTGAAGGCAAATCTGTATATTTCCATTTGTGGCGATTGTTACGATTAATTCCCGAAACATTTACCATGAAAAAATAACAGTCGTCAATATGGTTTGTAGGTTCTCTCCAAACCATTGTCACACCAAACTTTAAACTTTTCCTTTTTCCTGTAGTTCAATACCGCTGATGTTCTGTACATGTTTTACACACAACATGCGGTGCCTACTTTTTACCTTGGTCACCAAGCTGAACACCAAGATATCCTAGGTATGCACGTTTCACAAAGTCTGTAATGTTTTTCCTATTTTCTTTTAAAGTATATTCCCCACAAATTTAACAAAACACATCACAATGATTTACACAGCTTCTTCGAATTGAGCTCATTTTTAGAGGCTGCTTTACAAAAACTTTGAGAATTTGACCATTTGTTTTCGGAAATCCCCTTACTGCTTACTTACTCCCTCTGCCTCTCCATTTTCAAAGACACACTCTCCCTTTACCCTATCCCCCCTTTTTTACTCTTCTCCACTTATCTGTGATTCTTCCCACGTGTCGTTATTCTACAGATATGACAAGGGTCCTTTTCCACCGTGGGTTTCCCACATCCCTTAGTTGTATCTTTTCCCACTGCCTCCGCTCTGTACGCCTGTGTCCCCCTTCTTCAAACACTCCAAATCCCCCCCAATCCCTTTCTCAAAGGTATAAAGGTGATTTTCAGAGTAAATACTGCAGAGTGATTATGAATTAGTTTATTCATAGATTGATTTAAATTTGAAAAATATTTTCTGAAATATATCAAAACTTTGAAATAATATAATCATAAAATGCGCCGTATCTAAAAAAGTAGAGCTGTTACATAAAAACGGATATCATATTTGGATTCAGCTCCACTAATATTGTTAATATCAGCTCAAAAACTCCCGGCACCAAAAAAAAAGTTTTTTTTGTTGGCCTGTGTTATTCTTCCTGAGAACTGTAACAGCAAATTATCGCAAATAAGGTAACCTATTATTGAAATGGAGTTGAGTTGTTTCTTAACAGTCGCATCAATTTATTTTCAGAACGCAATGGTCCCAAATAAAAAAAAGCTGGCCAAAATTAATAACGTCGTAAATTTACCTAAATTAGCAGCAATTATGGTAGTTTCATTCTCATTTTTATCACTTGAATCTGATTTTGGCAATTTTATTTAAAATTTAAATTTATAAATTTTATTTAAAAGCCATTACAGAACTTACAACATGAAATTGCCGAGAATCGAACACGTGACCATCAGCTTAGTCGGCGAGATAACAAAATCGAATTATTAATTTTTGGCTTCCATGCATTTGATAAGTCACATTAGATTAAATTAATTGACTGATATTGAGGACATTGAGGAGAATGATGTTTAAATTTCAATAAAATGACTTTTTTGCTTCACAAAGAACGAATTTTAAAAGAATAGTCGTCCGATGTCACCCCGTCTGGCTCATAGTCGCTCTGCGAATCACTTAAAATTGGCAGAAATCTCCTCACCCGATAGGCTCACCTCGTTTTTTTTTTGATCTTCTGGTCTAATTAAAATGCCTGGTCCAGATTTAGAGGAGGAATCTTCGAAAGATATTTTCAATATTTAACACTCCTGAGAATTTTCTTCGCCAACTGTGCATGTATGATAATCATTTGCACTCTCTAGGTGTGAGAGGGAGATGTTGATTTACTTCTGGAGGGAATTCGAATTCCTCCTGCAAACAGCTTTTGAACGCCTCTTTCAATTGCTCCTCGGTCTTTGATTCCACTTTTTCAGGTATTTCGTGAAAAAAGTTTTTCGCATAAAGTGCGTTAGATTATTTTTGGCATGCTTGATTTCATTTAGTCGAAATCTTGCTACCAAATATTCCACGACATATTCCTTCTTCTTTGCTGATTGACATTCATTCTCTGAGTTCAACAGATTCAGTGGTTACATGGAGGAATGTCGACATATTGAAATAAAAGCTGGTAGCAATTTTCCACGACTTTATTATTTTCTCTCAGTAATTTTATTGTACACCGCAAGGGACGTAAAATTTGCGACACCCATGATTCAAACTTAATAGTTTTTATATTTAGGGCTGAAATAATGAATGTGATTACAAAAAGTTTTCTTTTTTTAACCAATAAAAATCGAAAATTATGAGTTGAAAATGAATGAAAGATAAACAAGCTGTAGACTATAGACTCACCTCTGAGTTTCCGGCGTATCCTGAAATTTGAATGCCGAGGCAAACCAAGTGCTTCAATCATATCTGGACAGGAGAGGGTTCTCGAGTAAGCAGGGTTAACACACTTCGGAGCGTAGCACTTGTTCACCAAGGAAATCGTTAAAAAAAACTGTGTGGGAAATATTCACCACATCCATGCAATGGTCATGGCGGGGAAGGCAGTCATCCTTCCGTTATTGTGTAAGAAAAGCCGCCCTCAGCACTGGTGAACTTAACACCCCCTAGATGTCGGATATGCAAGTATGGGCAAGGTTATTTTTCTCCGTCTTGTTGTATATACCCTTCCCGAGGATTCTGCATGGGAATCTTCGAGGAGCACAAAACTCAATCGACACATTTGACTATAAATAGGCCCAAAAATAGGTCAATGATTAAATATTTTTATGAAAAATACTGAAACAATCAAAACTTACAATGATATTGTGCAAACGCACCATATCAAATTTGACAAGTGAATCCCATGAGATTAAAATTGCCATTTATTAAGTTGTATTTCCCTAAAATCGCCTATTTCTTCGCGTCGGGCGTTTTGGGCTGAACATGCCCATGTTTGACAGGTTACACATGTCAACATAATAATCACACATACCTATCAGGTACGAATTATTGTAAGCCATTTCCTGTAGAATCCGAATGCATAATTCAACACTTTCTTATATAAAGTCGAAAATATAACTTTTGGCCAGCTTTACTTGATTTGATAAAATCTCCGACCGGTATAATTGCTGCTATTTTTTTTTCTATGCACCGGTGTAGAAATGGGAAATCATAATTCACTCCGTGAGAAGCAGCGTAATTGAGGAGGAGACGCGAGAAATATAGGCGAATTGAGAAGTACTTAGTGTGCGCCTCTTCCACTCCAAATGAATTCCACCTGGAGAGGAAGTTAATATCCGCCTGAAAATCAACGCCGCAAAGGCGATCAGCTTGCTATTCCTTCATACAGGCTAATCCATTAACCTCTGCCAACCCCTGTTATTTTACCTACCCGCCCAGAGATCCACAACATGGACCATTAGTCCTTCGCTGTCGTTGCAACCCGCCCATGGAACGACATACCAAAATAATTCAAGACCAGCAACTACTCCTCTAATTCGATTTCATACATTTTAATGTCCTTTTCAGCCTATTCTGCAGGGACGCCGACTTACAAAAAATATTGGGGGGGCTCAAACCGGGGATCTTGCCCCGGGAAATTTTATAAGTAGTGAATTTTAAGTTTTTTAAGCTATTTAAAATAGTCATATGATCAAAATTAGAATCCTGATAACTCGAATCTCGATATCTGGACACTCCGGGGAAAATCCACAAGACTGGTACATTTTTTCCTCGCACCCATAACGAATTTTTGAGGGGGCTCGGGCCCCCTCAGGCCCCATGGAGTCGGCGCCACTGCTATATCCTGTAAATAATAAGTGCTGAATAGAAGATCCTATGCTTCTGCTTTGCATTGCTCTTGCACTAATGAACCTATACGCACTTCAGTGGAATTGAAATAGTTTATAATTGAATTTTTATAGTCATTCTAAAATTGAACACACAAGTTACGCTTCAATTATATATACTCATATATTTGTGGTCATCATATGAGTGGTTTCTGATGCAATGTTCCTAGCACGGTTGAAGTTAACGATTACAACAAATGTTAACAATATATGTAAATTGTTATTTCATCGTTATTTTGTCTAAATGTTGATTTATAACTTTTTTGAGAGCACTGCAAGAAACAAATGACTTTGTACGCAGTAGCGCGCACGTGTGCAAGTCAAGTCATAAGCACCTAGGTTGAAGTTTGCCAAGAAGAAATATTGCTCTGACCGGGATCCAATGGATTCATTTCTACCAACATACACCAACCGATTCATTTCTAGCTCCAGTAATTTTAATTGGTTAAATTTGAAACAATGTCGAATACTGCTCGTATTAGGACACGTAGCTCGTCCAACTGGAAAAGGTGGAAATAGAACGCTATCCAAGAATTGACTGTGGTTGGGTATTTGTGCGAATGAATATGCTCAGACGGATACATCCAAATGTTGAGTGGGTTGTCCGCACAAGTTTTGGATCGCAACCTCAGAGACGGGATTGCACGAGACCACTCAGAGATGCGATGTATGACAGGGATGCCTCTTCAGTGACATCGAAGTGCTACAATTATTTATCAGTTTGCTGAAAATGATAGAGGAAGTCTCGCAGAAACTAGGGCAAGTTTTCATTATTTATATCGTCATTTCGAAAAAAACTGATTTTAAAAATTACGTTACGATTATTAGTTACAATAACGGAATAAATAACTTTTCACGGAAATTTTCCATTTACTTTAGCTCTTATCAGTAAAATGTTCGTAAAAGTACATTTTAAATTTGACCATAGTTACTTTTTACCGAGATTAACTTTTTCTGATGGCTTGTTTTTGTAGCTTTCTGGTTTAAGGCTTATCACCTAAACCAATGAATGATTCAATTTTTATTCATTATTATTCATCCTTCATTGAGAATTATTATTTCGTAAATATGCTCTAACCGTTTCTCACGGAAACATTCTCAGAAAATACGGATTCACTCGTCCGCTCAGCAACTTGCGATTTGACAAAAACGTCTTCGCGTGGTATTTTTTAGACTCATTATTAGTGAAGCGGCATAACGCGGTTGGAAGACAGTTTTTATATTTCGACTTCCTCTTCAATTTCAGCGGTTTTCGTTACATAGACTCCGTCATTGTCCTCGCTTTTCCCTTTAGCCGCAAATATGATGATGAAATGGAGATGATTTCCTTCCCTCTTTCTCTGCTCAACCTTTTTTCGCGTGTTACTTGAAAAACCAGCCATTCTGTGCCTTCGTATTAAGGTTAAGTTGAGGGAAGGAGTCTGCCATTGTGTTTGTTCGCATTCTTCATAAAATCGTTACATATTAACATTCTTTATAATGTCACTCGTTCTTTAATTTATTTTATTACGTATTAAATGTGGCTGAGATTATTTTTCTCCGATCGTTTTCTAATCTGATCGTGTCCTCGGCACTTATTTACGTTTTTTATGTCGCTTATTCCCTGATTTCGATGCCTGTAGTGTGTGCTGCACTTTAGACCACGCTATTTGGTCCGTCGCTCTTTTTTTTGAAATGTGTAATAAAAGCATTCAGGCGCAGATGAATGAGGGTACGATTGGAACGATTTCAAATGCTTATTTATGTATGAGCCAACTAAAAACGAGCTGGAATTGTCCATTAAAAATTAAATTACAGCCAAAAATGTGCAGCGTCAACCGAAATAACCCAAAGAAGAACTATAAATTGAGAGAAATAAATGAGGAAAGAGTGAAAATTGGTGATTGAGGTCAGTGGGCTGATGAATTCCTTAGTAACGCAGATAGTTTGAAATATTTCGGATGAAAATTTGGTTTCAATGTGTTCTCAGTTATATTTATTTGTCACGCAGAAATACACTATGTTAAGTTTTTTTTTTCTCGTCCACTTCTCCCCTGGCCGACGCTATTCTCTCCTATCTTTCGCCTCGCAGCCTCTCCCCTGAAGGCATTTTGCAATCGACACGCAATGTGCTTTCAAACCGTCCACTAGGATGGACGGGCATCCCATTCACCATCACCATAGCTTCATGACCATTACTCTCATCAATTTGTGCAATCAGTTGGCATGTTATCGTGATAAATAATTAATTAGACTATAAAAGTTTGGAAAATAACTTGCAATCGATCACATTTCACTGAAAATTTCAATTTCTTTGAAACAAAGGTATGTTTCAATTGGCTTCACTTACAAAACCCGCATTTTATTTAAGACTCACACACCAGTATAAGCCCTCGTATCCTAGAAAAATATTTTATGGATTTTAAAAGGTTTCATACATTGATTTATCATAAATTGCAATTTGATACGAAAGTATTTGCAAAAATACCTTTTATTATTTAAAATATGCAGAAGCCAAGATCTAAATTGAAAATTTCACTGACACAACCTCAAAAGTAACGAAAAGAATTACACGCATGAAATATTTTGTGCTTTCCCCGCAAATAGACTTCGTGAAGAGTTCACGGGATCGCCACCGGGTCAGGAACTGCACACAACTGCCGACGTCATCCATCCGACTCGTCGTCCATCATCTGTGAGCCAATCTGGTCACTAGCAGCCCTGAAGACGATGTCCGACTCGGGCATCTAAACGTCGGCAGTAATGCAGTTCCTGTACCGGTGGCGATCTCGGAAACTCTTCACGAAATAACATGCATGATTTACAACATAAAGAGAACTCGTTACTTTTCATAAATATTCATTATCGTGATTTTGCATTCGAAAATTGCATCAGAGACAAGCTTATGTATTTTTTTCGGAAAGCCAAATTGCTGAAAAAGGGACTTAAAGCCGGGATCGAATAAAAAATGATGCACCTTAACGACATCGTATTGGGGCGTTCATAAAAAAGAAGAGCGCGGAGAGGAAGCCATTCTTCTTCGGCTTCTGCCGTGCAGCAAACTGCGGCACATTCCATTTATTATGTTGAGCTGTTTCTTAACCCCTTCAAGATGTTTTCCGCCGTTTCCTTCATTCCACGTGATGCCCACGACACAAATAGTGCGAAGGAGGATCAGTCTCAAGTCGGCCTCTGAATGTGTTGTCTCCCACCGCACATTTAAATGGGTTTACAAAAGTCGCCACTCGCGTCGCTGACGGACAAAGTGATCCGAGTTTCACGGGGAAATGAAGTATAATCAATGGGTGTTAACCGAAATTTATACGCATGATATTGTGATCTATCAAATGCATCACCTTTGTATGTTATCCCTTGCAATTAAAAACATTACAATGCAAAATAAACGGAAAAAAATGGTTCGAATGGCAGTCATCACCGCGCGGCGAACGTTTTTGAAATCCGATTAAAATTCTACCGAAGTGGCGAGAACAGAAATCAGGCATCTATGAGATAGAATTGGTCCTCTTGTACGTAGTCCACGCATTCCGTGGCGTCCTCTTCCACGATTTTCGATTTTAACATCGAAACACGGCGACAAAGCGCACAAAAAAATTAATACGACATTGCAGCTGCCAAAAACTCCCGTTAATTTCTCCGTAAATTCAAAATCGAACAAACCGCATGCTTTTTTTGCAGAATTTTTTTTTCTACGAACGCATTCATATTATCATATGCATTTCAAGCCAAGTGAGTGGCACGCATAATTAAAAGTGATTTAGTTCTCCGGCCCTGAGGAGTGAGTAGGGTGAGTCCGTGGGAGTGAATTGGTAAACATGAAAGGAGCGCGACTCCTCCGACCCCAATCCGCCCCTCCTCCACCCCTCCCCCTCCCTCGCAGATCGATGAAGGCTGGCGCCAGGGAAAGACCTACCCCTGTGCGGGAGCCCTGCTAACGGACCCTCGGATATCATTAAGGATGGAGGGGGGATGGCCACATGAGACGGACGGATAGAAGAAGGGTGTAAGTTGTTGGCTTGGTATTCGCAGCACTTGTCGAAGAGGGCTTTGACAGCGTGGAATGCCATTCAGTGCGTAGAATGGCTTAGTGGTGCACATTTTATACAAAACGTGAAAAAATCTGGACCCAACTGCGAATAAGCAGGAATAGGAAAAGAAGTGAGACAAGATTGTTCCTTTAAAATAGAGTAGGTTGTAGGAATGGTAGAGTAGGCTATGACAATTACTAGACTAGGAAAACAAAAAATCTTGGGGAGGTGAAAGAATTTTGTAACCAAGTAAGCCTAATTACCAACAACGAACGAAGCAAGAAAGAAATAGTCACTTCAATAGCACAGGCCAAGGGAGCATTCTACAAAAAAGCCACAGCTGAGAACAAAAGCATGGAAGTGAGGAAACAATTCATCGGATGCTACATATGGAGCATATTTCTCTATGGAAGCGACGCTTGGATGTTGACAATTGCAGCGAAGTCAAGAGTGGAAGAAGTCGAAGAGCGATGAAGATAAAATGCATCGACCGTCTCAATAACGAGGAAGTGCTCAGAAGAGTGGGAGAAAAGAGAGGTCTCGTAAAAACCTTATGCAGAGGACGGGACAACTTAGTTGGCCACATTTTAAGGGATGATGAAGACAATCGTTGAGGGACAGGTGGGAGGGAAGAAGGGCAAGGGAAGGCCCCGAATGAGTTACAGGGCAAGGGCAGGTCATAACGGACGTAAAAAAGACGAAATGCGCGAGAATGAAAAGGATAGCAGATAGGAGAGGGGAGTGAAGTACTTAAATCAAACCAATCTCGGGATTGTTGACTTCTGATGGTGAAATGGATAAGATGAGATTACGTTTATGAACCTTGGGACTCCATGGATCACAAATCCATGCAATTAAAGTTCATTCCAACCTTCAGCTTCCGATCAGGGATGTGCAACGTGGTGAAATTTCTTTCCACGTGCCACTTCGATGTAGGTTCACTCCATAAAAAATATGCATTGAAAAGATTCCCTTTTGTAAGAAGAGCAGTTGTAACGAGAAACAGTGTTTAGCAAAAGTGAAACCGAATCGGTGTTGAGAGCATGGAAGTGGAAGCGAAAGAAGGTTTCTGCCTCGTTTCGAAGCAAGGGAAAAACGGCATTTCGGCTCGGGATTAAAGTTACCCATGGCGCAAATGATAAGTAGAGCTCTGTGCAAAGTTGCTTGCCCGAAAATGCTTATAACGGCTGGAATCAAAGCAGTGCGGATACCAAAAGTTGAAATAAAAACAACGTAAAAGAAAAAGGTACATAATGACATGAAGGACACTTACGGACAGGATATGTCTCATAATACACGTCACGAAAGGATAAAAAGACGCAACACTCAATGCGTCGTCTATAAACACAGCCATCAATCAATACTGCACAATATTCCGATATCAATGAGGAGGAACCGGAGTCAGAGGATTTCATTTGGCCTCTCGTGGACGACAAAGGATGGAAAGAACCGGCTCACGGGTTATTGGTAAGGTATTTTGGGCATTATTTAGACCAAAAACTATGATCATTTGCGCCATGAGTGCAGGATGATGAAGGAAGGGTGGAGAGAAACCTGCGTCGGCATTAACTCTCAACGAAAGGCGCCAAGGGGACCACGGCTTAACGCCCCATCCGACGGACGGACGACGCATAAAAGCAAGGATTAAAGCTAGTGAAACATCTTCGAGTAGTCAATGATACCGCTAAAAGAGACGTTAAATTGACGGAAGAGTTGAATAAAATTGTAACAAAAAATGACACCAGAAAAAATTTTTGCTGAAAGTTGTAACTGACTACAGGTGAAAATTTCTAGACTGCCACAGAGCAACTTTATCAAAAGAATTTTGAGAACCTTTGAAGAATACGAAAGCAAAATACTAACACTTCATTAAAAATGTAGTTTCCAAGGTTGTATAAAGCATTGATAGATATCCCGCGAACCAAGGGGCAGAAATGAAAGATATCAAACATGCCCTTAGCACGATATTCGCCAACTTACGCCGGAGGCCCTTATACGAAATTTCTCGAAAGTGGATATTATTAATCACTGCCGCTCGGTCCCCAACGTTGAAGATTTTGCGAACATACAGGCTGAATTTAAATAGAAGCACTTAGGTGTACGATTTAGATATGGAGAATAAACCATTGCCACTAAGCCCGTTTTTGCAATAAACAGTAATAAATATAACATTCAAGGTTATATTGACGAAGTTCAAAGTTTATCTTAATAATTAAATGCTTTTACGATGAGTGAGAATGAATAACAAATATTGATAGTATGCAACCAACGTGCCACCCAAACTGTCTGGGTGGGGTGGCGCGCGCTCACTCTCGGTGCGATATCCAGGCATCTAAAGGGCACAAATGAAAGATATTTGAGGGTATACCCAAAACATTTTAACGAGTCGTTGTAAATGACAGAAAAGTGAGTGACATCATCTTCAGTTTTGTCCGAAAAACACCCAAAAATACCAAAATTTCAAAAACAATTGTGCGGTGCGGCACGTTTTCCCGGTATCCGATTGAAAAATAATTTTCATGATTTATTTTCTCGCCAAATTGAACGAAACTGGGGTGCGTCCCAAAAGAAATTCGAAAACTTAGAAGAATAAGAAGCACTCAGGCAGTGCCACACAGACGAAATACTGAAAAGTGCTCATCGGTGACCTTTGGAAACCGAAGCAGAGCATTTGCAAATTTTAAAGCCTCTGATGATGAGGTTTTACAATCACAAGTAGCAAGGACTTTCCTAAAATCCCATTGCAGTCGAGTTGTTCGGGAAGAGAGTTAACTCATTGGGTCTCTGCCTGATGTCTGAGGCACTGCTTGGCGTTGGCATCAGCCTGATCGTAGCGAAAGGGGAACCACTCGTAGCCACCGAGAGACAAGGCCTGAGCAACCAGCCGTGACGTCACGACGAGAAGGGTTAGATTATTGCCACTCGTCGTTCGCTTGAACGATCGCAACTGGAGTGAACGTAATTCTTTCTAATTAGATAGTAGAATTCCTTCGCATTTACTTTGCTACGTTAAAATATTTACCACACATATTTCAGGTTTACTTTATTCAGCTCTTAACGTCCTTATATATTTACGATTGCAAACTAAACCACCGAAAGTAAGCAAACGCAATGCTCGAACTTCTTGTTCAATAACACATTTTTGCTGCGGGGAATCCTTTGAAAAGCAACAGCTCATTAGTTTTCTCCAAATATATGATAAATTATTCCACTAGACGTTAATTAATACGTTTTAAAATCTGATCGGAATGAAGTAGCTAGCAAAGGCTTTAACCAAAATTCTCAGTATATCACTCCGGTAGCTTTAGACATCTCACTTACTTGACGAGCTCCTCTCCAAAATTGATTATCTGGATACCATGGACCTGTTTAAAAATAAAAGTCATAGGGGAGTGGAGGTGATGCATAAATAAGGATGTCAACAGTTGCGTATTAACATGTTTATTATTATCATCAAAACTCGAGTGTAATTGTACACAACACAGAGGACATTCTCAAATGCGGCTGCACACATTTCCCTGGTACTTTTACTTTTAAGCAGAAGTTAGAGAGAAGAATTGCACTAAATATCTACATATCTGTGGAATAGTCAGGCTTGTTAACAGATTTCAAGGACAGGTGTTCGCCAATAAAGTAATAACAGGGATCACTGTCGGGCATGACAGATTTTCAGTAATCAGAGGCAATGACTAAGGAGTCACTGCTATATCTACCACAAGAGGCAGATCAAAACATTTGGGAGAAAGTCTCACCTAATATTCCAACATTATAAACATTCTTGCGTAAGCTAAACTTCCCTAGTTTTAAAATTGGAACTTTTTCAAAATTAGCACTAACATTGCGTGCCTAGTTTACCACAATAGAAAGCTAAATTCAAGGTATGGGGTTGAGGATAATGTGTTCGGAACAAGTATGCAGTCATGCTTATGAACCACTGTCCAAACATTTCACAAATCAAGAAACTGAACTTTTCTCCAAGATTCACTAAGCTTGAAATAATATTCTGTCGGTCGTATGTCTCCTTCACCCTAATGCTTTCCTCCACCGCCTCTTCCATTGAAGAAAATTCCTTCACCTTTCTTCGTTTGCCTGGGCTCTCCCGTATGCTTGCCTGAGAAGACAGGTAGATGGGGTAATAGGGAAGTTAGGATGTCACAGCGTCTCAGTCGTGACCATTTCAATGGTGCGGAAAGTAATCTCGCTGTCCTCTCATCATACTTCCCTAATTCACGAATTATGCCATGGGGAGCAAAATTCTCTTCACACACACCTGTAAAAGTAATGCAATTCACTATTTAGGTCTCAGTACAACAATCAAATTAAATATTTTACATATTTACGCTCATATAAAAAGTAATCCCTTACTTCCCATTACATGATATTTTGAATGACTATTAATTTATTTTAAAGCATTTTCAATTCTTTATACTACTCTATTTTTCTATTCTGCCCCTCACGCCTTTAATTTTTAACCTTGAGAAAACTGAGGCTTGTATAGGGATACCAATGACTACAATATTTATTACGGAGGCTTCCGCGGTGAGTTATTTGGTGATTGGTTTTTGGGTTCATTCAGCATTGACTCATATTTTGCAGACGACAGTTTCGGGCGCGTTCCAGCTCCCGTCTTCGGGTACAAATGATAATCAATGATAATGTCCAATCATTTGGAACCGAAGACGGGAGCTGGAACACGCCCGAAACTGCCGTCCTCAAAATATGAGACCACGCGGAATGAACCCGAAAAACAATCACCGACAACAAGATTTGTTTAACTATGAATAATCGAGAATTATGGCTTACAGGAATTAATAAGAATTGATTCACCAAATAGGAGTCATGAATAAATAAAATTTGACGAATTGCCCAAATTTTTAACTAGAAAGCAATAACTTTTCTATCGCTGCGATCAATACAATAAGCCTTCCAATGAAAAAAGCTATTAATAAATGCTACTCTAGCCGGTTTGATTTTTTATACCATGGCCGTGCTTCTTTTATTTATAATTAATTAAGTAAGTACTTGAATATTTGGCCAGCAAGACTAAATTTACACTCTTTGACTCCACCAAACAATAAAATTAAAATAATTTACACACTTCCAAGTACAGGAAATCTTGGACTGCTGTAAATTAAATTAAAAGAAATTCTAATTTTTTAAAGTAGTAAGTGGATGCCACTATTCAACTCCTCATCTCTTTAATTATAACCCACAAGATTAATTGTAAATATTTATATTAAATCATGAAAATATTTCATTCACATCAAACGGTGACACAAAAACCAAGATCTTTTATGCACTTGAGTAATTTCACTGTGCTACCTTTACTTATTACCATATTAAGAACCTTTCAGTAGTAGATTGAATCTGAATTAAATGATATACTTCGATCCACCGAATGGGATTCATGACTAAATTAAACATGCCGAATTACCTATTTAAAAATGAATAACTTTTCCACCACTGCAATCATTACCAAAAGACTTCCAATAACTAAGGCAGGAACGCTTAATAAATGTTTAATCACTCAGGAGACTTTAAAAGTATCCATCGATTCATGCCCTTCAAATTTAAACTCGGCAATTTCATCGAAATAATAAGTAGGCATCTTTAACAAAACCAAAAATTATTTTGAACAAACTTTCATCAATGCCTCTGTAATTATACGATACGTACCTTATTGTTCTTTGTTGGCTCAAGTTCTTCTCTCATAATGGCACGAATGGATTATTCTCAAACTTCTGGACGCTCGGGAAATTGAAAACAGACACCTTGGGCCCCGTCTTGTAATTTCCTCGGCAGTCAGAAACACTGCGGTAGTTAGACTAATTGCACCACTTTTTACACTTTAGTAGAACTTCAGTCACATCCACTGCTACCGTAGAACGAACCACTGCTAAAAACCTCTTTAATTTCTTCAAATTATAGTTTTATTTTCACGTCTCACTCATTCAAACAACTTCTGTTTACCACTTCGACAATGCCACTATCCTTCCATCAACAACTCCCTAACAACATTTGTAACCCCACTCGTCCTGACGTGACCGACCTTCTCTGCTCGCTTGCGTAGGCCTTGTCTCTCGGTGGCTACGAACCACTACTCAACGTCCCATACGACGGACGGATAAGTTACTAGACAACTTCGCAACAACAACCACTGAGTAACTGGAGTCATCGCCGTTGACCGCGGCTTTGCACATGATTAATGGCGGACTGCGCTGGCGCAGAGGCGTCGATACGTGCGGAGTTTGTTTATTTTCACTCTCCCCATTGTTAATTGCGACAATGGACAATTCATCTGTAGCAAACATTTCTATTAACTCCATAAATAATTTTCACTTTATTTCTGTTATTATTACGCGTCAAACGTTTGGAGTTGGTTCTTACAGGCTCCGAAGAATACGTTACATATTCTCGAATTCTTGTCGATCTTCACACTTGGAATAAATCTTGAATGATAAAACATGATGCCTGCCCATTTGCGGGGGCATGTGGGGGCGTTTAGACTAAGAATGTGGGACCCCAATTCTGGAAGCGCATGCGGCCCGGTGTCGGAGTGTTAGTGTTGAGAGTGTAATGTAGAGGACTCTGGGAGTGTTGCGCTTGAATAGGGTTGTTCACCATATTTTTTTTATTTAAGAAATCGAAAGATCGTGCTTCAGAAGGAGCAATGACAATAATATTATGTTATTTTCTTCATTGTACATGTTTAGAGAAGGCTTTAAACAGTGACAAATTTTACGTTACGCCAAAAAGCCCTACTTCCATCTTGAATTGGTGTGTGACGTCACAAGCCTGTAGATGCCCTACTGCAGTGTTTGAAGTGGCTCAGCAGGGTTATTCCACTTTTTTTTTAAAGATCTCCAGCGTCTGCCGCCAGATCAGCGTTTAAAGAAAATCCAAATTTATCCTTTAATAAGAGTTATAATAAGCAAAATTACCCTTATTTGTACATATTTATTGCTCATCATATCACAAATAGCACTACAACGCACACATTTCACGAGCTGTCTTTTTGATACGTATAATCAGTATATTCCAAATCAACTGATTCAATAAAAAACTTGGCTCACAATAAATATAAAACACTATTATGTAACACTAATAAAACATGACAATCGGTTTTCCAATCACTCTGCACACACAAAAGAATTTGCACTCCTTGAAGTTCGTAAGGATTCTCCACACCTCACTTACCACTCATCACTAACGACTTAGAATCAGTTTACGTTATTTTACATTGATATTACGAAGACAATGAAATGAATAGGCTGAAACAAATTATTAAACTAGCTAAACCAGTTATTGTAACATCAAAAAACTTCGAATTTCACTTTCACTATTACCGTAACCAAAATATGACCAAAACAAACAACAGCGCAGCGAAATTCGTGAAATGTAAACACTGACGAATGCTCCAAATGAATTGGCAATAGGTAATAAAATCAAACAGAACTTAGAGGCGAACAAACGAATGAAAATTAATATACGTTCGATGTATCCTCTAAGTACAACTAGCTCATATATGAAACATATCCTTCGCAATAGTTAAATACCTTAGATCGAAATGTATAGGGTTGATTGAACCAGCATGGAAGAAATAAATAATTTCGTCGAAGATGTTACATTCACAACTCACTTCACTTGTCGCTTCAGTCTTTACTTCATCGTCTATATGCAATCAATTCACTCAGGGGTACATTAAGGGCACAAATTTTGTTCATTTGCACTAGCGGCAAAATGAAAGTTCACTGCACGTAGGTAGTTTCCTTGCAAATGCGGCTATACAAAACTTTCAATTCCTGTCAACAATTACACTACATACGTTGCCTGCCTAACTTGAAGAATGGATTTTATGTCGCCTTGATCCATCCGGAAGCTTCATGCACAACATAGGCCATTTCAAAATAAGGAATAACCTTGGCAAATGTCCAGTCGGCATGCAGAGTGCTCAGCTTGGCATCGAGCGATCGAGGGTACAGGCCAGCCGTACAGGCTTGTTTCGTCATCACCTCTATTTCAAGATGGCCGACCGTTTTTGGCGGCGTTTAAAATTGTTCGAATTTTGATTGCTAATAATTCCATCATTACTTTTTCAACGCATCTGTCATTCATCCCAATCAAAATGAAATTACATCAGAAGTGATATACATTCGTTTTTTAAGACCGTTCTGATAGGCTTGAACAACCCTATTGCCGTCTCATAGTAGTCGCGCGGGAGTCGGGTGACCTCTGAAGAATGTCATTGGAACCCTCGCCCACGGGCTGCGAATCCGATACACTAAACACCACGCCAACCATATCCCCATCGTGGAATGAGCATCTGCTCACAGCGATTCGTCCACCTTCATGGTCCTCCATATTGAAGATTGGGTCGGGGTCCAAAATCATCCAATTTTGAGACCGGTGTACCAATTTTGGGTAAACATACTTCACCTATGGTTTGTTTTGTCACTCACAAAATGTTAATCTTTTGAAAAACTAAATGTGCACTCAGATTCGCAATTATTTTGATTCATTGAGTCGAGTCCTAATCTTGGTTTTAAATTTTGCAAAAGTCAATCCAACCACATATCTACTTTAGGATTAAAGTATTTTTCGGCAAACGCTGTCAGAAACTTAAATACTTTATCATCAGGTTGTACGTTAAGGTGGAAAATCCACTATTTCAAGAGTAAGTTATATGGTCCTTGTCGTTGCCTGCTATTCCCTGTTTAGAAATATTTAACAGTAATACTCATGGGAGAAGTTATCTAGAAATATTAATAGATTGATGTGAAATGTTGTTTCCTTTATTACCATTAAATTACCAAACAGTTATATATATTCTTACAATAATGAGTTACTACGAAAAGATCACTGATTCAAGCACCAAAATGTAATAGGTATCATAATCAAATCAAATAAATCTAGCTAATGTAGGTAGCAAGAACGTTCTTCTTTAGCTTAAATCTAAAATATTGCGTTCATAGAAGCTACAATACGATGGAATGGCTATTGCACATAATGTAAATATTAGGCAAGGAGATATTACGAAGGGATACAGACATCTAGTCCCCCGAGGAAAACCAAGAGATGCACCTATCTAGTTTTAAATGGAAGGGAAACAAAACTATCGATAAGAGAATAGGGCGGATCGAGAAGGGAATGAGTATGAACCTCGAAAATAGGAAATAGGCTATTGGCTAGGAAGCATAGGGCTGCCGTACAGAAATCCTTGGATTGCAATACTATGATTGAAACTTTGGGGACGCATATCGTTTTCTCGTTTCAGGTCTCGTCTTCCTTGTTTTATTATTCTTCTGTTTACAGAATCCATAACTTATTCTTGTCATAATTGGCCCTCTAATCCATGTATAATAAATTTGAATGGGTTGTACATGCTTACTGCCTTTTATTGCCCTAAATTTAAAACGTTAAAAAACGTTTATGTAATACGACTCAATAAAACTAAAAAATGGAAATTAATATGCTGGAAACAGAAAATAAATAAGTACGTTGGGATAATATTTGTATTTAAAATAATTAACGAAAAAAATTGATCTAATGGCATAACCCCCATCCGTGGAGAGTAATTCCAAAGTCGCCGTAATCGAACGCGATTTCCAGCAACTTCCGTGAGGGTCGATCGATTCAATCGTTGTTGTACATTCCCGATTTCAAAAATCTTACCACTCAGGTGTGGAAATTTTCCTCACGATAATTCCGAAATCCACGCGGACTTGGCAACGCCGCTGTCGTTGCAAGGAACTGTAAACGCTCGCTGAGTGGCTCTGGTCGTCAAAGAGTCTCTCAAAGAGACTCGACGGATGAACTGAGGAGGCCTTCCGGGGCCCTGAGTCAAGTTGCCTGTTCTCGTGGGCTTTCTTTTCGAGGCGTGCATAATGAACGGGTGGTAGGAGAGACGCACCGTGCGTGTGATGCTATTCTTCGATGCACTCGTGAGCGTCACCTCGGCACTTCTTTGGCTCTAGGCTGGTAGGAATTTTCTATCTGGGTCTGCACATGAACGTGCCACTGCGCAGCCACTACGCGCACTATTCTTGCGCGCATATCGCATGTGTCCTGGTGAGGACATTTCTCGACTTCTTTAAATACATGTGTCAAGGATACTAAGATAACGTTTTTTTTTTTAGGTATGCTCCTTTTAACCCTAATACGGGCAAGGTGAGTCTCTTGGACTCATCGCATCACATTTTTGAGAATTTTATTATGTTAATGTCAGCATGTTGTAAATTTTTTACTTCTTCTAATTGTATATTTCGTATAGATTAGAGTAATTCAAGCTTCTTTCGGAATTAAAGTAACTTAGAAATATTTTTTTCCCCTGAATTCCCACAAATCCGGGCAAGGTGAGTCTGTTTGCACGAAATGTAAAAAGTAATGTGCATTTTACAAATATATGGTTTTAATTGTCAAAATAATGTAAAATTATCACTATTTACATGTAACGATAAATATTTGGTGTTTTATGTAAAGAAAACAGAAAGAATTAGTCAAAAGAGTCCACTGTACTCGCTATTTGACTATGTATGAAATTAATAAGTAATGTAAAACTTTTGTTGAACAAAAAATAATCAATTTTTTGATAAATGATTCAATAGTGCACAATATGTACAAATTGATGTGAAAAGTAATATTTTTCACTGTTTAATAGTTTAAATTAAAAGTATAAGTTAAAAGAGTCCATTGGACTCACCTTGCCCGATTACGTCAGAAAAATATGTTGCTCGAATTAGGGTTAAGTCTTCACAAAAGCAAAGCTTAATTGTAATAATTATTTGTTATTGATTATTAATTGTCATACATGATGACCAAATGGCAGTTCACAGTTCTCAAGTAATCGTGAGAGGTTATTGACATAAAATGTGAGACTAAGTCGTGACGCTCTTATGCATTCGTGTTAGAGGGAAGAGTGGACAAGAGGTGTTGCCCGTCGGCTTCACTTTTGAAGGACTGGTGGCGCTTCGTGGGAGAGAAGCTTCGTGAACGGTGCATCAAGCATTACAGCCATCGTCACCGTTATCTACGACAGGGGCGTAGCTAGGAATTAAGGCTAGGGGGGGAGGGGGTTTAGGCGCAACTAGACCTGCGGTGGGTGGTATACCCGCCAGGATAAGCGGGGGGTGCCGGTACCCTCCCGCAAAATTGTTATTAAGGTCAATGGTTCAAAATGGTGAGTTTTATGGTTTTGTGAGGGATATTTTATTAATCCTTACACTTTTCCATAAGTATATTAATCAAATGAAGTAAAATGGATTAAAATTAAAAGTTTCTCTGAGCTCTGGGAGGGGGGGAGTTTATCCCCCAAAGCACCCCCCTCGCTGTGCCACTGATCTACGATATCACAAGCATTCGCCGAATACCGTATGAGTGAGTAGTAGCATACGACACGCTCTCTTCTTCCCCTGAGGTTCGCGAGCTGGCCACGGTGAGAGCGCCACGCACAACAGGTTGGACTGCGTGAGAGTAGGGGTGGGGGTAAGGGGGGAGGGTTTGGGGTGGGGTGGGGTGGCTGGATCGTCCCTCCGCGACTGCGCCCTCTCGCGTTGATCGAGTGGGTTCTTTTTGTCGTGTTGCCCTTTCACGGCTGAAGAGGGGCGGAAAATTTGAAACCCATATTGATGTTGATGGTGGTAATCCGTAGAGTGAGTGTGTTTCCTGTGATTGCGGCGGCGAGGAACAAAGGCGCTGTTGCTCTGATGAATTGCGGAGATGGGTCTCAACTATCCTATTTTATAATAATAATAATGATGATGAAAATGACAATGACAATGGCAGTGGCAATGATAATGATAATAATAGAGCGTTGTAATCGCGCTGCTCCAAAATCAATTCTTCAGAAATGATAGGGACTACCATATTCGCATCATTTGCTCCCAGCCCATGGGTTCTCAATCTCTGAAGACGTAACAAAGTGAACTATAGCATTGAATTTTATGATTATGTACAAAGAAAACATCATGGCCGCCGTGTGTGTAAAAAATTAAAGTTTATTTTCGTTGTTGTTGAAAAGTAGATCTGAAAATATCGCCGGACCTGTGGGTTGGAAGTTCTTCGTCATTTGAGGTCGACATTTATGTGAGGATTACATCTCACGCATGGATCGGAAAAAACGTAAACACCATTCGTATTCCCCATTCGGCCATTCTTTCGTAAGTATTAAGAGGGTCCATGTTCAATTATCCTTAAATGAGTTGGTGGGTGACGTAGGCGCCAGACGTAGAGGCCAGGCGGATTTCATTGGAGGACCTTTTATTGAGCAAAGCAGTCGAACGAGAGAGTGTGAGTGAACAAATGTGAATTACGCGAGGCCCATGCACGAAGAGGAGCGGTGACAACACAGCATGAGATCGTGATGGCGTCATCAATTTATATCGAAAAGGGTAAAAGTTGGTTCATAGAAACATTAGCTGCATATATCAATTAGGATTGAGGAAATAGTTTAATAGACTTGTATTACAAAAAGTAATGCTGACTGTACGCCATCTGTCATTCTTCTCGAGAACTACAACAGGTACTTGCCTCTGCACATAAGGCGCTGAAACTGATTTCATTTTTAGCAGTATGGATGTCTTTTCCGGAGTTCACGTCTCAGTTCAAAATCGTACACACGTTCTTTTTCATTCTGAGAAGTATTCTTCCACGTTTCACGGTTACAACCAAAAAAATACGGCGGCGGAGCGCATGAACAAAAGAATACGAGACCGCGCAATCCAAAGTTTTACGCTCATTTTCCCCTTAAATCAAAGTCGACCAAACCCCTTCTTCATGCGGCAATTTCGCTGCAGGTGGCAATACCCGGGTTCATTGTTTAAATGGACGCTGCCATTGATCCACGAGGAGTGGAAGCTAAGTGCCCCTCATCTACTTCTTGTTTTGTCCATCAAACTGCCGTCGATTTTTCCTGGCGAATAACTCGGGACATTGGCTTGAAAAGCGTAAAAATACGGAGTTTACACAGATAGATAGGAAACGGAACTTGGCCCTGAATGCCTAATACAAGTTACCCCAGGTCAAAGGTCATTCCCGTTATCAAAATGAGACCCGTTTTGCACATGACGTCACATGATCGCAATTATAGCAAAAGGATAACGGAAATGTGAATAAATATGCGCAAATTTAAACATAGGTAATGACATTACGGGTGAAAGCACCGATAATTAAATTTTCAATTACGTCAGATTGGCTCTAATACGTTAAGGTAATACGATATATTTCGATGGATATGGTGGAATTGTGTGCTCTTTGAGAAAGAAATCCTAATTAACAGCAAAATTCAAAACATTACTGCGATGCGCGGATTACGAAGGCATTAGAAGTGGAGTAGTGTATCGCTTTTCGTTGATCGCTGAGATTTGACGTGGTCGTGAGTGGATTATAAATCGACTCAAGGGAACGATTAGAGCAGCGCGTGTGTCCATCCCTCAAACATATATACGTCCATCAGAACGCAATTTGGAAACTTGAAAGATCGCACTCTCGAGTCAATGGCTTCAAACCAAGCGGAAGCACCTTTTCGGTGAGCAGTGGACGTGGCGAATCGGGAAATGGCCTACCCGGGTTCAAAACTAAATATATACATGGGGGAGGGGCATGCCATGGTCGCTCATGTGGTCACATTTTAGCGAGGAAAAGGTGGATGACACCAGCATTTTAAGAAAACTATTACAGCGCTTTATTAGTTTTTAAAACCATTTGCTTGAAAAAATATTTTAATTTTACTTTAATGTCTTTTACGAGGGTTATTCCAAAAGTAAGTTTGAGCAAAAAAAAATCAAAATTCAAATTTTTTTCCAAAACAATAGTTTTATTTATATTCCTCACATCTTTCTCTATTTTTCTTCATAATTTCCATGCTTTTTTAAAAATTTGTCACATCACTCCACAAGCTTTTGAATGCCTAAGTTGTGGAAATCGGCCGCCTGCGATGATAACCACTCTTTAAATACTTCTTTCACTTTCACTTAGTCGAAGCGCCAGTTGCCGCCAAGAAACTGCTTTAGGTAGCGGAACACGTGGAAATCACTTGGCGCCAAATCCGGAATGAACGGAGGGTCGTTGAATTTCTTCGTTAACCGTATTGACCGAATCGTCTGAAGTCACTGATCGTCAGCCAGGGTTGTGTTTAATGAAGCACATTTTCCCGTCCATCATTAAGAGCTCGCATCCGCTTGTGCACTTCACTGTCACTCATTATGTTAGGACCGTAAACTTCAGTAACTTGCCGATGAATTTCTGACGCTGAATTGTTTCTTGCAGACAAAAACCGTATCGCTGCCCTTATTCCACAATCGGCCGGCTGATCATTTGTCCTAAAAATTCTGAATTGACACCATGCACAGTAGGCCGGCCCTTATTTTTGAGAATTGAGAAAAGTTATGTTTTCCTAGTCTCAAAATGGTCCAAATGAGGTTCATATTCACGTGTTAAAATTTGGTTACTTTAAAATAACGGCAACCCGTGCCCCAAGGGCCCTAAGTACTGAGGACCCTCAATTGAGTTTTTTGGAGCAGAAAAGGTGCTTTCCCTATGTAAAACGTAAAAGTGAAGATTTTTAGGGCCAATTTTCTGTTTGTTTTGATCTATTTCTAAGCGTTTAGGAGATATCGTCCGTCGTAATGTAATCCCCCCCAGGGTGCCTCCCCGCACCGCGGCACCACTGAGGTACGGCCCACACCACTTACTATAGACTTCCCCTCAACCCCCTCCCCTCCCTCGGCAAAGACTTTGCTCACACTGGCAAGATCTAGCCTCTGAAGAAATTTGCTTACCTTAGAAAGAATTTAATTGCAATAACAATACTTCCAATCCAAGAGATCAATTTATTTTCACTCTGTCCATGAATTTCGGTACATTAACCAAAATAAAATACATTTTCATTGTATTTCTTATTCTTCTGACACTGATAGGAGCGGAGAACCACACCTTTTACTTTCTTCTTGAATATATTGAAATCTATTCCACCACTAACTGCATTTCTTTTTCCTCTCTTTATTTGCGTAAGAACTTATTTCTTCAGCCCAAGTACATTTATCCGAGAGATTAACTGCACTTTCCCCGTCGTGCGTCAAAAATTCAATGGTACCGCTCCTTGCAATTTCAAACAAGTCATCAAGTTTTCTTACGAAAGATTCTCTTCTCTTCATCTCTACTGTAGTTCGCGGTCTCTTTATATCGTTGAACGTTCATCCATTCTTTGCGTAATTTTTCTAACTTTTAAATCGCCTTATTTACCGTAATAACAGGAATTCTAGTTTTGTACCATGGATGAGACGCATTTCTCAAGGTTTTTCTCGCACTAAGTCTTACAAATTTCGAACCCATTAGGTGATAGAGAAAACACACAGTACTTCTCTCACTGTAGGTAAATTTGAGCCGAGTATTTCTTCACTTTCTTTTCCTACCAGTTCAATGCCTGTATTTAGTCTTGATTACACTCTTTCCTTGTTGGTCTATTCTTAAAATGAGCATCACGTTCATGATAAAGTATTCATTTCGCCACTTTTCTCCTTACATCCTTAAAAACTTAGCACTTTCTATCCTTTGCACACTATACACAAGAACTCTCTCTCTCTCCACAGTGATCTACATCCGTGAACTGACAACCTCGTTTCGTCTTCCTTGGATATTTCTATCTACTGTTGGAGCCCTGGAAGCCCTGCTCATTCCCTTCATTCCTTTATAATTCATAGACACAATTGTATCACATGCTTATAATATTTTTTGTACATAACAGAGCACTTTGGAACAAAGCCTGCTGGAATGGTTCGCGGCCATATGGCGGCAAAAAACCAAGGTTTAAGGGGTCAGTACCTAGTACATAGGACGGCGTTGAAGGGTTAAAATTGACATTATAGGCTTTAACAACATTAATCATGACATCAGAGGAACAACCTATTCAATACTGCACCACTAGCATGTAAATCTTGTCATCAGGAGCAAAGTCTTTTCCAAGGGAGGGGAGGGAGTAGAGGGGAAGTGGTGCGGGCCGTACCTCAGTGGTGCCGCGGTGCGGGGAGGCACCCTGGGGGGGATTACATTACGACGGACGATATCTCCTAAACGCTTAGAGATAGATCAAAACAAACAGAAAATTGGCTCTAAAGGACTTTACTTTTACGTTTTACATAGGAATAGCACTTTTTGACCCCAAAAATCTCAATTGAGGGTCCTTAGTACTTAGGGCCCTTGGGGCACGGGTTGCCGTTATTTTAAAGTAACCAAATTTTAACACGTGAATATAGACCTCATTTGGATCATTTGGAGACCAGGAAAACATAACTTTTCGCAATTCTGAAAAATAAGGGCCGCGAATGATTCACGTGACACCAACACAAAAATGCATAAAGTTAACTTCACTAACAACACAATTTGGTATAGATAAGTTAGAAATAAAGGTATTTATTAAAAATGAATGAACTTAATTAATACTTAATGATTTAACTTAATGAAATGATTTAAACAGTAATTCGAATACATAGTACCTAACTTCAAACCACTGAGTATGGATATTTGGTGCAAGCCCATAGAAGCATAAAATTAATGTGACGAGCGAAGAATGGAAGCATAGTAAAAATTATGCATTACTTTTTCGTAATCCCTGGAATTTATAATAATCGCGGGAAAGATATGTCATTATGAATTGAGAGGAGATAAACTGACATGTCACTGTTCTTCTAGAGAGTTGGATTAAGTTATCCAAATTTAAATATCCAACGATGACGTTCTTGAAAAAAGTAATTCACAACACTGACAGCAGATGCAATAAAAATAAATGTGACTTACGTCGCTATTGTACGAGGAAAACAGAAAAACTTACCACCCTTGGAAGGGCAGTCCTTAAATGCGCATTTCTTACGATACTCCAAATTTTTAAGATATATTACTATGCGATAAACGCTGGCAAATGCCGAAATTCATCGATTTCACTATAGAACTCCGGAACAACAACAATAACACAGTTCACATGAGAGGACACGGATGTCACCTTCATTTGTTTTTCTGATAAGACTTCGACCGGAAATATAAATCATTAGAAAAAGACTTTTAGTTATCATAAGGAAAGGCAATATTGCGTAAATTTGAAAGTTATGGCTGAATTAGACATTTAACAGCTATAAATATTATATTTAACAACAACAGTAAGAATAGATGTCGCAAATGCCGGCGGAAAATTTTCTCCTACCCTGTGTAACAGCCATGGTCGAAACTGTTGTCGTCAAAAGCCAACGGGCGCGGTGAAAACCCGAAGAGAATGCAGAGATCAATCATGCGAACAACGCCACGAAAATCTTCGAACCTTCGTTTACGAGGGGAGTTCAAAAAGTAATGCAGCACTTTTTCTCTGAAACGGGCGTTTTTTTTATTCAGTATTCAATTACACCATATAATTACGCATTTTACCTTTTGCGCATTTTACCTTTAATTTTCAATATTATCTCCTCCCAATTCTAAGAGAAGTCCTGTTTTATGCCTGCACGGTACGAAGTAGTCGATGTTGGAGCCAAAGTCGTGCTGCATCAATAACTTCTCCATCACCCCCTTAGCGGCGATTATGAAAAACGCGTTGCACAACGACTTGCCGTGCTCTCGTCCACTATGACTAGGTCACTGTGGACACGCTGCAAGCTCCTACGAGTAACATGGTTTTCCGCTAAAAGAAACTCAATCACCCACCCCCCGTTGCTAGACGCGCACCTCCGTCACAGACGTCATTTTAACAGCCCCGTATGGTGCGGTCACCCAATGCAACAACACGAGCCGAAGCAGGAATGTCTACACAAGAAATGCCATGTCTTTTCAACCAAAATTGGCAGTAAAATGAAATATGTTGCATTACTTTTTGAGTTCACCTCGTAGTTAGTGGTGGGTATTCTAGGATTTTCAAAAACTTCTGCAACGTCCTTTGACACAATGATGTCTTGACATCATTGTGTCTTGAAAGTGCATTGCTAATTTTAGTTTTTCTCTCTTTTGACCTCTATAAGTAATTTTAAATCTTGGACTTACACTCCAGGATGCTGATTGCTAAGTTTGCAAAAATGGCGAATTGGAACATCACCTATTACATCTTCACACTTTTCTTTAAATGACCGGGCGTAAATCGCAGCGCACAATCTCCACATTCTTCCAATGACTAACTGTTTACTTTGGCTGCCACGCAGCGTGATACATAAAAAGCCGGACAGCGCGTGTCGTTGCCACAATTCCATCCGTCCGGCCGTCCATGAAGAAGGCGTGGTTCGACCCTCGCCCGTGCTCAGGCTCTGCGCTGGACGTCTGCGGCAGCGAATACTGTCCGATTCGCTGCTTTCGATTCTTAATTCTGATCGAATCAGAGCGAGCGAAACGCTTCCATTTACACGTGAAACCGCCGCACAGTGGAATGTAGAGAGAGTTTTTAGATAAAGATATTGGATTACAATTTTGAAATGGATCTGCCCAAATGGATTTTGCTATGTATACTTTTTTAATATCCAGAAGAATAGTAGTGTTGATCATTGTCGTATAATACTAATTTCCAAATATATTCTTTTGGAATCAAATACAATCAAGCAAATGCGAATGCACTCATAGCTCATTCTCAAGTCATAAATCAAAGTTTGTCCAAAAATAAATAATATTGATTAAAACGCTTGAAAATATTTAAATCACTTTTATATCTGATTCGTAATTCGTATTTACGAACGCGGGAGTTAAGAGTACCTCAAAGGGTTCCTCTTTTTATCTATTTTAATCACAGACACATCTCAACATACCGCTGCATATTAATTTCCGATGGAAATTCTTTGATAAGTAGGGGAGACCGGGGCACGTTGGCCATAGGGGCAGGATGGCCCAGTCCAGTTAATTCATACAATAGACACTGAATCGTGCTAAGAATCTATCAGAAGGTTGGTAGCACTCTTCCCCTTTCTCCACAACACTATTATGACTGGCGGAGCAGTTTTTGACAAGTTGTAGTGATTAATTGTATTTGCACGTGTTTCAGTAAAATTCTACTCCCAGGTTAAATATGTGTTATTTAAGTTATGTTCAATTTGGGCGCAATAGTTGAGTACTATAATTAAAGGTCATAGTTTAAGGATAATTTCTGTGTTGCATGCAATGTAATTTGCTTCAGTGAGTTTTGTAACGAATAGAATATATTGTAAACATGGCGATGGGGCAGGTGGGCCCAGCGACGACGGGGCACGTTGGCCACCCCGGCCAACATGCCCCGTCCTAAGCATTTCTTCGTCAAAAATGGCCTAATTTTGAATAGACGGTCACCTCCATCATCAATTGAGCTGTTATTCAGGTGTAAATGACTTAATATTGTTTCAAATCGGTTACAATGCATGCTTGCCAACAAGAGTGTGGGGAAGTACCTTTTGTTAAGTAGTGTTACCTTTTTGGACCAACACATACGTTTATTAGGGTATTTATCGTAGCATGACATTAGCATTACATGTCATATTACCTTACTTTATCATGTCATACGTTCCTCCTTCTCCAAAGCTAGATTTACATTTTTCTGGCTAGCATATATGTCACTGTTTATGCAAATGTGCTTAAGCAGTTCATCCGAGAAAAATGAAAAAAAGTCGAGTGGACTTACGCATTTGATTACCTCTTCAGTAGGAAGAATTGGATTACAATTTAAACAGTTCGAAAGCTGTATCACCCCTTCCTCACTTACATGGATTATTTTCTGTTACATTTGAGGGTAAGCTTGCATTAACAATCAACTCCAGAGGTGCCGCTGGGTCTGCGATTAGTCGTCTTTGGGATCGTTGGGTTGCGTCTGAACTGATTAGACACAAAGACTCAATTAAATTCACAGAGGCTACTAAAATATAAGCGCAGTGGTGAATACAGACATCTATTTGAACGTAACATAGTATCGCAATGTAACACATGTCAACTGGAGCTAAAAAAAATAAAATACGCGCGTCCGATATAGGAAGATGAAGATTCACTGTGCCTATAGTGAGCCTTTTTCGACGGTCAGCCAGGAGCACAATGTATTTAGCGCACAAATTGCAAGCGTTGTGCTCATTAGACATGTGTGAACAATGAAATCCGCGTACTATTTCACAAGAGCAATAATTTTGCTGATCCTTTGTATCTGGACAGTCACAAAAGTCAACTGGTTTGTATTAGCACGCCAGAAATCCTAATAATTTAAAGCTTTCCCGTTGGTTTATTAAAATGGTTACATATATTGAAATATATTTCTTTGTAACTATTAGTTTTACTTTGATATCCTAAAATCATACTAGTTCAGCTTATCAAAAAATACATGGGCCAACGTGCCCCAGCCGCTGAGCCAACTTGCCCCGATGCAGGGGCAGATTGGCCCTCCTGTCATATGCCCAGTATTTATTTTTTTTAAATTTATAACTCATATATCAAGTTTAATTATTTCCATCCAGATTTAGAAAGACTGTTCTATAATTTAGCAATCATTTTATAAAGTTAACTATGCATAAATAAAAAAATATTTTAAAATGTAAAAAAGTCGGGCCAACGTGCCCCGGTCTCCCCTACGTAAGAATTTTATAATATTTATTGTCAGGCATTTCGTACTTTCCCGAAAAATATTAATGGTGGGAAAACATTTTTCATCGGTACAAGTAAGTCGTATATTCAGGCCCCTTTAGATTACAGAATTCATATAATTTTTATGATCCTGATAATGTCGCTTAGCTAATGTTCTACAAATATTAATTTTTCGTGGGAAATACAATCATAAATAATTTCCACAAAGTGAAGCCTCATTTTGTTACACATGATGCTATAGAAACGTGCATATCAGTTTCTTTTTTTCAATTATTTCTCAGGTTTAAATATAAATTAATCACGTCCTGCATTTTATCATGTGATTTGGTTTTTATGGCCTTACTTTCGAGGTCATCCTTTGGTAGATTAAAGCTAATTTAACCAGCATAATATGAGTCCAGCAAATATCATACTACTTTTCATTACCATAGGATTGTCTTTCTTACATTACGCATAAATAGGTTCTCTTTTGGTGTTTCCGATTGCAACTAATTCGCTTGCAAGCTGTATGCTTTGCAAAGAAGTTGATCTCAAGCTTCCGTGATGATTATTGTTGCTCAAATGGTCCCTTCTATGAGTACAGCTATCATTCGAATGACTGGAAAGAGAAGCGATGCCCTCATTTATAACAGCTTTTCATAGCGACCCTCTCTCGTTGGAGCATTCGGATGCTGCAGCTGATCAGTCGTGTTTCATTGGCGCCAATCCCATCCTTATTTAAGTATACCGGGACTAGCCACGGTGAAAACTTTTTACGGAGTCACCCGTAATGCACAAATATTGCGAAACATCCACAGAGAAAAATCATTCGCCTTGACCGGGATCCCGGGATTTTTCCTCTGTGGATTTTTCGCCCAATCCCATCCGTTTCCCCCTCGTTGCATATCGTATTGCACGCGTCGGTTGTTCGACAAGTGGACTCAGCTGTCGAATTCCTCTTCGGCGAAAGTCCAAGCAGAATGGCACCAAAGGGATATGCCTCGCAAATGGCATCGGAATAAGTGAATGCACAGAGGACTAAAGGCGCTGATGCTCGATATTCATTTAGCCATGGTGGTCACTATGCAATTAGCAAACATTTGTAATATAATGTTTATGCTGGCGTAGTTTTTTGTCTGTGTAGATTGCAATAATTTTCAACACTCGATGATAATGGTTGCTCTTCAGAGAAAAGGACTGGCAGAGGTGAGAAAGGCCGAGATGAAAGATCATACGCCGGTATTGCCCCTGAAGTCTAACTTGGGTCATGGATGAACGTAACTAGAGACAAAAACAAAGAAGAAAGGAAGAAAAGATACTCATTGTTATAGGACCCTTGTCCTCTAAGAAGAAATACAAAATCATAGAGTAGATTTAAATATAGAATTAATGAACATTGTGAGCGATAAACTAACAGGAAAATATAGCAAAAGAGTTCCATTTTACAAAGAAATGATATCATGGCAGAATAGACGAAAAGAATGATATTGGGCCCGAGTGCGAGTATGGAGAGGGAGGAATCCTTCCGCTCGCACACGGAAGATAATGAAAGAGAATAGGGAAAGGCGGTGATTGACTACTTGGAGTGGTTAATGCACTCGTTAAAAGTGTCCCCCTGACATAATCGGAAATCGGGAAATGACAGGAAAGGAGTTCAAATGATGAGGTTGTGAAGGAAGCGAAGCGAGGAGGAATTCAGTGTAGGCACAACCCAAAAACAACAGAAAGAAACTACGGATCGGGCTCACTCGAATATGCCCTGATGGTACATAAGAATGCTTCCGGCCCTCTGCAGGTCGCCCTCTCACATCTCATACTCAACTGCCTCCGGCGCGGCCGGCCGGCCCTTTCCCCGTTCACACCACGTGGCTACCGATCACGTTCGGAACTACTCGCGCGTTTACACGTCATCGTAACTCAGTGCTGCCCTCATTGTGAAATTTTGTCAGCTAAAAACTGACGACGAGGCTACGTGAGGAAATTGCAATCCAGGAAATCAAGTAGGAAAGGAATATTGACGATTTTATGTTCTAAAACTTAAACTAAACCAAACTATTCGTTAAAATTTAAAGAATGCAGGATTAATGAGGAGAATCTGTCCAAAATTTAACAATATTCATTCTCTAAGGACACATAATGAAATCGCTCTAGCACGTTCCAAATTATGATATACCCTGTTGTTAACTGGTTACCTTATTATAATACAGACTCAATCCGGCTTCAACGTGTCCAAAATAAATGTATAAAATTTATTAATTAAAAATTAGGAATCTCAATGTCTGATTACAATACTTCATATCTTATATCCCTTGTAAATTTACAACCCTTACACGACAGAAAAGCTTCCAATGCTCCTCAACTGTCATTTTACATATCCACTATCCTAACCAATTTTCATGCAGTGTTATACTACCCAACAAGAGCTAGAACAGGCACTCACGGATGTCAATGAACGCTTTATATTTTATGACGAAACAGATGATTTTCAAACGTATAATCATTTAAAATATGCACTGAATTAGGCAAAAGGTGGGAATTTTGCGATGTCTGTCAAAAATTATATCAGGTAGACCAAGCCTTACCGCATGAATACACTAATGAACACAGACGTAGTGCAGTGGCTCAGTTAAGTAGGGGTTTCATCGAAGTAGAATCAGCAATTGGATCCTGTGTACAACATTTTGGATTACTTCGGTTGATGAAGACGTCAGACGTGACGTAGTTTCCTTTTTGAATAATATAAAGGTACAAAATACATTAAAAAATTGAATCAGATAATAAAAATAGTTCATAAAAGGTCAAACTTATATGTCAATTAAAGAAGGACGAGGGAGATAAAATGGAAGCTTCTTTCAAAACACAAAATCGACGCGTTTTCGTCTCTGATGCTATTGAAGAAATTATAGACGAGGCTTTTTCAAATCTTCTAAAAGAAAAGCCCGAATTTCAAGCTAAAGGGTCAGGATGGACTTGAGATCACGTAATAGGATATGAAATGCGTATTAGCAAATATAAACCATTAAGAGTTTCCAGTTACATTCCACTTTCAGCCAAAATCGCCGATCGAAAAATGCTATAATAAATGTTAAAAACAACGTTCATTACTGCCTCAAGTACGCTGTCTTTTCAAAGAATGTCCCACGTCCCGATTGGATTTCAAATTTCAACACCCATCAGTCTCACAAATCAACGACTGCGATGGTATTTCGTATCCCGCTAACTGAAATATATTCCGAAATTCGGAGTGGTGTCAAAAATTTTTCAATTAACGTATTTGGTTTGCGTTATAAAAACACCGTTTTTCCCATATCATTTTTAGATCAAGAGCTCGAGGATCATCGCGACCTCCTTTACATTTCAAATGAGACTACTGCACACTATTGTTGGAAAAAGAATTTCAATTAGAGCTCAGATAACAAGACAGCATCACATCATACACATTTACACTGCATTACTCATTACCATAACGAAGGAAAACTAGAAGCTCACAAAGAGCTATGTCGAGGCACGGGTGAGCCCGCCAAAATAATTAGGCCTAGCGAAGGAGACCTAATTGTAAAATTCTCTCATATTAATCATTTATTTAGAGTACTGTTTGTGATTTACGCGGATTTTTAATGCCTCCTCGAGAATATTTCTTCTTGCGAATCAAATCCACAAGCCTCTTTCACACACAAGATATAAAAAAATATGATTACACCTGAGGGGTGTTTGGAACCCAAATTATATAGAGGATAGACGAGAGGCGTGTTTTCATCGAATTCACGACAGAGGAAGCGCTAAAAGTATTTTCACTAAAAAAATACAATTCCAATCACATCCCTGAGTGCTTAGGAGGAAATAGAGTTCGAAAGTGCTACTGTTTGTCACATTTGTGAGAAAGAGTTGTGTAATGAGAGGGTTGGGGACCATGATCATTTGACGGGGAAATATCGTGGTCCAATCCTATGATGTGCGCTTTATTGTTCACGAATTGAAATACGACGACCGGCAAATATTTGTTCTTCCAAATTCAGAAGAAAAGTATATTTCTTTCGGAAAATCTATCGTAGAAAATTTTAGCATACGATTTCTTGATACCTATCGCTTCATGGCAGCATAATTGGACTCGGTGTTTACGAATTTGAAAGAGCTAAAATTTACGTGGAAACTATTTGGTGAAAAAAACACATTTAGTTACACGAAAGGGAGTGTATCCCTATGAATACACCTATCCATGCGATAAGCTCGATTAAAATCATTTACCTTAAAAATTAAACTTTTCAGTTGACTTACACAGGAAAATATTTCAAACGAAGATTATGAACATTCAGGCAATATGTGGAATACCTTCAACTGTGAAACTCTTGGTGAATATAGCGATGTGTATCTGAAAAGCGATGTAACACTTTTAGCGTTTTTTTGAAAATTTTCGCAACGAGTGCTGCAATGTTTACAAATTAGATCCCGTATAGTATTATACTGCTCCACCTTTGATGCAATTTTGAAATACCCGAGAATGGAATTGGAATTGTTGACGGGCTATGATATGTTGTTGATGTTCGAGAAGGGAATTCGAGGTGGAATTACACAGTGTTGTAAGAGATATTGTAAAGGCAACAACAAGTATATGGATATTTATGAAACCGTAGAAAATACGAATTACGTGACATATTTGGACGCAAACAATCTGTACGGCTGGTCCTAGACCACTACCATACTCAAATTTTTAAATGGCTCTCATCGCAGGAAATTGAAAATCTAAATATGGAAAACATTTAAGATGAAAGTGAAGTTAGATATACACTTGAAGTAGACCTCCATTATCCATAAAACCTCCATGACTTGCAATCTGATTTTCCTCTGTGCCTTGAAAATAAAATTCCAACCGGTGTCAAACCCAAAAACTGTTGACAACTCTTTGTGACAAGGCAAATTATATTATTCACTACGTTAATCTGTAACAGGCTCCTTCGCGAAGTCTTGTTCAAAAGGTACACAGAGTCATCAAGTTTAATCAATATCTATGGTTGAAACCATTAATTGACCTTAATACTAACAGTAGAAAAGTGGTAACTAATGATTTTGAAAAGGTTTTCTGGAAATTGATGTTAAATTCACTTTTCGGTCGTACTTTGATTAACGTACGCAAACACATCCATATTTAATTAGTATCTATCGTAAAAAGAATGGAGAAACTAATCAATAAATCTCAGTTCATGGATAGGACAATTTTTCATGTGTCTCTTGCCGGTGGTTATTTAAGAAACTCTTCATCATTTTAAAATTTCCATTTACATTGATTTTTGCGTTCTAGACCTTAGCAAAACGCTAATGTATGATTTTCACTATCGAACAAAGCTATCTTAAAGCAACAAAAAAGTTATCTATCTAACATTAACATGGATAATCTTACCTATGACATATAAACTATCGACATTTAAAGTGATATTAATATGGGTAGGGTAATGAGTAGATATCAACTGAAAATAAGCACGAAGAAAACCAAGATCTTAGTATGCAGCAGAAGAGAAGAAGTCAAGACCAACATTAAAATAGGGAGGCAAAAACTGATAGAAGTGGATGAATTCTGTTATTTGGGAAGCAAGATAACTAGTGACGGGAGAAGCAAGAAAGAAATTATCAGCAGAATAGCCCAGGCGAAGAGAGCATTCCACCAAAAGAGAGACCTGCTTACAGCGGGAAACTTAAATATGGATGTAAAGAAACAATTTATAAGAACCTACATCTGGAGTATGCTCCTATACGGAAGTGAGGCATGGACAATGACCGCAGCGGAGAAAGCAAGGATAGAGGCCATTGAAATGTGGTGCTACAGAAGAATGATGAAAATCAAATGGATCGACCGAGTTAGTAACGAGGAAGTCCTAAGAAGTGTAGGAGAGAAGAGAAGCCTCATGAAAACCTTAATAAGAAGACGGAACAACCTTATAGGCCACATCTTGAGACATGATGGCCTGATGAAGACAATCGTCGAAGGACAGGTGGAAGGCAAGAATGGAAAAGGAAGACCTCGAGCAAAATATATAGAACAAGTAAAGAGAGATGTGAAAGAGAAGAAATACGTAGGAGTGAAAAGATTAGCTGATAGGAGAACTGAGTGGAGAGCTGCGTCAAACCAATCCTAGGATTGTTGACCAGTGATGATGATGATGATGATGTTAGAAAACCTTGATGCATTCGATACGTCAAATTAATCAAAAAATCATACTTTCTATTTTGAAAAAAACAAGAAAGTCGATCACGACGTCATTCTGGAAAAAACCTTTTACATGCATCTGCGCGGGACCCTCCGGTTGTGGAAAAACCACATTTTTTACGCAGTTCTTGGAAAATTTGGCTTATATGGTAAATATTCCAATAGATGAAATAGTATGGTGCTTTGCTCCAGAAAGTGAGCCTAAATTTAGAATACCCATTCAATTTCGATTTGAATTATCCCCATTCGAAGAATTCAGTGGTATACCAACGTTGTATGTGATTTATGATTTAAAGAGTTGGGAGGCTACAGCAAATACGTGTGCAAATTATTCACCAGAGGAAACCATCACTTAAACGTTTCCGTTTTCCTTATTACGCAGAATATTGTCTATCAGAGCCCGAAGGCGAGAAATATTTCCTTCAATTCCAAGTATATTGTAGCTTTTAAAAACCCTAGAGGTAAGTTGCAATTAGATCAGTTGGCTTAACAGTTTTTCCGAAAAAATCGGGAGAATTGGAGAGGGTATATAAACAGGTTACGCAAGAACCACTTGGTTATTTAATTCTAGACCTTGATCAGGACACAGACGAAAGGTTCCGGTTTAGAACGAAATTTTTTACCCAAGATCGTCATATACATTCCCCAACACGATGAAGTGACGAAACAACAACAACCATTTGCTCCACGTCTTGAAATAAGCTAAACCTAAACTGCGTACAGCTAAATTGAATAGCTCGGACGTGGAGTTTATTAAAGCTATTTGTGATTGTTGTGTGAGTACGCTCAACGGAAATCATAAGATAGATGATAGGTAAAAATTAAAACTATCAGAGCAACGTAACACTTTCGGAAAGTTGGCTGAGCGGGAAACGAGTGTAAAGAGATGACGTGCGATTCTCGTGCAGAAAGGTGTTTTTTTGCCATTATCACTAGGATGGATTTAAAATGGTGCAATCGGTAGCCTGCTGAATAATGAGTCCGCAAAATGCTCGAGGTGATTTCCGAAGTCTTTGATCGAAGTCATGCAAAGACAAGGTAGAGTACGTTGGACAAGGAAATGAAAGGTGTGTTGGCGAGGAAATGACTCAAGGATATTGGCAAGTGGCATTTGTATTAAAGAATACTCGATAAATATCTTGGCTCAGGACTTAAACACCGTTACAATATATATTCAAAGTTCCTATCTCTGATCAAAGCTTCTTCATTTCACGTTACCAACGTGTATTGATTGACGGTATCTCATCCTTTTATTTACGAGTTAAATCTGGTGTACCGCAGGGAAGCGTCCTCGGTCCCCTCCTATTCGTACTCTTCATAGACGATATTACTGATGGCATTAGCCCTTTTGGCTGCAATGTTCTGCTGTACGCGGACGATTGCAAGATTTTCAAAAGGCGGATCGCCCCACCAACTCACATTCCCTTCAATCTGCTCTCAATTTTATCTCCGAATGCTGCTCCACTTGGCTGATGCGGGTCACCCCTCAAAATCGGCGTTGTTGACATTCACGTTAAAAACAATCACCTGAAACACTCTTACAACCTTTTAAATAAGCCTATCCCTCTTGTAACCTCCCACTGCAACCTAGGTGTGATATTCGATGATAAATTAAAATTTCAGGATCATATTTAGATGATCGTGATGCCTGCCCCACTACTCTAATCTTGTTCAACGGTCCTGTAAACTTCTTTCTTGCTGTTGTCCGCCATCGAATCCCCACACTCAGATATTACGCCCGTGAATACTTACTTCAAAAATCCCTTCCGTGGACCTCTTCTCCTCTGACACTAGCTACAAAGCCACCTTAAAACACCATCTGAATAATTCACTATTGTCTAATCTATAGTGCCCCTTCTTTTGTTTAATAATTTTGTTTTCTGTTAGTTTTTATTTATTGCGTTATTGTTTGCTATCTTTCAGGTATTTAAGTAACGGCCAATTTAAAATGTTTTGTGAGGTTTTTGGTGGTGAAATAAATAAATAAATAAAACTTAAGCCCTTACCCCCTTGACAAGGAGACGGAACGACCTAATCTGCCATATCTTAAGACATGACGGCCTAATGAAGACAATCATCGAGTGACAAACGGATGAATAGAAGAGAAAGATCGCGAACAAAATATATATGGAGCTGGTGAGGAGTGTTGCGAAAGCCTTACTCTGTGTGTGCGAAAGATTTGCCGACTTGGAGAGATTTGAGTGGAGAGCTGCCTGACACCAGTCTAGGTATTGACGACCATTGATGGAGCTCCCTACAACAAGCCTTTCAATATTGTATTCAAATAAATCCTCAGTTTACATTTTATTTTTTCGTGAATAGAAAATTAAATTTGGTAGTCTGCCGACAGCTATGCGGTTTCCATATTGGACAAATGCAGGACGTGGGATTAATAAATGCAGTGTTGAATAATAATTGGATGACCAGGAGTTGTTTAATCAGAGGCGACATGAGGTCGCTTCTAATTCAATTGAATTCCAAATAACTCGGTGAGTTTTTCTTCTTTTGAGATCGATGCATTCGATGTTTTCTTTCTTGGGCCACAGTAAATTGTTCCATGTTCAACTGCTTTCCAGCAAATTACCCTCGGCGTTATTCATCGCATAATTGGCGTCTGCGCATTACATATCAATTCGCACTCATGTAACAAGTTTCAATCTGCACTCGTCGAATGACAAACCACTTATATCGATCATTGATATATTTGTCTCAAAGGTGTCGTGTGTGATCATAAATATTCTATTTTGATGATCATCTTTAAAAGCCTTTAAACGTGTATCCCCAGCGTTCCCCATGTTGTAATTAAATTTTGGCCAAAAGTCGAAATATTCTTTATATATTGCATGTAATTGGTTTTACTTCTTTATGTCAAAAAATTATGAAATCCAGCACTCTAATTTTTTCATTGATTTTTATGTGACTTCGAAGATGAAGAAGAATGACATCTTCTTTTCTCAAAAACTTACAATTTTTGAATTAGTCTAATTTTGTTTTTTATTTCAATTTATGTATCACATATCTCAAATTATTTTTTCACAAAAGGATAAAGATCATGATAATCAATAAACATCACACTGTAGTATAAGACACGGTCTCAGGCGTTACTTTGTGGAATTGCTTCATGTTGAATGAAATAAAATACCTATGTTTTATTCCACACTTTATTTTAAATCGTACGACCGGTTTCAACACTAACAAGGGGAGACCACGAAACTTGCTCCTCCTTTTTCAATGCCGTATTTTTTATGGCCTTCGGAATGGTGAACACATCCCTGAACTAGTAGTGGTTCCGTTGAATGGGCCTTCGTTTGGCTGTAATTAATTAATTTTCATTTCATTGGTGTAATTTTGAACCCAGGATTTTACATTGTATTGACAAGGGGAGAAAAATGGACTTTTTGGAACAGTTTGAAATTGTGAATTGCCCCACTAAACTTTGTAATGACCATATGTTCCCCTCCCAGTCACCTTTACTTAACGTCACACTACCACCCCCCTACGACCCTCAACCTTGATTCCCTCATGTCTTTTAAACCTTTTGAGAGCCCCTCCCCCTTTTGTTCCTTGTCGTTTATCCCATGCAAGCCAGCCCAAGGCCTCCCCCACTCCTTTCTTCAAAAATCAGCTTTACCCGCCATCAATGTTCCTTCCCACCCACCTTCCTTCCCCCCTTTTTTGATCCTCCCCCTTCCACCCACGTTTACCTATTTAAGAGCGTACCACCCATCTAATTGTACCTGATGATAACACTAAGTGTTGAAACTGGTCGTACGATTTAAAATAAAGTGTGGAATAAAACATAGGTATTTTATTTCATTCATCACACTGTAGGATGAATGAAGTATAATAATTGATAATTGCAGCAAGCCGTAAGGAATAAAAAGGCTATAATTTTCCTAAATCAGTGAATTGCAATAAATAAAATAATGCCCTTACCAAATTAATTCGGAAAGTAATCGACAATAAGAGAAAAAATAATTATTATACTGCGCACCAAGGCCCTTCTAAGCCCATTTTCCTCGCTGAAACCCTAAGAAACTGCATGGTCACTGTTTTCTTGCCATTAATATCTAGTTTATTGTCGTGGCACCAACATGGACTTAGGGATATTGCATTAAAATGGGAAATATGCACACTTTTTTGAATCATTATAATATGAAGGTCCCAACCTCAAATGTTCTCGCCGAAAATCTGGCGGTTTAATAATGTTTTTAGCTGAGTTATGAGTCTTTAAAAATTAATCTTCATTGGCTACTTGAAAACGCGACATCATCGGAGCGTGACACCCCGGGACGGTATCCACTGATGAATGACAGAGGAACTGGATAGAAAATCGGTCAATGCAGGGGCCCAAACGCAATTTTGGCGAAAATAATTTTGCTATTTTTGCTTCGACATCTTGAATTCAAGGCTCTACCGCTCTACTCTTAGCAAAGTGAATGATTAGAGATGCGTGAAAATCGCAAATGCCTTAAATAGATGCGATGTGCGCAAATAAATGCGACGTATAGATGCGATGGCTGGACTTTTATGATATTTTACGCAAATTTGCCTTTTCGACGGCAAAATTCGTACATTTGGTGCCAAGCGCCGTTTAAATGCTCTGCCGACACTCACCGCTTGAAGCATGTGAGCGACTGGCCAGCTGCTAGTTGGCTGGGACTCTACGTGGCCGCGAACTACAAGTGGGTGCGGGCAAGCTACACCTCCGCCATTATGTGTATTATTCCTTAATTTATTATTGTTCTACAACATAATTATTTAAAATATACTGTATTTTGACATATAACTGTGTTTCACAACATTTTATCGTTATCTACCTCATTTTTTAATTTTTTAATAGCATTCCATCGATTAAGGTAGGTTTTAACGGAGTACTAAAGAAGTGATCTGGGAGCCACCCTATCCTTCCAGCACTGCCTTCTTCAATTCACTGTAAGGCCTACTCCCTTTCAATCTATCTAAAAATCCTATTCTTTTCCTTCCCCTCCCTCGTTTCCCTAACATTCTACCCTCTAACACCTTTTTTCTAAGATATCTATCTTCCCTTTATCCATTTCCCTTTTGATATTTTCTAACTTCCCCGCCTTCATCATAGTCCTCACATTCCACGTCTCTACCTTTATAACCGATTTATTCTTCTCCATCTTCTTGGAATTCATTTCTTCCTTCTTCATTGCTGCTGCTGCTGATGATGATGATAAGTCTCTGCAAGGATTTCGCATGTTGACGACCCCGAGGACCTTGCCGACCTCGCTGCCGAGCCCGACACCCGCCCTTTGCGGACGGGTCCCGGGCGATATGATTCCGAGGCTCATTTGGTTGTACTCCATGTTTTCAGGGAAGAGATAGTTGGTAGGGTTTCCCACTTCCATTCCAACAGTGTTTTTCACGTGACACCATCACGTGGACTACATTTCGTCTGGCTCCTACCCTTCGACCTATCTGGCATGGGTGGCCCTACCGGGAATAATTTAGAATTAATCCCGCCAGTGCAGCTCTAGGGGTCGAAGGAACGCGCAAGCCTTTCCACCGCGACACGGTTGTAGACCACGAGAAAGGAAATGAAAAATAGACGCTACAAAATGCGATAAACTGTTATTGAAAGTGCGATAAAATAAAAATGAAAGTGCGATTTTCACGTATCTCTATGAATGGTGTACCGTCCGATGACGTCAGAAGGCGTATCAGGTGACTTCAAGCGATATTCGAGCTCTCTTTTAATTAGCATTTATTGGCGTTTGTGGAGTACTAGGAGAGTTTTGGTTTATATATTTGGACTCGTGAGAAAATTCTCTATTCAGTGAGACTATAGCTAGCATGATGAACAAATTTCATGCATGTTCCCCATTGAGCTGATAGTTTTCCTTTGTCCTGTCAATGATAACAATATTAATATTAATAAAATTGATATTAAAATATTGATTGATACAAAGTAACTCCTTAAAAAATCAAATACATGGGCTAACAATTTCTTCTATAATAAATAAAAATATTCGATGCTGAATAAGTCATTAGTAGCTATGTATATTACCGCCAACACAAGAACCGTTCAATTAAATGGAAGGGTAAAAGTATGGGCTCAGAGAGAATTATGGACGACACCTCAATGACCCCAGTCAACCATATCTTGACAAAAATTCTTCAAACAAATGGTTGTAATTGGTTGAACTTTGTGGAGAAACTGAAGAATGAATGTAATGAAGGGTTCGTGAGCTATACAAGACCAGGTTATCCCTTATAAAAATTATGGTAAATACATACCGAGTATTAAAAGCACAACATATGATAAATATAGAAGATTTTTTTCTGGTACAAGAAAAAATTCAAAACATCCTATCTGGCTGTTAGATGTTAGCTAATACTCAATATCTAATAATCAAGTCACAAAAATTATTCACCAAAATACGCTGATCAATAGATTTCAAGACCCCCAAACTATGAATACCACCCCGAAACTGTGCTTACAAAACGGTTCATACGAACTGCAACATATCGATTTGTTGATCCAAACAGATAAAACCACCGTCAATATAATGTTGATTGACGAGAAAAATAGAACTTGTTATACAGCTGATATTGCTGTACCTCTCTCAAATAACATCAAAAAGATAATAGCCGAAAAAATAGTACCAAGTACGAAGAATTGGCAGCAGAAATAAAAAGAATATGGAAGGTTTTTTTACTCAAATTGTCATCTCTGCTGCCGGTATCATCCCAAAACAAATTGAAAATAGTTTTTAAAAACTCAACCTTCATCCAAAACATTCATCAAAATGCGAAATGTCGTAATAATTTCTAATTGCTATATCACGAGAAAAGTTTTCAATATGATAGATCAGTAAATAGTTACCTCGGTGAGAAACGGCTCTCATTACACAAAATCTCAAGAACTGTGAGTGTAAACGAAAAAAAACTTGGTGAAGAAGAAAACAATGATAATAATAACCCTCTCAGTAGCGAAATGAGGACTCGAGGATCGAAAGAAACGATTTTTCAAGATTCAAACAGCTGCCGTTTAAAAATACGCATTTCCATCCATGCGTTTTAGTATTTTATCGATAGTAATATAGAAAATAAAATGCCCAGAAAAATGAACAAATAGTAAATTTTGCAATTTGTATAAATGTACTGACAAAATCTTAGCGCGAACAATATTTTACTCAAGTTATTTTCGACTCCTCTTCGGAAATGATCGGTCGGATAGCGTCATTTGTCGTTGCTTTCTTTCCCGTAGAGTAGCTTTCCCTTCCCGTCGCGTAAGTCCGTTTCCCAATTTTAATGTCACTCCATTTTAAAGGCGCATGCTGAATGCGCATTTCTGTTGTTCCCGACCGCTTCCTTGCTGTGAGCGCGTGTCACATCCGCGATGTTACGTTTTTTCCGCTGCATTTGCCTTTTTCACTGTATTCCGTATTTCGCGTGTGTCCCTCTGAGCTCTTCTGAAATCGGTAACCACATGAGCGTTCAACGGGTAATTATTCGTAAATCTCCACAAGGTGAGATTATGCCACCAGTTTTCCGCTATGGGTTCGTTAGATATAGCAGCAAGCTTCTTCAGCTGGCTTTTGAAGTGTATTTTTTCGTCTCGCCGTAACTTCCGCTTCAGAGAATCGTGACCTGTGACTCGAGAGACACTTTGAAGCAACGATCATCTGAACAGCATTCAAGACGGAAATGAAAGATAAAATTTTTCCTGCACATGATCACTTGCACCTTGATAGAAACACGATGGAAGTTGAACGATGCTCCTTCAGCCATGAAGACACCTATTTGAAAGAGAGTCGCATTTATATTGTTTATCATAATTGTTTTGGCTGTTTGAAATCGGCAGTGGCGTACTGAAGTGGACCTTGTCTCTCTTCCGCAGACAGCAACTTCGTTCTGGGCAACGCACAGGTGGCGGCCCCCAGTTCGGCCAAGGCGGCGGCCGGCGGGGGGTCCGGTGGTCAGCGGTGGCCCATTGTCTACTGCAGCGACGGCTTCTGCGAGCTCACCGGCTGGGCAAGGGCGCAGATAATGCAGCGAGGGGTGGCGTGTCGCTTCCTACACGGCCCGGAGACATCGGAGGACGGACGCCGGCAGATCGACGCTGCCCTGGCCGCCAAAGCAGAGCTCAAGCTGGAGATCATCTTCTACAAGAAAAACGGTGAGTTAACTCTCATGTAATTAATTCCATTTATGAGCATCTAACCTTCTGATTAAGGGGAAAGGATAGTTCGGGAGAACTCCGCGATAACGGTCCCTGGCATTTAGTTCCGAAAGCGACCGCTGCAGTTTGAATTCGAGGGGAAGTTGACTGGGTGGAAGGGGGTATCGAGAGCGAAGAAAAGCATGATAGGGGAGGAGGTCTGGCATTTATTGTGAGCTCCTCCTTCTGCGGTGTCAGATTTCGGTCCGCTGGCGGTCGGGATCTCGGATGGCCTCGGGAGGCCTCAAGAGTTTTTTGTGCTACAAAAATGTGTTGCGTTGGTAGGTCAGGCCGTCGGTCTGAATCTTTTTCTTTGGGTATTTCCTGCATTGATTTCCTCTTGCTTTCTTCAGGGTCCCAAGGTCTTTCTTCATTCTGCACTTCGGTGAAAGCATCGGTGTATCGTAAATAAAAGACTGCATTATACAATTATTAAATTAGGACGCATGACGAGACTTATTCCACGTCGGTAAGCAATACTGCACAACATAACAGATCGCAACGAGAACGAGAGAAATCGTCTATCAGCAAATTGACTTTCGAAAATTGCTATTTCGTTTTTCTCTATACCGTTTGTTGTAGCAATCCATCACAAAATCCACGTTTATATTACTTCATTAATACGTATTATTGCGCACTTCATTTCTAAATATTTCCTAAGATGGCAACGACAGTATCGTTTTTATTGTGTCAGTATCATGTTTATAAATTACCTCTATTTCGATCGCTTCAACTCCAATGGTGAAACGTTTTCACACGCCTTGTAAACTCCTTGTTATACTAAAAAGTAGGAAAAATTTATTAAAATTCTAAAATAATTACAATGAGTGAATTTCATTAGAGACATAAACGTGTTGATAATTATATTCAATTAAAATTCTTATATAGCTATCAAAACTGAACTCCCCTGAGATCCTGTCAATTTCATTTTTTTCTGAACTATGAAGTCTGTGGTGCTGTCATCGGCTTTAAAATCTCAGTAAGCTGAAGAGTCATGGTATCCTCAATTTTTTATCTCACTCATTTGAAGATACTCGGAGAAAATGAAAGTCGTGCCTCAGCATTTCATCTTATCTGGGAGAAAAAAAATTGAATCGGTTCTTAATTGGTAGAGGGTATTTCGAGGTGGTATTAGTATCTACCTTTGTGTATTGCGATCTTATCACCATGTTGGAGTCCCAAGGCCAGGTCCGGAAACATTTGACCTGCATGTACTTGCAAAACAATGTGGCTCGCGCGGCTGTTAGCTAATAATTATTTCAATGTATAGCATATTATAAGAACTTATGGAGAGAAGGTCATACTTAAATTTGTTATAATTTTAATTAATTTATTAAATTGGTGGTGAAAAAATGTGTCCTAAACAGTTTTGCCACATTTTCGATAATCCGGGAAAAGCCAGTTGCGGGGGCAGGAGGCTGCTGTTGGCCGCACAGCGATATACAGGGATAAATATTTCACCATATTTTATCTCCAGAAGGCCTGTGGGCATGTAGAAAATTAGGGATAAATATTTGAGAGGACTGTGTTGGTTCAAATGAAAAAACATCAACTCCGGTACAATTATTTATTATAACCTCGTACATTCTGGAATAGTTTGCGCAACATAAAGCTCACGTAAAACTCCTTTGATTTTACCATCATATCTTTGGCCCAAAAATGATTTTCTCTTGGTATTCTATTAATTAAAATACCATGAGGATACCACAAATAAAATCACAATATTTTTTATTAGATATTTCTAGCTGTCTGCACTTGGTAGAAATATCTGCTTCTTCTGCGTAGCTTATAATTTCCTACCATTACTTCCATGAAGGTAACTCTTATTTTCAACTTCTTCCTCAGGAGTAATATTTGAACAATTGTAGGGGCACTTGATTTCCACCAAGCCTTCGCCATCAGATATTATCCCATCAGGACTAGCAGCCAAAAAAGTACATTTTAATCAATAAAGACACCTGCGAGCAAAACTTTATTTTCGCTTGATCTCTCATATTCCCTGATGGCAGATTTTTTTTTATTGGCCACCGGTTGCCTAGTTTCCTCTGAAGGAAGGAAAAGAACCATCGCAGTGGGCTAAAATCGAACAAAACTGGCCAAAACCTCAAAAACGATTTTTTGAGCTAGGAAGTTGAAACTTCACATACATATTTTCAAATAAATTGTGCATAAATTGCCAGATTATTTGTTTCCTGAGCCTTCACGTTAACAATATATTTCCGGTCAAAGTTGAACAAATTTAGCGAAAAACGACCGCTCTCGATTTTTTCTGAAAATTACCGATTTTATCCTCGTGCAGTGGTTTTAAGAATAGTTTTATTGGCAAAAATGTTATACCATCTTGATCAAGCCTTCTTTTTATTCCAATTGGAGGGATTGTATAGATTTTGTTTCATCATTAACCATATATATATGTATATAACAAAATGACGGAGCCTGTTTTCAGCCAATTACTTGCATTAACGTAGAGAAAAAGTAGATACTGCCACCGACTTCCGTCGAGTGACTCATACCACGTCGTTTTATGAAGCTTTTAGATTGTGTATCTAACGTAAAATCTTGCACCAACTAGCAACCCTGAATTTTAAATCGTTTTTTCGACCGTACGGTTGACTCTGGTCCTGGCCGGCGGCGGCGGAGAGTACGGCGACGCTGCAAGCGTGTGGATTCGATATGGCAACATTCACTTTTATATCTGGATAAAAGATATAATAGTGATGTAAAATATTCATCAGAAAGTAAAATTAATAAATATTGCTACTATTAATTCTTCTTCTGCAAGAGGTACGCTGAAAGGCTTTCTTTTTCTTAATGCATTCCATATACTACTACTTAGAATGGACTCGCACCGTGTGCTTAACGTTGGGAAACGGATTCTTTTACAAACAAACAAACTCTCTTTCTAATTAAGAGCCGCCCATGATCCATGGTCTCCATTTCCCAGCCTCCCATAACTATTTAAAGGCCTGCCGACGAGGGTCGTTTTAGATCACTGTTAAAGTGTGGAGCCCAACCTTGTTTTTGGTATGGTCTCCTGCAAGCTGTAGAAGTTTCGGAAGGCATATAACCTACATCGAAAAATATATGTTTTCATGGAAATGCATTAAAATTTTAATTCATGCCTTAGGATCAATTTTAAGTATTCGATTAAATTTCCTAAGTATTAACCACAGTCATTATTCTTAATAAACTGCGCTTCTGGCAAAAGCGCTAGTAATAGAAATATTTTACAGAACAAACAGTACATAAACAAACTCAACACAATTTAAACTTATTCCCAACCAAAATACGGCAATCACACTTTTCAGCAATAAAAAAAGGCCCTTTTTTCATTCACTATCTGACGAGTCCTTATTACTTTCACTATCTGAGCTAAAGAATTGTTTTTCATTTTCAAGAACAGATCCAGTACATTTTTCGGCAAGCTGGAAGTTTTATTGAACCGTACAATGTATATATTTTTCTAAACTAAACAGAACTGTGACCTATACATAGAATTTTATTCGATCGCAGTATTCTAAGCATAACTATTTCCGATTCTAGAAATTTTACATCAGACAAGTGTTAAAACATTTTTACACACGTAAATACAGCAACAATTAGAATGAAAAAAGGTTTATCGGACACCAGGTTCAGTTCAACAATGTTTATTGCACGAGAATAACAATACATAAAATATGACAGCAACAATAACAATATATACAAAAATTCTCGTGCAGCCGTTTAGACTTTCGTCTCTTCAGCACTACTGGGGTTGAACACTGGTACGGGAGTGGTATAGGCCCGGCATTTGCCCTAAGGACGGCGGGAAACCCGTAAAACCGCCGTCAGGCCACCACGGTACAATAAACTATGAAGTATCAACGTGCCAAGGATAAAATACGTTAATATGATAACAGAAATATATATATATATATAATTAACAAATATAGTCTTTGCTCTGAATTCACTGGGGGTCCAAATAAATAGTAATAAATAGATAAATAAGTAAATAAATAAATAAATAAATAAATAAATAAATAAAGGGTAGATTGTCTCTACTCCATCACTGGTATCACTTGGGGAGCACTGGGGGGGGGGCGGGGGCACTAGGACACTGTCTTCCTCACTGGGTTGGGGGTTCAGTGTTCTGATGTTCTTCTTTGGCCTCCGTTTCTTGGGTCGCAGAGGGAGTCCTGGGGTGATTGTCAACGTCTCGGGGGCGGGAATCACTGGTGATATGGACGATGACGGAGGCAGTTGAACGTCGGGCAGGAATAGGTGAAGGTGGTCGCTGATGAATCTGGGAGCGGAGTATAGCTTCTGCTTGATGGATCTGGTGACGACTCCGTTCCCAGGAAGCATAATGTCGCCGAAAAGTCGTGGATTGTGCTCTGCGATCCTCCCAGCGGCGTTACTCCTTAGCCGGCATAATCTGTGGAGGAGAGGCTCGATATTAGTGACTTCGTAGACGTGCTTCCTGCTGGTGCGAGGGTGCAACAAGAAGGTTTGACGTAGGACACGCCTTTCAAACGAGGCGTATCTCTGAAGGGAATTGTTGTACGGGAGCACAGCAAGTGCGGCGTACTCCATAACTGGTCTAATGAAAGATTTGTATAGGAGCAGGCCGCACCTCTCTGATACTCCGCGCCCCCTTGCTCTGACTGCGCGGATGAGGTTACTCCTTCTGTTGCATCTCGCCATGATGTCTGCGACATGTTTCCTGAAAGTGAGGTTCTGATCAATTAGGACTCCTAGGTAGGTGGCTGTGGTGGACTGGGAGAACCTTTGGTTCCATAGGGTCACCTGGTGTTGTTGGTAGAATTTCTTCCCTAAGGGCTTGATGATGATTAGCTGCGTCTTCTTCGGATTTGGCCTCACTCTCCAGTCCTTGAACCATTTTTCCAGGCGTGACAGCATGGTCTGCATGTTGTTTACCGCCGTCCGCGGTGTCAGGGCTGTGCTCCATAGGGCAGTGTCGTCGGCATACTGTATTACTTCCACGGTTTTTCTCTGTTTCCTGTCCGTGGGTATGTCGTGGCAGTACAGCGAGAAGAGTAGGGGGGATAGCACGGTTCCCTGAGGTACGCCGGCTTGTAGGGGGAAAGCGGAGGAGAGCTGGGGCCCGACTCTGACCTTCGCGCTTCTGTTTCTGATGAAACAGTTTATCAGCCTCAGGAGGTCCTGCTCCATCCCGGGCAGCTTCTCAAGCTTGTACATAAGCCCGTCGTGCCATACGCTGTCGAAAGCCCTTTCTATGTCCAGGAACAGTGCTGCTGTGTATCTGTTCCTGTTGATCCCTTCTGCTGCTGTGCTGGTGAGGAGAGTGAGGGGGTCCGTGGTGCACCGGTGTGGTCTGAAGCCGTACTGGAGTTGTGGTAGTGCTCCGTTTTCCTCCAGTAGTTTGGTCAGGCGCTGCACGATGATCCTCTCAAACCATTTCCCAATGGTGCTGGTCAGGCTTATCGGCCGGTAATTCTCCGCTTTGGAGCTGTCTTTGCCTGGCTTGGGTATCATGATCATAGTCATTTTCTTCCAAGCCTTGGGGTAGTATCCCAGTGCCAGCGCTGTGTTGAAGATGTTCTTTAGAGGTTGTAGGCACGCTGGTGAGTGCGAGAGGTGTATGGTTTTTATACCATCTTCGCCGGGTGCCTTGTTTTTCCTCGGTTTAGCAGATGCCATGTCCTCCTCGGTGATACTTCTGAGGATGCCAGGTGAGTGGTTTTTGTATAAGTAGCCAAAGTCTTTGTCGAATTGACACCGTCGGGTGCTTGAATAAGAAGACATTCTGATGTGTCACACTCTTGTCTGAGAGAACTTAAAATGTATCATTCGCTAGGAAAACACCAAAAATTAAAACGTATGCACCGAAATTGTTTGTATAACGTTGCCTTTGAAAAATACATCGCTATCACCGTTCCACTATTAGATAAACTGCTCGCTGCGCTCCGCGCGCTCGTTAAGGGGCTCCGCCCCTTAAAAACCCCGCTTCCGGCTTCGCCGTCTACATTTGTAGTCGTTCGAAGACTTTTGAAGTTCGAATAATCACGCCTCAGCTAGGGGCCGGCTTCGCCGGCCAGGGGGTAGGGAGGCGCCCCACTCATTCTTCGGAACGGCTTCGCCGTTCCTCGCTGAAGGGCGGCTTCGCCGCCCATGGATTGAGTGTGCCCCCCCGGGGCTACCCCGCTTAATACTCGGAACGGCTTCGCCGTTCCTCGTCTGGGGTCGCCATAGCCGCCCAGAGGGCGAGGACAATTCTGTACTGTTTCACCGTTATTCGCTTAAGGGGTGGGGGGAGCCCACAGCAGCTGCGCCGCTTGAACGTCGGGGCGGCTTCGCCGCCCGGGGGTTACTGAAGCTCCCCCTCGCCTATGCCAGTTACTCCTCGGAACGGCTTCGCCGTTTCTCGTTGTGGGGCGGCTTCTCCGCTTAGTCCTCATAAATGGTCTTCTCCACCGAGAGGGGTACCCAGTGGGATCCGGGGGTTTTAATGAGTTATGCATGCGGTCACTAATCTTCTACAGTGATCATGTAGCGATGATTGTAAAGGGTAGTGCAATGCGGAGTAATAGGAGCTATAAGTACCTATAAAAGAAGACTTAATGGCAAGTTTTTCATTTTTTTGCGGGGGGTTCGAACGGAATACCGGGGGTTTTATACTTGTGTTAAACCAGTGGTCACAAATCGTTCTCAAACACTCCGTGCCGATAAGTCCTAGTGGTCCGGAACAGTGGTCTGACGATTCTTTTACCTGAAGAGGCGATTTATTAGAAACTTTTTGGGAGGTTTCACGGGGTTATCGGGGGTTTTAATAAGTTGTAGGGGCACCGGTTAAATTGTGACGAAAACTACTCGGAAAGGCGACTTAAAATTTTTTTTTCGGCGATGTTCCAGGAGGTTCCAGGGGTTTTCTGGTATTTTTTCCCGTATGGTTTACGGTGGCCCACTCTCGCCAAATATTCCGGGTCTAGAGCTCAGAGGGGACGGGTTGTGCGCCGTATTGCTCGCGAGAAGTTCCCAAATAGGAGACTTAATGGAATATTTTACATTTGGGGGGGATTTCAGGGGGATACCGGGGGTTTATATGTGTGTACTCCTGTCGGTCACCATCCGTTCACATAAATTCCGTGGGGATGAGTCGTTGGGGGCGGTGGAATAGTCACGAAAAGTACCCAAAAAGTAGACTTATATGCAAAATTTTATTTTTTGGGGGATGTATGTGGGTTTACCGGGGGTTTGCAGGTTTGTACTGCCAGGGATCATCAATCGTCCGCATCAATTCCGTAGCGATGAGTGGTAAGGCTTGGAAAAGCGGGGGAATTGTGACGAAAAGTACCCGAAAAGGCTACTTATATGCAAATTTTTATTTTTTTAGGGGGTTTTGGGGGGTTTAAAGATGACAATGTTATATGGTCACATCCATTTACTATCATATCTAAGAGAAGTTTCCCCTATGAAATCCATATTTCGAGAGTAATACAATAAAAAGTAGATCTCTCCCCGGAAAAAAATTAGTAGTAGGCGCCATTTTTATTTTTTCGCGGTAATATCGATTAAATCATTTATTAAATGTTTATGTTTTCCGAAAGATAATGCATAGTTGTATGTAACTACAAAGTTTAAAAGAAATCGGTCAGGTTATATTGGCAAAATCCTGTGTTAATCTTTTGGAAATCGTAATTTTCGGTGATTTTCGGAATATTTTAATATTTTCTGAGTAACCTAGGATGACGAAAGAAAACTGTTACATAAATCTCAAAAAAGATGCTATGAGCATATATAATAATCATTTTCGTTATCCTACACCTTAAATTAAGTCTAGGGGAGCGGAAGGTATGATATTTATTTCGAAAAACCAAATTTCGGACGCCATTTTTGTAGCGATACACTTAAAAATAAACTATAAACGTTACATAATCACGTGCCCACGTTTATCAGCTTTCAAAAAATGCATTTAACATCCACGTGGCACGTACGATTCGCGAGTGTAATTGTACTGTATAATAATCTAATTTTCGGATATACCGGATAATTATAATAAATTAATACGAACGTTTATTTTCAACTTATTGACAAATTTTATCAATTAAGAAAGTACCAGTATACACGTATTTTTTGACCGATACAAACGAAGGAGTATTATTATTGCTTTTTAATACCACAAAAATATCGGTATCTTTTTTTTAAGTATCCTACTCTTTCCTTCTCGTGGCACGCTTGAACACGCCCTTCTCGCGAAACATAATATTTTTCCTATCCTACTAACACACCGGAGCCCGAACATGGTAGTTGAGCGGTTGGTGGGGAAGGAAGGCAAGAGAAGGTAGATAGAGAGGGGGGGAAAGGAGAGAGACCGACAAAGGGAGGGGAAGTGGAGGTGGGGGAATCCTCTGGAGGACAGCAGCGCCAGTTCCCCGCTTGCACTGTGAAAGACGTCGAGCCGTAGAAAGGCCAAAACATCCATCGCGCTTGAGGACATCACGTGAATATGGTTGCATGCACACATTACAAGTAAATATATTTGAAAGTATCAAAGAAAGAGCTTTGACTCTAACTTTTGATCAGTTCTGTATCACTATTTGGAGCGGAGTAATTATCACGAGATAAAGACCATATTTTTGGGAAGTTAGCAATTTTTTCTCCCAACTGGTTTCACATGCGTAACTCTAAAAACATTCAAACCAAGGCTACATATATCCCATGCTTTTTTGTGGAGACAGTTCCTAGATATATGCAAAAATGACCTCCTGACGACCTTAATGGTAGCGTCCTGCAAAGGCACTTTCCCCCTTAAGGCTGGTCTACAAAGAAGCATAAGCCGTAAAGCTAATGATTCAGGCTTACGGGAGCCAAAATGCTATTTTAAAAGGACGTTAACTATAAGACATTTGCCATAAGGTCAAGGAGCACACTGAGTTCTGGCTCGTTCCACCTACCACAGCACTGTTATCCTCATCCATTTTCTATTATATTTGCCTATCCCTTTCTTTCCTTACCTGTGATTTACTTGTATGTTTGCGCTTAAATTGTCGGGTGAATAGTGAAGTAGTATTTTGGCCATATTGGCTCATTTCACTTAGGCTCAGCGTGCCCCGAAACGCATGTTCCTGTCTCTTTCAGCTATCGTGTGAGTGTGTATCTTTCCTTTCATTCTTGTGACCTTGTACATTTCTTCTGTTGGTGAGTGGTGAGCTACCATAGACTCATCTATTGGTTACTATTGTGGGCCAAAGCAAAGGGAGTTTTCTGTGTATCAATTCCCGCGGAAATCATGGTCATCAAGCTTCCTGGTAACGCAACTGGTAGAGCACCCGGCCGGCAACCGGTAGGTTCTGGGTTCGAGTCCCAATCAGTCCAAATTTTACCCACTGATTTCTAGTATTTTACATCTACCACAGCACCGTTGTCCTCGTCCTTTTCCTATTATATGCTCCCATCCCTTTCTTTCCTTACCTGTGAATTTATTTGCATGTTTGCGCTTAAGGCGTCGTGTAAATGAATGGCGTAGTGTTTATTTGGGTGGTCCTTATCTTTCAATTTTTCGAATATCTTTTAAACGCCCCCTAGATTTGTTCCCTTTGGATAGAAATAAAATCCTGAAATTTACTTTTGCAATCGGATACCGGCTAAACCTGCCGCATCGCACTTACATTTTTAAATTTTGGTATTTTTCGCTGTTTTTCGGACATAACTGAAGTTGATGTCACTTTCAGATACCTAATTCTATCACTTTTCTACTTTTTACAACGACTCGCTAGACATTTGTAGGGTATCACCTCAAATATCTTTCATTTCCTTTCCCGTGATATCGCAGTAAGAAAGTGAACGCGTGCCACCCCAGTCAGACAATTTGGACGGCACATAGGACTACTCTCAATAATCGTTCATCATTCTCACCCCTAGTAAAAGCATAAAATTCTTTAGATAACGTTAAACTTCGCCAATACAACCATGAATTTATAAAATTTTTATTTAACATTTTCTGTAACTATATTTATATAATGTCTGCTATTAGTTTAAGATATGTGAGGTCCCTCCCCTTTTAAATGCGTCATTCGACTCGTCCAAAGAAAATCGATTTTTCAGTATTTACTCTCTTTCACGTCCAAAACATCCGCTCCCGCTAAAAATGCAAATTTTACAATCTTTGGTCGTAAGAGATAGTTTAATAATTATTAATTATTGAAATCTACGTAATGGCAATGGCACTGACACCCATTTTCATCGACATTTGACGTAAGCTTGCTCATATAATTTTCATATTCAGAGTTTTTTCTTTGCCATTTGTTTGTTTATTTTGTTTCGTAACCAAATATTCTCAGTTTTCTTTGGAATTCCCAAAGAATTGCATATTTGGACCATTCGATGAAATCTCCTCAAGGGTACGCCCTAGCACGGTCGCGGAAGGCGATGCAGACCTTTTTTATTAACCAGTTTTTGCTTCGCTCGTCATAGGTAAATTCCGGTTTCTTGACTCAGAATAGTAATAAAGGTTAAATCTGTGCCTTGAGACAAAGACGGATGGTTTTCCTCTCCAGTGCATGAGTGGTTGTGATTGTACATACTTGATTTATAAAATACTCAATGTAGGGTCCAAATAGGCTTTTTAGGGGTGCCATTAAATTTTATAATTAGGAATGTATTATCAGTACAGTTGGGGTTTGTTGCATTATAGTATACCGACTTCAGTACTTACGTCAATTTAAAAAAGGGCTTTTCCTCTGTGAGGCAGTTTTAGGAATTAGGGGTAGGGATTGCCCACCAATAACCAGAAAAATCCGTACTTCTCTGACCCCTCTGTAGCAGTAAACTCTCTTTAAATATTTTATTGCCATCCGCACTTGTAACTTGTATTCACTACCAATGATAGGAAGCATCAAGTCAAAATTGCTTAGTCAACATTTGAGAGTAGAATCGTTTAGGTTGAGTCTATTTTGAGTAATTTGTAGGGAGAGGGGCCAGTGAGCAGGAAGTAAGAAAGAATTAAGTGGGTTGGAATCGTTATTCACAAGTATAGGAGCTGCATGATACCATTGGGTCCGGTCAGTACTTTAGCATGTCAACTGGATGTTTAGTTCATAATGACTGGAGAAAGACCAAAAAATATGTAGGTGGGGAGGTGAAATAAGCTATAAGTGGAGGGAGTGATGAAGGAGAGAGTGCAATTGGAAGAAATGAATGCATTGGCTTATTCAGCCACCATATCCATATTGCACTTCTACCTTATTTAACCTCTCCATTTCAGCTTACTCTTCATCAGAGACTTATAGATAAGAACTTCTCATAAAAAAAACCATAGATAATGTTAAGGCATCCATTTGGCCTTATAAGAATGGACCTGACTTCAAGTCATCATTTGAGAGTATGTTAACCAACTCACAACTATCAGTTATCAGTATCACAACTCTCAGAGTGTCTACAGAACAACTGATGAGAGTACCTATTGTTACTGAGAAGCTTCTTCTAGGCAATACGAACCAAATGGTACATGACGTATGGTTACAATAAGATACATTATTATCATCAAAGGTAATGGTTTATTATTTTGCTCACGCAGTGGGGAGAGTAACAAATAGAAAATATTTTAACCAGGTGCTTATGTAAATGATTTCTACTTCAAATGTCATATACTCTGAGGAATTCCAAAGAAAATAATATGAATGCCTTAAAGGCAGGTCAACTAGTAATATCACTTTGTTTTTCTGTGGGAAGCTACTTCTGCAGAACTAGGATTAGAAATGGAGGAACGTTTGCATTAGCTAGAAATGATGTTTTATTTTCAATCAATAAGCCGTAAAATGTGATTCCCAATCACAATCTTTTAGAATTTTCGATTGTAAAGTTTATTTCTTTATATGTTGTTGCCATCTGTATGTAACGTACTCCATATGGGGATATTAACCTTAATGTAGGTAATTAAAAGATCCTGCTTCATAAAGTGCTGAAATCTATAAGGAATCTTTGATTTTATGAGGTGAAGTTAACGCTGAGTTCTCAAACGAAGAATGTTTTCAAGTAAGAAAAGTTATTAATCTAATGTACTGTTTCAATTTAACTCACTGCACCATGTCTCCAATTATGATATCAAAATACAATAAATATGTTTTGGATCGCGATCCTCTCTCTTCACCTTTGCGCCAACAGGAACTATACCTACGCCTAGCTTTGAGAACACATTCTCCCTAAATAATATTTCTTGAGGAAGTATTTCCATCAAACAAGGCGTCCATGAAACCGAAAGACAGTCACCTTGCCGCTCATTTTCCTCTTTAATGAAATGTAGGATAGAAATGAAAGTGTACGACGGCAGAAAAAGAAAGGAGTGAAATAAATTAAACTATAAATGCTCGAGACTTATTAAGAGGTTATTACAGTTAATTCCCGAGACGAGATAATGGAAATGACTGCAAGCAAAGTTCGAATACGTGAGAGGCTGAGCTGTGGGAAAAGAAAATTCAGTTATGTTACAGTTAAGAGTTACATAAAGTATACAGTTTTGGAGGTATCACAGAAATGCGAGACAATTAGCGAAAGATCTATTAAAGAGGTATGATTGTCAGGCAAGAAGCCAACAGGCGTCAGGGATTACTACAAGGCACAACGCAGCTTATATTCGGCATATGAATTACACGTAAACAGTCCACTCCATCACCATCGCGCTGCTCACATTTTTCGCCGGTAGTTGGCGTCTTCCGCGCTGGAATCGCGAATAGAGGCTTTAGGAAAGGAAGACGTGCAACAAACAGTGACGTCTGTCAAATTAATATAAAACGATCTCGAAAATGTGTAAAGTTGCGTTTTGTTTTAAAATGAGTAATTTTTAAGGATGCCATTCCAAGAATGAATATGTCGAGAATCGTAGTAGTGAAATTTTATTTTCTATTGATAGTTAGTATTATTTTTTATTAAACGATTATAATGTTTTATTTTTCACGTGTTGACAACATAGATATAGAAAAATTCATATTTTTCACATTATTACGCATAAGGTTTTACACCCCAATGCAATACAAATTATCAACTTTAATTCTCAAAAGAGAAATCTTGCACCAACCTGCCAACCCACCTCTCCTAACAAATTGTGTGCCTGAGTGTCCACCTACCCGAGGCGGTAATTACATTCGGAAATTTGTTCAGCCTTAGTTATAGTTGAGGGTATTTCGCTAAAGATGAGACGGCATTACAGTTTTCTATACTTGCATACATCATAATTCCATGTAAGTGTTATTTTTTTAATGGGAAAATTACGATTTTATTCATGAAATATATATTACGGACTCAACGATTGCGCTGGCAAGTCAGAAACTTGTCTCGGAAAGCGCGCGGCAGCGAGGAAATAGTTTCTCATTCTAGGAGAACTCATACCTTACCGCAATGCACCCGCATTTTGCTAATCACACTCTCCTATGTCTTTCATAGCTTCCATCATCTCAAACATTGGAAAGGGCTCAAGAGTGGCGGCTGGCACTCCCCTTCCTACCGCGTTATTCCCTATTATGCCCGTAAACCATATCTCAGTCTTACAATTTTTATCTACCGTGTAAGTGGTGTGGTACTGAAAGCATAGCTGTCCGTCTGTAGAAATTCCGCTTATTGCTTTATTGCCCTGCTATACGAAGGGTTCTTTTACATTTTGAGGATCGCATCTGTTCGATACGGGTGATTTCTACGAGATGGCTCGCACGGGGATTTCCACAAATGCTTACTCCCAATTGATTCAAAAACATTCCTTTCACGATTTTACCGAGCATATTAGTCAGCTTTTACTAGTGAGTGCCAAATGATCTCAGTGTTTATGCTACGGAGCGAAGAACCAAGGTTTATTGTCCCTAGAGCGTGATATTTCAGCGTAGAGGACGAACTACCACTACAGGAGGATATCTCGCAACGATAAAAAGGCTCCTATGTTTTCCAAGATAAATATCTCACTGATTTTGTGTGTTGTATGATGCAGTGAATTTTATTCTAATTTCGATTTTCTTCTTCAGTGTCTCAGATTGTTGATATTTTGGATGAGAAAAAATTTAGCGCATGAAAGTAACACGAAAAGAAATATATGACGTTATACATTGTTAATGGAAGTGGACATTCGTTGTCCTCAAAACGTAAATTTGCCGTTCAATATCTTCTCGATACGTTTAACTTGGAGCAAGAAGAGAAAACGAAGGAAATAATGCAGAATGTCAGGAATAAATACTTTTCAATACGTATTTCCAGAAATGGGACGAATGCATGTGAACCAACGACAAGTTTAAAGAAAACGTCAATGTTGGTTAGAGAAGGATATACCCAGCTGACATGCATAATAATCTCCTTGAGACTCCTTGTTCAGGTTGTAAACTATTATTGTTTAACGTGATAGCATTGGCTTTACTTTCCTCTAAGGCGATTTCATATAACTATTTTGCTATCTAATTCCTGGTTTACCTGGGTAAAGCTGCAAAGGAAGACCTATGAAAGACTTTAACCCTCGGCCTCCACCTGCTCAATACTTACGTGAACTCCACCTGGGGTCTTTTTTGACCCCAAGCCGTAAATTTAAAAACAAACAGTTAATTTTCAAGAGATTTTGAATTATACCGTTTTAAATTATAATAAAGACATAAATAGGCAATTTTATTGTTTTATCATGTAATATTAACATTTTGAAATACAATAACATTTATCCTAGAAAACTCAACAAATTATTGTTCATCCAGAAAATTTCTCTTATAATTTTTTCTTTTCAGCCCAAGACAAAAGAACAATTACTTTTATAAAATTAAGTATTGAAATTACAACTAATCTATCTTACAATCCTTCACATTTTCTGCAGAATATAATGATATTTGAATGATCATTACAAACAAAGACATTTTTCACACCTCCGATTCATTACCTACCGGATTATCTCGGACAAAATGAACAGCACCTACGTTTTTTTCTACGTAGTGGCAAATCCCTTCTACGCTGCAGTGGAATAAATGTTCAAATTCTGTAGAGTTAACTGCTTCCCTAATTACTTTCATTCGTGTCTGAGGATTTTTCAATTACCTTCTTATCTTTGGTTCTACTAACTCCTTTGCCAAATCAATAAAAAAAATTCTCCTTGCTCCCTTTTCTGTTTCCCCGTTGAACCTCTTTGAATTTCAAACAAAAGTAATAAATGCTACAATATAAATAATATATAAATGGAACAAGAGGTCCTCATCTTGTCCTACGCTTTACTGAGTAATGCCTTGCCATTAGATCTACAGTGTCGACGCCGGATTTTTTATGATAAAAAAATAAAATTAGTTTTTTTTATTTTCACCACGACTAACATCAAATGAGCGGTGTTGAGTTGAAACTAGAATATCTGCCTTTTGGCGGGTAACATCACCCTCGGAATTTCTACGCGATTTGAACTTAGTGGAGTGGTGGTGCAATGTCCCTCATCTTCACTGTCCTCAAGCTCTCTGACGAGTTTTCTTCTTCCACTATCACGTCTGTGACATCCTCTTGTATTTCAATTCGTTCCTCTTCATCACTACTCAATTCACAACTGTCCATTTGTATGTCTTCGTCATTGTTCTCAAAAATTTCATTTAGTACCTGATCTGCACTATATCCTCAGCTCAGCCGATGAAACTCCCTGTTTATTACAACGTTTTGAAGGTACAGTTTTTTACTGGTCCCACAAAATCGCTTTCGATGTGGGCTATGCACCTGCAGAGCTAAAACGAAAATAAGGCCTGACCTCCTTGACATGAGAGTTGCGCATAGACAGCGGTGGCTAGTTCGAAAATTAGGAGGAAGGGGAAATCCTGTGACAAAGTAAAGGTGATGAATCATAATCACAGTTGAGGCAAATTGTCCCCTAGAGTATTTTCTTTTCCTTCGCTCAATGCACCTGCTGATGACATAGGGTTACGATGGTCTAAGAGGCCAGATAGTGCCTTTGACATAGGCGTTCCATGCCGTTATTATTTCATGAGTGAAAATGCCAAGTGTTTGTCATGAAATAATATGAGGATAATACATCAACATGATACCCTCCGAGAGAACTCAGGCAGGTGGTGGCTATTTTCACTCAATCTTCACTGGGCCCACGTTACAATATCTGTGATACATTATATTCAAAATATAGCTCCAAACGGAGGAAAAGATATTGGATTCTACGAACATTTTCAGCAGGAGAGACGGGAACTAGCTACCCAACTTATGGAAAAGAGTGTACGTTGAGTAAAAAATACTCACCCCCTGCCCAAAACCCTAGTGGTGGCTAGGAGTTTATCATGTAGATTTAGATGTTGAGCAGAGTGCTCCAACAAAATCCGGAAAAAGTTTTATAGGGAAAAAAGGAATACACGAGGAAGGATTGACTAATGAGATGAGCCCAGCCTTGAATGAATGATATAAAAGACGATCTCTACCTCCACTCTTCACTCCAGTGACCTAAAGCTGCTAGCAGCAATGTCGGCGAAACTGTTGTATATGAAGAAAGACACACGCGGTGTAAAACCCGGAAACTTTGCATCTAAATCTTCATCCCACCATGAAAACCTACATAAGGATTACCTACCTTTCAACACGTTTTATCAATTATGTTTCCACAGATATACGTTTCAAAATTTAATACCTACACAGTCTCCACCTGGGGTCAAATTTGACCCCACTCAGGAAAAATAATCCCATCCGTGAATAACTCAAAATTTTAATTAAAAAATGGCATGAATTTAAAGACAAAACATGCGGGAAGGCATATATGTAACATGGCAAGATAATCTGAATTGAGTCAAAAAATACAGGCATTTTATCAACCTTGGGGTCAAAAAAGACCCCAGGTGGAGTCGGAGGGTTAAGAGGTTTAGTGATAGGTCTAACAATAAGAGCAGAAAAGTGACTGATTTGAGAAAGCATCAGCAGCTGAGCTATCTCTAGCCACATCTATGACATTGCGCTCGTAAGGAAATGATGAGGAAACCTACCCAGGCGGGACTCGAACCCGCGATTTCTTATTCGGCAGGCGAGGACTTTACCCAGCCGCCACCGCAGTCAGCGACATGAATTTGACGAAATGCCTGCTTACATAATAAACATAACATCGTCAGCAATTTCGGAAAAGGCGTAAACTCATAAGAACATTCGCATTCACAGGCCTATTTTTTCAGCACATGAGAGAAGAACTCATCATCACTGGTCAACAATCCTAGGATTGGTTTGACGCAGCTCTCCACTCAGTTCTCCTATCAGCTAATCTTTTCACACCTACGTATTTCTTCTTTTTCACATCTCTCTTTACTTGTTCCATGTATTTTGTTCGAGGTCTTCCTTTTCCATTCTTGCCTTCCACTTGTCCTTCGACGATTGTCTTCAGAGAAGAACTAGGCCCCCATAAGTTGGATTCTACTATTTGTAATCGTCTCGCTGGCAGCGGAGATGTGACACCTAATTAGGTGTCACATATCAACTCCGACTGCGACCTCTGTTCCAGCGACCTGTATCAAATTTATAATGAGTATCAAATTTCTCCCCGGAGTCGTCGCGGGCGATGATGGGAGGGGAGCTGCTTTCTCCCCCTTTCTCTCCTTCTAGGCGCTTCGGCTATGGTCTCCATGTCCCGGCGCTGCGACTGGAGGCCTTTGTGAGCCGTTGAATTGGGAGGTTCAAACACTGAAAGTGGGAGAATAGTTAGTCCGCTGGATTCATTATGATGTTGCAAAGTATTTCATATGAGAATATTCCAGGCAAGCTGACCAAAAGGGGGAGGGGAAGGGGGACCAAAGTTGGTACTTTTATGTTCCGGGGTTCCGGGGTAAAAAGGGGGTACTTTTATGTTCCGCGATCTCCAAGTGCGGGTATTTCTAGCCTGGGACAAGAAAGAAAGTGGATGATTGCCCCTCAAATGGATTTGGAAACATTGCCATCTCCATCATCACGCGGAGAAGATCATTTCAACTCAAATGCAGCATTTGAAGTTATCATTTAAGTGAATGTCACGATGCGAAGAAGCAATGGGTCAGCGTTCAGGCATTAATGCGAAAATAAGGAAAAGATCAAATAGAAGTTCACTATGCTAGAAAGGATCTAAATGCTTTAATAAAGACCTTTTGAAACCGCACTGTAGCACATTTTATGTAAATACCTCGCGGACGCAAATTGTCAGTGTCAATCGCTAGCAAAAGAGTTAACTAGAAGGACCCGCAAGTGGTCCATGAACAAACAGGTGACAATCGAAATTCTGAACATCCGAATTTCGACTGTCATTCATTTGAAATTACTGGGCCTGTTGTTGTGCATGTTGTTCTGGGGATACAAGGAAAATGTACAATTTTATTGTTATTTGGACTTCCAACGTTTGGTTAGTACCGTAAAGTTCAAAGTAATAATTATCACGGTTAATAAGCAATCGCTACTGATGGCTCAGGAAGGGTTTTATGTGATTTAATCTAGTACATTAGTACGTTGTTCAAAGTAATGCATTGGAGCATTAATAATGGCAATAATTGTAATAGATCGCCTTAAAAATCTCCTGAAATAACGCTAATGCATTGATATTAGAAACTAAAGACGTGTCCCATAAAGTAATCCGTTTGACTACATTTTCTCTGAAAGCAGAAGGTGCGTGGTTCGATTCCAGGTCAAGGTGAAATTTTTCCATCGGCCATCATTGAATCTCCACGCCACCGCAAGGTCATGTTCCAGTCTCTTTGTTTCAACTTGTAAGGTGATCCCAAGAAGAAAACGGAGGCACAACAAAATAAATCCAACACTCACACGTATAGATCCAGATTTTCTTCCGTCTCTTCGTCGGCAAAGAGCCAAGTGGGGACTGAGAGGAGGAGATTAGGGTGAGATGGTGGAGGGAGAGGGTTATAGAGATTAGCGTTTAGACCAGGAGGGTTTGAAGCCATCTGCATGATTGTTCCAAGGTTTTCCATTTCAGCGGTGAGGCGGCTGGTATTCCTCCATTGAAAATATCATCAACATGTAAAATGTGGGAGAATGGGAACAGGAAGCGAGGTAGAATGGAATGCAAGATGGTTGTTAGCACGGAGGTTGTGTAGTGGTGGTTAGACCGATGTAGAAGGCATAGGCAATAAAAAAAAGGATATAAATTACATAAGTTGTGGTACAGGAGGCGGATGGAGCGGAAGGAAGCGGAAAAGTGAGAAATTTGATAGGAAGTGATTGGGTAATGAGGATCGCACAGGTTTAGCAACGGGGTTGTTGACACGGGCTTAATGAAGTGTTGGTTCGGGATGTGGACCTTGAGATTGGTTTGGTGGTTTTGAGGATGGAAGACTGATTTGGTGCACGACGGAAGATAGAGGAGGAAAGAGGCGTTTTATTTGCAGAAATGTTTCTCGGGTTTTCCACCGGTTGATGTCCACCATGTCTCCCGACTTTTTTTAGCAGCGACTTGCCGTTCATTCTCTTCCGAATGCCGTTTTTGTCAAAGTATTTTGAAGAACGGCATTCGGAAGACCCCCTGAGCATGGAAAACATCAACAGGTGGAAAACCCGATAAACTTTTCTGCAACTGATACGCCGGGAAACCCTAAGATCATACGGGATTTTTATTATTCTACTCAAATCCTGCGCGCCAGACGAGTAGTTGGTGGAAAGAAGAGGTTTGTGTTTTTTTTTGTTAGGTTGAATTTTGGGTGTATAGAATTTGTGAGACATTTCTTACGCAGAAAGTTGTCAGGACGAAGAAGAGAAGGTTTTAGTGATGGAAAATGTCAGGGAAAACCGACTTTTCGAGCTGTCGATTTTTAATTGAAATGAAAAGCTCGAATTATAAATAAAAATCGAAATTTGAACCGAAAGATCGATTAATTAAAACAAATAATAAACGGTGTTTTTAAAAATACAGTTGGTACGAAAACATGTTTAATATACATGCGGAAAACTCTCAAAATAATCATTTGGGTTGTGGAATAAAATCTTAAAAAACCTGCTTACAAATACAATAAGTGCATAAATTATTACTACTTGGTTAAAATTTAAAAATTATTGCGAATTGAAATTTTGCGATCGTCTCTTTGAACAATTCGGCTTCACTAAGTTTTTAGGCAGATCAACTGATTGCATTGGATTGTCGATGATAGAGAGAGTGCTCTCCAATTTTAACGGTTTTAGATGAATGACTTTCTCTCTGGACGAATGGCGTTGGCAATTGGTGACGACGCTGCTGACGTGAAACGGAATGGTCAAGATCGGAGTCGAAAAATCGAGTTTTGATCGAAACTCAAAGATCAATGCTCGATCTCGATTTGTTCGATCTTTGGCTACTAAATGGTCGATTTTTTATTTCAATCGAAATGGATTTTTCCGTCACTAGACTGGTGTAGGTTTTTAAGGTGTCCATGGAGCCTGGGTTGCTGCAAATTGTATGTCCTCGAACACGAAGACAACGGGAGAGGGATTTTTGCGTGCGAACAACAACAGCTATTATAGCATAGGTTTATTGGTGGGTTTAATGTGGACTGAAGCGAAGAATATTTTATTTTTTTCGTATAGAACAACATGCGTAAATGTTATTCGGTAGGTGGAGGTGAAGGGGTGTTCGGCCGTAACGAATGATTTCAATGAATGTTCTCCATGAGGCCAGAGGAGGAATATATCGTCAATATGTACAGCGAAGGCAGAGTAAGGTTGGAAGGAGGTAGGTGGGATTCTCCCACAAGGCTACGTAGTACATTGGCGTATGAATGGCGCTGCCTTTGATCTGCAGAGAGAAGGCGTTTTTGGTAAGGATTAGGAGAGGCTTTCGTCGTGAGGAATGTTGGGAAATATGTAAGGTTGTCGCGTCGCCCCTATGACGTCTTTGTCAAGGGGGAGAGAGGTAGAAAGAAGGCGATTGAGAAAATCATACGTATGTTTAATGTGAGACGGGAGAGAGTACAAGAGGCTAATGGTCGACTAATGATGAGATGCGTTTTGAGGGGGAAGGGAAAGGGGAAAGGATTGTGCGGCCAGGATTGCCAGTGTTGTGCATCTTGGCTGGAACGTAGTCGAGCGGAGTTCGTGGATGGGGTCGAGGTAAAGTCACTAACGGAAAGGCCCTGTTCTGATGCTTCCTTTTCTTTTAAATATATTCATATTATTAAGCCAAAATTATCTCTGTTCTCATGGGAAAGTATAAGTTACCATCAGCAATAAATTAATTTATCATATTTTAATTACAGGTGTCAATGTATCTCATTAAAAACTTCCATCATTATTCATACATTCAGGCATGACCATTAATGATGGAGTGTTCTCGCCATAGAAATATCTAATCATTCGTCAAGCTGTAATCTTGGTATTTTACGCCAACCAGTGCATGCATGAGTTACTTCTGCATGGATGAAAAAATGGATAAAGAGACGACTTTCCTTTCCTTTGGAAGAACTTCCGAAAGAGATAATAAATGTCCGAAATAAGGGCACTCGCAAAAGATTCTGCATGAAGCAGTGGAGAGAGACCACGAAGTAGACGACCCTTTTGAAAGATCGTCGATAACGTCTCATCCACTTCCTCCCTCTACTCTCTCGTCAACTCCGAGGGGAGGAAAGAAAATCCCTAAAGGTGATAAAGATCCGCTGCTTCTAGATGAGTGGGAGGGAGGGGAATCAGACAGCAGAGACGAACTTCGTTCTCCGGAAGATTGAATGGTGAAATTTTACAAGTGGAGAAATACTATTTCATAACTTATAAAAGGGCAGTAAACGCTCAATTCCAAATATATATTCCTATAATATTGTAATTTTTTCATTCGTGCTTCCACGTTCATTTCACGTTATCTGTTCTATTGATGCTATTTTACCACGTTTTATTGTACTCGCTTTCTTGATTGTGTGCCCCTCAAAAGGAAAAATATTGCAGCGAAATTTTGACCTATTCGTGATTAGTTGAAAATTTTAGGACAGCTCATAACTAGATAAAAATGCAATGTTCTTGCACTTGTAACATGAGCACTGATTGATCATATACCGTTTAACCTAGTTAAGTTTGATATTTTTTATCATTGATGTTGTGAGGGAGTTGTTGATTGGTGGAGAGGGCTTGAGGAAATGCGCTTGAAATGAGGAAAAAATAAATTGAAAGAAAATAATGACGATTTGGAAGAAAACAAACGTCTTACGTCACAACCTCGAGTAAAATTCAGAAACAAAAATTAAATGTGGAGAATATTTATAAAACTGGTGAATGAAATCCAATGGAGGCGCTGCAATCATTACAGGTGTAAAGAAGGCTCTAAAGAGGAAGAGGAAGAGGATCGCGGTTTGTTTTATCGGGGCACTGCTGAGCGATGAAGTCCGGACTGAGGCCCTCACGAGGCAGCTGCTTTTGCCATCACAATTTCCTTGTTTATTTTTAACAGAAACCTCTAGCACATTAGTAATCATAGATCGTTACTACGGGCTACTAAGCTTATTATGCTGTTATCTAAGTAGCCGCTTCTTAAACACCCTCCGGTCTTGGCTAAGGGAGCTACTAAATATGGCGGACCGTTATGAATGATCGAACTCCAGTTTTATTTGTTGCTGTTACGGATTTTTATACGCATTTGTGCCAAAATGAAACACGAAAATCCATTCTTCAAGTAAGGCAGGCAACGTGATTATTGTAATTGTTTACAGGTATTGAAAGTTTTGTGTAGCTGCAAGGAAACTACGACGTGCAGTGAAATTTCGTTGAGCCTTTAGTGTACCCCTAAGTGAATTGATTGCATATAGAGGATGAAGTGAAGAGTGAAACGACAAGTGATTTGTGAGTATATGAGCCTCGACATAATTATTTATTTCTTCCATACTGGATTAATGAACCGTATATATTACGACCAAAGGTATCTGACTGTTACGAAGGGGATATGTTTCATATTTGAAGAAGTTGTTCTTTAGGGATGTATCGAACGCGTATTAGTTTTAATTCCTTCGTACAATGATAAGTTCTGTTTGATTTTATCCCCTCTTCTGGTCACTTCGTCGTGAACTTTTGCCAGTGATTGTTCGTTGCGCTGTTGTTTTTTTCCAGCCTTTATATCAACTCACCAACCAGTCTGTTTGTTTGTCTGTTTGTCTGGTACAAATCTTGTAACTGAAATTTGACTCACTTCCTGTGAAGCAAAAACGCTGTTTTTTTGCACACTTCTTCATTTCCGATGACAATACATGAAAATATAACTTTTTCTCTCCAACCCCCCTTTAACCACCCCCCAGTCAACCTATAGCCCCCCAAAACATGTTTTTGATCTAAGAAGTTCCAAATGGTCGATTTTCGTGTTTTGCGACCACAGTAAAAGTTATCCACCATAAAATTTCCCATCTTTTGACACCCATAAAATCTCACCATATTCACCACAACTCAACATATTCACCACAAGTCTTACAAATTTTCCTTTTTTCTGCCTTGTGTTATATACAAAAGTTGTTGGTCATAAAATTTTGCACCTTTTGATACCCATAAAATCTCACCATATTCACCACAACTCAACATATTCAACACAAATCTTACAAATTGTCCTTTGCCTGCTTTGTGTCATATGCAAAAGTTGTTGGTCATAAAATTTTGCACCTTTTGACACCCATAAAATCTCACCATATTCACCAAAACTCAGCATATACACCACAAATCTTACAAATTGTCCTTTTTCCTGCCTTGTGTCATATAAAAAAGTTGTTGGTCATAAAATTTTGCACCTTTTGATACCCATAAAATCTCACCATATTCACCAAAACTCAGCATATTCAAAACAAATCTTACAAATTGTTTTTTTTCCTGCCCTGTGTCATATACAAAAGTTGTTGGTCATAAAATTTTGCACCTTCTGATACTAATAGCTACTCATCATATTCACCTAAACTCAACATATTCACCACAAATCTTACAAATTGTCCTTTTTTTTGCTTTGTGTCATATATAAAAGTTGCTCATCATAAAATTCTCTGCTTTCTGACACATATGACTATTTACCATATTTACCACATCCCTCCTTTACCATATCAGAAACAATTTTTTACTATAAACTTATCAAGTCATGAAATTTTGTTCATTCTTAGCGTGAACAAAATTAGTCAATCGAAAATTTTTTTGTTGATACTCAAAATATGTATCAAAAAGTCTTTAAAAAAATTTTAAATAAAAAAACCCCAAAATCAAAATTAATTAATCAAGCTTGATTAAATTAATTTTGATTTTAGGGTAAAAAAATCCTTTATTTAATTTTATTTCTAATACAACACATTAAGTTGTTGAAATAATAAAGCTCTGCACATTTCTGTACCAACCAAACTGTGTAGATGTTATTACACATATTGAGCTTATAGTTGTATGCAATAAACGATCAAATGAAACTGTTAACACTTCTTCAATCCTCAATTAGTGGTCTATATTTCCTCATTCTCTCCATTTCCGTAAGAGCATTGATATTGCATGGTTTCTTTCCTGTTAGCTTTGTACAATCCAATTCTTCAATTTGAAGTCCTTCCAATGATCTCACTCTGCTAAGAGCGACGTACGCTTGGCCTTCGGCAAATAATCTCTTTCCTAAGTAAATGACAGCATAATCCACAGTACTTCCTTGCATCTTGTGCACTGTTGAGGCCCATGATAGAACTATTGGTAGCATCCTTCGTTCAGCTGTTCCATAGCTGTATTTTGCTGGAAACTCTTTTGCTACTGGTTGAATAATATGTATTCCATCTCTACCAAAGTCTATACGAACTGATGGTATGTCCGTGGCATACATCTGTGCACGACGATAGTTTGGCCATATGATCTCCGTAATGCATCCTATCGCACCGTTCACAAGTCCCTTAGCAACATCTATATTGGATCTTAGCATCACTTTAGCGCCTACAAATATTTCCAATTTCTTCGGTAGGCCACCAGTTTTGTTGATATCCGTTGGGATGATGTAATCCATATCGACATTGTCTGCTTTTCTTGTTGCATCGATAAGTTTGTCTTGAGCCTCTATATTTGATATTTCAACTCCTTTGTCTCTGAAATGTTGTAATACCAATCGATTATGGGTATCCACTTGATCATTTGTTGGATAAATTCGTAATGCCTCCTCTATTGAAAATTCTTCTGACGCATCATCACTGACCTTCTCCAACAATGTTGAAATATGCTCTGCTCGCAGCTCTCCAACACGTAATGCGTTCAATATATCGATGAATGTATTGCTTCCTCTTTGACGCATGTTCTCAGTTAACTCCACAAGTGTGAAGAGTCGCCATAGATGTGTTGCTGGCACCATTCTCAAAGGTTGATCAAACACTTGATGTCCTCGTACAGGTGGTAATTGCATCAAATCGCCTAGGAGTAATACATTGAGACCTCCAAAGAATACATCAACATTTTTGAGTTGTCTCAATCTTGAATCGATCATACACAGCATTTCATAGGGAACCATTGATATCTCGTCGATTACTATGAACTCGATGTCTCTCCATTGCTGTAGCATTACTCGTAGATGGTAACCAGTCAAAAGCGGCAATTGTACAATTTTTCCATCCTTTTGAACGGGCAACTTGAGTGTGCTGTGTAGTGTTGAACCACTAACTAGACGAGCTGCTACTCCAGTTAGTGCACAGACCTTCACTACTTGCTTGCTATAACATCGATTTTCTTGATTCTTCAATAGTTGCAATATAAAACTCTTTCCTGTTCCCGCATTTCCAGTGATGAATAGACGTAGGCGTTCCGTTGATCCATTGATTTGATTTTGAATGCATCTTGTAACGTATTTGAATATTTCACGCTGTCCCATATTCATAGCTTGCTGTGCTTGTTGAAAATCTTCCTCACTCATAAGTTGATCCAATACTATTTCTTCTTCATTATCTTCGTGTTCTATTGGAAGAGGTTCTTCTAGAATTGCAAATGCATGTGCCTCATTAAATGCATTTTCAAGTTGTCGATCTCGTTGACGATACAATCCCATATGTGTATTCATTTCTTGAAGTTCTTGTTCACGATCCAAAAATGCTTCCTTTGCATTGTCATAATCCTGTATCAGTTCACTTTCATTGCGATAAGGCATGTATTGAACAAGTAAACTGTAGTAGTAATTCTCTGGATCAGTTGAAACTTTGAAGAATGGTACTCGTACTACTGCTGGGACATTCCTAATGGTCATCTTAATATTGTCATTCAATGTTATGAATCGTTTTCTTCTTGGTTCTTCCGATTCTCTTTCTTTATATACATTCTCCTCATTGTTGACGTTCTCCTTTCCATAGTATGGCTCAAATCTCATTGCGAATTCGAAGAGACACATATTGTTGAAGTCGAATTCGGGATGTTCAGTTGGTCGATTTTCGTAACGTTCGAACATATTTGCGCAGTAACCAACAGCTTGATTGAGCTCATTGAATCTCAGTACTCTGTATCGTTGTTCAGGCTTTCTTGTGTTAAGGAATATGCAATTTCTTGAACTCTTTCGTAACGTAAGATGACATAGCCTGAATACACATTCGCAAGCTGACACTCGACGTTCCTTCATTAGTCTCATGCATACTTTGAATAATCTTCTTGAAATATCATTTTCTTCACGTTGAATTTGTTTAATCGCTTGAGCAATACTTGTTGAATCTAATCCTTCTGGCTCTGATTTAGAGATGTATTTGGCAATGTAGAATGCAATTGCTTCATTTGATCCACATGGTTGGATATCCATATTTCCTTTCCATAATTTGAGTATTGATTTGTTGTAGTTGTTTACCCATCGTTCTTTACTGCGGCGTTTCAATACACATATTCGTCCTCCTGTTGCTATGAAATCTTCAGATGAATGTGCTATGATTAGAGTTTTATCACATACTTGACGTGGAAAGCTGAAGCGACATACTAAACCACCTTTCTCACATGTTGGTGTATGCCGATGTATTTGAGTCTTTGTCACCAAATCGAACATTTCGGGATCTTCTTATTTTGATGGCAATTCGCATGTGCACACTTCATCAATTAATTCCACTCCTTCTTCAGTTATAAATAATGGATGATCCTTAATCCACACAACCATATGTAAATGTGGACTTCCTCTATTCTGGAATTCTATTCGCCACCAATAATCTTCAACTGGACCAGCAAATATATCATTGTTATTCTGAATAAGTTTCATGAAGGCATTCAAACCTTGCATGAAGTGCCTACTCACAACAGCTGGATATTGTTCAATGAGCCTTTGTGTTGCATAAATATCGAGTCCATTTGATCTTTATCAGGTCTTCCATCTGCTATCAATAGTGCTTTCCTCATATCTGACCAGTTCAAATCATTGCAACTTAATGTCACGAAATATGTTGGTGGTCCAAAGCATCTGATTTGTGCGATTAATTCGTTCAATGCTGTTTGCCAGTACGCTGATGTACCTCTTAAGTTCTTGATGTAAAGATGAACATCCTCTACCATTCCGTGTTGACCTTGAATATTTCTTCCGCATGCTGTAATTGTAGATTTGATTCGAAGATATTCAAACATTGATAATGCATAGAAGAGGTAATCATTGCGTTGGAATCTTGTATCGCTACTCAGTATTCTGTATTGGAAGTAATCGAGTGGTGTTATTTTTACTTGTCTCGTTTCTTCTCTCAAACCGTTGACTCCATGTGGGAAGAGGAAGAACCAAGCGAACTCTTCTGCTTTCATCTCATGTGCCTCGTTGACGATATTGTTTGTTGTCTTACGTGTAATTTCATTAAGATTTGTAGACACTTCTAATTCCTCTTCCACATCCGGTTGAATACAATCAATTGGAGCCATGACTGATGTTTGTACAGGTATATCCTGTTCTGGAACTTCTTGTACTGCTTGAGCTTCTTCCATAATATCAGTTGCGTCAATGATATCATTCTTTGGATGAACATTGATGTAATTGATTGTGAATTGACTATTTGATGAGCCTGTTGATCGTTTGCAAATTCGATGAAGTTCTTCAATTGTATCGCATTCAATTATGCAAGCCTTGCCATTTCTTGCACTTGCACCTTTTGGACCACATGAATGCGAATCGGTGAAATAATATTTGCCATTGTAAAACATAATACCGAGTGATTTGAATTCAGCTATGAGTACACCAGCATTGTGTTCGTTGAAGAGTGTAATCAATGCTTGCTTCAAGGTTACTCCAATACTATTTTTATTTGCTGAATCTTTGAGGATACCAAAGAGAGTAGGATCCTCATCATATTCGATTGAAAAACTGTTGTTGTACATTATGAAGTCTCTCTTGATGATGTTAAAATTTCGCACTTCCAAGTATCCGTCGGCGGCAATTGGATGAGCATTGTTTGAATGTCTTGTGCGGATTTGAATTTCTGTGTAAATCCTATCTCCTTCTAACATGTTCGTATCAATTGTTCTTGTTGACCATTCATTGGGTGGAAGTATGGCTGCTCTAACGATGTTTGCAAGCACCATAGCACAACATTGGACACCAGCATGTTCCGATCCAAACACTTCATTTGCTTGATGCCACGAAGCTCGAACGATACGTGCAACTTCATTGATTGGCATGTATGCACTACCTTGTTCGACGTTTTCTGCTTGTTCGAGATTTTCTTCTTGTTGGACGACTGTTTCTTCTTGTTGTATAACTCGTACTAAACTTTGTTCTTCCAATTGAGCATTGTTGTCAATGATTACATCACGATACAATGGATTGTTCGCTATAAGCCATCGTAATGCGTCGTACACTCTCTCGCGTGATATTGAGAATTCTCGGGTGATGTTGAGATTCTGAAGATGTTCAGTTACGACAATTATTCCACAACTGTTGGCGCTTCTTGGTAGCGTCTCTGGTAATTTCTCACTTACTTCAAAAATATCTTGAGCGTATAAAATTGCATGTCCTTTGAATCCGTATTGTCCGAATACTCCTTCCCACTGTCCCTCTCATTGGGATTTTTCTTCTCATAGAAAAATCTCTTCGGGTTGGTGGTAGAGAAATTGCGCAGGCATGGTTTCGCTAGATTGGGCCTCCTTTGCTTCCATAGCACTGGAGTGTTTTAACCCTCTTCCCTCCCTTCCATCCCTTTTCCTTTCCCTGGAGGCGCCGGCGGGCTCCGATCGCGACGGCGTCTCCATCCTTTTTTTCCTTCCTCTCTCCTCCCCCTCCCCGGGATTCCTGGCGTATAAGCCCCTGGCTTGGTTCCGGGCCCCGGTGCGTTGTACCCTCATCAGGGTTCGCCTTGAACCCTGAAAGTCTTTGTCCGAATACTCCTTCCCACTGTCCCTATCTGGGATTTTTCTTCTTCATAGGAAAATCCTTCCGGGATGGTGGCAGAGAAATAGCTTTGCTTGGTTTCGCTAGATTGGGCCTCCTTTGCTTCCATAGCACTGGAGTGTTTATCCCTCTCTCCCTCCCTTCCAACCCTTTCCTTTCCCTGGAGGCGCCGGCGGGCTCCGATCGCGACGGCGTCTCCATCCTTTTTCCTTCCTCTCTCCTCCCCCTCCCCGGGATTCCTGGCGTATAAGCCCCTGGCTTGGTTCCGGGCCCCGGTGCGTTGTACCCTCATCAGGGTTCGCCTTGAACCCTGAAAGTTCTTGTCCGAATACTCCATTATACTTGATGACTATGACGAATGGAATTATTCGAGACAAAAGTCGTTGTTCTGCCTGAGATAACACTCGAATGACTTCAGGCACTTCACCAAGTTCTAAACTGTTCCAATATGCTTTAGGTGGTGATGTTACTTTGTTGCTCAAGAGATGTGTGTTGCAGCGATAGCATAGCAGTAATTTCGGCTTCTGTTTCAACTCATTTGGTAAGTATGTTGAAGCTGCTGTGCTTGGTCGACAGTTTATGACTTGATTTGGATGACATTGTTTCGTACAAACTTCGCAAATTCTATCGCTGAATGTATTGATAGCCTTTTCAAATGTTGCGATACTTGCATTCAATCGCACTCTTGCTTGTTGTTCCCTTTCCAATCGGGCTTCACGTTGGCTTGGTGTTTCTGCAGCTCTGGTTTCTTCACGATGAATTCTGTCGCTATCTTGTCGAGAATTACGTTGGCTTTCAGTTTCTGCAGCTCTTGATTCAGATTCGTACTCGCGTTGATATGATAGGCGAGTTTCACGTTGGCTTTCAGTTTCTGCAGCTCTCGATTCAGATTCGTACTCGCGTTGATATGATAGGCGAGTTTCACGTTGGCTTGGTGTTTCTGCAGCTCTGGTTTCTTCATGATGAATTCTGTCGCTATCTTGTCGAGCATGACGTTGGCTTTCAGTTTCTGCAGCTCTTGATTCAGATTCGTACTCGCGTTGATATGATAGGCGAGTTTCACGTTGGCTTGGTGTTTCTGCAGCTCTGGTTTCTTCATGATGAATTCTGTCGCTCTTTTGTCGAGCTTGACGTTGGCTTTGAGTTTCTGTAGCTCTTCTTTCTCGTCGTTGATCCAATCTTGCACGTTTTGTCGTTTCATCCTCGTTGGAGAGCTTTTCCTGCCGTTTCATTCGTTCCTTCTCCAATCGTCTCTTCCGTTGTGTCGCAGTTTCATTTGATCGTTGAGTAGAGTAGTCCGAGGGCGTAGCTTGTGTCTTCATAGGGTGGATAGGTTGCTGAAGGTATTTAGGCTGTACAATCGCAGGTTTCCTTTTTTTCTCCCGTGTACAATCAGCAACTTCTCCAATGGTTTCTTTCTGTTGTCTCCATAAAGATATAAAATGTGAACACAGGAAGTTAGCACAAAAACTTTATCATATGATAATTTCATTATTTCACATACTTAAATATACACTTTTGTGCTCACTCATTACACTCTCATTATTACTGTAATTTGTTACTCTTTTTACTGTAATATGTTACTCTTTTTAACCTTCACACATAAATACAAACGAATATTTACACTACAATCACATTTCTATGTGTTAGTAACCAATCAGAGAATTAAATTTACGCAACCAAACTAATACATATACGTTCTTTGCTCATAACCTTTCCTTATTTTTTGTACACACTACACGAATATTTACAATTTTCTCATTTATTCACATATACATTTAATTTGTGAAAACTGTACAACAGCTAATTATGATCTTCATATATTTATTAACAATTGTAAGGTTTTGTAAATGTTTGAATATTGTTTTACCGTTACATAAAACGTACGGGGTGGCATTTTTAACATAGGGGTAGGCATTTAAAAGCATAGGGGTGGCATTTTGAAACATAGGGGGCTTACCATTCACTGAAAATTTAATAAATATAGTGACTTTTTTAATACGTCACTTTTGGTTTTTCGGGGTCACTGAGTTTTTTTGCTTTGTGTCATATATAAACGTTGCTCATCCCCTGTAATCTAAATATAAAGGCTGGTTTAAAAAAAAAAATTTTTTATAAGAGCTTATTTTGTTACGGCCACAGACATATCTGTGATTACGGCACGGTCTGAGAAAAAGAGAAGATATGGAAACTATTCGCCCAGGCATGGTCGATTGATGAAGTTGTTTCCCGTGGAGGTCGGTAGAGGCGCCACCTAACCTGATGGGCAAGTTCCCTGTATATTTGTATACTTACGTAACTTCAGTATGCATGAACTAATATACGGCAAAAATGTTCTTGATCACAGCGAAAGTGGTTACTAGCTAACAAGTTCATATGCACCTAAAATTCTATGTAAATGTAGCTCGAAGACGTTCTCAAACATTAGTATTAATCAAATTGAAGGTGTTGCGTTTTAGCGTCGTCTGCTTGCATACCTTGGTGTTATAATAAGTTAAAGCCATAGCGGAAGAGTGCCGGTAGTTAAAATCTTGGGTAAACCGGAGTTTAAGCCCCTTGTCGCATTGGCGGTTTCTGGAACTATTTTTCCCGCGAGCTATGGTTACGAAATATTATCAACAAATCTTACGTTTTATCAATTTTACCACTTCAAAACACATTCTAGCATGACTCAATTCGAAGTCGATTTTAAAAAGAATTTGGACGATTGTTTGGCGAAAGAAGTCAAATACTCTTGCGAATATTTCGCTTTACTGCCAGTGTATGGACAAAAGTATGTGTTGGAGTGGTGTATGAATGAAGGTTTGATTGCGTCCAGTTATGAATGTCCAAAGTGTGAAAGAAAAATGAAGTTAACGAGGAGGCCTAAGAAGACTGATGGGTATGAATGGGTGTGTAAAAGTCAAACTTCAGTTAATCCGCATGAATGTTCACGGTCTGTTAGGAAAAGATCTTGGTTCTCCAAGAGTCATCTGAGTATTTGTCAAATTCTAAAAATTACAAGTTTATGGTTAGGACAATGTATGCAGAAGTACAGTATGGCATTTTTTAACGTAACAGATAAAACAGTGACTGATTGGTGTAGTTTTTGTAGGGAAGTGTGTGAGACTGTGTTGATTGAGGAAAGTGTTCAAATTGGAGGAGTGGGAATGACTGTGGAAATTGATGAAAGCAAATTTGGGAAAATGAAGTATGGAAGAGGAAGGTATGTAAAGGGTGATGGGTGTTTAGATGTATTGAAAGAGGGACCAAAAAGTGTTTTTTTCAAGTGGTAAATAATCGCTCAACTGACGAATTACTTAGAGTCATCAAAAAATGGATATTGCCTGGGACTGAAATTATATCGGATTGCTGGAAGGCTTATGATTGTTTGAAAAACGAAGGTTTTCAGCATTTAACTGTCCAGCATAATTTGAATTTCAAAGATCCTGAAACTGGTGCCCTCACAAACACCATTGAAGCTACATGGTCGGCTATCAAGAGGACGTTGAAGAATACTCCTCACAAAGCGAACTATTTCGATTCGTACCTCTACGAATACATTTGGCGAAAATATCACGATCACTCCGTGGGCCCTGACGCCTTTGAAGCTTTCAAAAACGATATTATAAAAGTTTACACCCCTTGGGTCAAAGACAATGAAGTGGATGACGACAATCGTACAATGTCCAATTAAGTACTATTTTTCTGTTAAATTTCATTTCACTTAATCATTTTTCATGTAAGTAATAACAAATAAAATTTATTAAACTTACGATTTGTTGATAATATTTCGTAACCATAGCGCGCGGGAAAAATAGTTCCAGAAACCGCCGCCAATGCGACAAGGGGCTTAAACTCCGGTCGCGCCAAAATCCTTTGTAGTGGGAAGGGTATTTTAAATATTTAATTATAGTTACCCTGTGGTAATTTAGAGGTAAACGTTAACATCTATAGCCTGTGACAGAGGAAGCGTGGGCACCATTATCACTGTGCCAAGCGATATGTTTCCGCGGTCTTTCACGGATATTTATATAATTTCTTGCATGCGACCATTTCTAAGGAAATGCTTCTTATGACGTGACGTATTTTAATGTTGTCACACTCCTGGGTCTCAATCAAGTAGTATTAACTGAGTAAGACACATCAAATCATGGATTGAGTATTCGTAAGCAGCTTAAGTGCTCTTTATTGCTTAGTTGTCTTCCAGTCAATTGTATATTCCCTCTCGGGATACAACGTGCGTATCTGATCTTGGCAAGTCGATACAAAAAGCCGAATAAGGAATACCGAAGGACAATGAAGTAATCAAAATACATAAAATTCCGAGGAAACTATTTATTAACTATCGCAATCATAGCAGTGAATTAAAAAGCCTCATCCACATCATTGGGATACGCAATTACTTGTAGACGATTCAACGGGATGATCTTCGGTGCCGAAGGAAGATAGCGGGTCATCCCACTGAAACGTCTACGAGTTATTGGGTCTCTTTTGTATGTTTCTGTGTTTTTCATAGCCAATTTGTCCTTTCTTTTCGATCGATTGCATACATTTTCCGCGTCGCGTAGGAGTCGGATGTAGTGTTGTCAAGCGTAGGCAAACTGGTTTAACATAAATTGCTACCGAGTATCGACTGAACTTACTTTTATGAAACAATGTATTTGTCATAAAATTAAAATAATTCAATTAATTAAAATGAAAAAATTTCATTTATTTGTAAAAAAACGTTTATTTAAAAACAACAAGAAAAAATCGGCCCAACACCCGTTTTACGAAAAAGAAGAAAATAACGGCGTACTGCCCCTTCAATTGTTAAAATTTTGAAACATATTTGATTAAGAAAGATACTCTAATTTTTAGAAGAACATTTCAGATATCAAGCATGAAAAACGTAGTGGGTAAGTAAGATTATAAATTGAATCATTGTCTCTTAGCTAAAGGGAATAAAATCTTGCATGCGCCCCACGATTTCAATGCCGGAGATTTTCTTCTAAAAATTATTCTAACTTTATCATCAAACGTATTTCAAATTTTTAATAATTTATGGGACAGTACGGCGTTATTTTCTTCTTTTTCGTATAACGTGTGCTTTTTAATAAAGAGTTATACTTCTAATGGTAATTCATTTTTATTTTTCAATAACGCTTTTCCTTTACGGATTAAACACAATTTTCAAACTCCTTATCAATGCATTTGCACGATTGTAAATTTTTATTTATCAGACGTGTTGCCTTTTCTACTTATATTTACGGTGGATCATGAGATTGAAATTTGCCATCGTCAGGCGAACCCTGAATCTGCCATTCTACTATAAAATATAAACTATAAATTCATAGATAAGATAGTTTTTGTCTACATTTACTAAAACATTCCGCCAGCGCATGTTTCTGGTCAAATTGAAAATAAAAGACCAGTGACGAAGAACCCGTTGAATGCCGACAATGGAATGGCTGTGCGTCGTCATAAACTGCTGTCACTGAACTCCACAAAAGATAATATTTCCTTACATTCGGGCCAAGATGTCTCTTCATAGTCATCCCTATGGAATCGAAGGGCAACCCTGGCAAGTTTACGTCTTGCCTTTGCTGCATTAAGTCCACCGCTTCTTAATTTCCCACCGATATCTGTAAACATAATACATTTTATACTCCACTCAACAGTGTTTTAAGTTATCCATTTAGCTATTCGAGTTTTTCAAGTGACTTATTGAATCGCAAACATGTTGTTAATTAAATTTTTTAGCGGAGGAGACGCTGAAAGTGAAAGAGGTTAAGTTTACCGAATTTGTGTCCACAAACATTCAAATTAGTTCTTCCTGGTGCACATCAAATACCTCAGGGGCGAATATCAATATATTCAAACGTATGTCCATCCATAACTAAATAAATAGGTTACCATTAACGGTAATGATTTATTGAAACAATAATCGATAAACTTGCATAGAAAACACTGATTGGGAAAGAACGTGGCTTAAAAATATGTTCTTGCGAAATTGAATGAAGTTCTTTATGACTTTTACGTTAGCCTTTCAACCTCTAATCAAAATATTGCAGGCGCAAATATGTTTCCATTTTCAATATGTTACTCCTGAAATCCTATCTATATGTTCTCTATTCCACTCATCCGGAGTTGATGGAGTTTCAAAGTCCTTTATTCGTAAAATCCACGAAATTTTTTCATCAATACTGCTTGAAATATTCAACTATTCTTTACGCAACTCAGGTTTTACTTTAATATGGAAAAACGCACTCGTGTGACCCATCAACAAACTCCGAAAGCACTCCTCCAATGCTGATTTCCGTCCAATCTCGATTCTACACGCCTTATCCAAAACCTAGAGAGAAAACTGTTCATCGCCAAGAGACCTTTCTGCCAAGGTGGCACTAAACCCTTTTCAATCTGGTTTTCGTAAATGCTTCAGCACACAACCAGCATTACTTAAAGTTATCGATGATATCCATGGTGCAATTGACCATCAGAAGCGGATACAGGAAAAACTCAAGGTGGACGCAAAAGCTTTCTCGATCTACCTTTCATTTTATCGTAATAAAAAGTAATCAAGTCACATGTAAAGTTTAAGAAAGTTTCATCTGAACTGATTGTACACATACTCAAGACAGTGCCATCTTACGATATAAAAGCAGTTAAAGTTGTGATTCTGCAATGTTCGCCAATGGCCCACAAAGGGGGTGAGGGGCGCCTCCGTATGTATCCGCCACTGGAACCTTTATGGCGTAGTCATTATGGTCCGTTTTGGTTTCAGCAAAGCTTTTGAACGCGTTAACAATGCTTTTCTTCTGCAAAAATTGGGAAACCTCAAATACTCTTGCTTTGGTTTGGGTTGGTTCCGCTCATACCTTGATAATCGAATTCAGGCAGCACCAGGAGCCAACAACAACAGATCTACTTTGCTTACTGTACCATGTAGGGTGCCACAAGGGTTAGCACAGGGCCACTGTTATTCAGTTTGTATAGCCTTGACAATGCAAAGAGCCTTAGACACTGCAAATGCATTCTTTGTGCCGATGACTTCCTTATTTATGTTCATGCCTGTCCAAATGAATTCGCAGCCGCGATCCGCCTTGCCAATGAACACGTCTCAGCATTTCAGACATGTGCCCAGGAAACATTATTATTTTAAATTCCTCTAAAACACAGAAAATCATTTTTGGTCACTCCTAAATATTTGAAAGAATTAGCTTTTCCCTTTCTCCGCACATTTAAGTCAGGGACGCCGATATTGGATTTAGTAACACTGTTACAAACCTCAGTATTACCCATAATCCCTCGTGGAATCATCACATACATGACATCTCTAAACAGTAAAGAAAATCTTATAATATCAGTTGAAGTTGCAAAAGTCTCTTCTTCCTATTACTACTCGTAAAATGCTTACGTCAACGCTTGTCTTCCCCTTATTTGATAACTGCGCCTTGATATTTAATGACATTCCATTGAAATCGGTGAATTAACTTCAGCGGCTCTTAAACTCCTGCGCTGGATTTGTCCTTGACCTTCGTAAAGAATAAATGCACCTCCCATCATCTCCTCAGTGTGTCTTGGGTTAGTCTCAATATGGCTTGGGACCTCTTCTCCCAGGAAATATTTGTAAGAGTCATTTTTTTCACCCTCTTTAAGACTGATTACCCAAGATATCTTTTTTTCCATTTTTAAAACAAAATCAGCCTCTGATCCTAGAACTACTTGATGTGACCCTTCCCACCTCCCGCGTCCTATACCTTGGACAAACACCTATTTCTATTCTTTTCTCATTTTAGCTGTAATATCTGGAATTCCTTGCAGTAATTTCTAAAACATTCCTCTTATCTATCCATTGTCAAGGAATAGGTTTTTATTTGTTTCCTCAGTGAGAACTTACGTCGGTAAATCGTATTTATTTTTATGGTGTCATTTGTATTTGTTGGCTGTAAATTATAGTTTACGTCAGCAAATTATATATTTTTTAATGTGTGTGCAATCACAAGTTATCTGAAAACTTTTTCTGATTTTCCTTTTCCTCTTGTTTGATTCTGTTTGTTCTCATTGTTTGCTTGAGGTTATTTTTGCTTTCGGTGTATTGTTTTTGCTTTTTGTTGCAAATAGTAATGTGCCGGGTGAATTTATCTTTATGGTGTCAATTACATCTATATGTTATACATTTTTATTTTTGCTGTTTGCTGTGTTTTGTGTTTCCTCTTATGAGGTAACCAGGATCACAAATAAACATTCAGTCATTCATAAGTTAGCAACCCTAAGATTCTTTTGACGCAGCTGTTTATTCAATGCTCATTTTCATAGCGACTTTTTCTTCTCTTTTAGAATATTTTACACACAGCTTATGGTAAAGGAACGTGGCACCTCTTTCCAATTTTAAAGAAATAGCAATCCCTGAAACATCTTTAATCGATAATATTTATTAGGTTCGAGCTCAATTCCGTCAAACATCGAAACATTCTCAGTGAATACAATATTTCCTGAGGCGTCATTGTTTTCCGACCTCTTCTCTCAGCGCTTATGAGCTCGCCGATAAATTAAGCGGATATTCGTTGGTGCCGATGTTGCCCGTTTGGCAGCACCGTCGGAAAATTTACGGTCTCGGCGAGCAGTTGCGGGCAGGATAGAGTTTGAAGGAGTTTGAGGCAGTAAATCGATTATCCGCTTGTTATGATTTGCCCTCCATCCCACAAACAGCATGTTCACAAACTTGGCGGCTGGGGAGGACGGTATTAATAAACTGAGTTTTGAGCACGCGCAGGAATACCTATATTGACGAGGCTGCTCAAGTGGTTGACTCAGGGCCGAGGGTCCCTTTTACGGACTGTTTACTATCGGGCGTCTGCGTTGCCAGGGCGACCTCTTCACCTGCCCTGCTTATCTTTGGACGCCAGAAGTCTATCAGTTTGGGATACCCTCAGAATTGCCAAGAACTCCATCCAAGTATACCACCTTGGAATGGTCTAGATGCTGTGCCTCCGGCTGCGCTGACTTCGATTACTTGGGTGTTGTTGTGCTAAATGTGCACAAACAAATCCCAAATACTACTCTCTGTTTTTAATGCTACAGAATTTATATAGTACAACGGTATCAGGTACAATTTTAATTTATTTCGTGAGTCAAATTTTTCTTTTAAAGTGGGTGATCCCTCCTCGTAATGGAGTGAGTTTATCTCACTCTATAAATTACAATTAATTTCTGGCTATGTCAAATTAATTCCATTTATATTATTTCACGATCACACTACATAATGGGAGGATTTTTATAGCTGGATTAATTTTTCAGATTTGAATTTTGCGGCCATCTTCCAGCTCAGAAGAAGAAAATAATTTCAAACCGATGTTATGAAGAACTAAGTTCTAAGTGAATCTCGTATGCATGGGTCAGAAAAGTCTTGTAATTCAAATAGTTATCGAAGTGACAATTTTTTCTCTATTACCAATCACGCCTAATGCAACTTCACTTTGGCTGAAATATACGTATTCCAAAAGGTCTCCCCAAAATAAAATAAAAATTATACTTTCGCGCTCTCTTCAAAATATTTTTAATTATTGTCTGTAAAAAAATCATGGACTTCTTTTTATCCCAAAAGCCAGCGTGGTACAGAGTTTCTTTATCGTTATTCCTTCACAGACGATGCAATGGAAAATTTGCAGGTGACATGAATAACTAAAAAAGAACACGGTGATAGTTTGAAATGTAATTAGCTAGGAAGTCAACATCCATTTATGAAGTACTTTACTAAAAAATCGGAGTACATGAGAACAAGCTCAACCGGTAATCTATAGACTTTTAACCTCCTGTATATTTTCCGGCACAAGGGCACCCCAATGTAAACCAAGTCGACTCTCGATGGTCCGTCTAGAACTTTGAGGGCGGACGTCGCTTTTCGAAAAGGGCGAGTCTCTTCTACTTCGGAGAAGTACTTGCGTGGCGACCGTTTCTCTGGGTTACCATTTAATGGTTCGGGGCTTGACCTCATTCGATTGGAGGCCTACGGTTCCCCTCCACTCGCAAGGGGATCTCCTCACTATGTTGTAATCGTCCAATAAATAAACTTTCAATTCAGCCATTGCTTTCATAAGTTTGCAGTGGTTCTCGTTTCTTTCAAAAGTTTACACAATTCTAATGAGATAAAAATGTTCTCTTCTGAAAACTGTTGGGAATAGAAGCGCGTGGATGCAGAAAAGTGGAAATAAAAAGTGTGTAAAGGGCGAGAGGTCGGAGCGTGATTGCCGCGCAAAGAAAAATTATTATTCGATGAAAAAATTAAGTGCAAAGAATAATACGCGGAGAATGGTTTTTATGAGTATGTGATGCAGCATAGAAATTGCCGAACTGTTTCTAACATCGAAATCGATGGCTTCGATTGGACGACAGAGGTCCTCGAACTCGCGTGAGATCGCTTTTTTACGGTCAGCATAAACAACATTGGCCTTTCTCTCTCTCTCTCTCTGTATGCCTCTCCTCCTCCTGTTAAATTCGCCCTCCTCCGCTCCACGACCACCTCTCCTCCCCTCCTCCTCTCTTTCCTCACATTCTCCAGGGATTAGGCGGAATTCTCTTGTTTCAGTGTCGCTTACATGTATTTCGCTTTTCTTTCACCATCTAGACTCGCTCTCCACCTCGTAGCCAGCCAACTGCCAAATTAACTCCCTGCTCTCCCTTAGTTATATATGGTGGGGATTTGCCGAAGGGACAACCGCTCCAAAAATAATAGGAAAGATTCCCGCGTCCGCTTGGGCGGTAATCCGAAGCGATTTGTCTCGGGGAAGAAATGAATGCGGAATGTAACGAAGTTTATAGGGAACATGCCGATGGGCGAGGAGGGATGTCGTATGTGATAAGGGCAGGCAGCGAAAGTGACTCCGCGGTTTGAATGCCGCGTTATTTGTCTGGCGAAAATTGAAATGGTTGGCACTTAGTCCTCGTTCGGTTCTCTCTTTTTAATTGCAATTACACAATTATTAAAAATCGCAAAATCAGCATGCCCATTGTCATCGACGCTCCTTACCATCGCCAGGAGATTAGCAAAACATTTTTAATGAGGCAAATGTACAATTGCTGATATTTCTTTATTTATTCACGATAATGGAAAGAGAAAAATTTAATGGCCTCGAACCATCAATATTTGGCCTGGGATAGCTAACTAATAGGAAGATAAATTAGCAATGATACTCGTCAGGTTGGTTTTAAGATTGTAAATAACTTATTTCATGAAGTACAGAGAATTTGGACCGAAGAATAAGTTAATAGCAATTTATTTTTGCCTTCTGCACCAAAAATAATTCGTCATTCAAATCGTAGAGTCAACCTGAGCATTATCCCCAGTGAGGCAATTTTTATAGTTCACTACGGGGTACTTTCTAATTGGTGCACAGAATCCTTCGTTATTTATCTCGCTATCAAGTCCCGTTGTTGCTTCAAGAAATTAGTTTTACTGTGAGTTGTCATGGCTGCCGGGGGAGTGAAAACGGAGGGAAATGATTCAGTTGAGTCACTAACTGGCCAAAGTGAAAAGGAGATAAAAAGACTGTTAATGTCCAGTGGTGAATCCAGCTGCGCTTTTCAACGAGCCACAGTTTTCTATACCACACGGTCATTTCAGGCATCTTTATCTCTATTAGCTACCATTAAGCACAATGACGTCGTCACAATATGCGTCTCCTCTCGTGGGCTGATTGGCCAAAAATGTGTAGCATATAATGTTTCCAATGCTACACCAAAACTAACCTTCGTGTTGAATTACTGAATACTAAGATATCTTGTACCCCATCCACTACCGGTTCATTTGTCTCCTTCCGGCTGTTCCCTCGACTCGAATCACGTGCCGGATATTCGAGAACAATCGCGAGGGAAAGATGGCGTTTGCGACACCAACGAAAGCAATTGCGGACGAAGGGTCATTTCCAAAAGGAGCGCCTCAACTCAGAAGATGGAATCAAAGTTTTTTACTGCTCGGAGTCGCTATTATTTTTAACAGCAATCATAATTATATGATGCACATTTTAGGACTGCGATAAGCGATAAATAAAATACCATTAACCTGATTTCAGTGAAATAACCTCACACGGTTGACGGTGAGCCCATGTGTGAGAAATGTTCAGTGAAATCCGATCTGACCACACCTGGCGACGGTCGCCGTTAGAGACAGAGCAAGTGATCGATTGGTGTATCTCTTTGCGGCGATTCTCACTTAACCTGCAATAAAACAGACGAAGGTGCGTCGCGAAGATGACGAGAGACCACCAGATGTACCCTCCAAGTGGTAGCAAACGAACAGGGGCTTTTTCGTTTTGATTCTAAGGCCCGTATTCTTAACCGACCCTGGATACGTCATCAGCCCCTGTATAAACCGATCTCGCCCTACATACGCCACATCAAGCCCTACATATGGCCGTTTTTGGAACTAAACGGGCCCTACTTGATGTAGGGTACCCGAACCAGCCCTACACCCTACTAAAACATGGCGGCCTAATTCGCCTGCTCATCACTTCGATTAAAGAATCTACGTTACAATGGATATGAAGGGAGACGAGCTCACACAAACCATTTTAAAATGTACAGTAACACAGCGGGAAGGTAATAATACTACCACTTCATGGCCACCAAGGTAAATTAATTATAAAATTGACTGAACTAATAAGAAAAATATAGCGGTATACATGCACCTTGTTTCTACGAATATATAATAAGATTTTTCACGCTTGGCACTTGGTATACTTTTGGGAAACCAATACTTCGTTTACGCATAACCATAGAAAACGATTTTCATGCCACTATTTGCCATATAATAAACTTAACTACGGAAGGTAAAAGCGAATGACAAACCTTTATGATGCAACGTAAGTTTCCACGTCAATGATCATATTTGCTCCGTAGTTATTACTATCTTGTACCGACCGCTTTTGAAGTAATTTTAAGACAATAAGGTTCTACATTTGGCTCGATATGATAGTATTTATGGTGATAATTAAGGTACCGACACGACCTGGCAGACGACACCGGTTGTTTATTTACCTTGAGCCGTTGCCCTAAAAATACGCCCAAAAATTAACGTCTTTTCTTAGTTTCATAGTTAGTTCCCATAACGCCATCAGTGGAAAATTGGCGCTGCGCCATCATCTACGTCATTTCAGAGAACTTGAATTGAATCACCCCCCACCACTTATGTAGGGTCGACTGAGGAACGCATGTAAGGGCCTTTTGTTATGTAGGGACGGATATGTAGGGTCTATTAAGAATACGGGCTTAGTACGTGCGGATATATAGACCTGATAACTGACGAAGACAGAATGAATGAGATTCCGGTTAGAGCTCTCCTGCAACCACGACACTCTTCAACTCGAAGAATCTCTCTCCTGGATTCTCTTCCTCTGAAGCATCGTAAGAAGGCTTTCATAGCAGTCATCCTACGAGTGGACACAGCCAAGCGACACACACGGTCGGAAAATCCGTATCTTTAGCAAGTGAAATCCTTTTTTCTTCAATAACTGAGCCGGATGTGCGATAGTCTGAACGTTTTCCGATTGAGAACAAATTCTCGTCCTAAATTGGAATGTCCTCTCTCCATCCTTCTCTTCATTTCGGGCCAAATTAGAACCCAAATCACAAATATCCCCATCAAATTTCGAAACTTTTGTAATCACTCAAATGCTGCAGTCCATACTGACGCTATTTCCAATCTTACTTCGATATATGAGTTTGGGCTTAACTTCGTGCGTGCGTTTTCACTCATGGCAAAATTCACTTTCGGCCCCACAGACGTCTTGCGCGCCACCACTAGTGCGTGCTATTAATTAAACACATACTTCTTAGTGGCATTGCAATGAAACGGAAATTCGTATTACTGTTTTAAGCTCTCTTAAGAAACTCAAAAATGTTGTCTCTTTACAATATCTCAAGAAAAAATGGCATAATCAACGTGTTTTACTGTGAGATCACTTGGTTTTGTCTTAATAAAATAAAAAAGTCAACTGTGGAGCCAAGTGATGAATATTTTTAATCTCATAGCCAAACACTTTGTGAGACCATTCTAATTGAGGCCATATAAGGAAATTGTTTTTTCGCAGGCTAAATCTAAGGCATGGTCTATGAGACCGAAGTCACTACTGTCGGCGTCAAAATGATGTGCCGCTGCACTTTTCAAATTTATATCTGGGCTTGTGCGCATGATAAAACAACAATTAATATACAACAATTACCATGAGAAAAATTCCCCTGGGCCGGGAATCGAACCACGGACCTTTGGCTTTCGATTAAATAAGCTTTTATTGCTTAATTTTTGATACAAAACAGATGTATAATACATCTAGTGGGAACAATTTCAAACGTATTAGTATCACATACAAGTATATAAAAGTACAACATTATAAACATTAAAAATTTTGATCTCAATCATTTAAATATGCTTTTCTATGCGTGTCTTAGACATTTTCATTCAAATAAAAATTTGGAGGTAAACATAAGCAAAGAGCATAAACAACAAATTATTATTCTTTTATCAAATTTTCCAAAAAAAAAAAAAAAAAAAAGCATAGGTAAAAATGACCGGCGGGGCTCGGTAACGAACGTCCGATCCTCGGCACAGAGGCCAACCCTTCGTATGGGACTTGCTCATACGTCCATTTCTACCTCAGCACAGATTTTTAAAGCATATATTTATACAGACATTTTTATGTATATGTATAAAATTGAATGTAAAAATAAGCAAATATTAATTACAAAGGATTATTTTACATAAAATTTGAGAGAATACAATACGGGAAAATATTTCCCAAGCAGATGTCATTTCCGTATTAAAAAACATTCAACAGCCATTCTTTCTGCTCTTTTGTTGTATTGATTTTTTTGTTTAAATATATAATTTTTTTAATTAAATTAGATCTGATGTCTCCTCTATTAATTTTGTTAAAAACATATGTGCTTATTAGTTCTGATAAAATGTGTGCCTTCGTGCTTGGGAAGAGTTGGAAATTTAATTTCAGTAGATCCTTATCGTTAACACTTCCCGATCCGAAGGTGTCAAATTCTTTAAAAATGTTTATTATGGTTTCCCAAAATACGTCATGGTTGCAACCCAGAACTGTGTGCGTCATGTCCTCCTGCCTCCCACACTCCGGGCACTCGTCCTCTGTTCGTAAACCCAGTTTCCTTCTCATTGTATTAGTCACGATGCATTCCGAACATATGACGAACATAACGTCTGCCTCCTTCGCACTACTCCCCAGCCTGGAATAGTTTTCCCAAGTTTTGTTTACCCTAATGTGTGGAGTCGCTTTCAGCTCGTCCTTGAGCACGCTCTCATATATCTGCTTAGTAGTTTGCAGGCTGTCGTTATGTGCGTATTTGCTTTTGAAAATATTTGCTTCGTGTAAAATTTGGTTGAAGTACCTTAGTCCCCTTGCTTTCTCCATGGAATTTACCAATAAACGTTTTCTTTCGTTGTTATTTGAGTGTAAAATCTTAGCGATATTTTTCACTGTTATAATGCGTGCCTTGATTTTAGTGTTAATAAGGTTTAGGCCACCATATTTTGGGGGCGCGTATAGTCTTTTTCTTTCGACTTTTTGAAGATAGCCTTTCCATATAAAATTATTCGTCATTTTAATTATGTTTGCGTTTGCTTTTTCAGGCATTGGCCAGACGTGTGCCACATACCATAAGTTTGGGAACAGTATCTGATTAAGTAGTTTGATTTTAGACGTAATGCACGTGTTGTATTCCGCATATCCAAGTAGAATTTTACGGATTTTTCCCGTTGCTCTATCCCAGTTTTTATTAATAGTGGCGGCAAGGTCTTTCTCCCACCATAGCCCTAGGATGTTTTGGCCACTGACTTTATTCCAGCCTTTTGTGTCAGATAATTCCATTCCTTTTACATGTATGAGTGTGGACTTGGTCATGTTGATTTTCACGCCAATTGAGGTGTATTTTTTCATGATATCGCTTATTTTCTCGAGTTCCGATGCGTCTTTCACAAAAACGGTGATGTCATCGGCATATATGCACGATGTGTACGTTTTTCCGCATCTCCTGATTCCAATGCTGCGTTCAAGGTCCATGACCAGAGGTTCCATCGCCAAAGAGAAGAGCAACATCGACAACGGGCACCCCTGTCGGACCGAGTTTTTGATTATAAAATGATCGGATATTTTGTTTCTTATTTTTATTTGAGATGTGATATCATGGTAAAGTGTTTGGATCATTCTTATAAGCCCTTCTGGAAAATGTTTTTCTCTTAGAATTTTTATAATCCATTCTATTCTAATATTGTCAAAGGCTTTTTCCAAGTCGATAGCTAAAATGCTTAAAGAATTTTCCTCCTTTGGAATACTACTATGTATGATGTCCCTGATTAAAATATTACCTTCTACTGAGGATTTCCCTTCTCCCTCTCCAAACTGATTTCCAGGCCTGCGCCATCCATTATCATCATCATTTTTTGGACTATTATGTGAGCTAATATTTTATAATCGGTATTTAGTAAAGAAATTGGTCTAAATTCCGTTATATGTTTAGCGTTTCTCTTTTTTGGTATAAGCGTTATTATTGCGTTTTTCATTCGCGCACTCATTTCCCCTTTTCGCGTGATGCTATTGAAAACCACGCAGAGAATGGGTTTCATTTGTTCCCAGAATGTCAAATAAAACTCATTTGGCAGGCCGTCCTCCCCGGGAGCCTTTCCCTTTTTAAGCTTTAGTTTCGTAGCGTCTATTTCCTGTTCCGTGATGTTTGTCTCGAAGCGCTGCGTTTTTTCGGGGTTGAGTTTGGGGAGAGGAGGGACAGCCGGTCCGTCCCCCTCTTCCCATTCCCCGTACTGGTGATAGAGCCGGCTATATAATCTCGTCGCCTCCTCAAGCCGCTTTTCGGGGTCGTCTAGATCTCCTATTTCACCTCCGCTCGCGTATTTTATCGTTTTCCGCAATTGCTCTACTGTCAGGGCTTCGGATTCACTTTTGTCATGACCTCGCTCCCATTCCCTTGGGGCAAGCTTCTCCACCTCCCGTCGGAAAATTTCTTTTTTGAGTTCTTTTATTTCGGCATTTACTCTGGGCGACCTGTTCTCTGTGTCTATTAGGTGTTGGAGTACCTCTCGATAGAAAGCTATTGTTTCGTTTTTCTCCCTGTAATATTCGCTTGTTAGTTTTTTTAATTTCCTTATGATACCTGTTTTAAAGATTTTTTCCCACCAAAGTAAAGTATCATTCTCGCTGAGAGCGTGATTTGAGAGTCGTAATATTTCGGTTTCAATATTTTTACACATTGTTACGTCTTTTAATAGGTTAGTATCTAAACGCCAAATTTTTTTCTCCTTATTGTTTACATTCCGTGCATCAAAGTCCATTTTAATTTTAATATGAATGGCATGGTGATCCGAAATAGCTATCGGGGTCGTACTGTATTGTATGAATTCGTTTTTAAGTTTCTTTGATATAAAAATATAGTCAATTCTGTTTTGAGAGTGTGTTCCTATTCTTGTAAATTGTATTTTGTTTTGTACTGTATTTTTCCCGGTATCTATTGCGTCTATATTGCTAACTAAGGTTTTCAGTGTCTTGTTTATTCGGTATCTTATTTTCGTATTATTTGCCCCGCTGTCCTCCCTTCTGTAAATAGCGTTAAAATCTCCCCCCATTATCGCCTTGTCCTTGAAGAGGCAGGCGTAAGGCAAAATTTCGCTTGCCAGGAACTCTCGCCTTTCTTCGCTTTTTTCATGTCCTGAAGGGGCATATACGTTAACAAAGTGTGTGTCTCCGATTTGCAACGCAGTTATTCTCCCAGAGGCATGACGACGAACATTCTTAACGTTTAAAAACTTTTTGGTTAAAATTGCTGTACCTAATGAGGAGTCATCAGTATTTCCAAAAATGCGGTAATTTTTGCTCTGCCAAGCAGGTGATTCTTTATATTCTTGAATAAAAATGACATCTGCTTTTAAATCATTGTGCATAAATTTTTTAATAACATTAATTTTTAAGGCATTCGTGATTCCGGCCACATTCAGTGACGCTACCGTGATATCTCGCTTATTTGAAGAGGTACTCATTGTTGGTTTTTTTTGGAAGGAAGTAAAAATTTCTCTGTTACGTTGTTAAAACAAACGAAGGGCGTTTGCATGCGAAATTCGTATCTTAAGAAGGGGGTCCAAAATGGGAAAAAAGTTAAATTTAAATGGCGAGGTTCGGAAATAGAGTCCGGCCCTCGACATCGTTCATATAAACCAACTATGAGTTTAATACCTCCTTATTCTTTACATAAGGCAAGGGTTAGTAGACATTTTATATTCATGGTAATAACTGAAGCAAGATAAGTGCTATTCAAATTATTTAACATTAACTTTACAAAAACTTTAAAGGATTTAGTAATCATTTTACTTTTTACTTGATTTTTTTTGTTCCCTTTGCGCTCACCCTCCTGGATTCTGATGCCCCGGTTCCTAAGCTGTTCGTTCCACCTCTTCTTTTTGATAGGTGAGAGGTCCTTCCCGAATAGCTTTTTCAGTTCCGCAGCTGCAGCTCTGTTCTTGGCCTCATCCTCGATGAGGTTGAGGGGCGCGCTGCCGCTGGAGGCCGCATCATCCTCCTCCCCTCGCTCAGACCACAATCTGCTTGTACCTGGTAGGGTAAGGAAAGAAGAAGGAGGAAACACTCCCCCCCCCACAACCCCCCCAACCTCCAGAGACATTTCCTTTTCTCTCAGCACTTTATTTTGGTCATCGCTCACTCCCTCCCTCACTTCCATGATTTCAATAGACTCCACACTGCCTGACATACTCACTCCCTCCCTCACTTCCTTGATTTCATTAGACCCCACATTGCCTGAGGTACTCCCTCCCTCCCTCACTTCAATATTTTCTGTAGACCTCACATTGTCTGACAATGAGGCACTTACTCCCTCCCTCACTTCCATGTTTTCGGTAGACCCCACAATACCTGAGGCATTTATAAAATCATTTGTCCCCTCATTCACACCGGTATTTTTGCCAATTTCATCGTTCGGCTCTCCCCCTGTCACTACGGCTTCTTCCGTGTCCGTCTCAAAGGAAGAAGAAGACCCTTCCTTATCATTTTGTTCGCCTTTGGAGCTTTTATTTCTGTGTGTTCTATTTCTCCTTTTCGACTTCTTCTTTATCCCCCCCTCTGATGCACTCACATGACTCACGTGGTTATTTTGCAAGACTTTGTCCCCACTTTCATCTGGTTTTGGTGTCTCCTCAGCCAATTTGACTCCGTCTTCCGCCGGGATATCCATCCCCTCCTCGTCTTCTTCCACCCTCCCAGAATTTTTTAAAGCACTAGCGTATGATGGCCCCGACCTAGTTTCTGGGCATTGCAGCCTTAAGTGCTCCTCACTTCCACACCTTGAGCACGTCAGCTTTTGCCCATCATAGTGGATAACTGCGCGTTCACCACCAATACTTATTACACTAGATATATTTTCCGTAAGTGACATCTTGACGGTTCTAGTGCCCGTCATCGTGCCCTGGTGTATACCATCACCGCTCCACTTATTCTCTAAATATCCGCAGACTTTGCCGTACTTGCTCAGCGCTGCTTCGACTTCCTCACGTTTTACCTCGAAAGGTAACTGGCACACTTTAACAAAGGTATATCTTTCGGATATTGATTCACACCACCATGAGAACTTTTTGGTGCCTTTGGCCGGGAACTGAAACTTTTCACCCGCTTTCACCATAAGTCTTTCAAACGTAGATTCCTGCTTGACTTTCACAAGGAATGACTTCCTTCCTGGACCAAGCTGGATGCCATGAATTTCCTCAGTTTTCAGCCCGAGGTCTCCACCAACTAGTTGGTGGACCTCCAGGACCGAAGGCGTTTCACTAACACTCTCGATGTTTACACGCAGAGTGTTCTTCCTTTCCACCGGCATTTTGCGTCGGCTCGCGCTGCGTTCACCGACACTAAATGTTAACAGACCGCGTACCCCTGGTACAGGGGTGCGCACACAAAAAGTACAATTTTTGCCTTCACTGGAAAAGTAAGTCACTTCACCGGGAACGCAAAACTACGCTCCCGGCGATCAAGCACTCGATCGCCGGGGCAAGAAAACCCGCAGTCGCTGACTCACAACAGAGCTCCGATAAGACGTCCGCTCGCTAGTCGGCTTTCCGGGCCACTGCGCAGACCACTACGCTATCCAGGTTCTTTAATTCCCATGGCAGTTATACCGAGGCTGCTGGTACTAGGTGCTAGGCCCTCGCGGTCCATCAAAGATGGCAGATGGAAGACTGAGTGTGTGCGTGGATAGTTTGTCATGCCCCGGGCATGAGGTACAAGTGACTCACAAGTGTTTTGTGTTGGTCAGCACGGACCGGTGGTTGCCCCACTCAACAGTGAGGCACGAGTGAAACCCCTCTTGTCCCAAAAAACCCCATCCCCTGTGTATTATCCCCCTCCACGTCAGTATAAATCCGCAGGGAGAGAGAGCCTAAGGGCGAGAAATGCTAGTTTGGTCGACGGGGCGAGAAACGCTAGCCTGATCGACGGAGAGAGAACGGGATTGGTGACGTGCCTGATGGTCGTCATTTTTCATGGGTGTAACCAGAGAGTGCTGTTTAGCGAGACGAGATTGTTCTACGGAGGTAGCCAGCAGCGGAAAGCAAGATTGCAGACGAGCGACAGACAGGACTTACGCCCAGAGGTCGGGAGGAAGACAGCCCTCGATCCCGCGGACGTTTGGGGTCCAGCGCGTCGCATCATCGACGGCTCCTACTGCTCAAGGCTCCGACGAAACCGTAAGAACGTCGCAGTTAGCGACCCGTCCCCGTGCTCGTTCGCCCAGACCCGATTTAATCCCCAAATTGTGTAGCCAAAATATTTGGGTTCTTTCTCTCTATCCCGGTGCGCCGTATCTTATCACCAAACTGTTGACTCCTTGTCAGAAATCTGATACAGTGTTACCGCGAAAGCAGCCTAAAAACTTAATTTGGGCAAATTGTAAACTCGGCCCACGAATTCTACAAATCACAAATTGTTTCTTTTTGTATTCTTTTGGAGGGGGGGCAATTGAATCATATCATATTTTGCATTTTTCGTTCACCTCATCTTCATCAGGGTATTTAATTTCGATAAATGTGTGTGTATGCTATGTCTGAAGTGGAAAATATATTTTTTGTATCTCAAAGTACTCAATAATGGTTCGATCATTCCGTACTCGGGACTATTGATGGAAAGAAAGGGATAGGAACATGGAATAGAAAAAGGACGAGGACAACGGTGCTGTGGTAGGTGGAAAAAAGCCAGAAATCAGAGGGTAAAAATGCTGCCTGACTGGGACTCGAACCCAGAACCTCCTGGTTGCCGGCCAGGTGCTCTACCAGTTGCGCTACCAGGACGCTTAGATTTACCATGATTTCGGCGGGGGGTTTATACACAGAAAACTCCCTTTGCTGTGGCCCACGAGAGTAACCAATAGATGGCACTGGGACAGCACACATATATATTGGGGACATGGCGCACTTTAGGGGTGGGAGAGAAGGAAAGGCCTTTGCTGAGGAGGGAAAGTTCTTCTTTGTTTAAGGAGGCAGATGATAGATTGATCACTGGGATGTTTTCATTTTGACGCTCAAGCTCATGGCTTTGGGAGGGGGGGCGTCGAAATTGTTCTCTCTCTGGCAGTCGTCTCGGTGGAGACCAAAGTTGCTGTGAAGGTGGCGGAGGAAGATTAAATAGGGTGGCTAAATCAGGTCTGTCTACCTACAGTCTTTTACCTAACTCCGAGGAAGGTGGTAATGCCACCGAAAATTTAGTTATTTAGTGAGTGTGAGTTTCTATTCTTTATTGTGTGTTCTGTTACTGCCCATCCTAGGGTTTTTTATGATATTTACCTCGCCGAGGAAAATTTCCTATATATGAGTATGTGGCCGATCAAGGCGAACGAACAAAAATTGTACTAATAAAAACATAGACACACGTAAAAAAGGAACACTCACAAAAAAACGTTCAGACGTTTCAGCGGATTGACCCGCTATCTTCAGTGCTGAAGGTGAACTGGTGCAGGCAGGGTAAGTTCCTCCAGTCGCCCTCCTTGGTGAGGTAGTGGGGGTGGAACAAGGGGAGAGGGGGAGAAAGGGAGGGTAGGGTTTGTTTTGGCTTTTAATGGGCGATGTTTAGCCCGGGCGTTTCAAACGCCCTTTCAACCCAGATGTGGGCCATCTCCCTAGTCCTGGAAGAACTTACCCTGCCTGCACCAGTTCACCTTCAGCACTGAGGATAGCGGGTCAATCCGCTGAAACGTCTGAATGTTTTTTTGTGAGTGTTCCTTTTTTACGTGTGTCTATGTTTTTATTAGTACAATTTTTGTTCGTTCGCCTTGATCGGCCACATACTCATATTTTCGCTTAGTGCGCTTTCATCAAGATTTTATATATATATATTCAATGTTTTGCAGAAATGCGATGCAACGTAGCACATAATATGAATGTTCAAAAACACAGTCACTAAACATAGACACGAAAAAAAAAGAAGAAAACACTCACACGAAAAATAAAACTGAAAGACTTTCGCGGTTGTAGCCGTTTCATCAGTCAAGGAGAGATTGAGTGGGGAAGGAGTGTGTTGGAAAAAGGGGAAAGGTGGGGGGAAGAGGGGAGGGGTGTATTGGGGAGGGGCTAACTCAACAAGATACATTCAGACCAGGGTGCTTGTTGGCTTGCAAACGCCAGATGCATGCCAATTCGAGGGTGTGGAGATTGAGGGGCGAGTCAGTGGGTGACAGGGAGGCAATGATAGAAACTTTGAAACATAGATTATGAGTTAGAAAACTGTGGACACGCCAGTGCCATAAATGAATCCGCGCACCCTAAAATAAGCCGTTTTGTCAACGTCAGCAACTTTGTAACTCAGCCTAGGAAAAACTACTAGGTCTACAGTATTCATCTTTCACAACAAGTTGCGAAAATTATTGGAGATGCATTTAAAGGCCTCTTCATACTTTTGAAACGCATTGTTTGTTATTAATTAGTGAAAATATTTATACATTATCTAGTCCTACAATTTCTTAGGAAAGAAAACATTAAACTGATAGAAAGACTTTTTAATATATTTGTAATTTTTCTATGACACGATAATACTTGATTTATACGTAGCATCATTTTTATACAGACATTACAAAAAATACCAACTCCTTAAGTACGATACCACCAGGTCTGCTCAAAGAAATATAATGTACCGTACCCATTTCCTGTACATATAAATATTTGCTTCAATATTTCATTTCCCGAATCAATCCTCATCGCTGCTACTCCAAGAATTGCTGCTTTCGTCCTCCAAGTTCGGGTTTGGTGAATTCCTCCACCAAACGGCCCTTAATCCAGTAGTAGTCTTCTATTTTTTAACATGCTCCACAGCGTTCTTCCACGTCGACACTGGTACGTCTCCAAGAGCTTGAACACATAGCTGAAGAACATCTTTAAGCTTATGCGTTTTATTTTTCTTTACCACCCAGTTTTTGACCCGCGCCCAAATCAATCCAATAGCATTAAATTCACAATCGACTGTGCGACTAGAGTCTACAGAATTAATCCTTTTCCCACTTTCCTGAATGATAGTATCAAGAAAGTACCTAATGGTTTTAAATTTCGGTTTTCCTAACTCGATAAGTTCACTTTTTGTTAAAGATTCATAATTATCTTGGGTACCATCTTCGTTGACAGCTGGCTCGATGCGATTATTAACAAGCCAGTCAATAATTTCAACCTTGGTCCTCTTCAAATTAGGATTCTTTGTCTGAGGATTCTGCATGGTGTGATAGGGCACTTGATAAATTACCAAAACTGATTTTTCAGGCAGATGCCTTAATATTCTTCTAAAATACTCCTCGAAATGGAGAGCATTCATCTCGTAGTGATAATCTCCACTGTCCTTCTTCCCTTCAAAGACGAGCAAATTGTTTCTTCCTCGGGTTGGAGAAAACCACTTCCACTTCCAACGTGCAAAATAACCACTCGTCTTTCTGCTCACAAAGGTGTCAAAATTCCACCTTTCCAACCATTTACCTGTAATAGTGATAATTATTGATTTCATTATTACGCATGATGATTAAATTAAATGTGAAATTGGAAAATTCTCTATAAATATGCGAATTTTATTATAGAAATTTGTGATTATTTACCTCTTGAATTATTCCTCGATCAAAATCAATCCACCTCTGATCTTATTAACTTTCTCCAGCCATGCGTATTTCACAGTGTGGTTAGCACCGCACCACGTTTCATCACAATGATACACTATCCAGCCTGGCACTCGCAATCTTTTAATGGTTCGGAGGAAAAACATTCGTTGATCTACCACTCGCGGATTCTCCAATAGCACGACTTATTTTTTAATTTCCGGAATGAGAACCCTAGCCTTTTCAGCCACCTCATCATTGTACTGAGGCTTATGTCATGGAAATCCTCCAGATCCGACTTCAACCCATCCAGAATTTTGATGATTGTCGGAATTTCTATCTTATGGTAAAAAGCGTGCACTTTTCGGCGAATAACTCCTTGGGTGAATTCATCGAGCACAATGCGCATTCGTCCGCAACTTTTTTTTGGCGAAGACACTTCACCATCGGCACTTTCTCGTTGGAATTTTTCGTTCTCAGATTTTGCAGCCTAAGGACACTTTTCTTTATGGGAGGCATCTTTTACATATTCAGAACTATTTACACAGACAGAATATTCAGGCGAACTGAAGGAGTAAATGCCTTGCAGAAACTTACTTTCCAATGTGACAATGGAGTTATGGAAGGAGGGTATGGTAACCATGGAGGTTGTAAATATTTACAACCTCCTTGATGGCAACAGATGACAATGTAGATAGAGGAGAATTCCAAAATTAATGTTCTTCTGATAAAACGGCAAAGAAAGATGGAAGCACATGGGCACCGTAGGTGGGAGTATAAGAAAGGATAGCCACACGCTGGGCGCATAAGGAAGCGATGTGAGTGGATCAAAGATGGATGAATAATGTTGAGGTGGCTAATGAGTCCGAATTATCAAGCCGTGCGTAGGGGTTCTCGCATTTTCGACCTTTACTGCCTTTTTTAAGTATTTGTAGGGAATTTGTGCCCTCGTATTGTCTCATATGTGCCTTGCCTCCTCAAGGCCTTGCTTAGTTTGTCTTTCGTGGCGCATTCACCTTCGGAGGGCTTGGACGCGCGGCAAGAGGTGCGGTACGGGCATGGATGGGTTTCACGAATGTAAACCATCAGAACCGCGCACATGGGTTCCAAAGTAGGTTAGAAATAGCATTTTCAGGTTGCTCAATGGATTTCAAAGTATGATTTTCAGTCGTTATTTACATTCTCCTGGTGTGAGCAGAATTAGCAACGAAAATTCTTGAAATAATTAAGAGAGGGCCACTTTACTAAATGGAAACAAGCAGTAGTAAGCACGTTAATCATACACGGTCGATATACTTAAAAGTTTGATTGATTGAACGTCACAAAGCTTCCTGAAGCTCGAAGAAAAATGTTTCAGTCGCAGTTCACTCGAATGCTATTCTTGAGTTTCGCGCCCAAGACGTGGCAACGCAGCATTCGTTCACTCGGGCGTATTTTGCTAATGTCCATATATGATTTATGCTACGCATAAATCAAGTATTATCGGATCATAGAAAAATTACAAATAAATTAAAAAGTATTTCTATTAATTTAATTTTTTCTTTCGGAGGATACTGTAGGACTAGAAATTGTTTAAACATTTTCATTAATTGACAATAAAAATACGCCAAAGCCATATTTTTTATTTATATTGATGTGTATAACTTATATTCGAAGATGAATCCTGTATAACTAGCAGTTTTTCCATGGGTTGAGTTACAAAGTTGCTGAAGTTGACAAATCGTCTAATTGAAGGGTTCGCGGAGTCATTTATTGCACTCGCGTGTCTATATTTTTGAATTTTTCATTAAAAAAAAAATAAATCAAATAAGGAATAAAATTGTCTTTAAAATAACGTATTAATTGTTGTTTTATCATGCGCACAAGCCCAGATATAAATTTGCAAAGTACAGTGGCACATCATTTTGACTCCGATAGTAGTTATGCCGCAATCGTTTACGTCTGTATGGTGGGGTTAAGGGCGCGTGGAAATAAAAACTTGATAAATACGCAAAGGTGTGTTGTGATTTCCCAGCAGAGCAGAGGGCGCATAATGTCGATCATTTAACAAATGATCGTAGTAAGAGAACAAAGGAAGTGACTTTGGCGCAATATTGGAAGGAAATCTTTGAGCGATCCTTTGGTGGCTCTCCTTCTTTCGGGGCTGCAAACAAATTTCGTATCGATGTCGGAATATTACAGCAACTATGACGCCGGATGTAGCAGATGTACGAATTGCGACCATGGAGCCGTAATAACTTATTATCCTGTTTTTTAAATTACAGGCGTAATCTAACTAGAGTGTAGTTATATATTCATTTGTTCTGACACAGCACTTATCCTCAGAAAAGAATAACATTCATTCTTTTAATACGATGTACAATGTACAATTTATATGAATAGATACATATTTGAAAATAAAGGTCTGCTTAAAAGCTGTTTAGAAAAGAAGCATCATTCAGTTCATTGTGTCTACACTGAGCAGATGAAAGATATTTCCATTTGTCCATTCATCGGCATCTGTATTATCGTACAACTCACTCCAAGTCGTCGCCTGGTATTTCCGGATCAGCTCACTTAAAAGTCTTGAACCGCTTTGAGGGTCCCGCTTCGCCATCCACAGCCTTGGGCGATGCGGTGGTCACAGCCCTCTTCCGCGTCAACTCCAAAAACCGGCGACTCTGAGTCTCGCTGTGATGCGGTGATAATGGGTTGATGGCGATGTACGGCACCCAATCGCCGAATTTGCCCCTTATCGTTTCCGCTCGGGTTGAGTACGGCAACGAGACGCGAACTGCGTCGTCTCCTTTCTTCTCAAACTTCACGTTTGATTGTACGAATACACCGCTGATGAGGACTAAGAGATCCTCCAAAGGCAATTCCGAAAGATCCAATGATTGTATTAACCAATCGGAAGGTGTAGATAGAGCAGACACCGTATCCGGTGTGTCCTCCATCGGCGCTATCTTTATACTAACAACGAGTCGATAGTCGCTTGAACTTGTGGCGGCCGCACCTCCTGCCTCGCCGCCACACCGCTTGCCCGGAGGCAAGTTAAAGCGCGCTCCGTCATCGCTTCCTTCTAACAGTCCAGGGGGGTGTTTCAGAGTCTCGTAGGATTGGCGGCGTCGGAAACAGATTCATTCCGAGTCGATCGGGAACCTATCCTACGCTCGTCTTCCGTGCGTTTCACACATACTATCGGAAAGCGTTCCGCTTTTGGTATGACGTCAACAGTCATCCTCCTCCGGGAAACGAGAAAACGTCACAATTTTCAAGTGACAAGTGAGCAGCGAAAATAACCTCCCGCAAGATTTGATACTTGACAAGGGAGGCGAAAGGTATGTACGGGCATAAATAAGTGCTAATTGATAGATTGTCACATAATTGACGTTGTTGCCGGGTAAAATTATTTTAGAATTGTTCGTATGTAGTTTTTTTAACGTAATACCCTGTCGTTTTGAGCAAATTACGGGAATGAAGGAAAATTTTGAACGAGTTTGTTCTGTCATTCTCGTGAGAGCATAGTTGATTGTTCTTAAGAACTAAATTACAGGCAGTCACGAAATCCATAATTTTTTCCAACAACATATGGTTTACTTACTCAATTGTTTAACCAAATTGTCATATTTTCATTCAGTATCTCAATTAAATATGAATATTGACCATCATAAATAATGTTATGGCCTTCATGATATGCCGTAAACGTCTTAAAAATTTTCCGTGAAAGTGGAGGTACGCTGGAAGAAAATATAGCGATTACATTAGGTTGAATAGTGTACATTAATAGTATTGGCTCGAGTTATGTACGTTAAAATAACGCAAAATAATTTTGTTAGTTTGTTATCTGTTTTGCACGTTCTCGGTTATTTCTATAACACCATTTTATTTGGTACGAAAATGACAAATTGTTGCTACTGATGCAACTTGAAATACATCTTCTAAATTATATTTCAGTGAGCGATAATTCCACAAAGAAAAAAATATTCGCTGCAAAAGGGAATCGAACCTATAACCTTTACCTCGCTGCATACTGCCTTAACCCGCTGCGCCACCGTCAATTGTTACAATAAGGCCGAAATTTGTAACCTATAAATAGAAGGATGGTATGAGGGAGCTTCGGTATAGTTGTTATCGTGGCTATTCCCGTTATGCTTGAACTAGTATTTCATATTAAAATGAATATTTAGAATGTACATGGGATGTACTGAAACCATGTACCACGTAATCAGCTGAATTAGGTACATAACCACGTCTAATTTCGATGTGACTACGATGTCAAGCCACACACACAATCATTTCAAACTATACAAATTGTTATACTTCCTAACCCACGGACACGTATTCAATGCATTATGCTACCTGCATATTTGTAAGTCGTTACGCCATGCATTCCAACTTGTTTCACGTTCTTTTTGCCAAATTACTCGTCCAAATAACAACGCAAACGAACTTGTACCGTCAATGATACAGTCTGCCTATTTATCGCCTAATTTGCACGAGAATTAAAGTCACTTGCACTTATATTACTCTATCAGAATATCCGCATATATCAGCACTCATGAAATAAAGTGGTATGATTTTATTATAGCCAAATACTTAATAAAAAACAGCAATATAACATATCTCCACTCGCCACGGGAATGAGTTTCCGGCACCTCTAGCCCACTCGACTTCTATCCGATAGGAAAGCCGGCCTTGAGTCGATAGGAAGCCAGTCTGAAACGCACGGATTGCCTGGCCGATAGTAAGTGACGCAGAATCCGCGTCAAGTCACCCGATCCGCTCGGAAAGGGAGACTCTGAAACACCCCCCTGATAGCCCAGCGGTAGCGCGGTCGCCTCCCAAGCGGGCGGCCCGGGTTCGATTCTCCGTGCCGGAAAGTTTTATTACTTAATTTTTCTGGCCTTCTAGAATTCCCTTCTAGAAGTTTCTTTAATGTTCAAGAACGGTAAGATAGAACATACTGGAAGTTGGCAAACTGAATAAATACTGCGGCCTTTCGGCCGGCAGTTCAGTGTGGAATTGTACACAATAGGCATGGGCAAAAAATACCGGTATTCGGTAGTACCGAGTATTATTTTTTTTCTACTTCGGTAGTACCGGCCAGTATTTTTTTAGCGGTACTACCGGAGTGGCGGTACTAGAAATACCGGTACGTCGACGGCGCTGCCATCTTATGTGTTATCAATCAACTTTATACCCAGCTACTTAAATAATTGAATGTTGATAATATATCAAGCGAAGTAGGCCATTTCCAAGAAATAAACACAAATTCACAATGACTTTGAGCAAGAATTTTTTTAATTAATGCCAAGGATATTTCTGAAGAAATCATAGCAAGAGACGAGAAAATGTAGATGCAGACTTATGCAATAAGTGCACAACTTGTATTTAAACTCACTTAAAATAATACCATCCGTTTATTAATTTAAACTGATAGTATAAGCACTGATACAGTTAATCAACGTAGGAAGAGACTGAAAAATAGTGGTGCTATCATGATATAGGCTAAGCTTATTTACAATAGCCATCAACTTTTTTAATGTATTAACAATGTTTATCCGTTTCTCTTTATTTTACATGCAACCAATGAAGTGCACCACCAAAAGAGGACCAAATTTATTTTGCTCCTTAATTATTAAGATGTGTCTTCCTTCCTTAGTTTCTTCCTTGTTTTCTAGTCATTTAACGGCACTTTTACTAAACTGTGAGTTCGAGACAAGTGTTATCATTATTGATATAGAAGATATTTATTTACTCAAATAAGGCAAGAAAAGTCAAAGTTATCGAGCTCCATGTATGTATTTTTTTATCTGAAATAAATGAAACAGCGGCCTACACGTCAAATTTTATTCGATCGCAGTGTTTTAGCCATAACTAACACCGATTCTTGTTGTGTAAAATCATAAAATTAAATATCTTAACTTTAGAGGGGCTTTTTCTTGGTAATCTCAGACTGACAGCGTAAGCTCTTTGAAAAAGAAGACTTTTCATTATAAGTTCTCGGCAGAAGACGTTCTAATGTTGTGCCCAAGTCTGAAAAAAACCGGTGGCTTTAGGAAAACAAGTCATCTGATACCCAAGAGACCTTTACACTTCATATACGCCAGGAAAACACCAAAATTTAATGGTATGCACCAAAATCATTGCCTTTAAAAACTTCATCGCTATCACCCTTCTCACTATTAGAGACTCTATCCTCCATGTATTTTTCCGATAAATTTTCGTAAAGAAATCCAGTTCATGATTTTTTCAGTGTGTTCTTTCTGTATATTACGCTAATTCGCCGAAATACCGGATAATTAGGGCAATACACTCGTTAAATCTCAACTTATTAACATATTTTATCAATTATGAAAATACCGGTATACCGGTATTTTTTAGCCGGTACTACCGGGAGAGTACTAATATTGCTTTTTAATACTCATCACAAAAATACCGGTACTTTTTCAAGTACCGCCCATGCCTAGTACACAATTCAATAAACATCGTCCAAACCATTCCATCGAATCTTCATTGTTAGCAGCCTACATCGACGCCTGCTACAAACTCATCAAGCGGGTAATTAGGGGGTTGGGAGCATTGTTGTGTCACGTGTTTCCGAGTAATGTGCCCATAAGTTGCTTAAAAAGGAAAAAAAAGAAACTCATAATATCGTTTAAATGGATGAAATGTACTGAGAGTACGCTTTTTCGCCGTCAACAATACTTACGGTCGTCTTAGTAACCACGATGGTATATGCGTCAAGAGATTGTTTTGATTTCAATATTTACGTAATGGGGAGAAATAAATTAATAATGACCGATGAAGTTATTTAAAATGGCCGATTTTTTTGTAATTTAGACCTTTCTCTATGATTGTAGCTACTCACACTCTGATCGTAAGGGTTTTAACCCAATAAACTTAAGCAATTCATAACAGATATAAAAAAATAAAAGATCTGAGACCAATTAATACCAATATCCAGCGGCATATTTAACATATTTCTATTGGGCATTGTGAGGAATACCAAGATGTACCCATTCACAAAATTTCTTTGGTCCAAATTATAAAGTAATCAAGTTATGCCAATTTTCGTATTTGCTATAATTATCGAATCGATCTTTCGATTATACTGACATCTGCACTGTAAAATACGCAATGCTATTGGTTTAACTTCCAGTCTATGGTCATCTATTACATAATTCTTGGTCAACTATGCCCTTGGATGTAAAATACTACATGTTATAGCAATTCGATATATTTTAACAAAAAGTAGATTCGACATATATCGAACTTGAGTCTATATACAAAACATATTTTCATTGGGCATTGTGAGAAATACCAAGATGTGCACATTTGCCGAATTTCATTGGTCCAACGGATATACTATTCAAGTTATGCCGATTTGTGTATTTGCTATAATAATCGATTCGATTTTTCGATCATACTGACATGTGTACTGTAAAATCCGCAATGCTATTGGTTTAACGTCCAGGCTATGGGTGTCTACTATATAATTCCTGGTCAACTATGTCCTTGGATGTAAAATCCTATATGTTATAGCAATTCGATCTATTTTAACAAAAAGTAGATTCGACATATATCAAAATTGACACTACATACAAAACATATTTCCATTGGGCATTGTGGGGAATACCAAGATGTACTCATTCACCAAATTTCATTGGTCCAACGGATATACTATTTAAGTTAGGCCAATTTGCGTATTTGCTACAGTAATCGATTCGATCTTTCGATGATACTGACATCTGTACAGCAAAATCTGCAATGCTGTAGATTTTAATTCCAGTCTATGGTCATCTTATCTATAATTCCTGGTCAACAATGCCCGTGGATGTAAAATCCTAAATGTCTTATCAATTCGATATAATTTGTGAAAACGCAGATTCGATATATATCGAATGTGACACTACATACAAAACATATCTCTATTGAGCATTGTGAGGAATACCAACATGTACCCATTCACCAAATTTCATTGGTCGAACGTATATAGTAACCAAGTTATGCCAATTTGCGTATTTACTATAATCATCGAATCGATCTTTCGATTATACTGACAACTGTACTGTAAAATCCGCAACGATATTGATTTTATTTCCAGTCTATGGTCATCTACAACATAATTCCTGGTAAACTATGCCCTTGGATGTAAAATCCTATATGTTATAGCAATTCGATATATTTTAAGAAAAAGCATATTCGATATATATCGAACGTGAGACTACATACAAAACATATTTCCATTGAGAATTGTGAGGAATACCAAGATGTTCACATTCGCCAAATGTCATTGGTCCAACGGATATACTATTCAAGTTATGCCAATTTGTGTATTTGCTGTAATTATCGAATCGATTTTTCGATCATACTGACCTCTGTACTGTAAAATCCGCAATGCTATTGGTTTAACTTACAGTCTATGGGTATCTACTATATAATTCCTGGTCAACTATGTCCTAGGAAGTAAAATCCTATATGTTATAGCAATTCGATATATTTTAAGAAAACGTAGATTCGATAGATATCGAACGTGAGCCAATATACAGAACATATTTCCAATGTGCATTGTGAGGAATACAATGATGTACCCATTCACCAAATTTTATTGGTCCAACGTATACACTAATCAAGATATGCCAATTTGCGTATTTGCTATACTAATCGAATCGTACTTTTGACTATACTGACATCTGTACTGTAAAATCCACAATCCTATTTATATCCCTTCCATTCTATGGTCACTCCGTTATCCCTGCCTTCTCTTCTATCCCCGCTTTCAAAATTTAGCCTATGTTCTTATATTGGTGAAGTAGATAGACGCGATGCGTGTATTTCTTACGGGGGCCTAATACAAAAAGATATAAATTCATTTTGATATGTCTGCATTAGGAAACATTACTCATCTAAATAATTTATGGGTACTAATAAAACATTCCTTCCCTTACCTATTGTTAAAATTTTTATCCCCGTAACTATGTAAATAGGTCTGAAAAATGGCTCCATCGTATGCAACCTTGTATCGATCATAACTTCGACTTTAATCGCTCGATCCGCTTGATTTATCTTTTGTCGAAGAAAAGACATTAACAGTAGTATTATATATGACTTTCATATTCATAACTTGATTTAAAAAAAGTTATTAGCGATTTAAGCGTAACCAAGGAGATTGGTATCCATATAACTCGCACATGAATCGATCGAGCGAAATCGTCATCATTGCAAAAGTTGACCATTTTGCATTAAGTATTACCCTAAAAATTTCATTCGTCTAGCTGGAACGGTTGCTATGATATTCAAGATTGTATGCCCCACAAAAAAATGGCGACAATGATTTTTCGCGTGCAGGATATTTTTCGGAATTTAATTATGAATTAACCAAGAGGGTTACGGCGAAAGTAAGCTTAAACGTTAGGGTTCAAAGAACCCTTAACGGTTTTTCTAGGAGATTCCAAATTTTCATATGGCATATGTCTCATGGCCGAAATCCGAGTTTGAAAATTCGCCCATCACGACAATGTAAAATCGGAATCGTTTATTCCTCGGAATTGTTTCGACATATGAAAATTCCAAGATAGCCAAAAAATCAACCAAAAAATTCTCTACCTTATAAGTCAAGGAAAATGTCGTACAATTATTGCAAGTTGGTCAAAAAAATTCCTAAAGTTTTCCCATAAGAAAAGCATTGAAAGCGTTCAAACTATAATAAAAAATACTAAATATCAATTTGTCGCAATGACAACCCTACCAAAAAATCAACCAAAAAATCTAGTTTATGTCCATTGAATATCATGTTCCTCGGACGTTTAAAAGTACAGAATTAAAGCGAAAAAGTTTTAGTTCCATAAGGCTCCCATGTTAATTCAAGTCGATATATCTCGAAAATTAATCGACTTTTTCAAGTTTTCAGATTTTTTCTCCCAATGAATTTTTTTTTACTTTTACGTTCAATAAGCCAAATACCAACGCCTATCACAATTTGGGCTGCGTAATTGTATCAATGAGTCAGTCAGTCAATGAATTTGCCATTTTATATTAGCTTAATGAGGAGACAACACAATGGTCTATATTCCTTATGGCAATGAACTTGACCTCAATTGCGATATAGTACTGCGTAATTACCACATGGGCGCCCGCCCTCAGCCGTGCCCGTTCCCAACCGTGCCGTCCTCAGCCGGTCCGAAACCATTATATATGCCGATGCCGATGAATGGACTATAAGTTTTTAATGATTCTATCAAATGGAAATGAGAGATGGAAAAACAACTGGGTAAAAAAATACAACGTTTGCCAACAAAATCTGTTTTTTAACTTTGGTTAGCTATTGTGTGTCTAACTGATGTGATTTTTAACAATAGAACTAATCATGAATGAAGCTTTAAAAATATAGAATTTTTTTTAAATTTTCACCGAAACTTTAAGATCATCATAGGAATTAAGATAATTTTTCCTTGAAAATTAATGGTTTAAAATAGGAGAGAGAATTGTTACCCAATGAATTTTGGGGAGTATAATGGAGATTAATGTACCCCAGGAATTCTGCTATATTAGAAACCACGTTTTGATAATGCAGTCTTTAAAATTGTAATCACCATGCATGCCACAACGGTCAACGGTCCAAAGTTTAAATTTTACAGATGTGAGACTGCATGACCAAATCTAGCAGAATTCCTGGGGTCCTTGTAGTTCAATAATTCCAAAAATTCATTAGCAAACGATAGGGTAGTTTCCTTCATCAAAGAAAACGAAAGGCATCGATTGCGATTCGTATCCCACCATTAGTGTACTCATAATATACAAATTATTTGGTTTTAGGAATATCAGTTTAGACGAATGGCAATGGTCAATTTTATCCTCATTTGAAAAAGGCCAGATTTGCGCCTATGCGATTCCACTCCGCGTGACGTCACAAGGACCTAGTTTCTATACGAGTAGATAGGAGTTTTACATCGTCTGAAATTACCAATGCATGCATGAGGCACAGAGCTTAGGGAAACATCTCTTACTAATCACTTATTTAAATTACCCATGGTTGAAAAGTTACCTTCGTTTTTAAGGTATTAATAATCCTTATTTAAGGCAAGCACTACCAGCTAGCATGGTACTCCGCTACCTGCTAGCATCCTGCATCGTACCAGCGCTGAAAGCCTCGCCCCAAGGTCACCTCACTTGCGGCAGCGGGAACCAGAACGACGTCACACGGAGTTTTCCCAGCATTCATACTTACCGTCGCGTTTACGCGCGCTTGAAAAAGTTCACTTTTCATTTTATCGCGAAAAATAGATATCGTCATTTAAAAATCTAAAAGCGTGAAATACATACTCCAGGAGTAATAATCTTTCGATATAGGCAATAAAAAAAATAAAAGGAAACCACTCTATTCTCCCTCCAATTTGTCCGCCATTAACATTGAAACCTTGGCCTCAGCAAGGTGATTTATTTTATAATTTTTATTTCGAATAAAAATTAGTCAAATCAAAGTGATTCCTTAACCCTTTCCGGTCCAGTGAGTCCAAATGGATTCACGTTTCTTTCTTGCTTCGAGCATCTATTCAAATCACCCGCGGACTCCATTTGGCGTGAGCGACTGTAGAGTACACAATTCCATATTGTTATATTTTATTATTCAATATTTTAATTATATTCTAGTATCATTTGCTCAATTTTACTTTGTAAAAGCTAGGCCTTTTAAATTTAATTTTGTAAGAGTTAAGGCTACCATATAATTCTGTGCAGAAGTGCGAAATAGCGGAGTCTAAAACGATGAGGACGCGCAAAGCCAACTTATTAAAAAATCAAAAAGTGAGAGGAGAATGTAACGATGTAGCGTAAAAATGAATTGTCATCTGATTCTGATCTTCGATGAAAATATAAATCAATCGGGAATAGATTTCAAATTCCGCCTGCAAGGACAAGCAAGAAAACAGACAAGAAAGTTGATTAGTGAAAATAGTAGTACTTAGAAGAAAACGAAACGTAGATGAGGCATTTTTTTTAATCCCCAAAAGCACTTCACAAAAAAGTTGAGATCAATTTTCGGTGGGAGAGCCGCAGAGTAAATAAGTGGCAGGGGGCGCATTGTAGAATATTGACTTTTGTTTGCCCATGCATTCCGCGGGATAATGGAATCTTAAGCAGATTTTTCTCTTCCATGCATCACAAGACAGGAGTCCGTTTGTGAACACTTGGAGTCTTCTCCTTAATCAAAGCAACCCGTCCCTCGCACTGAGGCAATTTGGGCCATCAGTCGATATTCTAGCTATAACTGTAAACTCATTTTGAGTTTGTGAGACGCAGCGCTCAGTCAGACATAATCGTCATTCCTCATTACCGTGTCGTCGTATCGTACGCATGGAAAACAGGCGCATTTTACTTGTTTTGAAGTTTGACGTCAACCAGGCTTCTTTTTCTCGTATTCGTAGCATTTTAGAGTGCCTCCTCTCCGTGAATCCATCAGACGAATGAGACTCCATTCGGGACGAGCGATTTCATTAAAGTCCATTTGTTCTATTTTAGGTATGATCTATTTACGTGTGTTGACGGATACGTAAAAAATGCATCGTGGCCTCTCTAACCATCCAGTAACGAATCAGCTATTCTTCGAACCCGAATCAAAAGCACAACTAAAATACAACGCATCCCATGTGCGAGCAATAAAAGTCATCGAAGAATATATGCAAGTTTCCGATCAACTTATAAAGGGCGAGATTAGGCAGTATTTAAGAAAAATACTTGCTTGACTCATATATATTTTGGATATTAGGGGCAGCTGTACTTTACTTTCACCTCGGAGTTATTTCTGCATTTCATTGCCGAACTGAACCGCTTCTTTTCCTCGTCCATTCGTCTCTGCAGCGCCACCATTACCACCGGATGTTGAAAATTCTTTCAATCCGACAACACACTTGGACAGTACCAAGAACCCTACATAAGGACGATTGTCTTCGTGCGCTCCGATCGTCATTTAACCAAAATTCGTGTCGCAAGTTAATATGGTTCCTAATCCCGCCGATGGCAGCGCTGACCATTACTTGTAGGCAGCTTCACCGCCATTTTGCCACTACCTCTTATGGGAGATAAGTGAGCGTCTCTTCTAAAATCGAAGATTACTCAGGAAGAAATGGGTTTACGTAATTATTGGTAGCCAGGATTCTTTTGCGGAAATTCACCTGCGAAGGGGAATAATAAACTTCAGGGTGTGAAGATCGGGAGGTTGTTTAAAGACAAAGTAACGTAAGACAGGTGAGTCATTGTCGTCCGCCATTGCGGTTTCATGAAAATTTGAAGTCATTTTGCTCGTAATTTTGTGCGTTAAGCCTCATTATTCTCATTATTTTAATAAATATCGAAATTTAAAAGGCTATTACGATACTTTTTCAGATGGAGTCCGAGCTTGAGAAATGGATGAATGCTATTCCAAGGAAGGATTGCGCTTTAGCACTTACCGTGTTTGCAAATGTGTTTTTGAGTGTGTGACCTACACTTTCGCCCTGAAGATATCACATAATTAATTATTTAGGCGTATAATCATTTTAATTTGTGATTAGTAGTGACAACATTGATTTTATTGTGTTGGTGTGTATCTTTTAGCGTGTCTTGTTTACATCGATTGCTTTAGTGTTCGCTACGAATCTACGACTTCCGCAGAAGTTTTTATGTTGTAAGAAAACATTTCTGTGGCTTGAAATCACACGTGGAACGATTAAAAGGTCATTCGTAGAGAAAAAAGGATTGAGTGTTGTGATTGTGAATTCGTGTGGATTATAATTTCAGTGTTTTTAGAAACGATTATTGAAGTGTAAATGTTTGCCTTTTGATATTATTCGTATGTTACTTCAACCACCTTTGCGAGGATAAGGCTCTGAATTACTGAATAGACTGGATCAGGGTAAAATTGTGATATATCGCTGCAAGTATGAAGACTTTGCCTTGTTCTAGTGCAATGTATGCTGTTTCAAGATGAGGAATTCATTAAATTTCTCTTTGTCTCGAGCAATCATTCTGTTTATTGCCCCTTTATTCCGTTGGAATGGAAGGTAGTACGTATTCGATGATCCTAAAAGGAAGAAAATCTTTTTTTAAGTCGTTTTAGGTGTTCGGTTAGTGCCTATGGCGAAAGAAATAGTATTGCTTGATACAAAATCCGTGCGCACCGATATTGGCATCAGTGAGGGTGAGAGTGTTGTATTTTCAATGGGCGATGCTGTCTGTGTACGTGAAAGAATGCCCGCAAAGGTATTTTTAGTACAATGACGGTAAGAAAGTTTAAGGTATTGTCGTTTTAATTCTATATTCTGCTGGTCACAGCATTTATTGAAGTTACGAAGAAAGTGAACTGAATACATGAACACTTTTCAATAACGATGCATCGATCTTGCATAGCAGAGCATTTGTTTAAGTATACTTTGATTTCAGAACCATTTACTTATTCAACCGTGGATACTTATGGACCGTGTATACCTCTTTTTTACTGAGTGATATCGAAGCAATTTGTTTCAATCGTGAAATGAAGGAATAAATGTAAATTCGTAATGTATTCATATGACGTAGTGTAATGTGAGTGTAAAATTAGGAATTAGTAAAGTTAATCACCGCTCCCACAACGTAAATATTATATTTCGAGGGTTAAATCAATCATTTACTATTCATACCTAAAATATGAGCGCTCCCATGTCTGTATAGCGTCCGAGATAATGGTTTAAAGTCATCAGCTTGTACCGAAAAATTGTAAACAAAGATCCGCCATGTTTCAAATGTGCCGGTAGGCTGCACTGTCACCTGAGCTTTTCTCGAAATAGTCTGTCAAGGTATCATGGCGAACAGACTTGCATGCTGCAAATTTCTTGTATATTCATTCATGTATCGATTTCCTTCCTTGATTATTTCGTGCGCCTGAGGTTCATTGGCGGATTTTCGACTTTTTCAGACAGTTAATACAGTTTCTTGCGGAGGGCACCGGTGCGAATATAATTTCACTTAGCTGTACTATCACAGGCATCTGGGTTTATTATTCCATCCCATCAAATACAGATATGACTATTATCTAACTCGTCGTATCAGAAAAATTGGTAAAGCTCATCATTGTTCGCCGTAATTTGGTAAAACAAAATTGAGAAATAACATTGTTTCCCTATTGTAACGTCTGCTAGCTGCCTCGCATGCGGTTGGCGGCGCCACAGAGGCCAAAGTAGGAACTTGAATTACTTGCGCAGCAATTGATAACATATTTCAGATAGGACATTACCGTCCTTGTGTAGGGTTCTTGGACAGTACTGTTTACTGCTAAGAGACAACAATTCGATACTTTCCCTGTAAAAACGCTCAACAATCGCCCACCTAACAGCCACTGATCTATTATTATAAGGGCTGTCTAGATGAGCGGATTTGATTCGGTGGGACTCGATTGTTGAGCGTTTGCGCATTGGAGGTATTGAATTAGCTTATTTAGAGTATGGCCGAATGCGCGTCGGGTGATGGCAGCGCCCTCCCTTCTCACTCTATCCAATAATCTGCGCCGTCATCTAATCTCTCGTCGCAGACAATTTTACTTTCCATTTTTCGAAGCATTCCGCGACGCGGTCGTAAAACGCAGCCGTTCCACTATTGAAGTTCCTTGCCTGGCCACACCTGTCGCTGCTGTTGTATTTTCTCGTCGTTGAGTCCCTACGGCCCGGTGTTGATCGCGTGCTTTCACAGTTGGGCTTGGCGTCGAGAACACCCGCTCCATCGGCAAAATTTTCCCTTCACAGCTGCGCGTTGCTCAAACAAATGAAAAGCGAGAAGAGTCGACTCGGGCCCAGATCATACCATCTTATCATTTCGAGCAATGACGACGCACAATACGTATGTTGTTTTTTGCGTTTTCGCGCAGATTTAATTTCGTAAAAATACTTTCTTAAATACTAATAGCACTGGAAGTAAATATGACGATCACAGAGTCGTTTATTATATGAAACATCTTATATGAAAATCGTTGTTCCAAAATCTTGGAGCAGCCATGTTATCTAAATAGATTCAACGAAGCAGATCATGAGGACAAAATTACATAGTATAAACTGGTATTTAAACAACTGTAGTCACCAGCAACATGGCTCTACCACAGTATTTAGCTTGTGATATCTATGACCAGTGGCGCAGCGAGGGGGGGTTTTGGAGGATAACCCCCCCCCCCACCAGAGCTCGAAGAAATTATTAAGTTTAATCCATTTTGCTTAATTGGATTGATATTATTTATAAAATAGTGTAACAATTAATAAAATATCCCTTAGAAAGCCGTAAAACTTACCATTTTGAACCATTTATCTTAAAAGTCCGCAATTTATTAATCTTGCACCTACTGCTTATCCTGGTGGGTATTCTATACCCCTACACACCCCGGTATTAGTTGCACCTAAACCCCCCTAGCCTTAATTCCTAGCTGCGCCCCTGTCTATGACGGGTATCTATTATGCTAATGTACGCTCCTTCGTGATTTAAATCTAATCTTGGGCTATCATTAGTTTCATTAAAAAAAAATACTTGAAATATCGATGCTTACAACTTCAGAACAAGAGCAAATAATGAAATTGATAGTATTCTTTACTTCCTGTTGAGCCACTCGTGCATATTTTTATGCCTAAGCTTCCCATTTGCAAACACCAATACGAAATATCCGTCCTATTGCTGCCTCCACGCAGAGAAAATCATCTACAACATCTACAAATTACCCTGCGAGCCACCTCTAGGGTGTTTGGCAGGGGGTGATCAATCCAACTCGCACAGATTTTTCTACGACGACGCATTGAGCTGGCGACCTGATATCATCAATTCTCGAAGACGGGATCTGATTGGCTCGCGAGCCGCTGCTCCAATGCCACGCTGAACTATGGAGGCACCCTCAGAGCTCCCGTATTTGAGAGTTAATGACGTCAGGTCGCCAACTCATTGCGTCATCGCAGAAAAATCCATTCGAGTTGGATTTTCTCTGCGTGGAGGCGGCAATGCGCTGGGGATTTCAAATTTTTGTTTTTTTTTTGCGTATCGAAAGCCTGCTCATACTCTATTATGCTGAAAAAGCTCATGTTGGAGTTTATAGTGCTCTTCGGGGCATTAGTCAATATTATTCTGAAGTCATAGGCATCGATATTTCAATTTTTCTATGTATACAAAATGCTGACCACTTATTCTTTCACAATCACAGTGTACATTAACATAATAGTTTCCTTTCATCAGTATCACATGCAAAACGCAGCGTGGGAGCTCGTTTCAGTTAAAATAGTTGTTAATTACCAATATCAGTACACACCAAACAACATACACGTTGGGTAAATGGCTTCTAATGGCAAGGTGGCATTATTCCATGCTGTAGGTATTAGGAGCCGACGATTTTTGCATTTCATTTGTTTCCGCAACGCTGGCGGTTGAAAAGGGCAAGATGGACCGAACTGTAAAGCCACCATTACTCTCGAAATCTTTGATGGGAAGATGTCGTCAGTGTGACGCTGCCAACCAATTTTCACTGAATGCATTTCCATTGCTGGTTTGATTTTCGGAGTATGCGGGGACAAAATTCAGTTTCTCTGGGAACTACTTGGAACCTCAATGCGAAGATACGCTTGCATCTGTTCCAGATCCAAACTGCGATCTAACTGAGCGGCCATAGGGTGACAAAAAAACTGCTTATTTTTAATCTAGAGCACTTTAAGCGTAGTCATATCTTCAGAATATATTTTAATACTTTCCCGGCGACTAATATATATAATCTATATTCTATAAAGTCCCCTAACGACCACTCACTCACTCATTCATTCATTCATTCACTCACTCACTCATACAAATGTTTGGGGTGAACGAGACGAGATACGACAAAAAGTCTTATGAAAACCCCCCTCTAAAATTGTCTGAAACCCCAGGAAAAATTATGAAAACAATAAATTTCCAATTATTTATCCGTCTATTCAATTAAAATTGAGTATGGGGATTAGTTCAAAAAATGGCCACCAAATTCCAATGGCGGCGCGGCAGTCATACAAGCAAACAATCATAGCAACATATTTGTTTATGCAAACAAGAGGAGCTAAATTGGGAAAGAAGAGAAAGGAATTAAAACGAAAGGATGATAAATATAAGGTAGGATATTTACTTAGTAATTTTTGAAAAGTCAATCTTTTAATGGCTTCTTTCCGTATGAACAAAAATTTGATCACATCAAAGCGTATTTTATAAAAGGAAAAAGAAAACTCTCAAACGAAAAGAGGAGAAATACAAGGACAAACCTTCCTTAAAAGATAGGTTGGTAAATTGATTTTGTTTTCATTCTTTGTGATGGCGATAACGTTTTATTTTTCTTTACGTCCTTTTTCTGTTACTAACCTTTTTAATGTGCAATGTTATCCGTGAGCTGGTGCATCAACTGCAGTGAATAATAGAATATGGAGAATTAGTGAGATTATAGAATCGAAAGTGTGGTTGTTATTAATTCCATAGTTGACAAGTGCACATAATGTAGTTCCTCTCTTGTTGCCAATACATCAATGCAGTAGAAAGATATCTAAACAACCTTTCCTTAAAAGATAGGTAGGTAAAAATTATTTTTAGCGTTTCATTTTTCTTTACGTTCTTTTTCTGTTACAATTTTTTTAATGTGCAATTTTAGCCGTGATCTGGTCCATCATAGGAAGTGAAAAATAGAATATGGAGGATAAGTGCAATCCTAGGTATTTCTTATTCAATTATTTGTCTTACGAAAAGCACGTTTCATTGAGTGACTAAGTTATTTAGCTTAAATATATTCTAAATCATGACATTTATGATGCCTTGTTCATCAAAAGTTTTCATCTGCTATTCACCAGATGATTTAATTTCGCATTATATTGGATATTAAAGCTGTAAGGAGATGTTTGTGTATACCGACTCATTAAAATATTTATAGAGGTTTTCCTGGAGTGGTATCATTCGCAATCATGACGAATTATCTTTCAATAAAATCGTCATTTCTAAATTCGTCATACTAGGCCCTATTCATGCTAAGGACTCACTTATCAATTAAAATGTAGTTTACTGTATTTCATTGTATTTCGTAAATTCGTTTTGTTATGATATTAAGTAGGTATAAATTGAGTGTAACAGGGGAACATGCTCTCGAAGTTATTTTGTATTTGAATTGAATAAGTTATAAACTCTGTCAGACTCATACAAATCCATTAGCCCCCAAAGCTCAGATAAATTTTTAAGTTTAATCCATTTTACTTAATTGGATTGATATTACTAATAGAATAGTGTAAGGATTAATAAAATATCCCTCAGAAAGCCGTAAAACGCACCATTTTGAACCGTATATCGTAAAATTCCGCAATTAATTAATCTCGCACCTACCGCTTATCCTGGTGAGTAGTCCACACCCCCAGCACCCCGGTAATAGTTGCACCTAGACCCCCCCCCCAGCCTTAATGCCTAGCTGCGCCCCTGTTGCATATAAATGCACAAAGGAACTCAACTTGAACTGCAACCGTTCGAAAGATAACCTTCATGCGAAGTGGTGGTTCATGTGCTGTTGTTTGGCGTAAGGACGGCTGCTTTCTTGCTTCACTGCTCTGCGTGGGTTTGACGGGTTATTAACCGGACTTTGGGGCTATCAGTGTCAGCGGGACTTTGCCAACATTTGCCTCAAACATAAATCATTGGCAGCTGAGAGAATACCGGAAAAATTTTTTAAGCGTAGGAAAGAGCCATGGTTGACAGTAGCCTGCTCTGCTTGCCCTGAAAATTCCAAGATTCCAAGGCATGAGTGATAAGTGAGGAGTTATAAGAGGGCAAGTGATTAGAAGAAAGGCAAGATCGAACTAATGGCACGCCTCGTTTCCGTATTATTTACTGCGACAGTCTAATGTTTATCAGCGTTCATATCGCAAATAAGTAAACGGAAGGCAATTACTCACCTCCTCCCATCTTTTCCAAATGGTGTTTAAAGAACCAATGATTAATACTATCGGTGAAACTGTTCGCATTGTTGATTAGTTGATATATCCATTTTAATTCATACAAATAATCTTGGACCGTAGGTTTACACTTGGTTCCAATGAAGAGGATATGTTTGACAAAAGTTTTAGAAGGCTTAGAGTGAAGGATGACATAATTTAAAAAATATAATCATCAGAAAGCGTTAAAATTTTTAATAGCAATTATTCAGTACGAAGCACAACAAATGAAACAAGTGACATTGTGCGGAATCATGTTCACGGGGGCAAAGACATATATTTACTCGAAAGGATGAAGTTCGCGGTGAATTGAAAATATTGAAGTCAAATATTTCAGTCATGGCGAATTTCATTCTTGGTGTATTTATTGAGTACAAAATGAATCAAATAAGTTTACTGTTTAATTAAAAGAAAAAATTCAGCAAGTTAATCTAACATACCTTAATGGAGTTAATGATCGGCTGCTATGTATTTCGTAATAAAAGCGCAGTTTCCAAGCGCTTGATGGACCCTGTAGGACCATTTATATAGAATATACTTAAAACCGAGTACGTGGCCACCAAAATGAAAATTTACTTACGAACATGTAAATTTTCATTGCGACGGTCTGCGAGAACCTCATATCGGATCTGCGGCCATCCAGGCATGCGTCGTTATACATTCATGAATCGGTGCCTCTTAAAGGGACAGAATCACGGCAGTAAAAGGACATCGCACTGGATCCACCTGCGCTGCGGCGCCATATTGCTTCCCCTTCCTATTCATTCCTGCATCGAGGCTGACATTTCGCAGAGAGAGACTCATAGCTCCAATAACTGACCGTCGCGCCACTTGGATCGCCAAGCGATCTCATCCCTTTCGTCCATCGCGTCTCTTCGCCCCACTCTCAAACCATCGCTGTCATTCGGCCAATCAGAACGTGCGGTCGCTAACAGCCATTGTGACGCCAAGTTGGAATGGCAGTTTTTAATGTGGAGAAGGCGGCGGAAAGATGACCGGGCGAAATTCGGAAAATGATTGGATTGTTTTGGATCAAAAATAACCAGTGATGGAGAGCAGCGACAATAGCTCATCTCAGCGGTTAATTGATAGTAGGAAAGTAAGTGAACTTTGGCCTTTTCTTTCAGCAATGAATGACTTGCGGAAATAATTGGCTACGTAAAATAAGCAATGCTTTTCCTAAATTATTATTAAGATCCGAGACACGAATTTTTTTATTGGCCCCCGAATGTACAACTTTACTCTCATTTCTATGATTATCTCGATCGTACGAGCGCTGTGCGGCTCTTTCCCGACGGTCTGATCGAGTCGACTCGAGAATCAAAATTCAATAATAAAAATCAAGGAACACGAAATAAGCATTACCATAATAACTCTCTAAGCGATAACGGAACACCATATTTCGCGTGAATCTGTTCAAACGTTTTATGCTGAGAAATTGAAATCTAATCTAAATAGTTCATCATAAAAGCTAATGTTAACAATGTAAAGTGAAGCTCGACATTAGAAAGTGTAGATTCCTACGGGCTACGTGGGCTAGTCACTATGATTCCTGGAAAACTAAATAAAGCCCGTTGGTTGACCACGGCTAACTCAGTTCTTTGGTTATTCATTTAGACTAAGAAACTCAACAATAAATTCTTGGAAATAGTAACATTTATATTAAAGGTCATACGTAGTCACGCAATGTTGGATCAGCAGTCGATCTTCGTTCGTCGACTATGATCGTCGCGTCTGAGAGACCTTTCATAGATATAGATATTTGCCAAGGAAGTACCGAGCAGTAGTCCATCCAAACAAAAGTGTTTTCCGCACCCCCAGAAAATATTCTTCTCGTGGTGATAAGCGATCGTCGACTGAATGTCCAACAGGAGGAACAAATTAATATTCTTAGAGCTATAGACCACGAAGCAGGTAATTTAAATCATGGCATCAGGTGCAAAATTTTTCCCCATTTGAATTTTGAAGACATGGATTATGGAGAAAAGATTCATTGAGAAAGCACTGATGTTTTTATTATCGTGTTACCATTTGTGAGGAATATATCAAATGAAGAAATCGTTGAAAAACTGTCGCTTCCTGAAAATACTTCGCCAGAATTCATTCGCCGTATGTTTCCACCACACAGTGGCATTGCAACGGACATTGAAGCTAGTCTCCAAAGCGGCTTCCCATGCATGCGGTTATAACGCCAAGGATGGCGTTATCAGATGCACTTTGATTTCACGGCAAGTTCTGCCAAAATTTCATTCGATATCTCAATTTTTCACAATATTTCCGGAAGGTGACGATTCAGAACATATAAACTGGTCTGCATGACGTTAGTTGGGTAGTTGGGTAGAGGAAGAGCCCAAGGTGGGGCCACCTCCACGTGGTGGGCTCTGGGTCGCATGGCTAGCTTCTCTGAATAGATGAGCGAGGAGCTGCACATTTGCTAGGTCATACTGAAATAAATCCCTTTCCTGACCGCAGCACAGTGGGCGGAAATCGGAAAAAGCCGGACAAAATTACAAAATGGCTTTTTTTGAGTTATAAACTTGAAACTTCGCAGGTATACTCAAAAATGATTGAAATTTATTGATATGTACTTCATTTGACATAGATCCTACTCGTTACTGAGATACAGAGGCTCAAACGTGAGCAAATTTCCATAAAAACGCCCGTCTTCAATTTTCTCTGAAAATCTTCCAAAGTAAGTGAATGGTGAAGATATGGGTGGATTCTTGCCGAATAAAAAACCACATAATCTGTTAACATGGTGTTTTTCTTTAATTTTCCGTAATCTTAAAGAATACAGCCCATAAATTCTTACCGTGCAGTAACAAAATGGCGGATACTGTTTTTCGGCGAAGTTTTACATTTAGGTAGAGTTTCAAATAGGTTTTCGGCAAGGTCGCGCAGAGTTACTTATATGAGAGCATTGTTTGAAAATTTCTTGAGGTCTTTATGCAGTTAACTTTGAAATAAGTTTGCGTCGCCGGAAATTACATTGACTTTTCGATCGCGCGGCAGGGTTCTTCTCCGCGCGTCGGGAGATGGATTAGCCGCGCCGCGGTAAGGTTATTGAAGCTGTATGGGTTTTAACGCTCAACATTCACCGTTTTTATGTTTTACTTCAAGACAACGATTCTCAAATGGTCTATGGTGAAGACAGTGGAGGTTTTTCATGCGATGTACTCGCACGTTTCATCGAAGTTCATTTCGTTATCTTTGGATACGATCGAATACCATGCTTCTATTGAAAGCGTTCAAACCTCGACAAAGTGAGTTGTTTTCCTGGGACTCATACAAAAAGACCTACCAGAAAGATACCAGCTGAAACCCTTATACCTTCTTCAATCACCGATCCCTGACCCTCAGGATTCTAATTTCGAAAACGGTCGTTTTATGACACCCTGGAGCGGAGCCCTTGGCCGTCTTAACGGAGGTATTTCCATGGGAACGAAAAAATGAACGATTTTTGTGTCGCTTCAAAATTTGGCTCGCTGAATCCATAACATTTCCGGAATATGCTTAGCATTACTTTCTCAATACTTCTACGGGAGTTGGTATTTTTGTAAAAATCTATTTCTTTCAAATTTATTGAATAAATACTATTCCACATTTAGCTTTACGTTACAAAATTCATACTTTATTCATACGTACCGACGGATCAATATTGACATAAATGGCGTGAATAAATTATTCTGCGACAACGTTGCGCTTGATAAAGGAAACTTACACATGCGGGACTCGAACCAGACACTTCTTTGACAGGCGAGCATTTTACCCCGCCGCCACCCAAGTCGGCAAATTGAACAAAGAACGAACTGCAAAAAGCGTCATTAAATCTAATGTTTTACTCTTGAGATGAAGAGAATAATGTTCAAGAAGATGGCTAATAATGCAGTGTTCAGTGACTTAACATTACTAATCATGAACATAGATTACATTTCGAGTCTATCATTTCCTTGCCTTTTCTCGAAACAATAGTCCAAGTGCCATTAACCCGGTGAGCTGATAGTTCTTCTTCTATAGCTTTCTTCCACTTCTCCTTCTCAGGCCCTGTAACAGCTTCCCTATAATTGATCGGCTCAGCACACTCAGCGAAACTTATATCAATACCATATCGCTGATGTTTTCTTAATCGTTCTTTATCTCTTAAACAACGTTGAGCTACTCCTTCTCCTTGTAATAGCTGAGTTTCTTCACTACATACTTTTGGATAAACGTGGCCTATTTCCCCATCAATTTCTTCATTTCCTTCTTCTCCAAGCAGTTGAAAGTGGAATTCTTGCTGCTTACTAATCTGCACTTTCTCATCTGCTTCATTGAACTAGACATCTTTCGACTCTACGATCCTTGGCTGACATTTCCTGTCTCCAGGTACACTCTTGTATGTGTTACGATGAGATTTTCCCAGCTGGCAAGCCTCGCAAACGAATTTTTCACCTCCTGCTTGGTTCAGCCCCTCGATAATGCCTAACCTGGATAATTGAATCATCGCTCCAGCATTCAGATGTCCCAGACGTTCATGCCACACTTTGAAGCTGTCTCTTGACGCGAGATTGGCCTGACAATTAGTGACTACAACAAATAACATTCTATATATTTCGTTCTCCTGTTTCACACCTGTAGCTAGCACCTTGCCATCTTGACGCACCATCACGTTATTTCCTGCAAACCTAACCTCAAAACCTCTTGAAGTACATACACCGACTGAGAAAAGATTTTTCCGAAGTTACATTTTCAATTCTCCCAAGCTCCCACATTTTGTTCGCGTACTTGCGGATTACAACAGTTCCAACTCCTACAGCTGTGCACTTCGTGTTATCTCCTAAAGTAACTGAGATATCTCCGCATTCAACTAAATCATTAAACCACTCACGTCTGTAGCAAATATGCCTAGACGCACCGCCGTCCATGAGCCAGGTCTCCTTTACTTCACTACGTGAGATAAAATAGTTCACATCTTTTGCCTTATCTACAGGTTTGCTGCGTTCATGAGTAGAATCTTTACTAAAAGCAACAAAAGCACTCACAGGACATTTATTCCCAGATCCTGTTTCTGTTTCTTCCTTCTTCTTGTTCTCCGTCGTTTTATTCTTCCTGCAATATCGGGCAATGTGGCCAGGTTTTCCACATATAAAGCAAACAATTTTGGCTTTCTGCTTACTTCCAACTTGTTTTCCTACTGCCCTTTTTTGTCTCTATCTATCGACATGGCTGCAAACGCACTCGCCGACTCCTCTATCTCCGTAATTCTTGCTTCCTCGGAGATCAGCCTCTCCTGAAGTCTCTTTACGGTCTGGTCAGCTGCTGCGACGTTATCCCACGCCGTAATTAGTGGATGAAACTTAGCGGGAAGACTCCCCAGAATCTTTGCCATAAGAGCAAGATCCGATATCTGCTCTCCGACGTCTTTTAGTTGGGCCACAATATTTTGTAACTTCGCAATATGCTTTACGACAGAATCACTCGGCCCCATTGTATATTTGTGAAACCGCTTCATGAGAAGAAGCTTATAAGCTTCCGACTTTTGCTCATGCACGAGACATAGTTTTTCCCGCATTTCAGACGCCGATGTGCACGTAAGTAAGTACTCTAGCTGTGAATACTCACCTGAGGATGCTATCATGCACATTGCTTTTGCATTGTCCTTCAACCACTGTTTCCCTGCAGTATCTTGAAGATACGCTGGCTGTTGACTTGCTCCCAGCACCACATCTAGTATTCCTCCAGCAACGAATACAGTCTTAATTTGAAATTTCCACAGCTTAAAATTGGTGCCATCGAACTTGGAAATGCTCCTCGTCAAACTCTCCGCTTCTGCCATGACGGAATACTCGCGATCACTTTTCCTAAGGTTCGCACTTCACTAGTCACGTAAATTTCTATAAAATGTTGCCACACGTAGCTGGGCCCATAACCTGTTGAATGATTTATATATAGACTTTGCGTGACTTTGCGTTTATTAATTAAACAGTCATCGACGTGACACAAGCGAGAGAAGAAACAGTTAAACTCCAAGAACACCAACTTATTTACTGGTTACCAACCAGACCGCACCGACAATTAACAATCGATAGTATCGATCAAAGGTATCGATACACCCAGTATCACAAATACATATGAAATACATGCATCACGAAATTTATGCATTCATATTTTCTAACAGATTCAAGCACACTGCTTCTTTTATTCGGAGTAAGGCTGGGATGGAAAAAGTAAGAACACTTCCTCATTAATGGAGGGATCTTGATGAAGACATTGGAGTCACGGAGACTATGGTTTTTTAGTAACATTTCATCTCTTCTCAACAAGTGGAGCAATTGCAAGAAAAAAATAAAATATCCTCCGAGAATATATGCCATCGATTCAAAGGAAGTGGGACGATTGCTTCGATGCAAATTATGGATTAGTTTGGTGTACGGGGGCGTGTTGAAATATATTTCAACCTATTATAGTACTGCAGAAAGATAAATTAGAATGACTGCCAGCAAATCGAATCTTCTGTTAATACCCCCTTGTTTTCAACGTCAAATTGCAACCGTGGAGACACTCATATGGGTGTGTTAATTCTTTAAACATTATTTCCTAGCAAGTGGAAACAAGCCATTTTAAATAACGAAACATAAGTCGAGAAAATATTATGCGCCAAAACTACACCCATATTAATCATCTGTAACCCATTTGTTCCCAGTAATCAGCAAGGGGGTAGCATTAGCACTGCTATTTTACTTCACCCCTACCAATTTTGTTTAAACTACAAGAAACAGAATTTATACCAAAAAGGCTATTCGGGCTTCCAGCCCGGTGGACTCTCTCCAATCTGAATTTTGCCACAATGGGGAGAGGTCACCCGGCTGAAAGCCCGAATAGCCTTTTAGGAATATATTCGCCGGGAAAGCATCATATCTAACTTCAGCAGAATTTAAAGTTTAAAATTTCTTATGCTATGAATATTGACTTGAGAATTAAGTTTCGATACAAGGATATTGATTTTTTGCTGGTCATTATATCGTGCAGGATATCTTTTTTATCATCTCAGAGAATTTGATAAAATGTTACAGATAAATGCAAGTTGCAAAAAAATACAATTTTTTCATGGTAGGAATGAATCGGTTGGATGAAAAAATTGAAAACTATAGGATATCCATTTGATCAAAGAAGTGGTACGGGACCTTATTCTGTTTTTGTTAGAATACCTGCGTTCACAATGTGTTCGAATATCGCTGCGCAAATGTTTTCGGGCCACGTCACATGCGATTCGGCGGCAGAGGCATTTCCTTTGACCTCGACCACTCCTCACACATTCAAGCCCAACTCTTTCGTTGTGTTTCTTTGCTAAATTGTATTCTAATGCCACGGATGTAGTCGTTTTTAATTGAGTGGAACGACGAATTTCATTTCGATTACCTCAACCACATAATAGCAATCCTTAAACGATTCTAGCGCCATCCGAGATACTGGTTCCGTTTGAAGAACTGGCGCGCACACAATGAATGACAGTTATTCAGAAAAAACAACAATGATGTTGATTTTCTAGGATTCAAAAGGCATGTTGTTCAAGTATATTTGAAGAAGTTTGGCTAGAGACTTACTTCTACGATTTCCTAGTAACATAAGGTATGATCGCCCCAACCATTGGATTGACAATACCAAAAAACATTACAGAAATGTTCTGAAAAAATCCAACTGTGCAAAAAAAATTTTAAAAATGTTGTAAAATTAGTAATTTAAATTAACATTAACAATTTTAAAAAGTATCATGTGAAATACTGAAGTGAAGTCAGTGTATTCTCATTTTAAAACGTGATATTAAAACAAATATTCAGTACAAAACGGACTTTTCTTCATGCTCCCATTCGTTTCCAGTGTTCTAAAATTGGAATAGTATTGCTGCACTTCTAAAAGTTAGAAAATATGATATATGAAGTAAGAATAAATAAAACTAATAGAAAATGCCAGAAAATCATTATATAATAGTTATGATAATTATTATGAAAGGTTATAATAGCCTAATGCTTCAAAAATTGCAATTGAAATAGAATATCCGCAAGGAAACACTCGAAACCCCAGCTATACCATAAAAACCGTCTATTTAATGATCATTATTATTATAGTATTCTACCGATTAGGTAGGTTTCCATGGAGTAGTAAAGACGTGATCTAGAAGCTTCCCTTCATTCCAGCACTGCCTTCTTCAATTCACTGTACGGCCTACTCCCTTGCAATCTATCCAAAAATCCTTTTCTTTTCCTTCCCCTGCCTCGTTTCCCTAACATTTTACCCTACAATACCATTTCAACAGCCCCTTCCCGCTAAGTATCCATCCATACCTTCTGTCTCCTCCGTACCTCATCTAAAAGCAGCCTTCCTCGCCAACCATATCCAGCACTTCGTCTTTCCTTTTCCTCTCCGTCCATTTCACCCTCTCAATTCTTCTTCATACCCACATCTTGAATGCCTCCAATCTTCTCTCGTCTTCTTTCCTCAGTATACACGTTTCCGCACCGTTGAGAGCTACACTCCAAATCAAACTCTTCACTAACCTTCTCTTTAAACTCTTACATAACGATCCTCTCAGAAGCTCTTTCCTGTTCATGAACGCCTCCTTTGCTAGTGCAATTCGCTTCTTGATGTCCTTGCTACTGTGTCCGTTTTCCTCTAACGTGCTGCCCAAATAGTTAAATTGTTCTACCTGCTCAAGTTTTTCCCCACCTACTTTTATCTTGATCTCACATTCCTCGCTCGCGATACTTTACAAAACCGCATTACCTTAGTCTTCTTGTGATTAATCCTCATCCCATACTCCTCGCACCGCTCTTCTAACGCATTCACTAGAGCCTGCAGTCCCCTCGCTGGCTAATCAGCGCCTGATCATCTGCGATGCTTACCGATTTCAACATCATTCCTCCCACTTTCACTCCAGCTCCCAACTCGTCCCACGCTTCTCTTACCATCTCCTCAGCGAATACGTTAAAAGTAGCGGCGATAGAGCCTCACACCTCGGCCAATGCTTGCCCACCGAGATTCTCCGTCCGCTACCCTCACTTGCGCAGTCTGGGCCATGTACAGATCACGAATCAATCGTCTATCCCTCCAATATACACCTATTCTCTTGAGAATATCCGTTAACTTTACCCAGTTCACCCTATCAAACGCTTTTTCAAAATCCACGGAACATGCCGGTCCCATACCTTCATAACACGACACGGCCCGGTCATATTCTATGTTCCTCTCCACCAGGGACCTCATTATTGCTATTGCATCCTTGACTTCCTTTATCTGAAACCCTACTGATCTTCGCTCAAGTAACCGTTTGCCCTCGCCTCCATTCGTCTGTTCAATATCCTCAGTACCACTTTCGCCGCATGCGATATCAGGCTCTTCATAAACCGTAGGCTCCTTTCCTGCGTTCGCGGATCTAAAAATATTTCATCACTTCTCTAAAAGTTGGTAACATCGATTTATTTAACGCCGACGAGGCACCAAATAAGGGACAAGTCGTCTCACGACGCATCCTTTTTTACTTTCTACCATCTTCCGATTTATATTATCAGAGATGAACGCCCTCCTAGAAGCACACGCGGGATGAATTTTGCTGTATTCGAGGCGTGGGAGGAGTAGAAGCGAGCGGGGAGAGGACGGGAGCGGCTTGCTGCTCTTGTATCCGCGACGCTGCGTGGGCGTTGGAATATTTTCTTCGCGGGCGCCTTTAATTAGGCATTTTGTTGCTAAACGGTGGCAGATACGTCAAAATGCAAGAATTTTTTCCTGAAAGACCAGTAACTCGGCAAAATCTATGCGGAATGACCATAAAATATTATATTATTCGAATTTTGACCCTCCCCCCCTAAATTTCATTTGAGCGAGGGGCAGGGGTTCACGAAGAGGTCTCAAAATTTTCAGGACTTATATTTGACCGGTCCCACAACTTTTTTTCATTGGGCCAGATGGATTTGAAAAAAATCGATTTTTCCGATCCGCCCTACTGTACATTCCCCCAGTCCAGAGAAAGCGTTTGAAAATAAGCTTCCAGTTGGATCACCTTCAGAATCTCTTTTGCTAACGACAGATTGGGTATTCACTAATTCAGACATTTATTATGACTGTCCGAAACATTTTAAGGGAGATAAGAGAGAGACAAAACTCGCTGCTGATGTTCTAGTTTTGTCATGGAAGGCGGAGAAGCTTTTATACCCTCAAATATTCCTTCCTCATACTCCCTTTCCAAACTCATGTCCATACAACCTTCCACCTTGAGTACTTAACTCTGCTTATTATTTACTGCTTACAACTTACAACAATACTTTGCCTAGCAGACATCGGGAGGCACATGTCTCTCTTGAGAGCATTAGACCATATCCAAAAGCATTGCAAGCGTAAAATCGAAGTAAAAAATTCAAAGTGGTCTGAAATTATTACGAATACACCCAGAGACTAAACGTGAAGATATCTAAAAATAAAGTAAAGGATTGTAGTACTAAGCGGCGGTTTCTGAGAGGCAAACAGGGCATTCACTTCACAGGATAAACTGATTATGACTATGTAGGCTGCGGAAAATTGTATTCAGATCCACCAATCGTTAATTGGATAATGTTTTATGTCTGTAAAACATGGAGGAAAGAACCTTGCACCTCATTTTATGGAAAGATAAAGTTCACATGTGAAAACTGCGATTAGGACTCTTGCCCCACAATGAAAGGACTCTTGCCCCACCATGGGAGGACTCTTGCCCCACGTGAGGGGCAAGTTTCCTATTTGATTTTCTCTTACGTTTTGCTGAATAACTCCAGTTATTAATTTATTCTGCAGTAATGGAAAATAAGTATTGTAGTACATGAAACAGGGAACAAATTGTGGACAAAGTAAAAATAATAGCTTGAACCTGAATGCGTAGTTTTGATAATTGTTTGTTAGATGCGTACTTTTGCCCCTCATTCCCCTATGCTTACTGCACAAGAATATTCCATTTCTGAATAAAATTTCGCATGCATAATTGCCTATGTTTTATATTTACTTACTGAACAAGAATTTTCTTTTCTGTATCATCGACCAGATGTTTGTTTCGTCGCTCTCGAAGTTACAGTATTTTCAGAGTCTATTTCACAGTTAGCTGCCGTGATTACCGTCTCGAGTGTGAATAAAGGGCTTCGCTTTCTAACTGTATAATCAATTGGCAAATTATTTTGCAAGTTCTATGAATTTTGGGGACACTCTTTGTGTTTGCAACAATGCAGCGAGTTCCAACCCATCTCCGTTACCCCCCTGGCAGGACCACCTGGCCCTGGTACACCCTATACATAGATAATCTTAGAGTGCACTTATTCTTAGTGGATCGTGAAAATTTTGTTCTCCAAAATTTACTTTGCACCGTTTTATAAGTGCTCTTGTGTCTTTTTTCTGGGTGCTTCTCTTTTGTTTTATATCCATATGTTCTTACGGGATATGCAGACAGATCGAGGTGGATCATTGATGTGTAAGGTCTTTTCTTTTAGTTCTGTGATTTTTGTCAATTACTGAGAATTATTTTATCTCGCCCAGATAAAATTTCTGTGCCATAGAATTAATCCCCAAAATTAATGCAGGGGGAAGTTGAGCAAAACCGATAAATTGCCATATCTCAATAAAAACAATCATTCTCTGTAAGTTTTTATTTAAGAAGGAGTCGATTACAAGTAAACAAAATTTTAACAAACAGAAACAAAGTTAATTTATATTTCCTTGTATCATGTCAATTACCCCGTTTTATCATACCGGTCCGATAAAACAGCACTAGGTTTTACAATAGTTTTGTGGTTAATTGTATGCTTAAATTGTCGTTTGTCAAACAATTAATGTTTACCGTAATCACACAAATCAAATTTATATGGTTTGCCACAAACATCACCAATACCCAGCGCACTATTCATAATCCCATTCATTACACTAACAGCACTTTATCCACCTTCTTCTGATTTGGGGTTTGGAAAAAGTTCATTGCAGTAAATGCAAGCGATTTGCAATGTTTTTGTCTTCTTGCTCCTTTGGCGATGACTATTGTTCTACAGCAGTTTTCTTCGCCTTCTTCTTCCCACCCTCTCAACGAGCCAACGCAGAAGCAGGTCTCCTGTCTGAAGTTTCCTTGAGCGAGGTCGGGTCCTTCCTGGTTTCGATTATTTCGAAAAAATCTTCAATATCCTGCAAAAATGATTAATTTGACCTTAGAGAATATTTAAGTGCTTGACATTATAATAACTACTATTATAAGTTTGATTTATAAAGATGGAATCTAAATAACTACAAATCTATATCCATATTGCCCCTACGCACAAGGTTATCGAAAAATATATTGCAATAATGTAATTTCCGAATAGGCTTTTAAAAACGTTTTATAGAGAACCCCTGATAATAATTAAGTTTCCAATGAAAATAAACCTGAGGTTTTGAATTTTGTTCCAAAGAGGTGATGGAAAAATACTGAAGATTTCTAAACATTCACACAAATGCTAACATGTAAAATAAGTCCCGTAACTGGTGACAACTTATAAATATGGGTGTAACAATTGATGACGCATTTAGATTTAAAAATCATATGATTGCAGCACATTCAAGGTTCAAAAGGTCTCCATATTATAATATACCAAATGTCTCGAAGTCCTTTTTACCTTTTTATACCCTTCAGGCGAGTAAGCCACACTCACTGTGCCGTATTAGCACCAGTCGGTGTAAATGCATGGCCATACATTCAGTCTCTCTACCTCCCTAGATGTCACTACACCAACAAACCTTCCTTTTAACCTCGGTAAAGGTGTTTAATCAATGCAAATCCCTTAGTCATCGGTTAAACGATCTATCGTTAAACGATCAATTGGCTACACTCACTGCCATTCTGTTTGAACCTCATTTGTTGAAACACTTAGGAACATCACCGCGCACAGTGGGCGGAAATCGGAAAAAGCCGGACAAAATTACAAAATGGCTTTTTTTGAGTTATAAACTTGAAACTACGCAGGTATACTCAAAAATGATTGAAATTTATTAATATGTACTTCATTTGACATAGATCCCACCCGTTACTGAGATACAGAGGCTCAAACGTGAGCAAATTTCCATAAAAACGCCCGTCTTCAATTTTCTCTGAAAATCTTCCAAAGTAAGTAGATGGTGAAGTTATGGGTGGATTCTTGCGGAATAAAAAAACCACTTAATCTGTTGGCATAGGGTTCTTTCTTTAATTTTCCGTAATGTTAAAGAATATCATAGATAAATTATTACCGTGCAGTTACAAAATGGCGGGCACTGTTTTTCGACAAAGTTTTACATTTAGGTAGAGTTTCAAATGAGTTTTCGGCAAAGTCACGCGGAGTTACTTATATGAGAGCATTCTTTGAAGATTTCTTGAGATGTTTATGCAGTTAACTTTGAAATAAGTTTGCGACGCCGGAAATTACATTGATTTTTCGATCGCGCGGCAGGGTTCGTCTCCGCGCGTCGGGAGTTGGTTTAGCCGCGACGCGGTAAAGGTATTGAAGCTGTGTGGGTTTTAACGCTCAGCATTCACCGTTTTTATGTTTTGCTTCAAGACATCGATTCAAAAATGGTCTATGATGAAGACGGTGGAGGTTTTTTAGCCGAGGTAAGTGCACGTTTCATTGAAGTTGATTTTGTTTTCTTTGGATACGATCGAAGAACATGCTTCTATTAAAAGCGTTCAAATCTCGAAAAAGTGAGTTGTTTTCCTGGGACTAACACAAAAAGGCCTACCAGAAAGATACCAGCTGAGACTCTTATACCTTCTTTACTCTCCGATCCCTGACCCCCAGGATTCTACTGCGAAAACGGTCGTTTTATGACACCGTGGAGCGGAGCCTTTGACGGTCTTAACGGGGTATTTCCGGGGGAACTTCTAGGTTTTTAAAATGTGTATCATATCCACAGTTCTACTTTGACATATAGATTACTCATGTCTGTTACATATTTACCACACGTTCTTCCCCGTGTACTCATTAGGACATTGGATAATCATAGGCTCTACAAATTAATTTTTTATTTTTCAATTTTACATAGGCTCCTTCCGTCATTCATAAGAAAATGCCTCCTCACATTATTACACGACTTGATATAAAGAAAATAATATTTAAATTGGGGAAAAAATCATTCACTCAGAAAAAAATACTCTGCATTATTTATCGCGTAGGCTGAATTTATGACACGACCCTGATGATCTGAAACTTCTCAATGACTTCCTGACAAAACACATCTTGTGGCCATACCTTAAGAAATGGGCAGAGAGTTCTCGAAACAATGAATGATTATTGTGTCGATTCAAAAATTGACTAGCTGAATCCATAACATTTCCAGAATTTGTTATGCATCACCTTGCCGATACTACAACGACAGCCGGTTGGTATTGTATTTTTGTAAAAAAAATATTCCTCTCAAATTGATTGATTAAATAAAATTCCCCCTTCAGCCTTATGCTACAAAATTCATATTTAATTTGCCAGGCACTCCCAGGCGGCAAAAAAAACCGCTCAGGCTGTTTACATTCCGTTTCCCCGTTTTATGTACAGTACGATTAATTAAAAAAATATTTATTAGAGAAAAAGTATCATTAAATGAGGACCCTTGTAAAAAGCTGTAAAATAACAAAGGAATTCGCGTATTAAACGTTTGTTAGGCCTATTCTAGAATACGGGTCGTCAGTTTGGGATCCTCGTCTGAATCGGGAAATCAAGCAACTGACAAAAGTTCAGCGATTAGCAGCTAGATTTGTTTTGGGAAATTTCAGAGGGAAGGCAAGCGTCACGGAGATGTAAAAAACACTGGGCTGGAAATCTTAAGAGTCAAGGAAAGCACGCTTGAAGTGTGTATATTTAGCTTACAGTGGTGATCCTGCGTGGAGGGACCTAACAAATCGGTTAAAAGGATCAAGTTATCTGGCGAGGAGGGATCATAATTATAAGATTAAGGCCCCAAGGCAGCTGTCAAATTAACATTTTCCTTCCCACATCGGGGGATAGAGGATTGGAATGGTTTACCGGAGGAAATTTTTTTTGAGCCCTTCCCAACAAACGCCACTATATTTAACAATAGGATAAATATAATTGAATTTTGAGGGCTTTATAATGGTATATTTTTTGAATTTTGTGTTTCTTGTTTTTTTTTGCTTTGGTCTTCGTATATTATTGTGTAAAAATGGATTCTGAGGGTAATGTAAATGTAAACATGTATTGTTTTTGCTGATTTGGTGCTATGTACATGGGGACATGTTTTATGCAAAAAATGGTACTTTGAGGGCTTTTAAATTTTTTTTGTACTTAGTATTTTGTTTTGTATTTTGGTTTATATTTTTGTGTGTGATGTAATCTATCAACCAAGCTGGTACTTTGCATTTTATATTTTTGTATTAATGTACTTACTGACTTTATGTTATAACCCAACTTCATGGTCGACTTGTAACGATTTATGTAATAATAATAATACGACAAAAGCTTTCATAGTGATATTTTTAGTATTTTTCACGCATTGTTTGTATCATTATAATTTGCTTTTAGTGACACGTTACCATTAATGTTTTGATGCTTGATATCAATTGAAAAGTACAGTTTTGTGTACTGCATAGTTTAATTTTGTGTGTCTTATTATTTTTACCCTAAACAGCAAAATTGCCATTTCTAAATGAAATATATCTTTTTAACTCTAACATATAATAAATCTCTAATGTAGTGCATTTGGTAACTAGGCTATCGTGATTTAATATATATATTATCACAGTTTTCCCTAATTTTAAATGTTTAATCAACGTTAATACCTGGATTTTTGTGAAAATGTTTCATTATTATTGCATTTGCACAAGGGTTTGTTAATATTCATATGTATATAGTATGGGGAATTATGTGTATCCGCCGTACTTCATCTGCATTATTGGTGATAGGCATTACTTTAAACTTCTTCATCTTAATTGAGAAAACATGGTGGTGTGACCATATTATTAAATCATTAACATCGTTTTACGAGTGGGAAATGAAAGTATATAAGCCGGCCTCGGTGGCAACGGGGTAAAGTCCTCGCCTGCCAAACCGAAGGTCGCGGGTTCGAGTCCCGCCTGGGTAAGTTACCCTTATCCAGGGCATGGGTGTGTGTGAATGTCCTTCATTGTTAATTGTTAATTCCCCATCGTAAAAGGCCATAAAAAGCTGTTTATGGGACAATGAAAATAAATAAATAAATAAATATAAATCTCTAATAGCTAATATCATAAAAAAAACATCAGCAAGATATTACAATCAACAATGCTTTTCAATATGCTAATTAACAAAACAGCAAAAAAATAGGCTCCAAATAAAACCCTGAGGGACCAATTTTAAAAATATGATATTCAGTCGAACAATAACTCTACACCAGTTTTAATATAATTTTTCTAAACTATACTGAGCAAAATCCGTTGAGAATTACGGTTTCCACGCCCATAAGTCGAGTAAGAGAATAGGGTGGTTTCCTATTATTTTTTTATTGCCTAAATTGAAAGATTATTACTCCTGGAGTACGTATTTCACGCTTTTAGATTTTTAAATGACGATATCTATTTTTCGCGATCAAATGAAAAGTGAAAAATTTCAAGCGCGCGAAAACGCGACGGTAAGTATGAATGCTGGGAAAACTCCGCACTCCGCACCGAAAACACCGGGACGCATTTCTGGTTCCCCCTCCCGCCTGGTAGGTGACCTTGATCGAGGCTCTGAGCGCTGATAGGACGCAGGATGCTAACGGGTAGCTGAGTACCTTCCTGTCTGGTAGCGCATGGCTTAAAAAAGGTTTATTAATACCTTATCAAGCAAAGAAAACTTTCCGACCTTAGCCAGTTTTAATAGGTGATTATTAAGACATGTTTCCCTGACCTCTGTGACTCATGCATGCATTGGTAGCCTCTGACGATGCATAACTCCTATCCTCTCGTGTAGAAACTAGGTCCCTGTGACGTCACGTGGAGTGGAATCGCATGGGCGCCAATCTGGCCTTTTTCAAATGAGGATAAAATTTGACCCTTGCCATTCGTCTAAACCGGTATTTCAAAAACCAAATAATTTGTGTATTATGAATACACTAATGGTGGGTAACGAATCGCCATCAATGCCTTTGGTTTTCTTTGATGAAGGAAACTACCCTATTGAGTCTTAGGAGTGTGTCAGAGATACATGTATTATTTTCTTCTGGACATTGTAAAACGAGTCTGATCCAAATCCGTTTAAAATTACGGTTACCACGTTCAAATGTTGAATTAGAGAATCGATCCTTGAGACAGTCACAAATCTTAACATTTGAAGTATGTGTAATTCTGTAGAAATGAAATTCTACATCATCATTTTGTTGAATTTATCTAAAAATTTGAAAACGTGTATGATTAAAATCCGTTTAGAATTACAGTTTCCATTTATAATGTTGAATTTGAGAATACATTCTTAGGAGTGAAGAAGAAACAAAACCTAGGAAATTTAAAATACTTTCGATCGATTATAATTGAAACTAAATATTTTAATGAGTAAAATTTTTTTGAACATTGTAAAACGTGTCTGATCAAATTCTGTTGAGAATTACCGATTCCACGTCCAAATGTTGAATTTGAGAATCGATATGACTGCAACAAATCGCAAGATGCATAAGAACTTGTAATTCTGTTGATTTTAAAATCCTGCATCATAAGTTTGCTTAGTATTTTTTTTATTTGAAAACATGTTTGATCAATATTCGTTGAGAATTGCCGATTCCGCGTCCACACGTTGAATTTGAGAATCATTCCTTGGGACAGCCACAAATCGTAAGATGTTTTACGTGCTTGTATTTCTGTTAAATTGAAATTCTACATCATAATTTTTTCTTACTTTTCTGAACATTTTAAAACGTGTCAATCAAAACTCGTTGAAATTAACGGGTTCCACGTCCAAATTTTTGTATTGAGAATCAATCCTTGGGACTGTGACAGCCACAAACCGTAAGATATTAAAGGTACTTGTATTTCTAGTGAATTGAAATATTACATCTTAATTTTGTTTAATTTCTCTGAACATTATAAAACGTGTCTCACTTAGACGTACTTAGAGAATTGGGGATTGCAGGTCAAAATGTTGAATTTGAGATTCGATCCTTGGGACTGTGACAGCCACAAATCGAATGATATTTTAAGGACTTTTAACTCTGTTGAATTGAAATTCTATATCATTATTTTCTTTCCATTTTATTAACATTTTAAAACGTGTCTGATCAAAATTCGTTGAGATTTACGGATTCCATGTTCAAATGTTTGATTTCAGAATCGATTCTTGGGACTGTGACAGCCACAAATCGTAAGATATTTTACGTGCTTGTAATTCTGTTGAATTGAAATTCTACATCATTATTTTGTTTAATGTTTCCGAACGTTTAAAACTGTGTCTGGGGCCGTATTCTGTATCTCCAAACCGATTGGTGCGGCACCGATTCATTGGGTGCGACGTCACACCAACTCCCGGTAAGAAGTCGTGCGGTTCTGTAGGAACCCGATCGGTGCGGTACAAGAAAGAAAGCGGGAGATCGTCGGTAGCCCTCCTGACACCAAAAAGGTGTCGCTACGGCCACCTACACTTGTGGGTCTTATGAATTCCACCGTGCGCGTTATACGTGTTTTTTGTTATCCACTCAACACCACTTCACGCATTCCGTCATTCACTAGTTGAGTATTGGCGTGCTGCGTGTGCCTTCTATTCTTTATTTACTGGATTTTGACAATTAAACAGCTGAATCTCGTGGACAACCCGCAAGTATATATCATCGACCTACGCACACGACTCGGGGAAACCACTACTTACCCTGCATTGGCCTTCGCCCTTCTTGATTTCTCTCCATTTGAAATGACATCTTGACCACCTCTACCTTCATTAACTTCTGGTGAGTGAAAATCTGTAAATCACTCATTTTCAAGTTGAAAATCTAGTTTTGAGAATGTAGTCATCAATAAATTTGGGCAGAATCGACGTCTTTTTCTGAAAAGTTCAACTATTTGGTTGACCAGATAATGTCACTCATTAAATATCCTTTATATATTAACATGGATCTTCCATCTTTATAATTATGAGAATGTGCTACTTTCTGAGAATTATAAGTGAAATTTTTTCAACATTGTGCGTTGTTGACAACCAAAAATTTAGCCTGATGGACCCTGTGGACCCTTTGCGGTTTCTCCGCAGATGCAGGAGAGAAAGGCGCCTTAGACTTAGGCTGAGGGATGTCCGCACCAACCTTAGGCACCTGCGACCTTACCTCTGACTCTTTCCAAACTAGCGAGGAACTTTTTCGCAAATTATACCGCCTAACTCAGGACATGGCAAGAGTCCTTATTGAAGAATTGCGACCAGTCCCTGCTGCTGGTCAACGTGTCCCATTGGAAACCAAGGTAATATCATTTTACACGAGGTTATATAATTATTGAAGTTGGAAATATACCGTATTTTTGCCAAATTACCTTTATAGGTCCTGTGTGCCCCACATTTCTATGGGCAAGGCAGCTACCAGCGTTCCACTGGAAGCGGTGGGAAGCCATCCAAGCGTGAGCAGGGCAATTTAAGAAGTCACAGAGTGGCTCATTTCCCACAAATTCTGGGGAAATGGATTGTTATCCCACAGGGATCAAATGAGAGAGCAGAGACAATCCTAAGGTAAAGAATTAACTTCTGTAATAATAACTTCAATAGATTCAGTCTTCAATTGGTGGAAGTTAGACATATTTAAATAAATAAAAGATCGTAGTACTTTTCCACGAGAATTTTTAATGCGTACAACGCGTTTCGGCTCACTGAGCCATCATCTGGTACAAGACAAAAAATTCAAAAGACAAAAAATTCTGTAATAATGTTAACGACTTGATTTCATCTTATACCAGCAAATAAGTGTTGGATAGGGCAAGTCAAATTACAATACATTTTTCTTGTTGTATATCTATTTCATTCATGTTGCTAGGTATCTCAGGTAACTTGGCAATTGGCAAATGTTTTGTTAGTTATTGATCTGATTATTTTGCCAAGGAAGTTGATTTGTGTTTCATAATTAATGCTTATACACGATTGTAATTAATATATATGGAGTTGTCTCCATTACAGTAACTCAGATTTCTTGATTTCCAACAATCCTCAACTGATTTTTTCAGAAATTCCTCAATTGAATGTCACTGTTTTCCCTATAGAAATGCTTTAATCTTATTTTTCAAAGAAGCACTGAAATAACCTTTTAAATTTTGTGGGAGTTGGATAAAAAGCCTCACACCAATTTGGTTAGGCCCTTCTGCAAATGTAATAAAGATGAATGTCATTTATAATTCTTTTATTTTATTCATGGAAATGAAAATTTTCAAACAATTTTTCCATTTTTCCCAAATGAGGAAAAGACCACACACAATGTACACTCACGATGAGACAGTAATTTCAGATCTTCAAAGATTGGCCTACACAATTTGGAGCTCATGGAGTGGTGTTGAAAAACTTGTTGTATAATTTCATCCACAAATTTTCTGGTTTGCATCTGTCCTTTTGGGATTGTTTTCATCAGGCCATCATGTCTCAGAATGTGGTCAACTAAGCTGCTCCGTCCTCTGCTTAAGAAGACTTCTATCTTCTCCCACTCTTCTAAGAAGCTCCTCGTTACTTACACGGTCTATAACACATTTTCTATCCATCATTCTTCGGTAGCACCACATTTCAAATGCTTCCACTCTTGAATTCTCTGCTGCTGTCATCGTCCAAGCCTCGCTTCCATAGAGAAACATACTCCATGATGCTCCATGAAACCATATGATGAATTGTTCCCTTACTTCTATGCTTTTATTTTTAACTGTAAGAAGATTCTTCTTTTTGTAGAAAACTCTTTTTTTCTGCGCTATTCTACTCACTATTTCCTTCTTACTTCATCCATCGAAGCTAATTTGGCTTCCCGGTTAAGAAAACTCTCTTCAAGCTTATGCTTCTCCAGGTTAATGTTTGCCTCTCTTTTTCTGCATACCTTCTTTTTCCTTTTTGTTGATTTTCAGCTGATATCTGGCCATTGTCCTTCCATATTTGTCAAAGAAATCGTTCTCTGTCTCGTCTATGAGTGCTATGTCATCAGCAAATAGCCGCATACTGATTTTTATCTGGGCATATTGAAACCAAAAGTCTTCTCCTTGATTTCATTTCCCTTGCTTACTTTGGCAAATATTACTTCAAACAAAGAATGAATAGCTTACTTTAGCAAATAATAAGTTAAAATAAATAATTCTTGCTTACCTCAGCAAATGATGCGTTAGAATAAATAATGAGTGCTATTTTAGCAAATGATACCAAAAAATAATGAGTGCTTAGTTTAGCAAATGATAGGTTAAAATATCTATTTCCTAAGATGTTGTTTTATCCGGAAAAGCTAAAAGAGCATTCATTAATAAAAAAGGTTTCCACATTTCCAGGAACTACCAAAATGCAGGGATGCCTGGTGTTTTGGGGTATGTTTATGGCACCCATATAGCCATAAAAGCTTCAACGGAGGAAAAGCACATATATGTGAACAGAAAGCTATTCCATTCAAATACTGTGCAAATATGTAGAAAGTTACATCATTTTGCAATAGACGAATGAACATGTTATCATGCATGGTTGGCTGACTTATTTCATTTGTGGAACATCCTCCACTTTCAGGTTAGCTACCCAGATTTCAAAATTTATAATATTTTGGCAAGATACCCGGGTAGCAGCCTTTTGACTCTTTTGTGTGGGCTAATTCCGCCATTCGCCAGAAGCTGGAAAAATTTTGGTCTACGGGTGAGAGATATTGGTTGCTAGGTTAGTATTTCTTAAAGTAAGTCTGTTATGAAAATTTCTTGACGGTTTCGAGAAAATTTCTTTCTAAATGAATCTCTCATTTCTGTGTAAAATAATTCCATAGGTGATTGTGGTTATCCACATGAGCCATGGCTCCATACCCCATGCAGCAGAAGTCACACCGGAGGCACGTTTCACTCGCCTTCATGTGAAGGCACGTTCAGCAGTGGATTGGATTGTTGAAGGGAAGGTTTAGATGCCTTCTCGAAGCCAGGAAAACGGAGTATGACCCTAGCAAAGTATACCAATTTGTCAATGCTTGTAGCGTCCTGCAAAAGACGTGTATGCTAGGTGGAGTTCCATATGGAGATGATGAATTATGGAGGAATGGAGAATTATGGAATATGGAGGATGAAATTGAAAGACCACCGCCAGGAACTAGGGGCTAGGGCCCTGCTTCTAGAAGCAAGAGCGGTGAGGGGAGACATTAACAGACGCCTTCAACATAAGGTCAGTTTTGTTTCTATGAAAGGTTGCTTAGCAGTCTAACTGTACCACTTACATCTCCGTAACAAAAGAGGTGAGGCTGTCCAAGGATTTCCTCGTCTCCTCCGAATTCCTCGCCACAATCTCTACAGCTGATGCTATTCTCTTCATAGCATCTGCCATCGCCTCACTCGCAGACAAGGCCCTCTCCTCCTTTTCATCGAGATCAGAAGAGATCTAAAGAGAGGGAAAATAAAATTCTCACATGAGAAACCTTATCACTGAAGCCGCTGTCAGGTAATTTGCCCAAATATTGACTCTAATCAATGGGTATCAATAAAATGGCAAATGAGATAATTTTTAGAAGTCTTTATACTGATGGTTGAACCATCACTCACCACAAATCCTCCTCTTTTTTACAGGAGGTGGAAGCATTTCCTAAGGTGGAAGAGTCTTCCTCCTCGATTGTGATGGGCATCAGGCAGAACCGTGACAATCTGAAACGTGATAAATTAAGCAAACTTACACCATATTGGATATTACCCTCACTGCTACGATATAGGATAGGGTGCCTCACTTGAAGAGGGTCCACGACTCCCGGAGTGCCACTAATTGCCGTTTCCCCAATAAAAGCAATTAGCTTCTCTTCTAGGGCAGTCAGTGGCACGAGCGAAGGAGGCCCTCCCCCGGTTTGCTGGGCCGACCTCATGATCTTGACGGCCTTCTGTGTCACATCTGACCGCCAGCCCATCCATGACTATGATAAAACAGGAAATACCATTTAAATACCTGTACGTGGTGATTCGATCATAAGCAGTGTTGAAGTTTACCCTTGACCACTTCTCATGCTCCCTCCAGTTGGGCAGGAATTGAGGAGATCTGCTAACTCCCTCCACAGCCCTGTCCTCCTCAATCGTGACTGTGGCCCACTAATTCGGTCACAAGCCAGGTCACCATTCTCTATCATGAAATCCAGCATCACCTCCCTCTGTTCACTGGAGGTCTTCTTAGCACCTGAAAACCACATCAAGTGGAAGAAATTAAGCGGGTAGAAACTAAGAAATAAGGAGTTTGTGTTAACCTTAAAGGAATCACCATCATCACAAAGCCCCTGTGTAAAATATAATTCCTAATCATGGTTCTACGAATAGGATATGTATGAAAGTAGAGTAGGCTGGAGTAGAATGGATATGAAAGGAATTATCCTTTTGCCCTTCTGTCCTCTACGTTCATTTGTATTACTAGAATTTGTATAAAAACTACACTTCACAGAAGACTGACGGACCCATGGTCCAAGTAAAAGGGTTAGAGCTCTATTCAGATTTTACGAAAGGATATATTTTTGCATAACTTTTAAACTTGAGTTCTTCTTTTCTCCTGTCAGGACGTGGCTGATGATGCAGACTTGGTTTCCTGAATAATGTTTCATCTTGTACAAAGGGTTGCAACGAATGTTCCGTGTTAATATTTTTTCAAATTTACAACTCAAACAATTGTTGTACTTGATGTATCTTTGTGCTATTTTTTCATCTCCTGTTTGCTGGCCCCTCATGCTTGTAAGCAATTTTCATTGCCACACTTGTTCTTTATGTGAATTATTTTATTTTTTCAGTTTGAATAAACGTTTTGCTATGTGTATATTATGGTTTCCTTATATCTACCTATTCATCCCTTGGATCAAAAATAAAGTTCAATTCTGGAATGTTAATACGCATTTTTCTTACCGAGCACTGAATAGCAATAGAATTCAACGCTGAGTGTCATTATGAATTTTTACCACGCCATGAAATCGTGTTTCTAAACTAAATCAATTCTAGAGTATTATTTCGCATTTTTTTATCTCGCAATGACATCGTATTTCTGGCAATAATATTCAATTCTGGAGTGTCATTTCCCATTTTTCTTATTTCACCCTGAAATCGTGTTTCTACTCAATAAAATTCAATAACGGAGTGTCATTTCGCATTTTTTAAACCTCGAAGGAAATCGTGTTCATAGCAATAAAATTGAATACAGGATTGTCATTTCGTATGTTATCTCGCCCTGAATTCGTGTTTCTATTAATAAAATTCAAATTTGAGCGTCATTTCGCATTTTTTTAATCTCGCGCCGAAATCCAGTTTGGAGAAATAAAAGTCATTTTAGGAGTGTCATTTCGCATTGTTTATCTTGCCCTGAAATCATGTTTCTAGCAACAAATCTCAACTGTGGAGTGTTATTTTGCATTATTTTATCTTGGACTAAAATTGTGTTTTTAGCAATAAAATTCTATTCTAGTGTTATTTCGCATTTTTTTTATCTCGCCCTGAAGAAGAATAAAACTCAATTCTCAAGTTTCATTTAATTTTTTCTTACCTCGCACTGAAATCGTGTTTCAAGCAATAAAATTCAATTCTGGAGTGTCATTTTGCTTTTTTTATCTCGCACTGAAATCGTATTACTAACAAATAAATTCAATTCTTGGGTGTTATTTAGCATTTTTTATATCGCACAGAAATCGTGTTTCTAGCAATAACATTTTATTCTGCAGTGTCATTTCGCATTTTTCTCATTTCGCCCTGAAATCGTGTTTCTGCTCAATAAAAATGAATTATGGGGTGTCATTTAGCATTTTTCATACCTCGCAATAAAATCGTATTTCTAGCAACACAATTGAATTCTGGAGTGTCATTTCGTATTATTCTATATCACCATGGAATCGTATTTCTAAAAATAAAATGCAATTTATGAGTGTCATTTAGCATTCATTTTCATCTCGCACTGAAACCCAGTTTCCAGCAACAAATTATAATTCTACAGTGTCATTTCGCATCATTTTATCTCGCCCTGAAAAGGTGTTTTTAGGAATAAAATTCAATTCTCGAGTGCCATTGAACCTTTTTCTTACCTCGCACTGAAATTTCACTCCAGAATTTAGCTTAATTTCTAGAAACATGATTTCAGGGGGAGGTAAAAAAAATGCGAAATCACACTCCCAAGTTGAATATTATTGCTAGAAACACGATTTCAGAGCGAGATGAACAAAAATGGGAAATAACACTCCAGAATTGAGTATTAATGCTGAAAATACAATTACAAGGCGAGATGAAAAAATGCAATATAACACTACAGATTTAGTTTAAATTGTAAAATCACGATTACAGCGCAAGCTAACAAAATGCGAAATGACCTTCCTGAATTGAATTTTATTGCTAGAAACACGATTTCAGTGCGACATAAATAAATGCGAAATGACTTTTCCAGAATTGAATTTTACTGCTAGAAACACGACTTCAATGCGATATTAAAAAAAAAGAGTAAAGACACACCTGACTTGAATATTAATGCTGAAAAAAAATTTCAGGGCAGATTAAAAAAATGCGAAATAACCCTCCAGAATTAAGTTTTATTTATAGAAACACGATTTCAGTGCGAGGTAAGAAAAAATTAAATGACACTTGAGAATTGAGTTTTATTCTTATTCAGGGCGAGATAAAAAAAATGCGAAATAACACTAGAATAGAATTTTATTGCTAAAAACACGATTTTAGTCCAAGATAAAATAATGCAAAATGACACTCCAGAATTCAATTGTGTTGCTAGAAATACGATTTTATTGCGAGGTATGAAAAATGCGAAATGACTCCCCATAATTCATTTTTATTGAGCAGAAACACGATTTCAGGGCGAAATGAGAAAAATGCAAAATGACACTCCATAATTAGAATTTAATGCTAGAAACACGAATTCATGGCGAGGTAAAAGAATGCGAAATAACACTCCAGGTCAAGTTTCTAGGTCTAGAAACACGATTGCAGATCAAGAAAGAAAAATGCAAAAAGAATCTCCTGAATTGAATTTTATTTTTAGAAAAATGATTTAAAATGCGAGTTAAGAATAATGAGAAATGATTATTCCAGAGTTGAATTTTATTGCTAGAAACACGATTTCAATGCGACATGAAAAATGCAAAATAACACTCCAGAATTGAATTTTAATGCTAATAACTCGATTTCAGGGCGAGATAAAAAAATGCGAAATTACACCAAAGATTCAGATTAATTTCTACTAACACGATTAAAATGCGAGATAAAAAAAATGCAAAATGACACTCCAGAAGTGAATTTATTTGCTATAAAAACAATTTTTGTGGAGATACCAAGTAAACAGGAATGGACACATAGAAATTTAGTTTTTATTACAGAACACAGTTTTACTGGGGAGGTGAAAAAAACAAATACGCACAAAGAAATGGAATTCTTATTACAGAACACAGTTTTACTGCGTGCATGATAAAAATACGAAATCACCAGCAGAAATAAAATCTTTATAACCAAACAGTTTTAGAGCGGAGATGATAAAATACTAATTTACAAATAAAAATTGAACTTTTATAACAAAACACAGTTTTACTGCGGAGATGATAAAAACACGAATTAATTATAGAAATTTAAATTTTATTACAGAAAACAGTTTAATTGGGGAGGTCAAAACAAACCAATTCAACCATGGAAATGGAATTTTTTATACTGAACACAGTTTTAGAGCAGAGATGATAAAAATACTAATTCACACATGAAAATGTTCATTACTATTACAGAACACTGTTTTATTGGAGATTTAAAAAATCGAATTCACACAAAGAAATGGAATTTTTATTACAGAACAACACAGTTTTTCTACGGAGATGAGAAAAATACGAAATCGCCAGCAGAAATTAAATTTTTATTACTGAACACGGTTTTAGAGCGGAGAAGATAAAAATATTAATTCACAAATAAAAATTGAATTTTTATGACAGAAAACAGGAAGTGAAAAAAACGACATCTCACAAAGAAAGTGAATTTTTATAACAATAAACAGTTTAACTGCAGACATGATAAAAATACGAATTTGCCAACCGAAATTAAAATTTTAATTACTGAACACAGTTCTTGAGCGGAGAGGATAAAATTACTAATTCACAAATAAAAATTGAATTCTATTGCAGTAGCTTTAGTGCGGAGATCATAAAAACACCATTTGACTCATAGAAATCTAATTTTTATTAAAGAATACAGTTTTATAGGGGGGGGGAAAAACGAATTCTACCATAGAAATGGAATTTTTATTTCATGACACAGTTTTAGTGCAGAAATGATACAAACACGAATTGATACTTAGAAATTTAATTTTAATTACAGAACACGGTTTTAGAGCGGAGAAGATAAAAATATTAATTCAAAAATAAAAATTGAATTTTTATTACAGAACACAATTTTGGTGCGGAGATGATAGAAACACGAATTGATGTATAGAAATGTAATTTTAATAACAGAACACAGTTATATTGGGGAGGTTAAAAAAAAACAAATTCGCACATAGAAATGGAATATTTATTACAGAACACAGTTTTACAGCGTAGATGATATAAATACGAATTTGCCTGCAGAAATTAAATTTTTATTACGGAGCACTGTTTTAGAGCAGAGATGATAGAAATACCAATTCACAAGTAGAAATTGAATTTCTATCAGTACAGTTTTAGTGCGGAGATCATGAAAACACGCTTTGACACTTAGAAATTTAATTTTTATTACGCAACACAGTATTATTGGGAGGTAAAAAAAAACGAATTCACCCATAGAAATGGAATTTTAATTTCAAAACACAATTTAACTGCGGGGATGATAAAAATACGAATCCGCCAGCAGAAATTAAATTTTTATTACTGAACACAGTTTTAGAGCGGAGATGATAAAAATTCTTATTCTCAAATAAAACTTGAATTTTTATTACAGAACACAGTTTATTTGCGGAGATAAAAAAAACACGAATTCACAATAGAAATGGAATTTTTATTACAGAACACAGTTTTACCGCGGAGATGATGAAAATACGAATTCCCCCAGCAGAAATTAAATTTTTATTACAAAACACAAAATAAGAGCGGAGATGATAAAAATATTAATTCGCAAAAAATTGAATTCTTATTACAGAACACAGTGCAAAATGGAGATAATAAAAAACACGAATTGACACATAGAAGTTAAATTTTTATTACAGAACACAGTTCTATTGAAGCGACGATGGAAATATGAATTCCCATGCAGAAGTTCGATTTTTCACTGAACACAGTTTTAGAGCAGAGAGGATAAAAATAAAAATTCACAAATAAAAACTGATTTTTTATCACAGAAATTAGTTTAATTGGAGAAGTAAAAATAAACAATTTCTCACAAAGAAATTGAATTTTTATAACAGTAAATAGTTTTACTGCGGACAGGATAAAAATACGAATTTTCCATCCGAAATTTTTATTACTGAACACAGCGGAGATGACAAAATTACCAATTCACAAATAGAAATTGAATTTCTATTACAGTACAGTTTTAGTGTGGATATCATAAAAATACGATTATACACATAGAAATTTAATTTTTTTTACAGAACACAGTTTCACCCATAGAAATGCAATTTTTATTTCAAAACATAATTTAACTCCGGAGATGCTAAAAATACGAATTCGTAAGCAGAAATTAAATTTTTTTTGTTCAACAGAGTTTTGGAGCAGAGAGGATAAAAATACTAATTAACATAAAAAATTGAATTTTAATTACAGAACACAATTTCAGGACAGAGATGATAAAAACACGAATTGACACAGAAATTTTTATTATAACAGAACACAGTTTTAATTGGAAGGTGGAGAAAAATACGAATTCACACACAGAAATGGAATTTTTATCACAAAACAGAGTTTTACTGCGGAGATGATAAAAATACGAATTCCCCAGCAGAAATTAAATTTTTATTACTGAACAGAGTTTAAGAGCGGAGATGATAAAAATACTAATTCGTAAAAAAATTGAATTCTTATTACAGAACACTGTGTTAGTATGGAGATAATAAAAACTCGATTTGCTACAAAGAAATTAAATTTTTATTACAGAAAACAGTTCTATTGAAGCGACGATGGAAATACGAATTCCCATGCAGAAGTTTGATTTTAATCACTGAACTCAGTTTTAGTGCAGAGAGGATAAAAATAAAAAATCACATATAAAAATTGATTTTTTATTACAGAAAACAGTTTAATTGGGGAAGTAAAAGTAAACAATTTCTCACTTAGAAATTGAATTTTTATAACAGCAAATATATTTACTGCGGACATGATAAAAATACGAATTTCCCAACCGAAATAAAATTTTTATTACTGAACACAGTTTTAGAGCGGAGATGATAAAAATACTAATTCACAAATAAAAATTGAATTTTTATTACAGAGCACAGTTTATTTGCGGCGATTAAAAAAAAACGAATTCACAATAAAAATGGAATTTTTAAAACAGAACACAGTTTTACCGCAGCGATGATAAAAATACGAATTCCCCAGCAGAAATTAAATTTTTATTGCTGAACACTGTTTTAGAGCGGAGATGATAAAAATACGAATTCACCAGCAGAAATTAAATTTTTATTACAGAACAAAGTCTAAGAGCGGAAATGAAAAATAAAATACGAATCAACAATAGCAATGGAATTTTTAATACAGAACACAGATTTACCGCGGAGATGATGAAAATACGAATTCCATAGCAGAAATTAAATTTTTATTGATGAACACTGTTTGAGAGCGAAGATGATAAAAATACGAATTCACAATACAAATGGAATTTTTATTACAGAACACAGTTTTACCGCGGAGATGATGAAAATACGAACACTGAAGCAGAAATTAAAAGTTTATTACTGAACACATTTTAGAGCGGAGATGATAAAAATACTTATTCACAAATAAAAATTGAATTTTTATTACAAAACAAATTTTATTTGCGGAGGTGAAAAAATGTACGAATTCACAAAGAAATAAAAATTTTATTACAGAACACAGTTTATATGCGGAGATGAAAAAAAAATACGAAATCACAATAGAAGTGGAATTTTATTGCAGGACACAGTTTTAATTCGTAGTAAGTATTAATTGCCAATTCACAATTAAAAATTAATTTTTATTACAGAACACAGTTTTAGTGCGGAGATGATGAAAACAAGAATTGATACAAGGAAATTTAATTTTCATAACAGAACACAGTTTTATTGGGGAGGTGAAAAAAAACGAATTTATACTTAGAAATGGAATTTTTATTACAAAACTTAGTTTTACTGCGGAGATGATAAAAATACGAATTCGCCACGATAAATTAAATTTTTATTGCTGAACACAGTTTAAGAGCGGAGATGATGAAAAAATACTAATTCACATAAAAAATTGAAGTTTTATTTCAGAACAGTTTTAGTGCGGAGACGATAAAAACACGAATAGACACATAGAAATTTAATTTTTATTACAGAACACAGTTTTAATGCGATGAAGAAAAAAAATGAATTTATAATGCAGAATAGTTTTTCTACCGAGATGATAAAATGACATATTTTCCAGAAGAAATTAAATTTTTATTACTGAACATGGTTTTAGGGCGGAGAAGATAAAAATATTAATTCACAAATAAATTTGAATTTTTATTACAGATCACAGTTTTTGTGCGGAGATGATGAAAACAAGAATTGACACAAGCAAATTTAATTTTTATAACAGAACAATGGGGAGGTGAAAAAAAAAGAATTCAAACATGGAATGAAATTTTTATTACAGATCATAGTTTTACTGCAGAAATGATTAAAATACAAATACTCCAACGGAAATTAATTTTATTTTACTGAACATCGTTTTATTGGGGAGTTGAAAAAAAACGAATTCCTACATCGAAATAGGATTTTCATTGCCAAACACAGTTTAACAGTGGAGATGATAATAATACGAATATTCCGGCAGAATATAAATTTTTATTACTGAACACAGTTTTTTAGCGAAGATGATAAAAATACTGATTGAAAAATAATGATTGAATTATATTTAAGAACACAGTTTTGGTGCGAAGATGATAAAAAAATGCATAAGTACATAGAAATTTAATTTTTATTACGGAACTGAGTTTAATTGCCGAGGTGGAAAAAAATACGAATTCACAAATAGAAATGGAATTTTTACTACAGAACGCAGTTTAACTGCGTAGATGACAAATATACGAATTCACCAGCAGAAATTAAAATTTTTTTTACTTAACACAGTTTTAGAGTGGAGATGGTAAAAATACGAATTCGGCAGCAGAAATAAATTTTTTATACAGAGCACAGTTTTAGTTCGGAGTAAATATAAATAATAATTCACAAACAAAAATTGAATTTTAATTACAGGTCACAGTTTTAGTGCGGAGATGATGGACACAAGAATTGACACAAGGAAATTTAATTTTTATAACAGAACACAGTTTTATTGGGGATTTAAAAAATCGAATTCAAACAAAGAAATGGAATTTTTATTACAGAACACAGTTTTTCTACGGAGATGAGAAAAATACGAAATCGCCAGCAGAAATTAAATTTTTATTACTGAACACGGTTTTAGAGCGGAGAAGATAAAAATATTAATTCACAAATAAAAATTGAATTTTTATGACAGAAAACAGGAAGTGAAAAAAACGACATCTCACAAAGAAAGTGAATTTTTATAACAATAAACAGTTTAACTGCAGACATGATAAAAATACGAATTTGCCAACCGAAATTAAAATTTTAATTACTGAACACAGTTCTTGAGCGGAGAGGATAAAATTACTAATTCACAAATAAAAATTGAACTCTATTGCAGTAGCTTTAGTGCGGAGATCATAAAAACACCATTTGACTCATAGAAATCTAATTTTTATTAAAGAATACAGTTTTATAGGGGGGGGGAAAAACGAATTCTACCATAGAAATGGAATTTTTATTTCATGACACAGTTTTAGTGCAGAAATGATACAAACACGAATTGATACTTAGAAATTTAATTTTAATTACAGAACACGGTTTTAGAGCGGAGAAGATAAAAATATTAATTCAAAAATAAAAATTGAATTTTTATTACAGAACACAATTTTGGTGCGGAGATGATAGAAACACGAATTGATGTATAGAAATGTAATTTTAATAACAGAACACAGTTATATTGGGGAGGTTAAAAAAAAACAAATTCGCACATAGAAATGGAATATTTATTACAGAACACAGTTTTACAGCGTAGATGATATAAATACGAATTTGCCTGCAGAAATTAAATTTTTATTACGGAGCACTGTTTTAGAGCAGAGATGATAGAAATACCAATTCACAAGTAGAAATTGAATTTCTATCAGTACAGTTTTAGTGCGGAGATCATGAAAACACGCTTTGACACTTAGAAATTTAATTTTTATTACGCAACACAGTATTATTGGGAGGTAAAAAAAAACGAATTCACCCATAGAAATGGAATTTTAATTTCAAAACACAATTTAACTGCGGGGATGATAAAAATACGAATCCGCCAGCAGAAATTAAATTTTTATTACTGAACACAGTTTTAGAGCGGAGATGATAAAAATTCTTATTCTCAAATAAAACTTGAATTTTTATTACAGAACACAGTTTATTTGCGGAGATAAAAAAAACACGAATTCACAATAGAAATGGAATTTTTATTACAGAACACAGTTTTACCGCGGAGATGATGAAAATACGAATTCCCCCAGCAGAAATTAAATTTTTATTACAAAACACAAAATAAGAGCGGAGATGATAAAAATATTAATTCGCAAAAAATTGAATTCTTATTACAGAACACAGTGCAAAATGGAGATAATAAAAAACACGAATTGACACATAGAAGTTAAATTTTTATTACAGAACACAGTTCTATTGAAGCGACGATGGAAATATGAATTCCCATGCAGAAGTTCGATTTTTCACTGAACACAGTTTTAGAGCAGAGAGGATAAAAATAAAAATTCACAAATAAAAACTGATTTTTTATCACAGAAATTAGTTTAATTGGAGAAGTAAAAATAAACAATTTCTCACAAAGAAATTGAATTTTTATAACAGTAAATAGTTTTACTGCGGACAGGATAAAAATACGAATTTTCCATCCGAAATTTTTATTACTGAACACAGCGGAGATGACAAAATTACCAATTCACAAATAGAAATTGAATTTCTATTACAGTACAGTTTTAGTGTGGATATCATAAAAATACGATTATACACATAGAAATTTAATTTTTTTTACAGAACACAGTTTCACCCATAGAAATGCAATTTTTATTTCAAAACATAATTTAACTCCGGAGATGCTAAAAATACGAATTCGTAAGCAGAAATTAAATTTTTTTTGTTCAACAGAGTTTTGGAGCAGAGAGGATAAAAATACTAATTAACATAAAAAATTGAATTTTAATTACAGAACACAATTTCAGGACAGAGATGATAAAAACACGAATTGACACAGAAATTTTTATTATAACAGAACACAGTTTTAATTGGAAGGTGGAGAAAAATACGAATTCACACACAGAAATGGAATTTTTATCACAAAACAGAGTTTTACTGCGGAGATGATAAAAATACGAATTCCCCAGCAGAAATTAAATTTTTATTACTGAACAGAGTTTAAGAGCGGAGATGATAAAAATACTAATTCGTAAAAAAATTGAATTCTTATTACAGAACACTGTGTTAGTATGGAGATAATAAAAACTCGATTTGCTACAAAGAAATTAAATTTTTATTACAGAAAACAGTTCTATTGAAGCGACGATGGAAATACGAATTCCCATGCAGAAGTTTGATTTTAATCACTGAACTCAGTTTTAGTGCAGAGAGGATAAAAATAAAAAATCACATATAAAAATTGATTTTTTATTACAGAAAACACAGTTTTTGAAAACAGAAAACACAGAAAACACAGAAAACACACACATTGAACACAGTTTTAATGCGGAGATGATAAAAATTTCATTGATACATACAAATTTAATTTTTATTACAGAACATTGTTTTATTGGGGAGGTAAAAAAAAAAATTCACACATAGAAACGGAATTTTTGTTACAGAACACAGTTTTACTGCAAAGATGATAAAAATACGAATTCGCATGCAGAAATTAATATTTTGTTACAGAACTCAGTTTTAATAGGGAGATGATATCAACACATATATATACATATATATGTGTTGATAAATTTATATATACATATATAAATTTAATTTTTATTTCAAATCACAGTTGCAGTTTGGAGGTGAAAAGTTATACTTGGAAATGGTATTTTTTTTTGTTGAATTTGTAATCTAACAACTTTAAATATCTTTAAATCTTTTCTCCATTTTTTTTGTTTTTGTTATGTTTACATGACAACTTACTTTAATGACTATTTACTTTTTCTCACGTATTGTTGTTACAGGACTAAGCTCTTAAAGTAAACTTGTTCCACTTATGTTAACTCCATTATTTTAACAGGTTATGGACGCAGATAACGTGAAATTTTTTCTTTATTGAGTGTTATATAGTCCGTTATTAACGCAGTGAACATGGGGAAGCCCCGGAAGCCCGAAGATAGTTTGGCGGCATGCCCAGTGACGATTTCCACTTCTGTACCTAATATTGACAAATTAGAAGGCCAACAAAATTACGGCACGTGGAAATTCGCTATGAAAATGAGCCTCATGTTAGAGGGATTATGGGATATTGTGAGTGGTAATGAGACGGTGACGGACAGTAATCGGGATAGAGATTTGCGGGCGTCAGCCAAAATATGCCTGAGAGTTAAATCTTCCTGTTATGTTCATGTCCAAACTGCTACATCCGCTAAAATGGCCTGGGAGAGTCTTCGAGCTGCATTTGAAGGGTCAAGTATGAGCCACGTTTTCGATTTAACAAGACGACTGTTCAACAGCCGTCAATCTCAATTTCCATGCATAGAAGATTTTATTAATGAAGTAATTGCAACTCATCGTAAATTACTCGACATGGGTGAAATCATCGAGGACAAGTACCTTTCTTTTGCTCTGATGAACGGAGTTGATGAGAGTTATGAGACTCTTGTCATGATGCTGACGCGAGACAAGAAGACGACTCCTGCTTCGGACGAAGTTAAGATTGCTTTTCTGGAGGAAAGTGCTCGTAGAAAACTGAAGTGTCAAGAGTGTCATGTGCATTGCTGTCTCAAGGTGCTAAGAAGAAGCAATGGAGACCAAAGAAAGAAAATGCTAAGGTGGTATGCTACGGTTGTAATGAGGAAGGACACATACGTCCTGACTGCCCAAAAAGGTCAAGTAGGTCAAAGAATAAATTAAATAGAAATGTTAGTGAAAGTGCTAACTCTGTGCGTGTTCCTAAACAATCTACTTTGTTAACCACGATAACTTCTATATCAAAAGCTTCTTGGGTTTTGGACTCTGGAACCACTAATCATATGTCACCCAACAGAAGTATGATGGTTGATTTTCATGAAAATTGCTATCAAGATATTACTGTTGCTGATGGTAGTAAAATTATTTCAGATGGCATTGGTGATATTAATGTTAACTTTGAATGTTCGAATGAAAATATTCCGATGACGGTTAAAGATGTGTTAAATGTACCTTCGTTAACTTCTAACCTCTTATCTGTTTCAAAAATTGCTGAAAAGGGTTATGTTGTAATGTTTGGCAAATATGGTTGTAAAGTGTATGATGAAAGTCTTATTTCCATAGATATTGCACCTAGACTGTCTGGAACTCTTGTAGGAGGCCTTTATATCGCTGATCAATATAGCCAGGATAAAGAGCAAGTGAGGTCCACGTTGGTGAGTGCAATCGATCATGTTCTATGGCATAGACGTTTAGGTCACTTAAATCGAAAAGGTTTACGCCTACTTCAGGGAGGTCTTGTAAATGGGATCGCTTTCAATAAGGAATATTCAGACCCTTGCATCATATGTTTAGAAGGTAAACAGACGGTTACTAAGTTTCCTAAGTGTAAGGCTAAAAGAGCCAAACAGCTTTTAGAGCTTGTTCATGCTGATATAATGGGACCGATGGAAAAACAATCTTGGTCAGGTGCTAGATATTGTCTGACATTTGTAGATGACTTTAGTCGAAAAACTTTTGGTTATATGCTTAAAGAAAAAAGTGAGGCCTTCTCTAAATTTTTGCAGTTCAAGGCAATGGCTGAAAACTATACTGGTAAACCTTTGAAAATAATTAGGACTGATAATGGTGGTGAATTTACTAGTCATCAGTTCGAAAATGTTCTGATAAAAATGTTCATCAAAAAAACATTCCACACACACCCCAACAAAATGGAGTGGCGGAACGTACTAATCGTACTCTAATTGAACGTGTTAGATGCATGCTATTTGATTCAGGATTACCTAAGGAGTTTTGGGCCGAAGCTATGAATACTTCTATTTATATAAAAAATAGGTGTCCAACTGCTGCCGTAGAAAATGCAGTACCTGAGGAAATATGGTCTGGTGAAAAAGTTGATGTGTCACATTTGCAAATTTTTGGAAGTAGGGCACAAGTTCATATTCCTGATGTAAAGCATAATAAACGAGATAAAAAATCTGTTGAATGCATATTTGTAGGATATGGAGAAAATACTAAGGGGTATCGTTGTGTTCTTGCTGATGATCATAAAACACTTCTCTTTACTCGTGATGCTGTTATTATTGAATCTGATTCCAAATATGAAGTACCCAATTCAGAAAAAGACAATACTTCTGAAATTGTGTCGGTCACTGCAGTTCACCATCAAAGTTTAGTCCCTGTGAATAGTATTGAAGGTGCTGTGGAAATTTTTGATGAATCTGATAACAGTAAAAAGAGTGGTGATGACCAGGGTCAAGTCAAAGATTTCGGCATGGAACCCCTACAGCCAGTACTAATAGGTGATAGATACCCTACTAGGCAAAGAAATGATGAATGTGAGTATGACAATTTTTCCTTCTTATTTCGGGATGGTGCTCAAAATTTTGTTGTTATTATTAATGAACAAGATCCACAAAATGTGAATGACGCTTTAGGCCGAACTGCTAAAAATATGTGGAAACAGGCCATGAAGAAATGGAAGCCCTAACTTGTAATCAAACTTGGGAGTTGGTTGACTGACCAAATAATAAAATATTGTTCAGTGTAAATCTGGAGACAAATTGTTAAACTGTGTCAAACTACTGTATTTAAATACTTGAATTTTATGTTGTACGCAGTGTCAGTTGTTAGATTAAGTGAGGGTGTTGAATTTGTAATCTAAACACTTTAAATATTCTATATTTTCTCCAGTTCTTTATTGTTGTTATGTTTACATGACAACTTGTATCATGAAATGTATATACTTTTTCTCACGTATTGTTGTTACAGGACTAAGCTCTTAAAGTAAACTTGTTCCACTTATGTTAACTCCATTATTTTAACATTTTTCAGTACTAAGTTTTACTGCGGAGATGATAAAAATACGAATTCACCGGGATAAATTAAATTTTTATTACTGAACACAGTTTAAGAGAGGAGAGGATAAAAATACTTATTCGCAAAAAAAATTGAATTTTAATTATAGAACACAATTTCACAGTTCACAAATTCACATGAACACAGTTTATTTGCGGAGGTGAAAAAAAATACAAATCACAATAGAAATGGAATTTTTATTACAGAACACAATTTTACCGCGGAGATGATGTAAATACGATTTCCCCAGAAAAAATTAAATCATTATTACTAAACACTGTTTGAAAATAAAGATGTTAAAAATACGCATTCCCCAGCAGAAATAAAATTTTATTACTGAACACATTTTTGGAGCGGAGATGATAAAAATACGAATTCGCCAGCAGAAATTATATTTTTAATACTGAACGCAGTTATAGAGTGTAGGAGATAAAAATACTAATTCAGAAATTAAAATTGAATTGAAATTACAGAACACAGTTTTAATGCGGAGATGATAAAAAGAAAAATTGACACACATAATTTAATTCATTTTACAGAACATTTTATATGGGGTGGTGAACTACTATGAGGTGGAGGGAGGGGAAAACCATTTACTGTTATAAAAATTTAATTTCTTCATGAGAATGTTTTTATTTTTACTTCCCCAATTGAACAGTTTTCTAATATAAATAAATCAATTTTTATTTGTGAAATTTTCTTTTTATCCTCTTTGCTCTAAAAGTGTAATCAGTAATAAAAATTAAATTTCTGCTTGTGTATTCGTATTTCAATCGTGGTTGCTATAAATTTGTTTTCTGTAATAAAAATTTCTTTTCTATGTGTCAATTCGTGTTTTTAACATCCCTGCACTAACACTATGTTCTGTAATAAAAATTCAATTTTTATTTGCGAATTACTATTTCTTATCTCCGCTCCAAAACAGTATTCAGCAATAAGAAATTATTAGCTGTTGGCAAATTCGTATTTCTATCATCTCCGCATAAAAACTGTGTCCTGTAACAAAAATTCCAAATTCCAAACGATTGTGAATTCGTATTTTTTTCACCTTTGCATATAAAATGTGTTCTGTAAAAAAAATTACATTTCTATGTGTCTATTCCTGTTTTTATCATCTCCGCACTAAATATTATTCGGTAAAAAAAATTCAATTTTCATTTGTGAATTAATATTTTTATCTACTCCGCTATAAAACCGTGTTCAGTAATAAAAATTTAATTTCTGCTATGGAATTCGTATTTTTATCATCTCCACGTGTTCTGTGTTCTGTAATAAAAATTCCAATTCTATTGTGAATTCGCGTTTTTTTCTTCTCCGCTCTTAAACTGTTTTCTGTAATAAAAATTCCAATTCTATAGTGAATTCGTATTTTTTTTCATCTCCGCTCTTAAACTGTGTCCTGTAAAAAAATTTAATTTCTGCTGGTGAATTCGTATTTTTATAATCTCCGCTCTAAAACAGTGTTCCGATATAAAAATTTAATTTACGCTGTGGAATTCGTATTTTCATCATCTCCGCGGTAAAACTGTGTTCTGTAATAAAAATTCCAATTCTAATGTGAATTCGTGTTTTTTTCATCTCCGCTCTTAAACTGTTTTCTGTAATAAAAATTAAATTTCTATTGTGAATTCGTATTTTTTCATCTCCGCTCATAATCTGTGTTCTGTAATAAAAATTAAATTTCTGCTGGTGAATTCGTATTTTTTTAATCTGCGCTCTAAAACAGTGTTCATAAAAAAAATTTGATTTCTGCATTGCAATTCGTATCTTCATCATCTCCGCGGTAAAACTGTGTTCATTAATAAAAATTATTATTCTATTGTGAATTCCTTATATTTTCATCTCCGCTCTAAAAAAGTTTTCTTCATTAAAAAATTAATTTCTGCTGTTGAATTCTTATTTTCATCATCTACGCGGTAAAACTGTGCTCTGTAATAAAAATCCCATTTCTATTGTGAATTCGTATTTTTATCATCTCCGCTCTAAAACAGTGTTCAGCAATAAAAATTTAATTTCTGCTGTGGAATTTTTATTTTCATCATCTCCGCGGTAAAACTGTGTTCTGTAATAAAAATTCCATATCTATTGTGAAGTCGTATTTTTTTTCATCTCCGTTCTTTAACTGTTTTCTGTAATAAAAATATAATTTCTGCTGGTGAATTCGTATTTTTTTAATCTGCGCTCTAAAACAATGTTCATAAAAAAAATTTAATTTCTGCTTTGTAATTCGGATTTTCATCATCTCCACGGTAAAAGTATTTTCTGTAATAAAAATTCCTTTTCTATTGTGAATTCGTATATTTTTTTCATCTCCGCTCTTAAATTGTGTTCTGTAATAAAAATCCCATTTCTATTTTGAATTCGTATTTTTATCATCTCCGCTTTAAAACAGTGTTCATCAATAAAAATTTAATTTCTGCTGTGCCATTCGTATTTTCATCATCTCCGTGGTAAAACTGTGTTCTTTAATAAATATTGCATTTCTATTGTGAATTCGTATTTTTTTCCTCCCCGATTTAAACAGTGTTCATCAATGAAAATTCAATTTTTGCTTTGGAATCCGTATTTTCAACATCACTGCGGTAAAACTGTGTTCTGTAATAAAAATTCCATATCTATTGTGAATTTGTATTTTTTTTCATCTCCGCTCTTTAACTGTGTTCTGTAATAAAAATTTAATTTCTGCTGGTGAATTCGTATTTTTTTTAATCTGCGCTCTAAAACAGTATTCATAAAAAAATGTAATTTTAGCTGTGCAATTCGTATTTTCATCATCTCCGCGGTAAAACTGTGTCCTTTAATAAAAATTCCATTTCTATTGTGAATTCGTATTATTTTCATCTCCGCTCTAAAACAGTTTTCTTCATTAAAAATATAATTTCTGCCCTGGAATTCGTATTTTTATCATGAACGCGGTAAAACTTGCTCTGTAATAAAAATCCCATTTCTATTTTTAATTCGTATTTTTTTCATCTCCGCTCTAAAACAGTGTTCATCAATAAAAATTCGATTTCTGCTTTGGAATTCGTATTTTCATCATCACCGCGGTAAAACTGTGTTCTGTATTAAAAATTCTATTCCTATTGTGAATTGGTATTTTTTTTCATCTCCCCTCTAAACTGTGTTCTGTAATAAAAATTTAATTTCTGCTGGTGAATTCGTATTTTCATCATCTCCTAGGTAAAACTGTGTTCTGTAATAAAAATTCTATTCCTATTGTGAAATCGTATTTTTTTTCATCTCCACTCTTAACTGTGTTCTGTAATAAAAATTTAATTTCTGCTGGTAAATTCGTATTTTCATCATCTCCGCGGTAAAACTATGTTCTGTAATAAAAATCCCATTTCTATTGTGAATTCGTATTTTTATCATCTCCGCTCTAAAACAGTGTTCATCAATAAAAATTTAATTTCTGCTGTGCCATTCGTATTTTCATCATCTCTGCGGTAAAACTGTGTTCTGTAATAAAAATCCCATATCTATTGTGAATTCGTATTTTTATCATTTCCTCTCTAAAACAGTGTTCATCAATAAAAATTTAATTTCTGCTGTGGAATTCGTATTTTCATCATCTACGCGGTAAAATTGTGTTCTGTAATAAAAATCCCATTTCTATTGTGAATTCGTTTTTTAATTATCTCCGATCTAAAACAGTGTTCATCAATAAAAATTTAATTTCTGCTGTGCAATTCTTATTTCCATCATCTCCGCGGTAAAACTGTGTTCTTTAATAAAATTTCCATTTCTATTGTGAATTCGTATTATTTTCATCTCCGATTTAAACAGTGTTCATCAATGAAAATTCAATTTCTGCTTTAGAATTCGTATTTTCAACATCACTGCGGTAAAACTGTGTTCTTTAATAAAAATTCCATATCTATTGTGAATTTGTATTTTTTTTTCATTTCCGCTCTTTAACTGTGTTCTGTAATAAAAATTTAATTTCTGCTGGTGAATTCGTACTTTTTTTATTCTGCGCTCTAAAACAGTGTTCATAAAAAAAATTTAATTTTAGCTGTGCCATTCGTATTTTCATCATCTCCGCGGTAAAACTGTGTCCTTTAATAAAAATTCCATTTCTATTGTGAATTCGTATTATTTTCATCTCCGCTCTAAAACAGTTTTCTTCATTAAAAATATAATTTCTGCCCTGGAATTCGTATTTTTATCATCAACGCTGTAAAACTTGCTCTGTAATAAAAATACCATTTCTATTTTTAATTCGTATTTTTTTCATCTCCGCTCTAAAACAGTGTTCATCAATAAAAATTCGATTTCTGCTTTGGAATTCGTATTTCCATTATCACCGCGGTAAAACTGTGTTCTGTATTAAAAATTCTATTCCTATTGTGAATTGGTATTTTTTTTCATCTCCCCTCTTAACTGTGTTCTGTAATAAAAATTTAATTTCTGCTGGTAAATTCGTATTTTCATCATCTCCGCGGTAAAACTATGTTCTATAAAAAAATTCCAATTCTATTGTGAATCCGTATTTTTATCGTCTCCGCTCTAAAACAGTGTTCATCAATAAAAATTCAAATTCTGCTGTGAAATTCGTATTTTCATCATCTCTGCGGTAAAACTGTGTTCTGTAATAAAAATCCCATTTCTATTGTGAATTCGTATTTTTATCATCTCCGCTCTAAAACAGTGTTCATCAATAAAAAATTAATTTCTGCTGTGGAATTCGTATTTTCATCATCTACGCGGTAAAATTGTGTTCTGTAATAAAAATCCCATTTCTATTGTGAATTCCTTTTTTTATCATTTCCTCTCTAAAACAGTGTTCATCAATAAAAATTTAATTTCTGCTGTGCAATTCTTATTTCCATCATCTCCACGGTAAAACTTTGTTCTTTAATAAAAATTCCATTTCTATTGTGAATTCGTATAATTTTCATCTCCGATTTAAACAGTGTTCATCAATGAAAATTCAATTTCTGTTTTGGAATTCGTATTTTCAACATCACTGCGGTAAAACTGTGTTCTTTAATAATAATTTCATATCTATAGTGAATTCGTAATTTTTTTCATCTCCGCTCTTAAATTGTGTTCTGTAATCAAAATTTAATTTCTGCTGGTGATTTCGTATTTTTATCATCTCCAATCTAACACAGTGTTCATCTATTAAAATTTAATTTTTGCTGTGGGAAGCGTATTTTCATCATCTCTGCGTTAAAACTGTGTTCTGTAAATAAATCCCATTTCTATTGTGAATTCGTTTTTTTATCATCTCCGCTGTAAAACAGTGTTCATCAATAAAAATTTAATTTCTGCTGTGCCATTCGTATTTTCATCATCTCCGCGGTAAAACTGTGTTCTTTAATAAGAATTCCATTTCTATTGTGAATTCGTATTTTTTTCATCCCCGATTTAAACAGTGTTCATCAATGAATATTCAATTTCTGCTTTGGAATTCGTATTTTCAACATCACTGCGGTAAAACTGTGTTCTGTAATAAAAATTCCATATCTATAGTGAATTTGTATTTTTTTTCATCTCCGCTCTTTAACTGTGTTCTGTAATAAAAATTTAATTTCTGATGGTGAATTCGTATTTTTATCATCTCCGCTCTTATACTGTGTTCATCAATAAAAATTTAATTTCTGCTGTGGAATTCGTATTTTCATCATCACTGCGATAAAACTGTGTTGTGGATTAAAAATATAATTTCTATTACGAATTCGTATTTCTTTTTCATCTCCGCTCTTAAACTGTGTTTTGTATTAAAAATATAATTTCTGCTGTGGAACTCGTATTTTCATCATCTCCGCGGTAAATTTGTTTTCTGTAATACAAATTCCATTTCTATCGTGAATTCGTATTCATTTTTCATCTCCGCTCTTTAACTGTGTTCTGTAATAAAAATTTAATTTCTGCTGGTGAATTCGTATTTTTTTAATCTTCGCTTTAAAACAGTGTTCATTAAAAAAATTTAATTTCTGTTGTGGAATTCGGTTTTTCATCATCTCTGCAGTAAAACTGTGTTCTGTAATAAAAATTCCATTTCAATTGTGAATTCGTATTTTTTTTCACCTCCGCTCTTAAACTATGGTCTGTAATAAAAATTTAATTTCTGCTTTGGAATTCGAATTTTCATCATCTCTGCGGTAAAACTGTGTTCTGTAAAAAAAATTCCATTTCTATTGTTATTTCGTATTTTTTTTATCACCGCGGTAAAACTGGGTTTCTGTAATAAAAATATTATTTCTATTACGAATTCGTATATTTTTCATCTCCGCTGTTAAACTGTTTTCTGTAATAAAAATTTAATTTCTGCTGTGGAACTCGTATTTTCATCATCTCCGCGGTAAATCTGTGTTCTGTAATACAAATTCCATTTCTATTGTGAATTCGTATTCATTTCTCATCTCCGCTCTTTAACTGTGTTCTGTAATAAAAAATTAGTTTCTGCTGGTGAATTCGTATATTTATCATCTCCGCACTTAAACTGTGATCAGCAATAAAAATTTAATTTCTGCTGTTATGGGAATTGTATTTTCATAATCTTCGCGGTAAAACCTTGTTTTGTAATAAAAATTCCATTTATATTGTAAATTCGAATTTTTTTTTCATTTCCGATCTTAAACTGTGTTGTGTTATAAAAATTTAATTTCTGCTGTGGAATTCGTATTTTTATCATCTGCGCTCTAAAACAGTGTTCATAAAAAAAAATTTAATTTCTGCTGTGCAATTCGTATTTTCATCATATCCGCGGTAAAACTGTGTTCTTTAATAAAAATTCCATTTCTATTGCGAATTCGTATTATTTTCATCTCCGCTCTATAACAGTTTTCTTCATTAAAAATTTAATTTCTGCTGTAGAATTCGTATTTTCATCATCTATGCGGCAAAACTGTGTTGTGTAATAAAAATTCCAATACTATTGTGATTTCGTATTTTTTCCATGTCCGCTCTTAAACTGTGTTCTTTAAAAAAAATAAATTTCTTCTGTTGAATTAGTATTTTAATCATCTGCACTATAAAACAGTGTTCAGAAATCAAAATTTATATTCTGCTGTGGAATTCGTATTTTCACCATCTCCGCGGTAAATCTTTGTTCTGTAATATAAATTCCAGTTCTATTGTGAATTCGTATTTTTTTTTCATTTCCGCTCTTAAACTGTGTTCTGTAATAAAAATTTAATTTCTGCTGGTGAATTCGTATTTATAATATCTCCGCTCTAACACAGTGTTCATCTATAAAAATTTAATTTTTGCTGTGGAATTCGTATTTTCATCATCTCTACGGTAAACTGTGTTCTGTAATAAAAATCCCATTTCTATTGTGAAATCGTATTTTTATCATCTCCGCTCTAAAACAGTGTTCATCAATAAAAATTTAATTTCTGCTGTGCGATTCGTATTTTCATCATCTCCGCGGTAAAACTGTGTTCTTTAATAAAAATTCCATTACTATTGTGAATTCGTATTTTTTTCATCTCCGATTTAAGCAGTGTTCATTAATGAAAATTCAATTTCTGCTGTTAAATTCGAATTTTCAATATCACCGCGGTAAAACTGTATTCTGTAATAAAAATTCCATTCCAATGATAATTTGAATTTTTTTCATCTCCGCTCTTAAACTTTGTTCTGTAATAAAAATTCCATTTCTATTGTGAATACGTATTTTTATCATCTTCGCTCTCAAGCAGTGTTCATCAATAAAAAATTAATTTCTGCTATGAAATTCGTATTTTCATCATCTTCGCGGTAAATCTGTGTTCTGTAATAAAAATTCCATTATATTGTGTATTCGTATTTGTTTTTCATTTCCGGTCTGAAACTGTGTTCTGTAATAAAAATTTAATTTCTGTTGGTGAATTCGTATTTTTATCATCTCCGCTCTAAAACAGTGTTCAGCAATAAAAATTTAATTTCTGCTGTTATGAAAATTGTATTTTCATCATCTCCGCGGTAAATCTGTGTTCTGTATTAAAAATTCCATTTCTATTGTGAATTCGTAATCATTTTTCATGTCCGCTCTTTAACTGTATTCTGTAATAAAAATTTAATTTCTGCTGGTGAATTCGTATTTTTATCATTCCGCTTTAAAACAGTGTTCAGCAATAAAAATTTAATTTCTGCTGTTATGAAAATTGTATTTTCATCATCTCCGCGGTAAATCTGTGTTCTGTATTAAAAATTCCATTTCTATTGTGAATTCGTAATCATTTTTCATGTCCGCTCTTTAACTGTATTCTGTAATAAAAATTTAATTTCTGCTGGTGAATTCGTATTTTTATCATTCCGCTTTAAAACAGTGTTCAGCAATAAAAATTTAATTTCTGCTGTTATGAAAATTGTATTTTCATCATCTTCGCGGTAAAACTGTTTTCTGTAATAAAAATTCCATGTTTATTGTGAATTCCATGTTTTTTTCATCTCCATTCCAAAGCAGTGTTCATCAATAAAAATTCAAATTCTATTGTGAATTCGTATTTTTTTCATCTCCGCTGTTAAACTGTTCCTGTAATAAAAATTACATTTCTCTTGTGAATTCGTATTTCAATCATCTCCGCTCTAAAACAGTGTTCTGTAATAAAAATTTAATTTCTGCTGTGGAATTCGTATTTTCATCATCTCCGCTGTAAAATTGGTTTCTGTATTAAAAATATAATTTCTGCTGTGGAATTTTTATTTTCATCATCTCCGCGAAAAAACTGTGTTCTGTAATAAAAATTCCATTTCTATTGTAAATTCTCATTCTTTTCATCTCTGCTATTAAACAGCTTTCATAATTAAAAATTTAATTTCTGCTGTGCAATTCGTATTTTCGTCATCTCCGCAGTAAAACTGTGTTCTTGAATAAAAATTCCATTTCTATTGTGAATTCGTTTTTATTTTTCATCTCCGCTCTTAAATTGTGTTCTGTAATAAAAATTTAATTTCTGTTGGTGAATTCGTATTTATATCGTCTCCGATCTAACACATTGTTCATCTATAAAAATTTAATTTTCGCTGTGGAATTCGTATTTTCATCATCTCTGCGGTAAAACTGTGTTCTGCAATAAAAATCCCATTTCTATTGTGAATTCGTATTTTTATCATCTCCGCTCTTAAACTGTGTTCATCAATAAGTATTTAATTTATTCTGTGGAACTCGTATTTTTATCATCTCCGCGGTAAAACTGTGTACTATAATAAAATTTCCATTTCTATTGTTAATTCGTTTTATTTATTTTCATCTCCGCTCTTAAACTGTGTTCATTAATTAAAATTACATTTCTGCTGGTGAATTCGTATTTTTATCATCTGCACTCTTTAAGAGTGTTCAGCAATAAAAATTTAATTTCTGCTGTGGAATTCGTATTTTCATCATCTCCGCGGTATATCATTGTTCTGTAATTAAAATTCCATTTTTATTGTGAATTCGTATTTTTTTCATCTCTATTCTAAAACAGTGTTCATCAATAAAAATTTAATTTCTGCTGTGGAATTCGTATTTTCATCTTCTCTGCGGTAAAACTTTGTTCTGTAATATAAATTTCATTTCTATTGTGAATTCGTATCTTCATCACCTCCGCTCTAAAACAGTGTTCATCAATAAAAATTTTATTTCTGCTATGGAATTCGTATTTTCATCATATCCGCGGTAAATCTGTGTTCTGTATTAAAAATTCCATTTCTATTGTGTATTCGTATTTTTTTTTCATTTCCGCTCTTAGACTGTGTTCTGTAAAAAATTACATTTCTCCTGGTGAATTCGTATTTTTATCATTTCCGCTCTAAAACAGTTTTCATCGACAAAAATTCAAATTCTGCTGTGGGATTCTTATTTTCATCATCACCGCGGTAAAACTGTATTCTGCAATAAAAATTCCATTCCTATTGTGAATTTGTATTTTTTTTCATCTCCGCTCTCAAGCAGTGTTCATCAATAAAAAATAAATTTCTGCTATGGAATTCGTATTGTCATCATCTTCGCGGTAAATCTGTGTTCTGTAATAAAAATTCCATTTCTATTGTGTATTCGTATTTGTTTTTCATTTCCGGTCTGAAACTTTGTTCTGTAATAAAAATTTAATTTCTGCTGGTGAATTCGTATTTTTATCATCTCCGCTCTAAAACAGTGTTCATCAATAAGTATTTAATTTCTTCTGTGGAATTCGTATTTTTATCATCTCCGCGGTAAAACTGTGTCCTATAATAAAAATTCCATTTCTATTGTTAATTCGTATTTTTTTTTCATCTCCGCTCTTAAACTGTGTTCTGTAATAAAAATTTAATATATGCTGGTGAATTCGTATTTTTATCATCTCCGCTCTAAAACAGTGTTCAGCAATAAAAATTTAATTTTGTGCTGTGGAATTTGTATTCTCATTATCTCCGCGGTAAAACTGTGTTGTGTAATAACAATTCTAGTTTTTTGTGAATTGGTATTTATTTTCACCTCCGCTAATAAACTTTTTTCTGTAATAGAAATTAAATTTCTACATTTCAATTCGGGTTTTTATTATCTCGGAAGTTATCATGTGTTTTTCCATTTAAAATTCAAAATGTTTTTGTGAATTAGTATTTTTATCTCTCTTTATCTCTCTCGGTTAAACTCTGTTCTATGATAAAACTCTGATCTTTCAATTATTGTTTTTATCATCTCCGCTCTAAAACTGTGTTCAGTAATAAAGATTTAATTTCTGTTAGGGAATTTGTGTTTTTATGATCTGCGAGTTAAGAAACACATAGAAATTAAAGTTTAAATACAGAACAATGTTTTATTGAAGCGACGATGGAATCATGAATTCCCTTGCAGAAATTAAATTTTTATTACTGAACACAGTTTAAGAGCGGAGATGATAAATATACGAATTCACCTGCAGAAATTGAATTTTTTACCGAACGCAGTTTAAGAGCGGAGGAGATATGAATACTTATTACAGTCTTAGTGCGGAGATATTAAAAACACGACTCGACACATAGAAATTAAATTTTTATTACAGAACACAGTTTTATTGAGGAGTTGAAAAAAAAACGAATTCAGCCATAGAAATGGAAATTTTATTTCAAAACACAATTTTACTGCGGAGACGATAAAAATACGAATTCGCCAGCAGAAATTAAAAATTTATTACTGAAAACAGTTTAAGATCGAAGATGATAAATAAACGAATTCACCAGCAAAAATTAAATTTTTTTACCGAACGTAGTTTTACAGCGGAGGAGATATGAATACTAATTCAAAAATAAAAATTGAATTTTTATCATAGAACACATTTTTAATGCGGAGATGATAATAATTTGATTTAACATAGAAATTTGATTTTTATTAAAGAACACTGATATATAAGGGAGGTGAAAAAAACGAATTCACAGAAAGAAACGGAATTTTTTATTACATATCACAGTTTTACTGCGGATATGCTACGAATTCGCATGCAGGAATTAAATTTTTATTACAGACATCAGTTTAATTATGGAGATAATAAAAACACGAATTTACACATTTTAATTTAAATTTTATTACAGATCACAGTTGTAGTGGGGAGGTGAAAAAACGAATTTACACTTAGAAATGGTTTTTTTATCACAGAACTTAGTTTTACTGCGGAGATGATAAAAATGCGAATTCACCGGGATAAATTGAATTTTTTTTACTGAACACAGTTTAAGAGCGGAGACGATAAAAATACTAATTCACATAAAAATTTAATTTTTTATACAGAACTCAATTTATACGCGGAAGTGAAAAAAAATACGAAATCACAATAGAAGTGGAATTTTTATCACAGAACACAGTTTAACCGCGGAGTTATGAGATGATAAAATAACGATGTCGCCAGCAAAAATTAAATTTTTATTACTGAAAACGGTTTTTTAGCGGAGTAGATAAAAATATTAATTCACAAATAAAAATTTAATTTTTTTTTACCGAATAAATTTTAGTGCGGAGATGATAAAAACAGGAATAGACACGTAGAAATGTAATTTTTTTTACAGAACACATTTTATATGCAAAGGTGAAAAAAATACGAATTCACAATCGTTTGGAATTTGGAATTTTTGTTACAGGACACAGTTTTTCTGCGGAGATGATAGAAATACGAATTTGCCAACAGCTAATAATTTCTTATTGCTGAATACAGTTTTGGAGCGGAGATAAGAAATAGTAATTCGCAAATAAAAATTGAATTTTTATTACAGAACATAGTGTTAGTGCAGGGATGTTAAAAACACGAATTGACACATAGAAAAGAAATTTTTATTACAGAAAACAAATTTATAACAACCACGATTGAAATACGAATACACAAGCAGAAATTTTTATTACTGAACACACTTTTAGAGCAAAGAGGATAAAAAGAAAATTTCACAAAAAAAAATTGATTTATTTATATTAGAAAACTGTTTAATTGGGCAAGTAAAAATAAAAACATTCTCATGAAGAAATTAAATTTTTATAACAGTAAATGGTTTTCCCCTCCCTCCACCTCATAGTAGTCATCTCCCCATATAAAATGTTCTGTAAAATGAATTAAATTATGTGTGTCAATTTTTCTTTTTATCATCTCCGCATTAAAACTGTGTTCTGTAATTTCAATTCAATTTTAATTTCTGAATTAGTATTTTTATCTCCTACACTCTATAACTGCGTTCAGTAATAAAAATATAATTTCTGCTGGCGAATTCGTATTTTTATCATCTCCGCTCCAAAAATGTGTTCAGTAATAAAATTTTATTTCTGCTGGGGAATGCGTATTTTTAACATCTTTATTTTCAAACAGTGTTTAGTAATAATGATTTAATTTTGAACACTGTTTAAATCGGAGATAAAAAAAATACGAATTCACAATAGAAATGGAATTTTTATTAAAGAACATAGTTTTACCGCGTAGATGATGAAAATACGAATTCAACAGCAGAAATGAAATTTTTATTGATAAAAACTGTTTTAGAGCGGAGATGAAAAAAATACTAATTCACCAGCAGAAAATAAAATTTTTAATACAGAACACAGTTCAAGAGCGGAGATGATAAAGAATACAAATTCACAATAGAAATGGAATTTTTATTACTGAACATAGTTTAACAGCGGAGATGAAAAAATACGAATTCACAATAGAATTGGAATTTTTATAACAGTACACAGTTTTACCGCGGAGATGATGAAAATACGAATTCACCAGGAGATATAAAATTTTTATTGATGAACACTGTTTTAGAGCGGAGATGAAAAAAATACGAATTCACAATAGAAATGGAATTTTTATTACATAAACAGATTTACCACGGAGATGTCGAAAACTCGAATTCCGCAGTAGAAATTAAATTTTTATTGCTGAACGCTGTTTTAGAGCGCAGATGATAAAAATACGAATTCAACAGCAGAATATTTAATTTTTTTTTAAGAACACAGTTTAAGAGCGGAGATGGAAAAAATACGAAATCACAATAGTATTGGAATATTTATTACAGAACACAGTTTTACCGTTGAGATGATGAAAATACGAATACCTCAGCAGAATTTATATTTTTAATGATGAACACTGTTTTAGAGCGGAGATGAAAAAATACGAATTCACAATAGAAATTTAATTTTTATTACAGAAAACAGTTTAAGAGCGGAGATGAAAAAAACACGAATTCACATTAGAATTGGAATTTTTATTACAGAACACAGTTTTACCGCGGAGATGATGAAAATACGAATTCCACAGCGTAAATTAAATTTTTATATCGGAACACTGTTTTAGAGCGGAGATTATAAAAATACGAATTCACCAGCAGAAATTAAATTTTTTTACAGGACACAGTTTAAGAGCGGAGATGAAAAAAAATACGAATTCACTATAGAATTGGAATTTTTATTACAGAAAACAGTTTAAGAGCGGAGAAGAAAAAAACGCGAATTCACAATAGAATTGGAATTTTTATTACAGAACATAGAACACGTGGAGATGATAAAAATACGAATTCCATAGCAGAAATTAAATTTTTATTACTGAACACGGTTTTATAGCGGAGTAGATAAAAATATTAATTCACAAATGAAAATTGAATTTTTTTTACCGAATAATATTTAGTGCGGAGATGATAAAAACAGGAATAGACACATAGAAATGTAATTTTTTTTACAGAACACATTTTATATGCAAAGGTGAAAAAAATACGAATTCACAATCGTTTGGAATTTGGAATTTTTGTTACAGGACACAGTTTTTATGCGGAGATGATAGAAATACGAATTTGCCAACAGCTAATAATTTCTTATTGCTGAATACTGTTTTGGAGCGGAGATAAGAAATAGTAATTCGCAAATAAAAATTGAATTTTTATTACAGAACATAGTGTTAGTGCAGGGATGTTAAAAACACGAATTGACACATAGAAAAGAAATTTTTATTACAGAAAACAAATTTATAGCAACCACGATTGAAATACGAATACACAAGCAGAAATTTAATTTTTATTACTGATTACACTTTTAGAGCAAAGAGGATAAAAAGAAAATTTCACAAATAAAAATTGATTTATTTATATTAGAAAACTGTTCAATTGGGGAAGTAAAAATAAAAACATTCTCATGAAGAAATTAAATTTTTATAACAGTAAATGGTTTTCCCCTCCCTCCACCTCATAGTAGTTCACCACCCCATATAAAATGTTCTGTAAAATGAATTAAATTATGTGTGTCAATTTTTCTTTTTATCATCTCCGCATTAAAACTGTGTTCTGTAATTTCAATTCAATTTTAATTTCTGAATTAGTATTTTTATCTCCTACACTCTATAACTGCGTTCAGTATTAAAAATATAATTTCTGCTGGCGAATTCGTATTTTTATCATCTCCGATCCAAAAATGTGTTCAGTAATAAAATTTTATTTCTGCTGGGGAATGCGTATTTTTAACATCTTTATTTTCAAACAGTGTTTAGTAATAATGATTTAATTTTTTCTGGGGAAATCGTATTTACATCATCTCCGCGGTAAAATTGTGTTCTGTAATAAAAATTCCATTTCTATTGTGATTTGTATTTTTTTTCACCTCCGCAAATAAACTGTGTTCATGTGAATTTGTGAACTGTGAAATTGTGTTCTATAATTAAAATTCAATTTTTTTTGCGAATAAGTATTTTTATCCTCTCCTCTCTTAAACTGTGTTCAGTAATAAAAATTTAATTTATCCCGGTGAATTCGTATTTTTATCATCTCCGCAGTAAAACTTAGTACTGAAAAATGTTAAAATAATGGAGTTAACATAAGTGGAACAAGTTTACTTTAAGAGCTTAGTCCTGTAACAACAATACGTGAGAAAAAGTATATACATTTCATGATACAAGTTGTCATGTAAACATAACAACAATAAAGAACTGGAGAAAATATAGAATATTTAAAGTGTTTAGATTACAAATTCAACACCCTCACTTAATCTAACAACTGACACTGCGTACAACATAAAATTCAAGTATTTAAATACAGTAGTTTGACACAGTTTAACAATTTGTCTCCAGATTTACACTGAACAATATTTTATTATTTGGTCAGTCAACCAACTCCCAAGTTTGATTACAAGTTAGGGCTTCCATTTCTTCATGGCCTGTTTCCACATATTTTTAGCAGTTCGGCCTAAAGCGTCATTCACATTTTGTGGATCTTGTTCATTAATAATAACAACAAAATTTTGAGCACCATCCCGAAATAAGAAGGAAAAATTGTCATACTCACATTCATCATTTCTTTGCCTAGTAGGGTATCTATCACCTATTAGTACTGGCTGTAGGGGTTCCATGCCGAAATCTTTGACTTGACCCTGGTCATCACCACTCTTTTTACTGTTATCAGATTCATCAAAAATTTCCACAGCACCTTCAATACTATTCACAGGGACTAAACTTTGATGGTGAACTGCAGTGACCGACACAATTTCAGAAGTATTGTCTTTTTCTGAATTGGGTACTTCATATTTGGAATCAGATTCAATAATAACAGCATCACGAGTAAAGAGAAGTGTTTTATGATCATCAGCAAGAACACAACGATACCCCTTAGTATTTTCTCCATATCCTACAAATATGCATTCAACAGATTTTTTATCTCGTTTATTATGCTTTACATCAGGAATATGAACTTGTGCCCTACTTCCAAAAATTTGCAAATGTGACACATCAACTTTTTCACCAGACCATATTTCCTCAGGTACTGCATTTTCTACGGCAGCAGTTGGACACCTATTTTTTATATAAATAGAAGTATTCATAGCTTCGGCCCAAAACTCCTTAGGTAATCCTGAATCAAATAGCATGCATCTAACACGTTCAATTAGAGTACGATTAGTACGTTCCGCCACTCCATTTTGTTGGGGTGTGTGTGGAATGTTTTTTTGATGAACATTTTTATCAGAACATTTTCGAACTGATGACTAGTAAATTCACCACCATTATCAGTCCTAATTATTTTCAAAGGTTTACCAGTATAGTTTTCAGCCATTGCCTTGAACTGCAAAAATTTAGAGAAGGCCTCACTTTTTTCTTTAAGCATATAACCAAAAGTTTTTCGACTAAAGTCGGACAATATCTAGCACCTGACCAAGATTGTTTTTCCATCGGTCCCATTATATCAGCATGAACAAGCTCTAAAAGCTGTTTGGCTCTTTTAGCCTTACACTTAGGAAACTTAGTAACCGTCTGTTTACCTTCTAAACATATGATGCAAGGGTCTGAATATTCCTTATTGAAAGCGATCCCATTTACAAGACCTCCCTGAAGTAGGCGTAAACCTTTTCGATTTAAGTGACCTAAACGTCTATGCCATAGAACATGATCGATTGCACTCACCAACGTGGACCTCACTTGCTCTTTATCCTGGCTATATTGATCAGCGATATAAAGGCCTCCTACAAGAGTTCCAGACAGTCTAGGTGCAATATCTATGGAAATAAGACTTTCATCATACACTTTACAACCATATTTGCCAAACATTACAACATAACCCTTTTCAGCAATTTTTGAAACAGATAAGAGGTTAGAAGTTAACGAAGGTACATTTAACACATCTTTAACCGTCATCGGAATATTTTCATTCGAACATTCAAAGTTAACATTAATATCACCAATGCCATCTGAAATAATTTTACTACCATCAGCAACAGTAATATCTTGATAGCAATTTTCATGAAAATCAACCATCATACTTCTGTTGGGTGACATATGATTAGTGGTTCCAGAGTCCAAAACCCAAGAAGCTTTTGATATAGAAGTTATCGTGGTTAACAAAGTAGATTGTTTAGGAACACGCACAGAGTTAGCACTTTCACTAACATTTCTATTTAATTTATTCTTTGACCTACTTGACCTTTTTGGGCAGTCAGGACGTATGTGTCCTTCCTCATTACAACCGTAGCATACCACCTTAGCATTTTCTTTCTTTGGTCTCCATTGCTTCTTCTTAGCACCTTGAGACAGCAATGCACATGACACTCTTGACACTTCAGTTTTCTACGAGCACTTTCCTCCAGAAAAGCAATCTTAACTTCGTCCGAAGCAGGAGTCGTCTTCTTGTCTCGCGTCAGCATCATGACAAGAGTCTCATAACTCTCATCAACTCCGTTCATCAGAGCAAAAGAAAGGTACTTGTCCTCGATGATTTCACCCATGTCGAGTAATTTACGATGAGTTGCAATTACTTCATTAATAAAATCTTCTATGCATGGAAATTGAGATTGACGGCTGTTGAACAGTCGTCTTGTTAAATCGAAAACGTGGCTCATACTTGACCCTTCAAATGCAGCTCGAAGACTCTCCCAGGCCATTTTAGCGGATGTAGCAGTTTGGACATGAACATAACAGAAAGATTTAACTCTCAGGCATATTTTGGCTGACGCCCGCAAATCTCTATCCCGATTACTGTCCGTCACCGTCTCATTACCACTCACAATATCCCATAATCCCTCTAACATGAGGCTCATTTTCATAGCGAATTTCCACGTGCCGTAATTTTGTTGGCCTTCTAATTTGTCAATATTAGGTACAGAAGTGGAAATCGTCACTGGGCATGCCGCCAAACTATCTTCGGGCTTCCGGGGCTTCCCCATGTTCACTGCGTTAATAACGGACTATATAACACTCAATAAAGAAAAAATTTCACGTTATCTGCGTCCATAACCTGTTAAAATAATGGAGTTAACATAAGTGGAACAAGTTTACTTTAAGAGCTTAGTCCTGTAACAACAATACGTGAGAAAAAGTAAATAGTCATTAAAGTAAGTTGTCATGTAAACATAACAAAAACAAAAAAAATGGAGAAAAGATTTAAAGATATTTAAAGTTGTTAGATTACAAATTCAACAAAAAAAAATACCATTTCCAAGTATAACTTTTCACCTCCAAACTGCAACTGTGATTTGAAATAAAAATTAAATTTATATATGTATATATAAATTTATCAACACATATATATGTATATATATGTGTTGATATCATCTCCCTATTAAAACTGAGTTCTGTAACAAAATATTAATTTCTGCATGCGAATTCGTATTTTTATCATCTTTGCAGTAAAACTGTGTTCTGTAACAAAAATTCCGTTTCTATGTGTGAATTTTTTTTTTTACCTCCCCAATAAAACAATGTTCTGTAATAAAAATTAAATTTGTATGTATCAATGAAATTTTTATCATCTCCGCATAAAAACTGTGTTCTATAATAAGATTAAAGATTTATTTGTGAATTAGTATTTTTATCACCACCGCTCTTAAACTGTGTTCCGTACTAAAAAATAAATTTCTGCTTTCGTATTCGTATTTTTATCATCTCCGCTCTAAAATTGTGTTCAGTTATAAAATTTAAATTTCTGCTGGCGAATTCGTATTTTAATCACTTTCGCAGTGAAACTGTGTTCTGTAATAAAAATTCTATTCCTGTGTGTGAATTCGCTATTTTTCACCACCACATTAAAACCGTGTCCTGTAATAAAAATTCCATTTCTAAGTGTAAATTCGTTTTTTTTCACCTCCCAAACTTTTTTTTCACTGTGTTCTGTTATAAAAATTAAATTTGCTTGTGTCAATTCTTGTGTTCATCATCTCCGCACTAAAACCATGTTCAGTAATAAAAATTTAATTTCTCCTGGCAAATTCGTCATTTTATCATCTCCGTAGAAAAACTATTCTGTATTATAAATTCTATTTTTATGAGTGAATTTTTTTTTTCACCACCGCATTAAAACTGTGTTCTGTATTAAAAAATTTAATTTCTGCTGGTGAATGTTCTGAAATAAAATTTCAAATTCTAAGTGTGAATTCAATTTTTTCATATCCCCAATATTACTGAGTTCTGTAATAAAAATTAAATTTTAATTTGTGAATTAGTATTTGTATCATCTCCGCTCTAAAACTGTTCAGTAATAAAAATTCAATTTCTGCTCGCGAATTCTTTCTATATGTGAATACCTATTTCATTTCTATATGTGAATAAGTTTTTTCTCACCACCCCAATAAAACTGTGTTCTGTAATAAAAATAAAATTTTTATGAGTCAATTTGTATTTTTATCATCTCCGCACTAAAACTGTGTTCTGTAATAAAAATTCAATTTTTATTTGTGAATTAGTATTTTGTGTCATCATCTCCGCTCTAAAACTGTATTCAGTAATAAAAATTTACTTTCTGCTTGCGAACTCGTATTTTTATCGTCTCATTTACATAAAATTCCAGAAATATTTTTAATGCTCAAAACACGATTTCAATGCGACACAAAAATATGCGGAATGACTCATCAGAATTGAATTTTATCGCTAGAAACAAGATAACTGTGCGAATTTAAAAAAAATGCAAAATGACACTCCAGAATTGTATTTTATGGCTTGGAGCAGTTACAGTGGGATATAAAAAAATACAAAATGACACTCCAGAATTGAATTTAACTGCAAGTAACACGATTTCAGGGCGAGATAAACAATGCAAAATGAAAATCCACGAATGACTTTTATTGTTAGAACCTGGATTACAGTGCGAGATAAAAAAAATGCAAAATGACACTCAATAATTGAATTTTAATGAATAGAACCACGATTTCAATGCGATGTAAAAAAATATGCAAAATGACACTCCAGATTTTCAATTTTATTGCTAAAAACACGATTTCAGTGCGATGTAAAAAAATGCGAAATGACATTCCAGAATTGTATTTTATTGCTAGAAAAATGTTTTTAGTGTGAAGTGAGAAAAATGCCGATTGAAATTCATAAATTGAATTTTATAGCTAGAAACACGAATTCAGTTCCACATAAAAAATGCGAGATTAATCTCTAGAATTTAATTTTATTATTTTTTATTATTATTAATGAAAGAAACTCGATGCAAGGGCAAAATAAGAAAAATGCGAAATGACATTCCAGAATGGAATTTTATTCCTAGAAATAAGATTTCTGTACTAGATAAAAAAAATGCGAAATAACACGTAATAATTGAATTTTATTTCTAGAGACACGATTTCGGTGCGAGATTTAAAAAAAATGCAAACAAACATTTCAGAATTAAATTTTATTGCTTGAAAAATTATTTTAGTGTGAGATAAAAAAATTCGCAATGACACTTCCGAATTGAATATTATTGCTAGAAACACGCTTTCAGAGCGATATAAAAAAATGCGAAATGACACGGCATTTAAGTTTTATTCCAAAACACGATTTCAGTGCGAGATAAAAAAAATTGCAAAATTACACTCCAGTTTTGAAATTAATTACTAGAAACAAAATTTCAGTGCGAGATAATAATAAAGCTAAATGAAACTCCATAATGGATTTTTCTTGCAAGAAACACGATTTCAATGCGAGATAAAAGAATGCGAAAATACACAAGTATTGAATTTCATTAATAAAAACACGAATTCAGGGTGAGTTAAAATAATGCAAAATGACACTAAAGAATTCAATTTCATTGCTAGAAATAGGTAATCAGTGCGATGTACTCGTAAAAAATGCGAAATTACAGTCTAGAATTGAATTTTATTTCTAAAAAAACGATTTCAGTGCGAAGTAAGAAAAATGCGAAATGACCCTCAAAAATTGAATTATATTGCCAGAAACACGATTTCAGGGCGAAATAAAAAAAAGCAAAATGACACTCCAGAGTTGAAATTTGTTGCTGAAAACACGATTTCAGTTCGATATAAATAAATGCAAAATGACGCTCCTAAATTTAGTTTAATTTCTATAAACACGAATTGAGCGCGATACAAAAAAAAATGCAAAATCACACTCTAAAAATGAATGTAATTGCTAGAAACACGATTTGAGTGCGAGGTACGGAAAAAGCAAAATGACACTCCAGAATTGAATTTAACAGCAAGTAACACGATTTCAGGGCGAGATAAACAATGCAAAATGAAAATCCAGGAATTGATAGAAACTGGATTACAGTGCGAGATAAAAAAATGCAAAATGAAACTCAATAATTGAATTTTAATAAATAGAACCACGATTTCAGTGCAATGTAAAATATGCGAAGTGACACTCCAGTATTGTATTTTATTGCTAGAAAAATGTTTTTAGTGTGAAGTAAGAACTATTATATTTTATTGTTTAAAACAAGAATTAAGTGCGAGTAATAAAATGCAATATGACACTTAAGAATTGAATATTTTTGCTAGAACACGATTTCAGTGCAAGATAAAAAAAAATGCAAAGAGACTCTCCATGAATGCAAAGAGAAGGATTTTTATTGATAAGAATAATTAATAAAATAATGCAAAATTACACTACTGAATTTAAAGTTATTGCTAGAAACACGATATCAGGGCGAGATAAATAATTCGAAACGACTCTCCAGACTAAAATTATATTGCTATGAAATACGATTTCAGTGCGAGATAAAACATGCGAAATAACATTCCAAAATTGTTTTTTCTTTGTAGAAACCCGATTTCAGGGTGAGATTAAAAAAATGCGTACGACACTCCGACATTTAACTTTATTCCAAGAAATACGATTTCAGGGCGAGGTATGAAATGAGCGAAATGACACACAATATAGATTTTATTTCGTAGAAACACGATTTCAGGGTGAATTAAGAAAAATGCGTATGACACTCCGACATTTAATTTTATCGCTAGAAATACGATTTCAGGGCGAGATAAAAAAAAATGCACAATGACACTCAAGAATTGAATTTTATTGCTAAAAACACGATTTCAGTGAGATATGAAAAATTGCGAAATGGCACTACAGAATATAATTTTATTGGTAGAAACTCGATTTAAGTGCGAGATAAAAAATATTGGAAATGACAATTCCAGAATTGAATTTCATTGCTAGAAACACGATTTCAGTGTGATGTAGGAAAAATGCGAAATGACTTTCAAAAATTAAATTTTATTCCTAGAAACACGAATTCAGTGCTAGACGTAAAATGCGAAATGACACTCCAGAATTGTATTTATTACTAGAAACACGATAATAGTGCGAGATTAAAATTTGCGAAATAATATTCGAGAAATGAATTTAATTGCTACAAACATGATTTCAGCGCGAGATAAAAAATGCAAGATTACATTATAGAATTAAATTTTGTTGTTCAGAAAACGATTTCAGGGCGAGATATAAAATGAGAAATGACACTCCAGAATGAAATTTTACTGCTAGAAACACCGTTTAGTGCGACATAAAAAAAATTCGAAATGACACTCCAGATTTAAATTTTATTGCTAAAAACACGATTTCAGTGAGATATGAAAAATTGCGAAATGGCACTACAGAATATAATTTTATTGGTAGAAACTCGATTTAAGTGCGAGTAAAAAAATGCAAAATTGTAGAATTGAATTTTATTGCTAGAAACAAGATTTCAGTGCGAAGTAAGAAAAATGCGAATGGAGACTTCAAAATTGAATATTATTGCTAGAAACATGATTCCAGGGCGAAAACAATTAAAAATGACACCTTAGAATTGAATTTAATTGCTATAAACACGATATCAGGTCGAAATTAAAACAAAATGCGAAATAACGCTCCGGAATTGAATGTAATTATTAGAAACACGATTTTAGGGCAATGTAAGAAAAATGCGAAATGATTCTTCATAATCTAATTTTATTGCTTGAAACACGATTTCAGTTCGAGATAAAAAAATGCAAAATTACACTCCAGAATTGATTTGTATTTCTAAAAACACGATTTCATTGCAAGGTTAGAAAAATCCGAAATAACACTCCAGAAATAATTTTTATTGCTAGAAACATGATTTCAGTGCGATGTAAGAAAAATGCGAAATTGCACTTAAGAATTGCTTTTTATTGACAGAAACAAGATTACTGTGCGAGGTAAAAAAAATATAGAATGAAACTCCAGAATTGAAACTTATTCCTAGAAGCACAATTACAGTGCGAGATAAAAAAAATGCAAAATTACACTCCAGACTTGAATTTTATTTCTAGAAACACGATTTGAATGCGAGATATAAAAAATGCGACATGGCACTATAGATTTGAATTTTTGATAAATAAACGATTTCAGTGCGAGATGAATAATGCGAAATGACACTAAAGAATTGAAATTTATTGCTAGAAACACGATTTCAGGGCGAGATAAAAAAAATGCAAAATGACACTAAAGAATTGAAATTTATTGCTAGAACACGATGTCAGGGCGAGATTAAAAAAATGCAAAATGACATACCAGAATTGAATTTTATTACTAGAAACACGCTAACAGGGTGAGATAAGAAAAATGCGTTCAATTCTGAAAATGTGTTTATAGCCAGAATTTTCACAAAAGGAGTGTAACATCCTTTTTTATTACTACTTTCTGATATCGTTACTTTATGTACGTATTTATACTTTGGAGTGTTATCTCAAAATTTAATTTTTAGCTTTTATATCATGCTTAAGTAGCTTTTTAAGCATCTTAAGTAGCTTTCACTTTTGGAGCGTTATTTCGCATATTTTTTCTTTATTCTGAAGTCGTGTTTATAGCTACGATTTTCACTTTAGGAGTGTCATTTATCATATTTTAACTCTGTTCGGAAATATTGTTTATAACATGAATTTTCACTAGTGGAAAGTAATTTAATAGCGAAATTTTGATGATACCTAGAATTTCCACTTTAGGAGTGCCCTTTCGCATTCTTTACTTCCTTCTGAAATCGTGTTTTTTACAAGAAGTTTTACATTCGGGATGTCATATTTATTTATTAGTCCTGATATCGTGTTTTTAGCAAGAATTTTCACTGCCAGAGTGTCATCTCGCATTTTTCTTACTTCATTCTGAAATCGTTTTATAACAAAAAATTCACTTTGAGAGTTTCATTTCGCATTTTCAGTGCTTCGTTCTGAAATAGTGTTTATGGCAAAAATGTTCACTTAAGCAGTGTCATTTTGCAATTTTAGTACATAGTACTTAAATAATGTCTATGTTCCGAATTTTCACTTAAGTAATGCCATTACTCATTTTTATACTTGGTTCTTAAATCATGTTCATAGTAAGAATTTTCATTTCTAAGTCTTTCTAATTCTAATAAGTCTTTCCGCATTTCTTTTTACGAGTTACATTTTGAAGTTTTCTTAATTCGTAAAAATTCCTATTTAAAGAAAAAATTTTCACTACCGCAGTGTAATTTCGCGTTTTTTCCGTTCTGAAATGGTTTTTATTGCAAGAAACTTTACTTAAGTAGTGCCATTTCCCATTTTTATTAATTCATTCTGAAATCGTCTTCATGGCAAGAATATTTACTATTGGAGTGTTATTTCGTTTTTTATCACCTCGTTCTAAATTCGTGTTAATAGCAACAATTTTCACATTGGGAGTGTCATTTTGAATTGTTTTTACTTTGTTCTGAAATTGTGTTTATAGCAAGAATATTCAGCTTAGGGGTGTAATATCGCATTTTTATTACTTCGTTCTGAAATCGGCTTCATAGCAAAAATTTTCACTAGCGGAGTATCATTTCGCATTTTTATTACTTCCTTCTGAAATTGTGAATATAGCAATAATTTTTACTTTCAGTGTCGTTTCGCATTTTTATTACTTCGCTCTGAATACCAAGAATTTTCAATAACCAAGTGTCATTTCGCTTTTGTTACGTCCTTCTGAAATCGTCTTTATAGTGAGAAACCTTAGGAGTTCGAATTCGCATTTTTATTCTTTCTTTCTGGTCTTGTTTTTAGTAATAATTTTCACTAACGGATTGTAATTTCGCATTTTTCAGACTACGTTTTGAAATCGTGAATATAGCAAGAATTTTCACTTCAGGAGTGTTATTTCGCATTGTAATTTTTATGTATTTTCAGTGCTTGTATTTCTATTGAATTAAAATTAAATATCATTATTTTGTTTAATTTTTTTGAAATTCTTTAAAATGTATCTGTTAAAAAATCCAATGAGATTACGCTTTCCACGTCCAAATAATGAATTTCAGAATCGATACTGTTACAGCCACAAATCATAAAATATTTTAAGACTTTTTTACTCTGTTGAATTGAAATTCTACTTCATTATTTTGTTTTATTTTTGAACATTTTAAAACATGTCTAATCAAAATCCGTTGAGAAATCGGATTCCACGTCAAAACAATTTATTTGAGAATCGATTAGTGGCACTGTGACAACCACAAATAAAAAGATATTTTAAGAACTTAAATTGAAATTCTACATCACATTTTTTTTGTAATTTCTCTGAACATTTAAAACGTATATGATGAAAATCCGTTGAGATTTACGTATTCAACGCCCAAATATTGAATTTCAGAATCGATTCTTAGGAATGTGATAAAATATTTTAAGACCTTTTTACTCTGTTGAATTAAATTTATTCATCTTTTTTTCATTTTCTGAACATTTTAAAACATGTCTGATCAAAATCCGTTGAGAATTACTGATTCCACGTCAAAAAAATACATATTAGAGAATTGATTCTTGGGACTGTGATAACAAGTCATAAAATATTTTAAATACTTTTGATTTCATTGAACTGATATTATTGCTAATAATTTTGTTTAATTTTTCTGAACATTTTTCATCTTTTCTTATCAAAATCCGTTCGCAATTACGGATTTCACGTCCAAAGTTTGAATATGAAAACCGAACCTTGGGACTGTGACTACCACAAGTCGTAAGATATTTTAAGTGCCCACTTGTCACTATGCTGAATTTGAAATTCTACATCATAATTTGTTTTGATTTTCTGAACATTTTAAAACTTATCTGATCAATATTGGTTGAAAATTACGGTTCCACGTCCAAACGATGAATTTGAGAATCCATTCTAGGGGCTGTTACATCCACAAAACGTAAGATATTTGATGTACTTGTAATCCTGATGAATTCAAATACTACATTTTTATTTTTTCTAGACATTTTAAAACGTCTCTGATCAAAATCCGTTCAGAATTGCGGATTCCAAATGTTTCATTTGACTATCGATCCTTGGGACTTTGACAGCTATAAATCGTAAGATATTTAAGGTACTTATCATTCTTTTGAATTGAAATTCGGCATAATATTTTTTTAAATATTTCTGTACATTTTACAACTTCTCTGATCAAAATTCTTTGAGAATTACGGATTCCACGTCCAAATGTTGAGTTTTAGAATGGATCTTTGGGACTGTGACAGCCACAATTCACATGATATTTTAAGTGCTTGTAATTTTGGTCAATTGAAATTGTACATCCTAATTTTTTTTCTTTTTTTTATGAACATTTAAAACATGTCTGATGAAAATCCGTTGTAAATTAGGGTTTCCACCCCTAAACTTATAATTTGAGAAGTGATTGTTGGTAGTGTGGCAGGTACAAATGTTAGAATATTATTGAAACCTGTAATTCTGTCAAATTGAAACTATTCGTCTTCATTGCATAATTCTTCTGAAGGCATTAAAACGTGTATTATCAAAATATTTTGAGAATTTTGGTTTCAACGTCCAATTGTTGATTTTGAGAATTGATTCTTGGGTTTGTGGCAGGCACAAATATCACGATATTTTAGAACTTATAATTCCGTCGACTTGAAACTTTATATCATATATTTGTTTGATTCTCTGAACAACTTACAACGCTCTGATAATAATTCGTTGAGAATTTCGGTTTCCACGCCCAAATGTTGAATTTGAGGTTCGTTTCTTAAGAATGTGTCATGATGAATTCGTACGATATTTTAAAAGCTCCGTTGAACTGAAACTCTATATCGTTATTTGCATAATTTTTGTGTGTTTTAAAACGTGTCTGATATAATTCCGTTGTGAATTATTGGTTCCATGCCAATTTTTTTTAAATTTGACTATCGATTCTATCTTGATTCTATCTTGTCAGGCACAATTTGTAAGATTTTTTAGATACTTATGATTCTGTCGAATTAAATTTATCCATCATTATTCGTAGAATGTTTCTGATCGTTTAAAAACGTGTCTGATTTTTTCCCGTTGAGATCAACGGTTTCCACGCCCCAATGTTGGATTTGTGAATCAATTCTTGGGAGTTTGGATGAAACAAATCGTAGGATATTTTAAAAACTTGTAATTTTATTGAACTTGAACTCTACATCAATATTTTTATAATTTTTTGGACGTTTTAAAACGTGTCTGATCAAGATCCGTTGAGAATTAAGGTTTCCACGCCCAAACATTTAATATGAGAAGTAATTGTTGGGAGTCTGGTGGGTACAAATAGTAGAATACCCTATTCTACATTACCCTGGTTTACAATATAATTATAAAATTTCTCTTGGATATTCCTCTGCTATAGATAACTTTTTCAGAAGACACACAAAAATACCAATTTCCTGCAGTATATGTAGTAATTTAGGCTTATTATTATTTGATTGAATTGAATTATCAAAAAGCTTTAAACAATTGACATTGTATAAAGCTTTTTCATAATCTACATAAGTGAAAACTACCTTTTTGGTTGCAGAAAAGTTTCTCGGGTTTTCCACCGGTTGATGTCGTCCATATAAAATATCACGATATTTTAGAACTTATAATTCCGTCGACTTGAAACTTGCTGGAATGGGGCAGAATGACGGTGTGTATAGAGGTACATACATAGTAAATAAGATATCATTTATGTGTTAGACTACACTAATAATGGTGCTTTAAAGTTCAAAGGTGTACTACATAACCGTGATAAGAGTTAATTATGTTATTTTACATCTGTTCCTGTTAGGCACATTGCGCCTGAACTCAACAATTCCAATATTGCGCCTGACGTAAGATTATGTTAGTCTTCAAGCTTCGAGAAATACAACGTCTGCCGAAAATGAATGCATATAGCCTAACTCTAATTAACCATGAAGTTACCCACAGCATTTGAGCCAATTTCCTAGTAATAAGAGAATATGACTGTATTTTCGGGGACTAGTTTTCGACGAAGCGATGACACTCAATCATTGTTGATGCCAGCAATAGGCATTCTCTAATGCCTAATTTTAATCGGTGAATGTGAAACAATACAGACGAGTCAGGTACAGCACAGAGAGAGAAAAATAGTCGGATAACTATGTGACGTTACGTCGTAAAATCTGGTTGATTTTTCACGTAAGTCCAGACAAGGGAAATACTCCAACCGTCGGTCACATGCTGGATCAGGGTAAGACTCCACAAACAAGAAAAACAGCTCACAAGAAAAAGGTAGCCAAAAATAATTTACGAGTTATTACCGTACGATATCTATTCAAAGTAGAGTATTCAAAAAATCAGAAGTATTACAGAAAACAATGATAGTAAATTCATGATCCCAAAGGAAACATTACCAGCAGAAAATTGCTCTAAATATGCCATGGCTCACAAGACATGTGACTCCCAGCAGGTCACGACCAGAAAGGGAGCTCCCCATTTCAGGACAAGCAGTATTTTGAGGGGAGGGATTCTTCCAGGGAGTGGAGGGGTAGGCAGGCGAATTCAACTACGGCGCCACTCTGCTTAGGACGGCCGCTCCACAAAATCAGCCTTCCCCTGGTTTTGAGACAACAGCACTGCACCCAGAATTTTCCCCTCAACTTCTGGGTTGGAGACATCAGAGGAATCAGAGGGATAGTTCATTGGAACACATGGAGGGGAAGGAGATACTGGGGTGAGGTGTTGGAGGGAGAGAGAGTTGTGATAGGACAATGGTAAAACTTCTCACTCCAAGTGCAATACTAAGGCCTTAGCACCGATTTCCCCTTGCTTGCCAAGGAGAAGTATTTCTCCGCAGTAGTCCTATATAAGTCTTGCATTGCAGGTAGGCTGGTTCGGGGCTGGTTCGGAGGCTGTTTCGGAGGCTGTTTCAGAGGCTGTTTCCAGAGGCTGAGTTTCCAGAGGCAGGGTTTTCAGAGACAGGATTTTCCATTTTTCGCGCTAAGTTCTGCGGATAAGTTCGGAGGAAGTTCGAGGAAGTTCGAAGAATTTCTGGGGGGGAGGGGTACCAGAAATTTTTGGGGGGGGGAACACTAAAAAAATGCCACAACTAGCTAAATGAGAGTCTGGTTTCCGTGAATGTTCCGCTGAATATAAAATTCTATATGAGTGTAGGGGAGACCGGGGCACGTTGGCCATAGGGGCAGGATGGCCCAGTAGACCTAATTCATACAATAAACACTGAATCGTTCTAGGAATCTATCAGAATGTTGGTAGCACACTTCCCCTTTCTCCACAAGACCATTATGACTGGCGGAGCAGTTTTTGGCAAGTTGTAGTAATTAATTGTATTTGCGCGTGTTTCAGTAAAATTCTACTCCCAGGTTAAATGTGTATTATTTAAGTTAAGCTCAATTTGGTCCCAATAGTTGAATACTAAAATTAAAGGTCATAGTTTAAGGATAATTTCTGTGTGGCATACAATCTAAATTGCCTCAGTGAGTTCTGTAACGAATAGAATTTATCGTAAACATGGCGATGGGGCAGGTTGGCCCAGCGACGACGAGGCACGTTGGCCACCCGGGCAACATGCCCCGTCACATGCACTCCTTCGTCAAAAATGGCCCACTTTTGAAAAGACGGTCACTTCCATCATTAAATGAGCTGTCATTCAGGTGTAAATGACTTAATATTGCTTCAAATCGGTTGCAGTGCATGCTTGCCTACAAGAGTGTGGGCATGTACCTTTTGTTAAGTTTTGTTACATTTTTGGACCAACACATACGTTTATTAGGGTATTTATCGTAGCATGACATTAGCATTACATGTCATATTGCCTGACATTAGCATGTCATACGTTGCTCATTCTCCGAGAAGAATGAAAAAAAGTCGAGTGAACTTACGCATTTTATTGCCTCTTCAGTAGGAAGACTTGGATTACAATTTAAATTGAGCTCGATTACCCCTTCCCCACTTACATGGATTATTTTCCGTTACATTTCTGTCTTTTGGAGCGTTGGGTTGCGTCTAAACTGATTAGACACAAAGTCTCAAATTAAATTCACAGAAGCTACTAAAATATAAGCGCAAAGGTGAAAACAGACATCAATTTGAACGTAACATAGTATTACAATGTAACGCATATCAATTGGAGCTAAAAAAAAAATAAAATACGCGCGTCCGATATAGGAAGATGAAGATTCACTGTGCCTGAGGTTTGCCATTTTCGACGGTCAGCCTGGAGCGCAATGTATTCAGTGCTTAAACTGCAAGCGTTGGGCTCATCAGACATGTGTGACCAATGAAATCCGTGTACTATTTTACAAGTGAAATAACTGTGCTGATCCTTTGTATCTGGACTGTCACAAAAGTTAACTGGTTTTTATTAACACGCTATAAATCCTAATATTTAAAGCTTTCCGGTTGTTTTAGTAAAATGATTACATATATTGAAATATATTTTTAGATAACTATAAGTTTTATTTTGATTTCCTAAAATCATACTAGTTTACCTTACCAAAAAATACATGGGCCAACGTGCCCCAGCCGCTGGGCCAACTTACCCCAATGTAGGGGCAGATTTTCCCGCCTGTCATATGCCCAGTATTTATTTATTTTTTAAAATTTATAGCTCATACATTCAAGTTTAATTATTGTCATCCAGATTCAGAAAGACTGTTCTACAATTTAGCAATAATTTCATAAAGTTAAACACATATAAATAAATAATATTTAAAAATAAAAAAATCGGGTCAACGTGCCCCGGTCTCCCCTACATATTAAGGGTTAGTCCAATAGAGTATTTGCACGTTTTTGGTGAGGCCTGTTAAAAATATCAGTTTGGTTTAATTAAGCAAAATTCCAACTCCTACAGTCGTTCGACCATGGGCGAATTTGTTATTAACAAATAAACATTCCAAAATCAATGTTGCGCTTAAAACACTACGCCGCCATGCCAGACGGCTTGTGACGTCAATCCCCATACTCAACTGACTGCAGTTCCTCCGATCATCTGCGATTGATGGAAACCTTGTTTATTGTTGTTTACGAACACTGAGGTGAATCTGACGGAATAAACCATCTGTCCTACTATAAATTAGTGGTATATTTCGTACAACAATTCTTTAAGTTCGTAGCCATGAGCGGAGATAGATTAATGGCTTGTGGGACAAAATTCCGGAATGAATATTGTTTTGTTCCGATACGTGGGAGCACCCGTGTTTCTACACCGAACAAGATTTTTGTGGATGTTCCCGATAAGCCTGAACTACGACGGAAATGGTTATTGGCAGCCCGGAGGGATCTTAAGTCGATGCCATTATTACACACAAAAGAGTTTATTATTCCATTCAGAAAGGAGAGACTAATGCGTAATACTGAAGCATATGTATGTTTGAGATGCAGTTATTCTTGTATACAAACGGCCGTGTATTCATTGATGATATACATTGCATATTTTTTCACTTCGGATGCTTACTTTCATTATGTATGCTTGATGACTATGGAAAAACATAATTGGTAACGTCAGTATTTTAAGCATTTATACTCGAAAAGCAGATATAAACAATGCTGGAGTGGAAAAGGAAAATTTAAAGAATTTACAATGCAGTAAAGAATCGTAAAGAAAATAACGTTACGGTAAATGTATAAATGGTACAAATTTGATGCATTGCAAATACCTACATGCGAGCAATTAGTAACATATGTTTACTCCTAAAATGTTATAGTTGAGGAAACACAACAACCTGCCTCCCTACATTTAAATTTTCAAATATTGACAGCATAAAAGTGCGGAAACATAGGGAAAAATAGTTTACTAGAGGTGTTAATGAATAAAAAACTATGCAAAATTACCCTTACTTGTACTTATTTATTGCTCATCATATCACAAATAGCACTACCACGCACACATTTCACGAGCTGTCTTTTTAATACTTATAATCAGTATATGCCGAATCAACTGTTTCAATGAAGAACTTGGCTCACAATAAATATAAAACGCTATTATGTAACACTAATAAAGCATAATTATCGGTTTTCCAATCACTCTGCACACCACACTAAAAGAATTTGCACTCCTTGAAATTCGTAAGGATTCTTCACATCTCACTTCCCACACATCACTAACAACTTAGAATCAGTTTACGTTATTTCACGTTAACATTGCGAAGACAATTAAATGAATAGTCTGAAACAAATTACCTACTAAACCAGTTATTGTAACATCAAAAAACTTAGAATTTCACTATCACTCCTACCGTAACCAAAATATGACCAAAACAATAACGAACAAAAGCGCAACGAATATGCGTGAAATGTAAACACTGACTAAATCTCAAAATGAATTGGCAATAGGTTTAATACGTAATAAAATCAAACAGAACTTAGAAGCGAACAAACGAATGCAAATTAATACGCGTTCGATGTATCCCTAAAGCACAACTAGTCCAAATATGAAACATCCCCTTCGCAATAGTCAGATACCTTTGATCGCAATGCATACGGTTGGTTGAACCAGCATGGAAGAAATAAATTCCTCGAAGATGTTACATTCACAACTCACTTCACTCTTTACTTCATCGTCTATATGCAATCGAGTTAGAGACTTAATTGTTGGATGAAACGCTTCATGAGTCTATTTTCTCCCAACTCGGGAGAAAATGAAGTTACAGACCTTACAAAAACGAAGATAGGCCCTAGGTACAGTGGCGGATACAGATGGGGGGCGCAGGGGGCGCGCGCCCCCCCCCTTGCGGGTCCGCCTGTATTGCCGAACATTGCAAAACCACAATTGTAGCTGTTTTATATCATAAGATGGCATTGTCATTTACATGTTTACAATCACTTTAAATAAAATTTTCATATACTTTGCCTATGACTTGGTCATATTTTATTACGATAAAAGTAAAGACAACTCAAAATATGTTGCGCCCCCCCCTTGAGTTTTTTCTGTATCCGCCACTGCCTAGGTATACACCGATCACGAAGGAGTCAACGTCTGTGAGGTTATTTGAAGAAGCTTTAACGAAACCAGGTTCCATTTTGCAAATTTACTTGCAGAAAAATGAAGAAATATCGCGTGAAATACGTGAAATATAAGTTATTCGTCAATGCTCCCGTCTGCTTGCAACTATAATATGGGAGATGACGTCACGTAACGAATAGCCAATTACAGGTCGTTTTACCCTCCAGAATTTCGATGCTAAAACAAAGGTTATTAAAACTTAAATAATAAATTAATAACAAAACACATGGAATTTTCATTAAACATATGAGAACTTCAAACATGTATGCACTAAATGGAAAGGGTTTCATGCTTATTCCTCACCCATGCAAACACTCTATTCAGTGGAAATAAGTGGGACAGTCGAAGGATCTCGTCCGCTGACACCTGGTATTCGCTGAGATGGAAAAGGAACCAGACACAACACATTCAAAAGGAGCATTGGTAGCATTTGAGCAATTATTGTGTTCCAAAGGAACCAGGCTGCTGCCCTATGCCACACGAAGTTGAGTTATAGAGGGTTCCGTTTCCAAGTTGACGAATGCGAAGAATAATGATTTCCTATTGTAAATAACTGACAGGGTTAGAGAATGTAATGCTAACGATAGTTTAATGAAACTTTTATAGTAACAACACATTTAGAGTTTTCTCGATTGAAAACTTGTTCTTTCCTATTATGGTGATATATACCCATTCTATAGTTTAAAATTATTCTATTGTTTAAAATTATTCTATTGTTTAAAATTATTGTATATTATAAGACTTAACTACTGTAACATGTGAATACATTTCTAAATTGCATACCCATTCTATTTCTCAGTTTTTCAAATATAGACCGTTTTTAACTTCATCAGTAGAGTAATCATCATTAATGCCAATATGTCTACAATGTCTACAAGGAGACAAAATATGGATACAACTGTGTAAGGCGTGGCATTCACTGCAAGGAAATAATCGGACATAAAAAGCTGCTTGACACAACTTATTTTACGAAGGAATTTCTAAGGAAATTAATGACGAGGTCTTGGCTAATGATATTTTGTACCGTAAATTCTGTACTAGTGTGACATTGGCCGTTTTACTCGGGACGCATCATTGCGCAATATTACCTATATGCGAAGGCGCAGTCAAAATTGCGTCGAATAAAGGAGTGAATTGTTATTACGCACGAGAGCATGCACTGCTGCCAGGGGGGAAAATAGCCCCCGCTCTAATTGTAGGCTCGGATTCTAGCAATTTCAACAAATTTTTTCAATGCTAACCTGCGGAATGATTTGCACCGTGTATAACGGCCTTTATGTATATTCGAATTGACAATTCAATTATCACCGCTTCTGCCATTTTCACACATCAAATAGGAAATTAAAGCTTAACAGTATGGTTATGAACAACAATTCCGATTAAACTATGTGCGATAGGGATTGTTTATGCTAATGTTTATTCTTAATCAATAATATTAGAAACAGATCAACAATAGTTGCTCTCAACAATCAAATCAAATATCCTCTTGGAATACATAGATGCAAATGGCGCAAAGCAGTTATTCGTGTTTTTGACCCTGTTCCACCAATTTTAAAAATCTGAAAATATTAATATTATACTTCAGGGTAGGGGTAACAGTATATATTTTTTTCGGCGTGTCTATTGTTTCCTAAATTTTTAAATTTAATTTTGAAAATTTGAAACTTATGTAAAAGTTGAGTTTTCGAGTTAAAATTTTTTTTAAAAATCAGGATGGTAGAACGTAATTGTATTTACATTTTAAAATCAAGATAACGATTTTATACAAATAAAAACTGGAGATATGGTTAAAAAACTAAAAATCGTGTTTCAATTTTTCCTGGAGTTATTTTTCATTGTTGAGGTCTGAAACTTTGGGAAAACACATAATTGTGGATGCACTTGAAGTGTATATTTTTTATTTCTCAAAATATCGGGGGGCACTATTCTCCATCTTCACCTGCTAGACCCTTTGGTATAAATATTTAATATAATTTAGTTGGGATTGAAACCCTCTCAAACAATTGACATATGAAAAACAACAATGTATGAAAAATGAAGCAAAACAAAAAATAGCAAAGAAATCGTTCCCTCTTGATAAAACAATAAACATTGGTGCGTCCGAAATAATAAGATAATACGAACTGCCTAATAAATTAGTGTTCGACTCAACAGATTAACCTGGACACTCACTCACTAACTCAATCACACGCGCCCGCCCCTTTAACTTAACCTTGACAAATTTCGAAAGAAACTGTGATTAAATGAACCCGACTAAAGGAAAAAATTAAATTAATTAAATAATCTGAAAAAAGTTTTAGTTACACATGCGGAAAACATCCTCAACAACCTCCCTAAGCCGGCAAGCACATTTTATCATACAACAAACCAGATACCTTAAAAAGAAACAGAGTAACAGGTATACAAAATCGAGAGACAATGTTGGTGAACATCTGAATAATGCCTCTGTACACCACACCAGAGGGTTTTAAAGATATGACTGTTCCCTTGGAAGGTAAAAATGCAAGAGAGAGCGAACAATGGCGCACGTCCTGGCGTCAACGCGGTCCTGGGCAGGTTACCAAAGCGCACGCGCTTTGCTACTGCTCTGCTACGATAGCCCGCTCCCTACGCCTCAGCTTTCACACGGCGGGGCCTGCCAACGCCACCTGAAGTAAAGGCGACCCTGCCGAGGGACTGGCTGGCAGGCGGAATAGCGGGACACTCAAACTGGCCATATCATCCAAGTCCTATCCGTAGCCAAGCAGCATTTCCGCGTAAAAGATGTGGAAGCTCTCTCTCTCTCTTTCCTCATCTACTTCTCTCTCCCTCTCTCTAAGCGCAAGGGAGAAAGGAGGAAGACACGTGCCTCCCAATTATGCCCTTGAAAAGTGAACACATAAAAATATTAATCAAAGTTTCCTGCGTCACAATAAAAAAATACTCTCATTAATAGAACGCAGGCAGGTATACTTAAATACAGAGGGTACACTTATAGAATATAGGCAGTGATATTGAAATGCAGAACAAAATTAAAACGAATACAGTTTTCCACAACTATTGATAAAAAATAGCTTTGTTGCTTCTGGATTCTGGACTTGGTTTTTGTGCCAATCGCACTTTGCAACGTTACAACTACAATTACATTAAGTCTCTCCGTGTTTTATCAAAAATTGGTAATGAAAGTGATTTCATCATTATTTAAATCATAATCAAAACGGTTGAATACTATGTACCAGTCACTCAATTAATTTATTCCGAAGTGTTTTATTTTTGATATCTTGTTCCTGAAATTGTCAATTTTTGATTTGCTACCATGTTTTACTGTTTCATTTCTTGTAAGTTTGAAAACTTCGTTGAGAGAATAATTTGTGGGGCTACTTTTCCAATCCTTAAAGGCGTTTAACACCCACCTCATCAATAGAGTTTTTTGCATGGAGGTGCGATGGCTCAATATAATTTTTCCTTACAGTTGGAAAGCTCTTTGGATTGGCGCCACAATCGCTATCCTTAGACAATGAGCTTTTTCTCTTCTATGTTATTCATTGATCTTGTTCCGACGTCGCAATTGCAAACCTGAATGTTTGACAAAGTTCTCTTACCTCTTCCTCCCTCCTAAGCAATTCGTTCCATCCGTTTATCTCAATTACACTGTCACTGGCTGTGGGTACATTAGCATTGAAGAGTAAATCCTGCCTCCCTTCATTTATGATTGCAGGCACTCCATTTTGGTGTCTCCTGGACATCGTTCCGATCAAGAACGAGAAGAGGGAAGTGGTTCTCTTTCTGGCCTCGCACAAGGACATCACGCACACCAAGATGGCCGAACTGCAGCAGATATGTGAGTTTCCGAGCAGCGGTGAGTGGAGCCAATTCGAACACCCACTTCGTCAATAAGTATTTTGCATGTTGGTACGACGGCTAAAAAGAATTCTCCTACATATGTGTCGGAAATTTCTTTTGAGTGGCGCCACAATCGCTATCGTTGGAAGTTAAGCTTTTTTCCTTCTACAGGTATATTATTCCTAGGTTTCGTTGCTACGAAGGAACTTTAACACCGTAACGCACGCGAATGTTTGACAAAAGGCTTTTAATCGGAATGAAAATCTAGTTAATTGAATTACCATAACTCTTGTAATATGCAGTCATTTCTTTACCCCCAAAATCCTCTCCCCAGCTCCGTTAAGATTATCCGATCACGGGTGTTTAATTCGTTTGTTTACGTTGTAGAGTAACATAGCAACATGTGTCAACATGTGTGCAACATGTTCGTTCATTTATCACTCGAAGTGAAAAGTAACGAGAGTAAATTTTTTCATTTGAGTTTCATTTTTTACTTACTTTTTCCAAAATGAGTGGGCGACGGGGATGTTGGTTGACAGCACATGACGTTATAGTGTTCGAATCTCAAACTTCATTCAAGTGGACTTGCTATTATATAAAAGCAATAACCATGGACGTATCATTCATCTCAGTTGAACTAAAGAGTGGTTAACTGAATACGCAACTTTCTGAGTGATTGTAAACAAGAAGTAGTTGAAGACGGAATTAGCTTTGATGTGGTTAAAGTTACATCAAGTGTATCGGCCCCCTTTTGTACATTACATACATAAATTACCTTTCCTCGCGAATCAGCGGTAAAATACGTTTTTTTGATGACGACGCTGTCACTATCTCGAAATTGGTGACAAAACTCACTTTGGAATTCTGTCATCGGATTAAAGCAATATTCATGCGTGGAGCCAACCTTAAGAACTTAATCAAAGCAAATGCACGGCGGTACATTTCTTCCGTAGATGGGCCAGCTAGCCCCTTTTATATGCTTTGGATGGTGTCAACATGTATCTGGTAGTTTGATAATTTCGTACCTCTCGTGAGGGACACTCAAAAGAAATATTGATGGCAGAGCCCTGAATATTCGTCCAGAGTATTGTGGGAAGGTATTTGGATGAGAAACTAAAGTAAAAGAAAGCTGCTATTCTCCACTCGTTAGGCCACACCTTGATTATGAAGCGAGTACATGTGATCCGGTGCAGAAAGACTTAACTCGCGAACTGAATAAAATACAAAGGAAAGCTGCGCGATTCGACAAAAACTGACACGAACGAACAAAACACGCTACACAGATGTTAAGCGAATTAGGCTGGGAGCCGCTGGAGACTCAGAGGCTGCACTCTCTGTGATTGCTCGAGTTATTGAAACAGATATCTTTCTGAGTGGCACGGAGAACACAATATTAAAATCCAACTGTATTTCCAGGTCCCAAAGAAACGATCAAAGAGAGATATTTTGCCGAATTTGTTGACATAGGACTTTGTCAGGGCATTTCTTTTACACATGTTAACGGCTGGTGTCCTAAGGCCTCCGCCATACGCCCACCGAGGCTGCTTGGGGTAGTAGCTCGTAGACGAAGATGATGGGCCTTAGATAAGTTGTTAGGTGGTTAAGGATCCTTACGCCACTGTTAAAAAAGGAAAGAGACATGTGCAGTGGCGGAAAAAAATTAACGCAAAGCTCATTGGCGTCTGAAAGCGGCCAGTTCAGGAACTACTTGCTTTCCAAAATTTTGCTCTCGTAATAATCCCCTATAAACCGGGAATTTTAAAAGTTTCCACCGGGAAAATTATCATATCCGTCGTATTATGACAAAGCGAGAAATATCCAGCTACGAATTCTTCCCCATATTCTCCGAAGTATGCTTCGCCCACGATTCACCTAGAATGGAGTTCACTCTCGTCGGGACATTAGCGGACGCAGCCGACATATTGGTATTATTTATAGTATGCAAATTAAAATAACTGTCTTACAACCGCATTTCTGAGGCGAAATATCAACGTATACTTGAGCTCTTTTCTACTCCTAAACCTATTTTAGGTGTTTAAAGTCATCACAATTTGAAAATACGGACTAAATAAACAGCAGAAAACGCCATCAGTGGAAAATTTCAATGACTTCGAAATAAAATTATTTCCAACATTATGATGAAATATTTTTTTAGAGTACGTGTTATGCACATTTTGTTACCTTGGTCATTTGTTCAACGTTTCTGATGAAATACATACACAGACGCCCAAAATTTCCCGATTGAAAACTACTAAGTTTGGGCGGCTTGATGTTCTGCCTTCGCTCAGCTCTGCGGAACGCACGAGGAATTTTCCCTTGAAAAGAGGGAGGAGGAATAGGCCGTGACACATCGCACATGCAGCTAATGTTAGGGGCCTCGAAGCGGGGCTGGTCGTTGCGGAAAAGGTATTCAAAATTCACTCCACAGCCAACTGCCCAAATGGTTATGCAATACAGTAGTTGAGTTTCAACAAATAAATAAGCGCATAAGAAATCAATAGCCGTGCAACATCCTATGGTCCTTGTGATAGGTGTTGCGAGGTTTTAAGATACGAAAAATGTTTACAGTGTGTGCAGCATCAAGTCATCCGTCAATGGGACTTGATCCGTGGAACCTACGATTCGTTGTATGATACTTTACCCACTACACCACCGGAACGATAGACAGTCTCAATGCCCTATGTGTCGGCTGCGTCCGCTGATGTCCCGACGAGAGTATGAACCATTCTAGGTGAGTCGTGGGCGAAGTATACTTCGGAGATATGGAGAATAATTCGTAGCTGGATCTTTTGCGCGTTGTCATAATGCGACGGATACCTGTGTGATTGGGTGCATCCAGGAGGAGCTCCGCTCACTGAGAGGGTGATAAGCGAACCAGCGCTTTCTCACTAGATGCGACCGCTCACCACCTGATCACTAGTGAGCAGCCGCCATATTTGTGAGCGTATTCACTGGCATGATCAAGCGCTCACCGAGTAGGTGAGCGGCGCGTTTTCAAAGTGTCGAGTGGAAGAACTGTCGAGTGGAAGAACTGTCGAGTCGGGCTGCCGTATTAGTTATACGTTGCAACGTATCGTGCGCTGGGTGAATTATACGTAATGTAGGCACATGAAATGCGATTGGCAGAGGGTCTTTTGTTATTTCTTTACATAATACATTAGGTAGCCAAAATATGATTCTGCGATTGAATTTAGTCGTAAGCCGGGTGTAGTTCAGATGTAGTCTAAGCTGAAAAAGGGATTTTCTAGTTGAAATGTGTTTATAAATCGTTATTATTGTCTTATAGGCTTCAGAGAAATTCAAAAATATCTATTTATACAAATCGCGGGGTATTACTTGCCTGGTTAGTCAAAAAATAAGGCGTGAGTACATATCTCTCTCCTATTCGCTATTGCGTCCGCTAATGTCCCGACGAGAGTGAACTCCATTCTAGGTGAGTCAAGGGTGAAGCATACTTTGGAGCTTATATTACTACAGGAGGCTCCACTGCGGGGGAATCGCCGCGTTAATGTGAAACCGATCTCTGCACATTAATTCGCACTCCAACTTTAGTCACCAGTGGCGCAAGGATCGGTAGCCTTCAGTGTTTTACTCTCTGAATTCCCTTCATAACTCGGAAAGAAGTAATGCTGTCGTGGACCAGTGGCTTCAGTGTTCGATTCCCACGCTGAGGTTCTGAGGTCAGGACTCATAAATGACAATTATATTCAATATTACTTTCTACTTTTCTTTTAAGTAAGCCTGCTTTTCACTATTATTTATATGATTTTAACTAAAATTTTCACTTTTTCTGAGCGAGGATTTTTTCCTGAGCTCATGCGGCATGTGATGTTTTCCCAATTTTCTCATTGAATTATTTGATTTCCTTGTACCAACACGACGCATTACTTGCATAGATATGTATATTTAGATTCTTTCAAATTGAATTACGGGCTAGTTGACTTTTACAATTCAAGCTAGTTTTCTAATCGTTGGCAAAGAACCGTTGTAAACCAGATAGAGCGAGCGAGGGAGGGAATGGGTTCTTCCTCCAGAGCTGGGGACAGTCAGTCAGGCGGACGGGATCTTTTTAATCAGCGAGCTGTTACGCATCTAACAAGAGACTCCAGAGTAAATTTTGCTTTTTCCATCAAGAAAATGATCAATTTTAATTTTCTAAGAATATAGCTTTTCCTGTTATGTTTTTTCCTACTCGGCAGGGTGTTAAAAGTCCTAATGATAACGAAAACTGATTCGAAAACTAGGCATGAATCGTAAGAATGAGTTGATCATATCATATTGCAAACATAAAAGGAAACCAAATACATGTGTATCTTAATAATTCGACGTGTTGCGACTCGAAAATGCAAAAATTCAAAGGAAACTTCCGTATGAAAAAAGGAAAAACATCAGAAGTGTACAAAAACATTTCCTCGCACAGAATTAAAATTATCAGTGAAAATCATGAATATATGAATGTGAATAGCAGGTTTCTGAAAAAGAAAAAGTAGAAGGACATTATGAAAAAACTAACCGCTGGTGGGAATCGAACACGGAACTAGAAAATGAAATACCAGTACCTTTAATATTAATATTTGTTCAATATTCACCTTAAAATGTTCTTTAGAATTAACCAAATTATCAGAGGATCTTGAATCTATGAAACAGTTAATTTTACTTATGTTACATTGACTTCTTTCACTAATCTTCATTGTCTCTCTTCAAATGGCACTCAAAAAGTATATAATTACAGCATGAACACCCTGTTCTCCATCACTTTCGCCTTTTCTCTATCCTCTCCATGTTCACGGATCGGTACAATTTCACATCTATGTCCAACTACAGTATATCTTCGGCCTTGTCAATCACCAAATCGTTGTTTTTGTCTAAATTCATTGCTATTATGATGTATTGTAGCAATGATATTCCTTATGCCCGGGTTTCCCACAAAGGAAGCAAGTAAATGCTGCGTTGGTATACATTCTTCTTGTTCTTGACTTTCTTGTTTCAATTTCTTTATTTTCTTTACCTCTCCCTGTAGTTTCTTCTTTACAAGACTACCAGTTGGTTTGCTACACATCTCTTAAGCTGTTATGATGTCACAGACATTTTAGGCATGCGTAGTATGATATAGGTCACTTTTTCTTCCTCTGTTATCTCAGAACTTGCAACTTAGTAAATATTTCACTCACCTTTGTGATATGTTCTAACAATGATTTTCTTTCGTCATACTTCTTGTCCAACAGCCATTTTTGTAAGAAGAGCTTACTCCTAGTACTCTGCCTTTTAAATGTATTGGTTAAATTCTCTCAACATCATTCTTATTTTTTGATTATTCAAGATGAATGCCAATAAAGGCTTACATGAATAGTGCTTGAGCCTTATTTTCTTTGGTCTGATTTTCCCTCTCTTCACAAAATACTCTGACATTTATTTCATCTTTTACACCATTTTCTTTCTAAATGATTCTTATTCTAAATTCCCAACTGTTGAAATTCTTCCCCGAAAAGGGTTAAATGTTAGATTATCCTTTTCATAGCATCTTGTTTTTTTAGTTTATTTTCCTTCCTTCCGTTTTGAGTGATTTCTAGGTCATTGACCCTGATGAAAACAGAAAATTACGTCGGAAGCTTTTCTTTCTTCAAAAATGCTAGGTAGGCCAATATCAGCATAAGAATACTCAAAAGCTATTTAGTTGAAAACACGGTGTTCATTCTCACGCAAATTGCAGTTTAGTTCATTTAGAGGAGCACTGTGCGATCGATCGGAAAAGGTCCATTGCCGCCACAGGAGGGCAAGAAAAACCCTCCCCACTACCACTGTTATGTGGCGCCACTTGCGTTGCATTCGACCGCTTCTATCCCGATTCCCCCTGTCATCGCTTTTTCCACTTGGGCTTCACACTGGCTGCAGCGGCCCCTTGCGATACATTGGCCCTTATGACATCACGGCTGCGTCGAGAAATTTGAATGAGACTCTCCTTGTAATCTTATCGAACTGAAGAATATCACATTTATAAAATATACCCGTATTTTTTGCGAGTTATCAAAGATAATTGTGACCATTATATTTCGAAACATAACACCTTATGTGATGACTTAGGTGACGTATATCAAAGCACTCTCCAACGAAAAAATCGCGACCGCACAGTTCGTCACAATCAATAGGCATCCAAGGAAAATACTTAAGCGTTGAGAGACAGCAAAAAAACTGCTCTCCATGTTACTATTTTCCATGCTACGTAAAAAATGTATCTAAAATCCGTCGTGGAATAGTCATAACTGAGTTGGAGAAAGTATTTTGATGGTTGGCAAATAACTTAATCTTTCACGCGTTTAGGTTAGTCGAGAAACTCATTCAAAGCGAGCCCTATGAATAATATATGAATAAGGTAAAACTGAATTTTCAATGATGGTGACCGTGGTGCCACTTCGTTTGCTTTATTTTCACCCGTAGTACTTTTGTTCATTAATCATTTTCAACTGCTCTCCGGATGACAAATGACAGAGGCTCGTTGAGCCCTTCGTGAATTCCATGGGGCCATCAAACAAACCCTCTATCCTGGACTATTACATGTCTTCACAAAAAATTCCAGTGGGGCAGAAGTCGACCATAGGTTGGATCTTTGGCATTCCGGTCAATGGAAAAAGAATGCAAAAGGTCCGTGGTTCGATACGTGGTCCAAAAGGAATTATTTCATCACGGAACTTTGCTTGAATTCAAACGTCGGTAGGATAGAAATATATAATATGTTCTGTGCCTGTTTTGCATGATTAGTGGGAAGAATATTTCACTAAAGCTTGAATGACACGAGCATGCTTCCCATCCTTTTCAACCTGTAATAATTGCAGTGATCTCTCCAATATCGGCGCAGGTATGGCCGTTTAACTCGGATCATTTTCCGCGACGGCAGCAGGGATGGGAATCCCATTCCTTTCGTCCATCACTCGTGCCTTTGTCCGTCTCTTAAACCATCGCTGGCACCGTCTCTCAGCCAATCAGAACGCACGGCCACTGGCTGCCATGGTAACGGCACGCTTTGCTTTTAATGGAATGACAGTTATAAATGGAATAAGCGATGGAGAGAGAGAGAGAGAAGGTGGAGATGAAATGACGCGACAATTGATACTTTTTTTAAGAGACTCTCTCGCTGGAGCAATCATTCAAAAGGGGCGGGACAAATGATCATTTGATTGAGGATTGAACAAGCAGGAAAATGCTGAGAAATTCGTTCGCTAGCCAAATCAACCTGAGTTGTCCATCCAGTCCATCGCGGTCACATTCACTGCGGAATCACTCTGGGAATTATGGAGTCGTATAGAGAGAAATACACTAGCGCAAGAGCGTGTGAACAATGTGAGCGGACCACGCGAGAGACGGTCGGCAGGAAGGGGTGACGTCATCAACTTATCTGCGAAGGTCGCTGATTTATCGCCAAAATATTGAGAATACGAAATCAAAAGATGTGGTTTAGCGTAGGGAAAGTCTCTACATTTTGCGAACTAAACCATCGCAATCGATAATATTTGAAGATTTAGGTGAATTTTCCCGTTCCTTGATGGCAGAAGAGTCGAAGACATCGATTGGTCATGGACATGAAATCGAATCAAATTTAGAAGATGCATATAAAATGTGAAAAAATGGCCGTCCGAGACCCACCTGAACGGTACTTGTAATCCACATCACCATCAGCAGCAATCCTAAGATTGGCTCGGGACCTCCACTCAAATCTATTATCGGCTGATGTCTTTTCCTCTGCTTTCTTTCCTTCACCCGCTATCGCATCCGAGGCCCCCCTTCCCACCTCAACGATAAGTTTAGCGTCGCCCTCGCGTCGCATCACGTGACCAATTAAGTTCTCCCGCCATCTCCCCAACACGTTTATAGAGTGCAAACTTTGGACTCTGACATTGCACAGAAGTGAGCGAAATTGAGGAAGACGGCTAGCAATACGTGAGGGCTGGCTGATTATTATGAAGAGGGATCAGGGGAGAAATAAAATTGGAAATAACTAAGGAGATTAAGAGACTTCCATGTATTGACCGTTTTATGAAAAGCGTGGCATTAACAATTGAACGAAACTATGACCCCAGTAAATTGCGAAGGCGCAAATAGCCTTCCTCTCACTAAGTATTCAACTTCAATTGTCACCATCGCAACCATTTAGGGCACCCCCACCTCGAGGAAATGGATTCCATTTCCTGTCGTTAGCTCTTCCCCCTCCCACCATCACCACCTCCTCCCTACCTTAACCCGGCCGGACTCGGTGGCGCCGGGGTAAAGTCCCCGACTGCTAACCTAGAGGTCGCGGGTTCGAATCCCGCCTGGGTGGTTTGACCACCATCCAGGGCATGGGTGTATGTGATTGTCAGACAAGTTAATTGTAAGAGAGGAATATCTAGTCCTTAAATTCGCTTGTGAAATAAAGACGACATTATTATTATTCTTTATTCCACAAGATTTACTTGGAGGTCTGCCAGCGTCGGGCCTTGCCAAGACGCTGCCTCAAGTTACAATTCATTTAAAAACAATCTAACTGTTCTACATGTATCCAGTATTACAGATTTTTGAATGTTATATATTGTGTTTCTTTTAATTTTTAATTGTTCAATTCCAAAATTGAGCGATGAATGTATTATTCCTGTTGATGAGATTACTATGGGGATGACGGTGACCACGTCCTGTTTCCAGATAGTTTTTATTTGCCTTGCGAGGTCTTGATATTTTTGTTTCTTTTCCTCGTATTTCTTCTTAAGGTTGTGGTCAGCCGGAACTGCTATTTCAATTATAAAGGTCTGCTTTTCTTTTTTCTTAATCCAGATTATGTCCGGTCTGTTATGCTGGACAGGTTTGTCTGTGTAAATTGTGTTGTCCCAGTATAATTTGTAATTTTCATTTTCCAGCACTGTAGCAGGGGTGAAAAGGTAATATGGTTCATGATCCACTTTTAATCCGGTAACATACGCTATTTCTAAATAAATAATTTTGCATACATTATTGTGTCTTTTGGTGTATTCATTACCTACTAGATTCGTACATTCGCTAATTATGTGTTCTAACGTCTCACTCTTTGCATTACATTTGCGACATAAGTCATTTAATACGCTTCCGTCTTTGATTATATATTTCCTATCATTCTTCGTACCAATTACTCTGTCCTGAATGGCTACCATTGTCCCCTCCGTTTCCTTATATAGCTCACCTCTTTGTAACCAGGCATTTGATAGTGAGGTGTCTACGCATTCCTGATGAAGAAATTTGTGATGTATGCCATGTAGGTACTTGCTTGCTTCTCCATGTGTCTTCTAGCTCCTCTATTTTTTCTTCATCTATTGATTTGTCTCTGACATCAAGCTGGAGTGGTGTTGCTTTATCATCATTTTTTACGACTGACTTATAAAGGTTAGTCGTCTCGCCTTTTTGGAAAAAGTAATTTCGAAATTTATCTATAATTCTGTAATGTAGGCTCTTAATGCGTATTAAACCTCTACCACCATTTTTTCTTTTAATGTATAACCATTCGACAGCAGCATTTGGATGATGTGATTTGTAATCTGTTAATGCTTTCCTTGTCAATCTATCTAGGTCTTCTAAATCCGTATTAGTCCAATGAATGACACCAAATGTATACGTTAAAGTTGGAACAGCAAATGTATTTATGGCGTTTGTTGTATTCCTGCTATTTAACTGCGTTTTAAGTTTAAGTTGAAGCCTGTTTTTATATTCTCTTGTGACTTTTTCCTTAATTTCTTTCTGTGGGATTTGGGTGTTCTGCAGTATGCCAAGATATTTTTCATGTTCTTCCATGTTATCGATTTTTCCGCTATCTAAAAGATAATTATTATTATTATTATTATTATTAACCCCCTCCCCCCTCTCTGGTATGAATAAGATCGGAAATTTGTGTATCTTCACCTTTGGAAATTGCAAAGTGTAATGTCGAAACCTGGGCCGGTCAAGTACACTTCTGTGTAACATACCTACAATAGCGTATTTTTTGTTACGTTTCCTGTCACCAAGTCCACCAAGTATCGCCATCAAGCATTAAGTTGATCGTTAATGGACCTTGAAGGGACAGCGATGAAAAGGGGAGCCAGTTTTTATTTACCGCAGTTACAATTTGTATTTGAACTGGTGCGGGAAGATTAGAAGACATATGGAACAAGTTCTGTGAGGCATGTTTTATTCCCGAAGGAAAAGTTGGCGGTAATTTTAAGGCAAGTGTGGAGATACTTGCAAAGGAAAATATTTCAAAACTTTTGTTTTTAACTGAAAAAGTTTTAATTTTTATCAAAATAGTTATTTGTATTTCAAATGATTGGTTACTTTTTCCATTGAATTTGAATTTCCTCCTCTGCTATTCAATCTTAAGATTGGTTTTTGCAACTGCGTCTTGAATGGTCGCCATTTTTCATTCTTCTCGTCTCTCCGGCTTCTTCCCCTTCATTCCCTCGTTGCTTTTGCATAAAATATCCTTCATTATTTGGTCTGTAAACTGTAGTCGCGGGCCTTTTTGCATCAACGTGTCCCTCTAGGATAGGAGCCCTCCATAAAATAATATGAAAACCCTAATGGTGGGTAACGAATAGCAATCAATGCATTTCATTTTCTTTGATGAAGGAAACTACCCTATGGTACCAATGGGTTCAGTTTCAACTGTGACATAGATAGGTAATTCCCTCATTCTGCTGAATATACCCTTTCACTCTAACTAAGTCCCAGAGGTTGGTTAAGAATAATAACTACTCCAGAAGTTTCCCTCTTGCGCTGACTTCGCCTCTGTCCAAAAGACGCCGTCTCATTCGGCCATCTCATTTCGGAAATTCCAAGCGCATACTTCAATATTCATTCTTTCCATTTCAAGTTTTCGAGTCTACTGCATTGCAATAGATATCGCCATTTAAAAATCTAAAAGCGTGAAATACGTAGGAGTAATAATCTTTCGATTTGGGCATTAAAAAAATATACGCCCAAAAAGTTGGACTCCTCTATTCACGACTGATGACTCCGCATGCTTATCTTTTCTTTCATTTCATTCAATTTTTCTCGATTTAATTTTCGGCCTGTTCACTTAATTTGTAGCATTCGTCTAGGTATAGCACCATACTTTGGATGAAATCAATGTTTTCTAATCCTCTTGACCCAGAATCCATGTTTCACATCCATGTAATGCCATACTTCATACGTAGACTTTGAGAATTCTTTTTTAACTTCAAGAATGTTACCTCTGTATTTCAAAAATCAGACTTTTTTATTAAATGCTGCTTTTGCTTAAGCGATCCTAATTCTTATATCTACTTCATTACTTCCGTGCTGCGTGGTCTAACTCCCTAGATACGTGAAGCCGATGAAATTTGATGAAGTTTTTCTCTTCCAATTTATGTGCACTTTCATTACTTCATCTTTATCACACACCATTACTTTTCTTTTCGGTTTATTTACACGTCGCATTCTTCTATCATGATATCTTATATCGGAATTAATTTCCAATGGTCTCGACGTCTTCTTGACTTTCAGCAACAACAGCAATCTCGTCAGAATATCGTATCATGATTATTCTTTCGCAAAGTATTCTTATTCCTATGTCTAATTCTTCCTTGGATTTGTTAAGAGCCTCTTCTATTTTAAGGTACTGGCTGATACTTCTCAGCCTTGTCGAACACCTTTCTGAATCTCTACTTCCTCTTGCTCTGTTCTTCCAGAGATAACAGCCTTCCGCTACTTATAAAGGTTCCCTATAATCTATGCTTGCTTCTTTCAAGTTTGTAAATATTTTATTTCATTGCACGTCATGAAATGCTTTTTATATATCCACAAACTCTATATACAAAAACATACTAAACTAAATAAACTAAGAAGACCAATCAGGAATAGGTTTTTCTCAAAAGCAGTGGCAATTTGGCCTTGCTTAGAAATTGCTCATACAAGGTTGTACATTATTTTTTCATATTTCATCCCCCTGATTTCAGAAGTTCTGCTGGATTATTGTCCACACGAGCAGCCTGTTGTTTTCTAACATTTTCATCACTGACTAAAACTCATTTTTCATCATGGTTGCGCCTACATCACACTCATCTACCTCTGATTCCATTTCAAAAGCATCATCAAGGACTTTTCCATCTCTATAGGGATTTTTCTGGCATTGTTTCCATTTTTCTGCAATTTCTTCGTCACTGCTTAAAATGATTACATTCTCATCTCGTAATGCCCAGCCTCTGCTTATAGTCCCCCCAAAAAAGTGTTTTATCGACTCACAGGCCTTCCCTACATTTTCTCTTCTCATTTTGTTTTCGACCTCAGCGCAGATACCGTAAAGGAACATTTGTCTTAGCAGCCTCGCCTCAGGTGCCGTTTGTCATAATCTTATACATGCGTTGGTCTTCGCCATTAACTGAGCTTTTTAGTTTTCTTCTTTGTTCTATGATTTGAATTACATCGTCAGTATCACACTCTTCTCTTATCCCACTCTTTTTTGCCATTCTTTGCCTATTATTTCTTCCATTGACTGCAAGATATCATTTTTATGGTTTTCCAATTTCCCTCTATATAATTGCAATCACTTCATGGAGAAAATGTTTATTTATTTTATCGTCCGTTGCCTGTTGCTATGATTTCAGTGAACTGTGGATCGTGAGTTTTGATAAGATCACTTTCTGTGTCACAACCCGGGCAGGCTCTGCTGTCTTTGACTTGGTTTTTGAACGTATTCTTTACAATTATGTAGTTGATTTGATATCTGCTAATATCACCAGGCATTTTCCATGTGTACCTTCATCTAGGATGATGTTGTAAAAAGGTGTCTGTGATGTAAAGTCTATTTGTTTGGCGAATTCCACCAATATATCTCCTCTGCTGTTCCTTACTCATGATCCAAATGCTCCAACTGCACTTTTTTATTTTTCCCGCCCCTACAATACAATTCATGTCTCCCAATATACGGAGATTTTCATCCCCATTTTCTCTGCTTATCATTTATTCTATGCTTTCATGCATTTTATCAACTTCCTCTTCTCCATTTCCAGAAGTGGGAATTTATACTTGCGTTATAATAGGGTGGTTTCCTATTATTTTTTATTTCCTGAATCGAAAGATTATTGCTCCTTGAGTACGTATTTCACGCTTTTAGATTTTTAAATGACGATATATATTTTTGGCGATTAAATGGAAAGTGAAAATTCTCAAGCGCGCGAGAACGCGACGGCTAAGTATGAATGCTGGGAAAACTCCCGTGTGACGTCCTTCTAGTTCCCGCTGACGCAAGTGAGGTGACCTTGGGGCGAGGCTTTGAGCGCTGATACGACGCAGGATGCTAGCAGGTAGCAGAATACCCTGCTAGCTGGTAGCGCTTTGCTTAAACAAGGATTATTAATACCTTATCAAACGAAGGAAACTTTCCGACCTTAGGCAGTTTTAATAGGTGATTATTAAGACGTGTTTTCCTGAGCTCTGTGTCTCATGCATGCACTGGTAATCTCAGACAATGTATGTTAGAAAATATGAATGCATAAATTTGGTGATGTATGTATTTCCTATGTATTTGTGATACTGGGTGTATCGATACCTTTGATCGATACTATCGATTGTTAATTGCCGGTGCGGTCTGGTTGGTAACCAGTAAATAAGTTGGTGTTCTTGGAGTTAAACTGTTTCTTCTCTCGCTTGTGTCACGTCGATGACTGTTTAATTAATAAACGCAAAGTCACGCAAAGTCTATATATAAATCATTCAACAGGTTATGGCCCAGCTACGTGTGGCAACATTTTATAGAAATTTACGTGACTAGTGAAGTGCGAACCTTAGGAAAAGTGATCGCGAGTATTCCGTCATGGCAGAAGCGGAGAGTTTGACGAGGAGCATTTCCAAGTTCGATGGCACCAATTTCCAGCTGTGGAAATTTCAAATTAAGACTGTTTTCGTTGCTGGAGGAATACTAGATGTGGTGCTGGGAACAAGTCAACAGCCAGCAAATCTTCAAGATACTGCAGGGAAACAGTGGGTGAAGTACAATGCAAAAGCAATGTGCATTATAGCATCCTCAGTTGAGTATTCACAGCTAGAGTACTTACTTACGTGCACATCGGCGTCTGAAATGTGGGAAAAACTATGTTTCGTGCATGAGCAAAAGTCGGAAGCCAATAAGCTTCTTCTCATGAAGCGGTTTCACAAATATACAATGGGGCCGAGTGATTCTGTCGTAAAGCATATTGCGAAGTTACAAAATATTGTGGCCCAACTAAAAGACGTCGGAGAGCAGATATCGGATCTTGCTCTTATGGCAAAGATTCTGGGGAGTCTTCCCGCTAAGTTTCATCCACTAATTACGGCGTGGGATAACGTCGCAGCAGCTGACCAGACCGTAAAGAGACTTCAGGAGAGGCTGATCTCCGAGGAAGCAAGAATTACGGAGATAGAGGAGTCGGCGAGTGCGTTTGCAGCCATGTCGATAGATAGAGACAAAAAAGGGCAGTAGGAAAACAAGTTGGAAGTAAGCAGAAAGCCAAAATTGTTTGCTTTATATGTGGAAAACCTGGCCACATTGCCCGATATTGCAGGAAGAATAAAACGACGGAGAACAAGAAGAAGGAAGAAACAGAAACAGGATCTGGGAATAAATGTCCTGTGAGTGCTTTTGTTGCTTTTAGTAAAGATTCTACTCATGAACGCAGCAAACCTGTAGATAAGGCAAAAGATGTGAACTATTTTATCTCACGTAGTGAAGTAAAGGAGACCTGGCTCATGGACGGCGGTGCGTCTAGGCATATTTGCTACAGACGTGAGTGGTTTAATGATTTAGTTGAATGCGGAGATATCTCAGTTACTTTAGGAGATAACACGAAGTGCACAGCTGTAGGAGTTGGAACTGTTGTAATCCGCAAGTACGCGAACAAAAAGTGGGAGCTTGGGAGAATTGAAAATGTAACTTCGGAAAAATCTTTTCTCAGTCGGTGTATGTACTTCAAGAGGTTTTGAGGTTAGGTTTGCAGGAAATAACGTGATGGTGTGTCAAGATGGCAAGGTGCTAGCTACAGGTGTGAAACAGGAGAACGAAATATATAGAATGTTATTTGTTGTAGTCACTAATTGTCAGGCCAATCTCGCGTCAAGAGACAGCTTCAAAGTGTGGCATGAACGTCTGGGACACCTGAATGCTGGAGCGATGATTCAATTATCCAGGTTAGGCATTATCGAGGGGCTGAACCAAGCAGGAGGTGAAAAATTCGTTTGCGAGGCTTGCCAGCTGGGAAAATCTCATCGTAACACATACAAGAGTGTACCTAGAGACAGGAAATGTCAGCCAAGGATCGTAGAGTCGAAAGATGTCTAGTTCAATGAAGCAGATGAGAAAGTGCAGATTAGTAAGCAGCAAGAATTCCACTTTCAACTGCTAGGAGAAGAAGGAAATGAAGAAATTGATGGGGAAATAGGCAAAGATTATCCAAAAGTATGTAGTCAAGAAACTCAGCTATTACAAGGAGAAGGAGTAGCTCAACGTTGTTTAAGAGATAAAGAACAATTAAGAAAACCTCAGCGATATGGTATTGATGTAAGTTTCGCTGAGTGTGCTGAGCCGATCAATTATAGGGAAGCTGTTACAGGGCCTGAGAAGGAGAAGTGGAAGTAAGCTATAGAAGAAGAACTATCAGCTCACCGGGTTAATGGCACTTGGACTATTGTTTCGAGAAAAGGCAAGAAAATGATAGACTCGAAATGGGTATTTAAGATTCAAGACTCTGAAAGTGGCACACGCTACAAGGCTAGGTTGTGTGCAAGAGGGTTTAGTCAACGATCAGGGATTGATTATGAAGAGACATTCTCACCAGTTGTGAGGTATGACTCTTTGAGAACTCTCTTGGCAGTTGTAGCTGAAGAAGGCTTGGAGATGGTCCACATTGATGTTAAAACCGCCTTCCTGTATGGGGAATTGAAGGTAGAGGTATATATGTCAATCCCAGAAGGCATTGAGGTAAAATGTAATGATAATTGTGAGCTTGTATGTAAGTTGAATAAGTCATTATATGGTCTGAAACAATCTCCAAGAACCTGGAACCAAACATTTGTTAAATTCCTCAGTAAATTTCATTTTGTTGCCAGTGATGCTGACAAATGTATATTCACTCAAATTAAGTGTCCTAATAGAATGATTTTAGCTTTATTTGTAGATGATGGTCTACTGATTGGGAGCAATATGGAGATGATTCATGGTGTTCTGGAAGCTCTTGGTAAAGAGTATGAAATAAAAGTTACAGAGGTTCGGAACTTTTGTGGCATGGAAATTATGAGAGATCGAGCCGCAGGTACTATCCATGTTAATCAGACAACTTATGCCGGAAAAATCCTCCGGCAATTTCAGCTATTTGATTCTAATCCGGTGGATGTTCCTGCTGTTCCCAGTGTAAGGCTGAGTGAGGCAACCGATAATAGTGGTCTTACAAAATTTCCATATCGCCAAGCTGTAGGTTCACTTTTGTTTCTAGCTGTTGTTAGTAGACCTGATATTTCTTTTTCTGTTAATTGTGTGAGTAGGTACTTGAATAATTATGACGAAAGCCATGTTAATGCTGTAAAAAGAATTTTCAAATATGTCAAAGGTTCAGTTACTTATGGTATATTGTACAGTAGTGGTAGTTCAAGTGAAGATTTGATATACTTTAGTGACTCAGATTTTGCAGGAGATCCTGATACTCGTAGGTCAATGACTGGATTTGTGTGTTTGCTGTCAGGTGGTCCAATCACTTGGGTCTCTCAACGTCAGAAAATGGTGACACTCAGTACCACTGAAGCTGAATATGTATCTGCATGTATGGCTGCCAAGGATATAGTATGGTTGAAGAAACTGTTATATGATATTGGTTTTAATTGTGTGAGTTCAACCCCACTTTATGTGGACAACCAAAGTGCTATAAGGCTTGTCAAAAATCCCGAGTTCCACAAGCGGACTAAGCATATTGATATTAGATACCATTTCATTCGTGAGCAGTATGAAAAGAAAATTGTAAATGTTGAATATGTTCAAAGTAACGATCAGTTAGCAGATATTTTTACAAAACCTTTGTGTAAGGACAAGTTTGTTAGATTTAGAACATTATTGAATATTGTGTCTGCTATTTCAAAGTAACAGTGACTTATATTTTTTCTTTGTGTTCTTATTATGTTTTTAAGGAAGAGTTATCACAAATAGTGGGAGTGTTGGAAAATATGAATGCATAAATTTGGTGATGTATGTATTTCCTATGTATTTGTGATACTGGGTGTATCGATACCTTTGATCGATACTATCGATTGTTAATTGTTGGTGCGGTCTGGTTGGTAACCAGTAAATAAGCTGGTGTTCTTGAAGTTTAACTGTTTCTTCTCTCGCTTGTGTCACGTCTATGACTGTTTAATTAATAAACGCAAAGTCTATATATAAATCATTCAACAATGTAAAACTCCTATCTTACTCGTTTAGAAACTAGATCCCTGTGACGTTAAGTGGAGTGGCATCGCATGGGCGCCAATCTGGCCTTTTTCAAATGAGGATAAATTGACCCATAACATTCGTCTAAACTGGAATTTCTAAAACCAAATAATTTGTATAATATGAAAACACTAATGGTGGGTAACGAATAGCAATCAATGCATTTCATTTTCTTTGATGAAGGAAACTACCCTAGGGTACCTATGGGTTTAGTTTCAACTCTGACATAGATAGGTAATTCCCTCATTCTGCTGAATATACCCTTTTACCCTAACTAAGTCCCAGAGGTTGGTTAAGAATAATAACTACTCCAGAAGTTTCCCTCTTGCGCTGACTTCGCCTCTGTCCAAAAGACGCAGTCTCATTCGGCCATCTCATTTCGGAAATTCCAAGCGCATACATCAATATTCATTCTTTCCATTTCAAGTTTTCGAGTCTACTGCATTGCAATAGATATCGTCATTTAAAAATCTAAAAGCGTGAAATACGTAGGAGTAATAACCTTCGATTTGGTCATTAAAATAAATTATAGGAAACCACCCTATTTAAATTGATCATCAGATTTTTCATGCGTTGAAAATGATTGCTTTCTTCTCCTCATGCAACGAATGTGAGGGAGGAATATTCATGGTGAAATGGGTGAGGGAGGAATTCAGCGAATCATTTGAAGAGAGAGTGTGGATGTGGTCAGGAGGAGAAGACTAAATTTTATGCATTCATTTATCAGCATATTTGTGGTTTTAACCGTGATAAAAATGTTTTTAGGTCCAGGTCTTGTCCCGTTCTTGGGGTGAGTTTAAGCCCGTTGCTTGACTGGCGCTCAATATCTCGTGAAAATAGCCCCCAGAGAGCAGCATTAATACGTCATGGCTTGTGGAGCGATGGATATAACTCGGTTCTGACAAGTGCACTGCGTAAACCTGCCCCAGTGCCCGATGCGTAAACTTGCCTCGGTCTAGCCTAGTACCCCGGTCACATTCTGCTCTATTCTCACCTTCCGATATACAATATTTTTGTTTTGTTTTCGGGCGGAAGAACAAATAAAGCGAATAGTTTACCAACACAGGAACATGCAAAATATATTTGGCTATTAACAAAAAATGGTGTTTCTAGATCCAGAGCAAAATCACTCACCTTGTCATTCGATAATCGTCATCGCGAATGCAACGCGACTTGAACGTTGAATTCGTTTTATCTCAAAGGGCTGTTGGGATCATGGGAATCCTCAGAATAAGAATTTCCTCATCTATGAATTTTCCATTGAGTATAGCCGCGTCAATCACATTGATAATCAGTTTTTTATCACCAAATGCGTTCCATTGCATAGTTTTGTTTGCTTTGGGTTCCGAAGCAGCGTGAACACCGAACCTGCCTTCAGCAGTAAATTGTGCAGTGGTATGCCACGCATATATGAGGACTTAAAAAATTTAGATGGCTAGTTGGTGACTTCGTCATTGTTTGTTACACTGTCAATGGATCTCAATTAATGCAGAGTACAATCCATTTGATCCTGATTCATTACCAAGTTTCACTCATCCACATCTTCGTTCGTAGCCGCCAAAATTGCTCGCTCAATCAATCATTTGTGCTATTTGTCAATCAATCAATCATGTTCGGAAACACGTTTTCGATAATCTCATCTTTCGATGTTACGAAATTGCAAAACTTGCGTGGAAATAAAATCAATCCGCTCGATTCGTTGACAGGTGAACGGCCATTACCTAATGCTAGACAACAATTCCTTGAAGATTTGTTTACACACACGGTGGAGATGTGATTGTTGGCATCTCAATTCGAGCTGGGCTTAACTAAAATTAAATATTTCAATGTTATTTTAATATTTAAAATATATTATAAATTTAAAAAAGTTTTAAATATTGTTAAGAAGCTCGGACATTAAATTCGTTAAAACAAAACAAACCATCCAATTCTCACAAACTTCATAGCTTTTGCAGTGTTACCTAATCCTAAAAAAACCCTAAATTGAAGATTCAATTTTTTCCGTGAACGTTTATTATTTTTAATGCTTATTCAGTTATCCAGGGCTGAGACGAATCTAAAAAGCCAAACATCATTAAAATCGGTACAGCCGTTCTCGAGTTATAAATAAATGGTGTAGCTAACACGATTTTCGACTTTCTTTTACTTAATATGCACAGTGCATTGGAAAAGCAGCAGTATTATCAGCATATATATAGATTCTGACAATGAAATCAGGCATTTTTGTGATCCATGACGACGTCCATACCATCAGCGCATAGCTCAGTCAATCTCCCACAGTCGTACAAAATTATTTCCATCAATTGCTATAAAAAAACCAAAACTATTAAATCAAAAATGTAGTGGCGCATGTGTCCTTTTACTGATTTAAGTGGTAAATTAGCAAAAAAAATTATTTATCCCACATAGATTTTCGAATATGTGTTTATTGTATTAACAACATTTACTAAATAATTTATTATAAATCTGTGATTTAACAAGTAACAACAATATAAACATTCCAAAATAGTCTTTTTGGGTTGCTTTTATTTCATAATAATTATTGTAAAATAAAAAAAACATTTGTCCTACCAAAAAATCTGTCCTAAAAGAAGTTACCCACACATAGGGTTAAACTGTCAGATTTTGATTCCAGGTAGTTTGGAAATTAACGCATTCGCACCTTAATTTTTCATGGAAATTTCTAAACCAAACTCTTTTTATATTTTTCCAAGGGTTTTCATTTACCTATTATTTTATATAATATGAAATTTTTGCCAAGATGCATATAATTGTTATGGGATATTTTTAGTAGTTTTCTTCGCACATGATATTTGGTTATAAGATAATATTTATTCAATAAAGAATTTTCAAATGCAACAACAACAATAACGCTACCGGTAGTTCGCTGGCTCTTTACCTTATGGAAAATCGTATCAAACCGTCGAATCACCCTCTATTTACCCGAATGGGTTAATAGAAAAATGGTGCCTAGTCCGTAACTATGGGTTAAAAGGAAATTCATTGCCCTATAGTGACATCAATCCCATGTGAAATAAAATGGTGACAGGTAATTAAATCTAAATAAATCCGCATCAAAGGCTAAAGATTCTACGCAGCAAATTGTAAAGTACGCCGCGTTAAGGCAATTCATACGATCGGGGTACTGCCGCGGACTGCGCACGCGGCAAAAACATCGATTTTTATTTTGCTTGATGCTGACGGTCGTAGTTGACTTCTTTGGATGGACACTCTAAAACGTTTGATGTAATTTGACGTAAATACCTCGAGGTAACTCGGTGATCCTTTTCTTATAATCCCAAATAAACAAAATTTCGACGAAAAACAGAGTCCTCTAATTTGTATCCTATCGATGATAAATATCGCAAGACAGCGAAGAAATTAGGTATTGTGAAATGTAAAATAAATGTAGCACCAAATAAATTATATCTCATACACAGTTAGCTTGCTGAAAGATTCCCTTTCCAACGTCCATCGAGTAGGGTAATCCCCGTGGCCAGCAGCAAGCTCCGAACTCTGCTGCGCGTTAGAAAAATCCACCTTAATTTCGGCGTCGCAGGTGATCGCAATTCTCCTCTTGGTATCATACTCTATAGGTTTTGTTGTATGTGTGGTGTAAATATCTCGAGGTAGCTCTGTGATCCTTCTTCTGTAATCCTACATAAACACAAAATTTTGATAGAAAACAGGGTCCACTATTTTGTATCTTATCGACGATAAATATCGCTAGAAGGTGAAGAAATTAGGTTGTATGAAATGGAAATGAAATGTGGTACTAAGATATTATAGCTTTTATACAATTAATCTGCTTTAAAAGATTCAAGATCCAAGATCTGTCGAGCAAGATATTCCTCGTGGCCAACAGCGAGCTCCGAACTGTGCCGCACGTTCGAAAAATCGATCTCAATTTCGGTGTCGCAGGTGGTCGCAATTCTTTCCAGAATTAATATATATCAACACAGCGTCTGATATTATTCGCGTATTTAGCACCAGAAATTTTTTAATGCTGCTCTTATGAGCAATTTAGACTTTCATTCGCAGCTAACTGTTCTTCATCAATATTTTTAGTATAAACGTCATTTGTGAATCTCTCCCCAGCTAGCGAAGATTTGAACTTATCCTTGGAGAAATCAGATGTTGTGTGGAAAACCTTATCCCCCGCGTATATAATCCCTTTTTTCCACGATTTCAAGGGTTTGGGGAGGGGTTGTCACAGTATTATATCGCCAAAATTGGCATTTTGTCTTGGATAGAAGATCTCTTAGACTCCTCGGTAAGATATCGATTTTTTTCTCCTCGTTACAGCCTGTGTCGGGTATCTATCCACTCTAACGATGCAATTAACTGTCCATAATAGCATGCGCAAGACGGTAAGAAATAACCAGTTTCATTCCTAAATTAGTACTTTTGGTAAAATGTAAAAAAAATGGTAAAATATGTTAAATCCATGGAACTCTGTAGCATATTTGAATATTAAACATGGAAAGCAAAGAAAGAGTTAACGTTTTGAGTTGTATTTATGTGCAATTAAGCTAAGTGGTCACACTACAGTGCATAAAATATCGCGATGTGAAAAAACTTTGTCATCAAATGAAAACGCAGAAGATAACGTATTTTTTCATTCCTTCGAAAATGATGCATACATGCCTCCTTAGACTTTCGCGTTGCGCTTTCTCGTTGCGTTGAGATGGTCTATCAGGAGAAAAGGCGATGGCAGTCTTGGAAATGCCGTACATGGAGGTCGTGTGATTTAGCGCAATTGAAATTTAGCAGATTTTAATAGTTAAATGTAAATTAAGGTAATTTTATATCGACGTAAGATTTGAACAATAGCATTTTTGGTTGGTGATTAAGTTTTTGACGTAGTACCCAAGAAAAAGCTGATACTCAATTTTAAAGTACATGCATACATACATACTCGGTTATTTTATCGGGAATATTACTAAATGTGAGAGTGCTCAGCAAATGACACACCTAACGGTGTTTCTGTATGCATTTTTGGCTTGACCGTTTCCAAAAAGTGAGTGAATGGTTTCCCGTGAGTGTTGAAGTTTGTCTCTTTTCTCTTTGATGTTGGCGCTCAAGGTGGCAACGGAAACGCGGATCCCGAGGCCCCGCCAGCCAATTACGGGCGCCGCAGGAGCAGAGCAGTGCTGTACCAACTGTCCGGCCATTACAACAAGCAAGATCACAAGATGAAGAGGACCAAGCTGAAACTGAACAACGTAAGGAAACCGGTACAAGACTCACAGGCTTTTATGAACAAATCAACATCTCGGTGTTTTCTCTTTCTTCTTCTTCTTCTCCGTGCATTCATTATTATTATTATTATTACCACTTATTATATGTCTCCGAATGGTTTTTCTTTCTAACTGACTCATCCAAGAGTCGGCCAAAACATTGGCAACTGGATCAGTTCAGGAATTACTTCGTCGTACGGTAATACACGTACATAATAATATCTTATTATTTATTTACAGTAACTTATTACGTATTAGTACAGCTATTTTCGCTGATCTAGCTGATTTTAGCTAAATCATCTATAAAATTGATATTAGCAGTAATGAGTTCCCATTCCGCTTATCACCTCCTTGGTTGCAACCATGCTAATGGTTTAATGCCGGAATTCATGTTTGCCGTCAACAAAGCATTGAAAGTGGATGCCATGGATCAAATGGCTATAAGGGGCATATATGTGTAGTTGCCAAAGTGACCAATTCGTCTTTGATCGCTTAATTCCTCCTCGATCGGAGTAGTTCGCGCATTGTCATACGAGATCGTCGGAGAGTTAAGTTGACTCGAAATGAAATGATTTCTATAATTCCCCTCCTTTTCTCATTTCAATGAAACCAATTCCTATTTTAATTTCCTCAACTGTCTCCCTAATTTATTTATCATTGTACTTTTTAATGCTGACATTTTCATTTACTTCATTTTGAGATCCTCTCTATATTTATCATTGATACCATTATTATAAACTATTAATTATGTTTTTTCAACTGTAATCTGTCACTAGAACAGAACAATTTAAAAAGTAATGCTGTAGATCAGCGAAACTAGTTGTAGTACGCAAAAATAAAGTTACAGTTACCTGTGTAAATACAAAGTTATTACAACGAATTAGCTATAACTTTCATTTTAAATAAGACACACTTACAACTAGATTTGAAAGTCACTTAGGTCGTGGCTGCCCTCATAATAGAGTTAGTCCGGTCGTGTAAGTTGAAATCAAGCTATAATCTCCGAATTATTTGAAACAGAATCAATTGACTTGCATTTTTTAACAAACTTGGAAAATTTGTCGCTAAAAATTCGTGATGATGCGCGGATTGACTATGGGTTTGCTTCCCTTTTCGGCGGAAAATTTTCTCTCAAAATAACGCCGAAAATCGGTGAGAGCAATACATTTCAAATGAAATTTTGTGATAAATCAATATTCCCATGAATAATGCACGATTAAAAACTTGGACATTTTTATGAAATTACTCAAAATTATATACTGAAAACCTGTGTAATGCACAAATACGTAACTTTTAAACAACAAAGAGAGTCATTGCTTCCGGAGTGATTTATGTGGAATTCAAAGTGAGATATAGTTGGGAAAAGGGATTTTTTTGTAAATACTGTATTCATCAAGGTTCGTTGACACATTCTCAAACTGTCTTTAAAATTTCAAGTCATTTGGTTATGTTTTAAATAAAGCGGAGGTGAGCAGGTTTAATGAATGGACTGAGTAAGTGTCCAATGGCTGCTGTTGTTATGGCCTTCCTTTGAATATATTTTGGTTAGTTAGAAATTTGGAATGAGATTTTGTAAGTCTAAACTGACGCCATTCTACTCCTAATTTTCGGGAAGTAAAACTAAATAAACTTTAGATCGGATATACATAACACCGAGAGCCTGGGTAATTACCTTTCACTTTTATACAGGCCCAATAATATTAAAATGTAATAAAACACTGGACCTTTCCTATTCGTTTCCTTAATAATAAACTGATAATAGTAATTTAGCCAATAATTCTTTATCAAAGAACATTTCACTCCCGCATTCTCTTCCTTTCAGAAATAAAGCTATAAATTTTCAATGAGCTGATTGAAAGAAAATGAAATTCATTTTCCGAAATGGCGACACCATTGCAATATCCATTCGATTTGCTCTGATTCCCTTCACATACCCTTTCTCTGATAATACTGCAAATAGTCGTGGAAAGAGGCTTCCTGTTAAAATTCTTTTTGTGGAACTTTCAGCCCTATTTCGACCATTTACAGCATTGCCGAAGTTTGCTTTTAAGGTGTTACTTGCCGCTTTATATATTTTCTGAGAAGAGAGAATCAATTATTGCATTAGGATAATGTGAGCACGCGACTGACCTCGCCTTCAAAACGCAAATTGATTACAAATTGAATCAGGTCACACAAAATCATTTCAACTCCTCTTAAATAGAAAAACTCATAAATGTAAAGGGTATGAAATATATATAATGATAATAAATCTATTCAAAGAATCTAATTAGGGATATCGCTCTAGGAATTTCCAAAGTACGGTCCTTGAGCATCTCAGCTACACACTCACTCCTACTTTCCACGAATCGCACGGAGTGTGCCTCTTTTAAATCATACATGGCACACAATAGGGTGGTTTCCTATTACTTTTTTATTGCCTAAATCGAAAGATTATTACTCCTGGATTACGTATTTCACGCTTTTAGATTTATAAAAAACGATACCTATTTTTCGCGATTAAATGAAAAGTGAAAATGTTCAAGCGCGCGAAAACGCGACAGCTAAGTATGAATGCTGGGAAAACTCCGTGTGGCATCGCTCTGGTTCCCGCTGCCGCAAGTGAGGTGACCTTGGGGCGAGGCTTTGAGCACTGATTCGACGCAGGATGCTAGCAGGTAACGGAGTACCCTGCTAGCTGGTAGCGCTTGCTTTAAATAAGGATTATTAATACCTTATCAAACGAAGGAAACTTTGCGACCTTATGTAATTTTAATGGGTGATTGCTAAGAGATGTTTCCCTGAGCTCTGTGTCTCATGCATGCATTGGTAATCTCAGACGATGTAAAACTCCTATCTACTCGTATAGAAACTAGGTCCCTGTGACGTCACGTGGAGTGGCATCGCATGGGCGCCAATCTGGCCTTTTTCAAATGAGGATAAAGTGGGCCATTGCCATTCGTCTAAACAGGTATTTCTAAAACCAAATAATTTGTATATTATGAATACATTAATGGTGGGCAACGAATCGCAATCATTGCCTTTCGTTTTCTTTGATGAAGGAAACTACCCTATTGCCATCTCAGAACATCTCCATTCACACCCTAAATTGCATCAGCACACTTTTTTCTCTTCTCCAAATCGCCCTCAAACACTCACTCAAAGACGAGACCCTGGGTGCTGTAAAAGCGGCTCGCACGCAAAATATGAGACTAGAGTTTTGTAGTGATACCTACATACCTCCAATATATTTCTTAAAAATGAATTTATTCTCATTCCTTATATTACAAACCCGGTATATCATCGCTATTTGAATAAGATTTATTTTAAGTTGCCTCTTGCGAATTTTACTGAGAAAACTTATTACAAACAGCTGTCCTTTGCACAATACCCGCATTTTTTATTATTATAGAATGTTTTTACTAGCCAAGCGTTGAGGACCTTAGTTCAATATTTTTTACAAAAACGCCCTATCTTTAGGAGTTGCAATAGCTCCGATGGGCTCTCTTCGCTATAGTTGATGGCGCATGCCTCTGCCGCTATCACTGTTAGTGGCCGTCTTCTAATCGGTGTTGCATTATCATTACTATTTGAAATTTTCATTCTTTGGGTGTGCGATAAATTATTTTAGGATAAATGGCTGTGGGCGAATAGCTAGTCCATTTCCTATTGCTGTAGCACATCCATTTTTAGTACTCATGAATCTTGCATGTTATGGAATAATATTAGCTAGTTAGCGATTCCTCTAGTCAATTGAATGATTTCAAACCTTAGGTTGGCATGGTAACTACATCGTTATTGTTATTTTATAGAGCTGTTTAATTGTTGAATGTTCTAAAAAATATCCTCTTACAATTATATGGGTATGTTTTTTCTAAGTCGTTAGTTCGCTTGTAGTCCAGTCATTGAAGCATTTCAATTCCGATTTTTTTCAAACTAAACCTATGCAGTTGAAATTTCGAGCATTGTTGGGGAATTGTCAACAAACAATGTTGACGCGACGGGTGTGGTTGCCACGAGCAAGCGGGACGAGGGGGTGGGTGGGTGAAGGGGTGGGGGTGGAATTATTTTTTTTTCTTTCCTAAGGGTATGTATGGAAAAACAAATTTTAAGCAAAATATTTAATGCCTTATGAATTTTTCTGGATAAATAAACAATTTTTGAGTTTTCTCGACAGAAACATAGATATGTATATAATGGAAAAAAGCACAACATAAAACGGTTTTTCACAAAAAAACTCACACTCCGTCGACTGCATTTTTGCCAACTTTTTCAGTGTCCATTTGAAAGGTCCCATCTAGCACTACAAAACACTTCTTAGTAGTATTTATACCCACGAATTCAGTTTTTTCCCACTATTTAACGGAAATTTTTCAAATGCGGAATTTTCAAAAAGTATTAATTAATAAAAAAAACTTTATTCTATATTTTTTCTTTTATCGATTTCCGAGGTTATTTTAAGAGAAAAAATTCCCCCTTCGAGAGGGGTGGAAGCATCTTCTTCGGCACTGCCTATGTCATTGATGCTTGCTTACATATCCTACAATTATGCGCAAACTTTCAAGTCCATTGCTGTAGTTTCCAAGAATTCGGAGATTAAATATAATTTTCGGATTCAATGACTGGGTATGAACCTTATCCAATATTTATTGAATAATTCGGTAGTGAACAGTTGTAATTATTTCCTTTAATCTCTAATTGTTATAGCTTTCCAAAATGTTCACTAGATCTCGATGAATTCCCGATAGCTCCAGACACATTAAGGAGATATTATATTCATGAATAATTCTTCAATCGATGTCATTTCAACAATGGTTTGGTGGCGAATGCCATAATTCGGTATTTTCGTTTTTTGAGAAGCAGAAGAGGAGATTTTCGCATATCGCAAGTCCTTGAATTTAAAAAAGCATTATTTCAACACAAAAAAGCAACAGAGTAAGTTAATAGCAGTAACTGAGGGAGCTGTAAGTGGTTATTACCATATGCACATTTGGCCAAGGTCTAAGTAAGTTAATTGAGGAGAATAAGATTTTTTCACGGCGTATAATCTGCAGTAAGAATGCTTCTGGTATTCCGCCAAATATTGTTTTGTATGGTTTACGGTCCCAACGTATCAATGGCTAAGTGTGCAATCGTCCCCAGGGGTACAATAGTCTCCCTCACGGTCACAATAGATTTAATCCTGAAGACGATGCCAGAATTATCCTTTGAAACCCCGAACACCCAAAACAAAACAACGTGCGGTGGGCAACCCGATAATTATTCCCGCATGATAATTGTGTACGAGCATTTTCAAGATGTTCCTGCCGCGCCGTGTTGGATTGCGAGAGATTTGGACGGTTGGCGGCGCGTTGGGACGAGGAGAAGAAATGAAGTGCTTCAGTTTGGGGCTCTTCAATGAAATGAAAAAAATAACTCCGAGATAACAGAAAAGTACAGATTATTCAGCAGCACGAAATATTCGGTCAAGTGAGTGGTTTTCGTGCACACTGGCTGCTGTTACTCTTATTAAGTTGCTCGGAAAAATTCATAGTTCTTCGAAGTGTACTTCCAATTTACTTGTGTTTATAAATTAATGAGCAGAGAATAAGTGATTCTTTGCTAAAGAAGGACACAAGAGATGCTGATACGCAAATGGATTCGTGAAAATTGAAGGCGTCATCTTACACGAGAATTGCTAACCGTAATCATGACTGCGGTGATAACTACGAACGGTTAGTTAAGTGAATTTAATCTTCAATTACATCTTAAGTAGCACTAACATTTTAAAATTACTCAGGGGCATCCCAACCATTTCGTTTCAGACAAGGCTATAACACATAATACGAGGGCCGTTCTTTTTTTAAGCTCCAATGGGCCATGAACACAAGACGAACTGATTGATTAAAAATTATTTCATAGCCAAATATTGAGCACGCTTGCTGTGTCCTTTCGACATTCGGCCATTGAGGAACTTTTCATGCCTGTGGACCAGCTCTATCATACCTCCTTCATAGGTTGTTGCCGCCAATGACTGCCAATGAATTTTGCTTTTGTTCAGAAGCTCATCGCCCGTTTGAAAACGCTTCCCTCCAAGCCACATCTTCAATTCAGGGCAAAGATGGAAGTCACACGGCACTAGGTTGGCAATTCACGGCGGGTGATCGAAAATTTCCCATTGAAATTGCTCAAAGAGCAGTTGGGTTGCATCAGCAGCGCCGAGATGACAGTCTTTGTCATGGATCAGAGCACTTGCAGAAGTCAGCATGTGTCTTCTTTTGTTTTGAATTGGAATGGACCGTTTCACGCTCTAACCACAAGGCATTTTCAAATTCTCTTTTATCGGTATAAAGTTCAAGATGTGTCAATGCTGAATCTATTCGGCGAGTTTTCTGCCTGTCTCTCCGCAGTGCACATTTGGCGAGACAATCAATTGAGACAGTGGAGTTAATGAGATTGCTTCTAACCTTAAACTAACTACTTACGGTCAGAAATGACTTGAGCGTGCGGTACGGAGGACGCGCAATTGCACTACCTGCGCAGCACCCGCCTCTCGCTTGTATGTTGTTTTTCCTGAGCTATCGGAGGTAGAAAAAATGGTCCTCTTACATTGCCTTTCTCTGTGATAAAAACGTTAGCGTTGTTTCAAATTTGACGCACAATTTACTCATTCTTAATGCGGCAACCACACGAAATTCCCATTACCACTTTGTAATGGTATTCTTCACAGTTTCCTCCCTATATACCCTCACTCTGAGATCATACCACTTCATTGAAGAAAGAACTAATATCGAACACGTTAATGAAGACTCTGGTATACTAATGAGTGATTCTTTTGAGCGATATGTGGGCATTTATGAAATTCCTATTTTTTGAAACTGCCATTTTATTTTAATATCAATGAATTTCGTTTTAGTAAATATGAATTAGTGTAAACTCAGGATCCAGCTGTAAAGAGGCAACGAACAGGAAAGGAGTGAGACAAGGCTGTGCTTCCCCACCCGTCATTTTTAACGCACACGTCGAGAAATCTGAACGAAGTCAAGGAAAAGGCGCCCGGGTGAATATATATCGAGGAAAAAATCAGCATGTTTGAGAACTATCATCGTGACAAATATGTCATTGGCAAAGATTTGGAAATGGCATGGTTGTCATTGAAGAGACAGGGAAGGATTTGAAAAATATTCCGGCTAATATGTGAAATGTAATGGGTAGACAATAGCTGAAAATAAGTTCAAATAAAATCAATATATTAGTATTCAGCAGAAGAGAAGAAGTCAACCCCAACATTAAAATAGGGAAGCAAATACTGTTGGAGGTGGATGAATTCTGTATTTTGGGAAGCAGGATCATTAGCAACTGGAGAAGCAAGAAAGAAATAACCAGCAGAATAGCCCAGGCGAAGAGAGCATTCCACCGAAAGGGAGATCTATTCACAGAGGGAAATTTAAGCAAAGAAGTTAGGAAACAATTTATAAGAACCTGCATTTGGAGAATGCTTCTCAACGACAGTGAAGCATGGCAATGACGGCTGCCAAAAATCATGGCCCTGGGCTTCGGAATGAGATGCTGCGGATGTGAGGAGCAACCGAGCAAGCACTGAGTAAGTCGTAATAAGATTTGGGGGATGAGAGGTAGGTACCTCGTGAATACACCGATAAGAGGACCCATTGGAACATAATATCCGGTGGCGGCGGGGTAAAATCCTCGCCTACCAAACAAGAGGTCGCGGGTTCGAGTCCCGCCTGGGTAAGTAACCCCTATCCAGGGCATGTTGTTCGTAGACGCGTAATTGTTAAATTTGTTGTACACCCCGATGTACAATGGCCGTTATGTGATGTATTCGGTGGCATGGGAATTATCGTCACCTATGACTCATTTGTGGGTCATGTTACTTCAGACCAAGGGTAGTGCATATGTACTTGTGTAGAGCAGGCTCTAGCCGTACCAACACTGCCCTCCTCTAACTTATAAATGTTCGTTCACAATTTTACGATGGAAGAAAATCATGGTGGCTACAATGTCCTGAGGAGTGTGAAGATAGTTAGTTGTTGATCGTTTACAAAGAAGAGAATAATCCGTTGATTGTGCATTGACCTTTGATTGAGAATTTCGCAATGATATTTAGGCGTTGTATCCTCTACTAGGTTGAATTGTTGGTGCCGATAGGGGGTAGTGCTATGATTTGGACTTGGAATCCTTGATGATGATGACAGTGTACATGAGTTGATGATCCAAGTTGACAGGAAGAATTCGAACATTTAAGAGTCCATTACCACAGCAACTGCCCAAATTCATGTCGCGATTATATCCATAATATAACAGCTGAGAAGAAATATGTTTCAATTTCCCTTTTATTAAAATGCAGAACAATTCCAGAGGCCTTTTTCCATATGGCGACGCGCACAATTTCGTGGTTTCACTTGGAGAGTCAACATATCGATATTTCATTGTATACAGTTCAGTGTCGGTGAGTCGAAGTCCATAATTCCATAGATGGAGACACACCTTTGCTTAGGCGCCTCTCAACTCTACACAATTGAAAGCTGATCCCCGAGTGAAGCCAAGAAATTGCGCATCGGGTCCATCTTGAGAAGGACCTCTAAAACTGCGTTCCATTTGAATAGGTACACAAATGGGAACTCGCGGAACTATGAAATCTTTATTTGTGGCTCTTAAATTTCGGATGACGTGGCACTTGGATCCCATACTCACTGGTCTTTTCACCTCAAAATGCACTCACCATTCTTTCAATCGAATTTTCTTCATTTCCACATTAAATATGGGATATAGATGGGAGTCACTCGTGCTTGCTCACGCTTCAACTGATCCCGTGGTCGCACTGCACGTGAAATATAAACGAACTTGCGCTCGGTCTGCACCAATGTCCCACATCACGTGATTCCCAAGAAGAGTTGTTCGAGATTTATTTTATTGTAGTACACATGAATTTTTCATTTAGTTTCATTAGAAAACAGTTGAAAATCTGCGTAATTGGTCAACTTGGCCCTACGGTTCAAAATTTGCGGCTATTTGTCATCGATAATTACCTGATATACAGGGGATGTCAACTCTTTTGTTTATACGGTAGACATTGCGGTTACAGGTAATAAAAGTAAACTTTTGACAATAAACGTAATCGTTCCCAATGCATTTCATTAAAAATTAACGTCGGAAACAGAAACTTGGAATCCCTCGTGAACAAACCACGCCGCGTGAGACGAGCATGCATGTCGTCCTCAACCAACTGCACGGCCCAACGAAAGCCCACCCTCTCTCTCTCTCTATGTATTAATTCTCTCGATGAGTTCCTCGCGCATTGATCTGGACTAGTTGTGCTGATCCCTCTTTCCCGCTCGCTTCGCGTGCACGCAGTCTCTGCTGCAGCCCCGCAGCGCGGCAGCACCTCTGCCCGAGTACAAGGCGGCGGCCGCCGGCGAGAAGAGCAGACTGGTGCTGCGCCACTACGGGACGTTCAAGGCCGCCTGGGATTGGCTGATGCTGCTGGCCACCACGTACGTGGCCGTGGCCGTGCCGTACAACGCCTCATTCGTCGCTTCGGACGGAAGGCCGTCCGTCGTCTCCGACGTATTGGTGGAAGCCCTCTTCATTCTCGGTGAGTTTCATTCCCTTCAATATGGAACACCAATAATAATGGAATGTGCGCTTGAAATCGCTGACGTACCAATGCCAAAATCGGGAAAGTTGCAAAAACTAAATTAACTGATTATATTGCAAGTAAATCTCAATAAAACCTGTAATAACAGATCGGCAGGAATGAAGAGGCCATGGATGACTTACGCTTTGTGCGGGAGAATTTCTAGGCGAAATTTTCTGTATAAAAAAATGAGGAAACACCCTGAAAATGAAAAGCTAAATAGGTACTACGTATCGTACACGCAAAGATTAGAATATGATATTAAAAAGCGCAAAGAAAAGTATTACAGGGACCTATTTGATAGTAATGTCAATAATACCGCTGCTCAATGGCGCATTTTAGATTCACTCACGGGAGGAAAGCAAGGAAATGAGAATTGTGTAAAAATTAGAACTAGTAATGGTATCGTTGTCACTAAGTGCCAGGACATTGTAAACGAATTTAGTTCACATTATGGTAAAGTAATTCAAGAATTGACCCAGAACAATTATTTTGAAAGTAATACGAATAAATACAAAGAAATATTCCCAACCTCCAATTCAATTGACTCACTGTTTTTTGTTCCTACTGATGCGAAAGAAATTAGCAGCATTATTAAGGAATTAAAGTCTAAAAAATCTAAAGGTGTTGATAATATTTCCACACAAGTTATAAAAGAAGTAAATGCAAATATTTCGGAGGTCCTTGCCCATATTGCTAATCTAAGTATGTATACTGGAATATTTCCTAAACAATTAAAAACTGCAATAGTGATACCAATTTTTAAAAAAGGTGATAAAACGAACGTAAATAATTACAGACCAATATCCCTATTATCTGTATTTGCTAAAATAATAGAAAAAGTTGTTAAAGTCAGACTTCTTAAATTTCTAAATCAGCATAGTTTTTTCAATAAAAACCAATTTGGATTTATGAGTGGTAAGAGTACAGAGGATGCATTATTAAAATTCTGTTCAGAGCTGAACGACGGACTGAATAAGAACTGTAGAGTTGCTGGCTTATTTGTAGACATTACCAAAGCCTTCGACTCCATTAATCATAACATACTAATGAATCGATTATGGGAAGCGGGTATACGTGGAACCGCATATGATTGGTTTCAAAGTTATCTTTGTGATCGAGATCAATGTGTGCGTCTCAAAAATTGCTACAGTGAAAAGATTCGACTCACCTGTGGTGTCCCACAGGGTTCTGTGTTGGGACCCATACTGTTTTTAATATATGTAAACAATTTATGTGCTGGCAGGTTTAAAGGTCAATTAACGTCATTCGCAGATGACACTGCACTAAGTTACTCTGTTAATAGTGTTGATGATCTATATGAACACATACAAAGTGATCTATTAACACTCAATATGTGGTTTTCGGCTAATTATATGTTGTTAAGTGAAAAAACGAAATATATTATGTTTAGCATGAGTAAATCTACCTCAAACAAAAGTAAACTATACTATCAATGTGCAAATTGTATAAAAGATAATGTTACTTCCTGTGATAAATGTATTTTGATCGAACAGGTTAGTCACATAAAATATTTAGGTATATATTTTGACCAAAATTGTAAATGGAAGTCTCACATAAATAAATTAAAATCAGAAATCATTTCCATTGCAAGAAAATTCTACTTCCTCAGATACATATGCCCTGAATCAGTGTTAAAAATGGTATATTATGCTCTCGTTAATTCAAGATTGCAATACGGAATAGCCTGCTGGGGTGGAGCATATTTTATCAACATTAAACCATTGATAGTGGCGCAAAAAAGGGTTATCAGGGTTATAACACGATCGTATAGGAAAAGCCACTCATTTCCTCTATTCAAAAAATTAGATGTCCTCCCACTAAGGCATTTATTCATTTATAAAGTCCTTAGAATATTCTATAACCGTAGTGGTGAAAAGGCCCGACCACAAAACTATGACATTAGAGCTTGGAGAAACTTCCATATACCTAGGCCGACGACCGAAATTTATCGACAGTCATACAATTACTTAGGGCCTAAATTGTTTAGCATGTTGCCGAGTAATGTAGCAAACTCGGAAAAAAGATGGGGATTTAAATCCGCAGTTAAAAAATGGCTTATGATGTGTGAGGAAGTAGAGTTTCTACTAAGAAAGGTGGGTTAAAAAGTTTACAATAAAAGGTATATTGTATATTCTATGTATGTAATTATGCGTTTATATAAGAAAAATAAGAAATAAGTTATCCTTGTCCAAATATTTGAAATACGTTTTGTAATAATGAATGCAATCGGCAATAGAACAAATAACTGAATACAAAGAAATTTTACTTCTCATGTGTGCTAGCACCAGACCTATGTAAAAAGTTTATGATGGTAGCCCCAAAACTACTAAAAGGGGTACCTATATATTCCAAAGTATGTTCTAAAATGTAATATTTGATTGTAAATGGAATAAATTATATATTATTATCATTATTATTATTATAACTGCAAACTAATTCACTGATTGGGTGTTTGATACAAATTAGCAGCCCAAACTGAGATAGTTGTGGGTATTTGGGATATTGCACGTAAATGTAAAAAAAATTCATCGGGAGGAAAAATCTGAAATCTTAAAAAAGTCGATTTGTTTTCGAAATATGTCGACATCAATTAACATGGGAGCCTTGTGGGACTGAAACTTTTTCCCTTTTATTTTGTATTTTTAAATGTCTGAGGAACATGATATTCAATAGACAAATTTTAGATGTTTTGGTTCATTTTTTGGTGTGGTTGTCATTGCGATGAATTGATGTTTAGTATTTTTTATGATTTTTTAAAAGTGCCCCATGCTTTTCTTATGGGACTAACTTAAGAATTTTTTTGACCAACTTGCAATCATCGCACAACAAATTCCTTGAAACGCAAGATACTACATTTTTTGATTGATTTTTTTGTTATCTTGGAATTTTAATGCGTCGAAACAATTCCGAGGAATAAACGATTTCGATTTTTCATTATAGAAGTGGTCGAATTTTCAATCCCGGATTTCGGCCTTGAGACATGTGCCATGTGAAAATTTGGAATCTCCTGGAAAAAACCGTTAGGAGTGCTTCGCACCTTACAGTTCAACGCTACTTTCCCCGTAACCCTCTTGGTTAATTCATAAATAAATTCTGAAAAATATCCAGCACGCGAAAAAGCATCTTAACATCGGAATTGAACGCTGCAATAAAACACCTGCGAAGGAATAAGATTCCAGGAACAGAAAGCTTATTCAGCGTGGAGGAGACAAGACTTAGCGAAAAAAACGTTGCAAAATAAAGCAAACAGGATTCAAACCAATTAACTTAACTTCGAGAAGAATATCATCATTCCTGATATCAAAAAGATGAAAGTCGAAATATGTGAATTTTTTAGGACCATAAGCCATAGTAAAAACATGCGTCGAATGCAATCACAAGAATCAGAATACAGAAGAAAACAGGCGAGAAGAATTGGAGTCCTGTCGACTTGGAGAATGCCTGTGACAAAGCGAAATAGAATTCAGATCTAAGAATTCCTAAAGAAATTGGAGCGCTCAACAATGATCGTAGAATTGTACGTAGTTTGCATACAAACCGAGAAGCCGTGATAAAATATGGACCCAGCTGCGAAGAAGCAAAAGTAAGATAAAGAGTGAGGCAAGCGCAGTAACCCGCCATTTACTCTGGTAGCCGTAATTTTTACATCGATAAAGGCAAAAATGAAATCAAGGACAAGGATTTGGGTGTCAATATCCACGGGTAAATAATTAGGATGCTGTGATTTGCTGACGACACAGTAGTCAAAGCTAAGGCGATTTGAAAAAGACTATGACAAATATGGAAAGGACAATGACCGGATATCAGCTAAAAATCAGCAGAAAATAGGCAAGGATATTAGTAGTCAGCAACAGAGATAAGGAGGCAAGTCCTGGAGTAAGGATTGAGTGGCCATGGGGTCCAGTCCCTTTAAGGAGCGCCGAAGCACAGAACACGTTTTGGGGACGGGGGTCATGCGCATTAAAGTGGATTTATCTGAATCATCGTCAGGAGCGTGAGAAGATTCTGGTGTCGGGATGGATTGTTTTGTGGGCTCTTCTGTCCCGTGAACCATCGAATGATGCTTTCCCTGGCAGAACCTGCACCTTTTGTTGGACTACCAACATTTTAATGAATGACGCGATAGAGACAATTCAAGCAAAGGCGCTTTCATTTCTTGTTACTGCTGTGGAGTCTTTCCTCTAAATTGGACGCAAAACATTATGAAATGTGATTGATTACACAAAGCACATTTGTCTTCGGGCTTTTTGAAATCGTAGCTCACGTGAAATACTCTCGAATATTTAGAGTCAGAATAATTTTTGGTTTTGCACTATTCGAACAGTATTAAGTTGATTTACCAGTCCCACGATTCCCACTCTCAAATGTTTCGGAGCCGATTATCGACATTTCAAAAAATTTGAAAAGAGTATCCGAAGTTGCAGGCTCTCTTGGCGTGGTCGAATTCCCTAGATAGCTTTCCCACTCCTTTCGAGCTTGTGGATACAACTTGCTGACGGCAAGGTAGGCTATAAGTTCGTCCCTTTGCTCAGAAGCTTGTCGTAAATTGTTCAATTGTCGCGTACAGTTTAGAGTTGATACCAAAATTCGTCTCAACTCTACCGAATTTTCACTTTTAGCAGCCGTCACAGAAAACAAACTGTCAATTAGCGCATTGACTTGACGCTTGTTCTCGTACGCGCCCATTAGGGTTTCCTAGGCTGAGTGAAAATTGTACCCAGCGACTGGAATTGAATAAATATAATTTGCGTCTTCTTCGACTACACAGCTTCGCAGACAGTGCATTTTTGCCATATCGGAGATGGCCTTATCTCCCACTACCAAGGAATCAAAAATTTCCTTGAACGGCAGCCAATCACGGAGCTCACCAGAATATTTCGGCAAATTCAAACGAGGTAAGTTAGTTAGCTGATCATTAGATCTACTTTCCCCTGGGATAAAATTTGAAGCACTCTCTGGTATTCAAAAGTTTGTCCCTCTTTAAGTATTCTTTAAATTATTCTCTCTTGGTGACGTAATTTTCTTCGACCACTTCAAAATATTCGTCTTTAAAATAAATGTGGCTCGCGGATGCACTTTAAGCCACCGAGTGTGTCCACCGGGTTGCGGATGGTGGGTCAATCTCTAGATAAAGAGGTTAGCTGAGAGATAAGCGAGTTTACTTGTCGAATAAGCAGTCGTGGACAAAAAGCGGCGGCATTCCGAGGTGGTATGGGTCCATCCATGGGTAAGATAGGCCATCTAAATGATACATTAAACCTGTAAAGATGTCTTAACTTGGCTATGGGAGGCCGCCAACAATTATGCCTCAAATCACCCGGGGGATAGGAGAGCAGCTCTTCTTCATATGAGTGAAGGTAGAGACCACGGTGGTCAGTACAGCTACACTCAATTCACATCAGGCGTGGTAACATTTACTTTAACGTCTGCAGTACTGCGATGTGGAAAGCAAGTGTAAATCACCACATTGTCATGCCAGGGAGTTATAGCTACTCTAACTTTAAATTATCTGACATGATGAAATTCCCTCCGGTAAAAATTCCGGAGGTAAACTAGTCCCCCATTCGGATCTCCGGGCGGGGACTACCCGAGAGGGTACATCGGTCAATTGTGATAAAGTTATGAGGATAGGTACATGGAACGTGAGATCACTTAGAACTTGTGTTAAGTTCGGCGCAGGAATGCGTGTGAAAAGCTATCTACAGTACAATTAAAGCATATTTATGGTAAAGTTAGAGACGAAGCCGGTAGATACCGTAGTGGTACAGCTTAACATGCCTACGACAGACTACGAGAATAAAGAAGTTGAAGACGTCTACAATGATATGAGGGAAGTAATCAAACAGGTAAGAGGTGAAAAGAACACTATTGTTTTATGTGATTGGAACGCTGTCGTCGAGGAAGGTCAGGATGGAAGAAATGGTAAATATGGATTAGGAAATCGAAATGAAAGAGAAAGGCTCCTTGAGTTCTGCACAGAACACAAATTAGTGGATGCCTACACGCTATTTAAGAATCACATGCGAAGAAGTTATGCATATAAAATGCCAGGAGACAAAAGAAGATGTCAAGTAGACTGTATTTTAGTGAAGCAAATGATTACGAACCAGATAAAGGACTGTTAAAGCTACCCGAGGGTTGATGTCGACAGTGATCATAATCTAGTGATGATAAAATCCCATATTAAATTATAGAAATTAAAGAAATCAGCCAAGAACGCATGGAAATTAGAGAAACTAAAGGAGCCAAAAAATCAACAGGCCTTTCAAGAAGTAGTGGAGAGCAAGATAGGGATATCAGACTGAAAAATCAGTGGAGAATCGATGGGAAAATATCAAAAGTATGTTTCAGGAGGCCGCTAGAGAACTTCTAGGGAGAATAAAATGTGTTAAGAAAAAGCCATGGATCACGGATGAAGTCCTGGACCTCATTGAAGAACGAAGAAAGTATAAGAATACGAACACTGAGGAAAGACAGGCTAGCTACACGAGAATAAAGAACGAGATAAGGAACATATGCGAGGACGTGTAGAAAAACCTCCTACAAGGAAAAGTGGAAGCCGCCTCTGGATTAGTGAGGAACCATTTCACGGAACGAATCACAAGATGTAATACCACAAGGGACAAGAGTGGATCCATTCTAATTGAAAAGGAAGAATAAGCCGAGAGATGGTAGGAATGCCTGGAGGAATTATTCAACGGAAGCAAAGTCAGCTCAAAATTATGGAAGAAGAAAGTGATGTAGAAAAGGATGACATGGGAGCGAGCATCTTCATATCAAAAATTGAAGCTAAAATAAGAGAACTGCGAAAGAATAAGGCCCCAGGAATTGATGACATTCCTGCAGAGCTACTTAATCAAAAATGCAGGAAAAAATGACTTAATTCAAATGTATAAAACTATCTGCCATATGTAATCAACAGGAGATTTACCTTCGAGACTTCGAGAAGAACATTATCATTCCCATACCCAAAAAGAAGAGAGCAGAGAAGTGCGAAAAATTTATGACCAAAAGCCTGACGACACATGCGTCGAAGATTATGACAAGAATCATTTACAGGAGAATAGAAAGAAGAGCAGAAGAATTCCTGGATGAGGACCGATTCGGATTTAGAAAAAGCAAGAGCACAAGAGAAGAAATTTAGGCTCTTGGGCTGCATCATTGAGAAGAGAATGGAGAAAAACAAAACGACTTTCATAGCATTTATCGATTTTGAGAAGGCATTTGATAACGTGGAATGGAATTCAATGCTTAGAATTCTGAAAGAAATCGGAATGCTCTACAATTATCGTGGAATTGTTCATAGTTTGTATAAAAACCAAGTAGATCTGATCAAAAGGGGGACCAAACGGTGTAGAAGTAAAAATAAGAAAAGGGGTGAGACAAGGGTGTGCACTTCCCCCCTTAATTTTTAATGTTTATATAGAGAAAGTCATCAATTAAATCAAGGAGGAAGCTTTGGGTGTCAATTTTCCCGGAGAAAAATTAGTATGTTGTGATTTGCTGACGACATAGCAGTCATAGCCGGGACAGAGAAGGATTTGAAGAAGACTTTGACAAATATGGAAACGACAATTACCAGATATCAGCTGAAAATCAACAAATAGAAGACTAACATAATAGTTTGCAACGGAAGACAGAAGGCTAAGACAAAAATTGACATAGGAAAATATAAGCTTGAAGAGGGGAAAGAGTTTTCTTACATGGGAAGCCGAATTAACAAGGATGAACGAAGCAAGAAAAACATTTTGTAGAATAGCGCAGGCGAAGAGGGCTTTCTACAAAAAGAAGAATCTACTTACAGCTGAGAGTACAATCATAGAAGTAAGGAAACAATTCATCAGCTGCTACTTATGTAGCACGTTTCTCTGTGGAAGCGAGGCTTTAACATTGACAGCAGCAGAGAAGTCAAGAGTGGAAGCATTCGAAATGTGGTGCTACCGAATAATGATGAAGATAAAATGGATCGACCGTCTGAATAACGAGGAAGTGCTCAGAAGAGTGGGAGAAAAGAGAGGCCTTCTAAAAATCTTAAGCAGAAGACAGGACAACCTTGTTGGCCACATTTTGAGGCATGGTGGCCTGATGAAGACAATCGTTGAAGGACAAGTGGAAGGGAAAAAGGGCAAGGGACGGCCCCGAATGAGTTATATAGGACAGGTCATGAAGGATGTAAAAGAGAAGAAATATGTAGCTATGAAAAGATTAGCGGATCGGAGAGAGAAATAGAGAGCTGCGTCAAACCAATCTTAGGATTATAGACTGATAACGATGATGGTGAAAATAAATGTCCGCGAAGTCAACTCTTCTTTTGACCTAATCATTGAACTGTGGTCACGTGCCAGTTAACTCCAACACCCGTCTAATTGTTCCACGCGTACGCACCTCGAGTCATTGTCGCTCGTCCTTCCTTCTCGAAGTTTAAAGGACTCCATCGTGACTTTCGCGGCCATTGAGTTCGTGAGCAGTTGAGCACACTCGATAAACAATGACGAATTAAGTCATTATAAGCAAATATGAAAGAAATGAAGCAATATTAGAGAAATCGGAGAGAACATTAGCACGTTCTGAAGAGAATTGACGATGCGAAGCAACCCATTTATATTAATCTTACGCCGAGTAGCATGAGGGGCGACAGTTAAGGGCGGGTATTAGCAGGAGCGTTTGACTGTCGCGTCTCGAAGCCCACGATGAGTGAAGTAGCCCGTAATTTCATCAGGAAATGATTGAAATCACATACTTTGTAGCGTTCCTCAGTAGAGCAATTAGCAAGAAAATCAGCAATTAGACTCCAAGCAAGAATTCACAGAAAAAGAAAAAGTAACTTATCGTTCATTCAGCAAAGGGAGACGAATTTCAGTCCAGGCAATCCGTCTTGTAAATTCTTCTTATGCGGCAAATAGTAGCACCGGCTGATCCGGCCAAAATCTTCCATGTACAGGAATGAGCAGAGTAATTCTCCGGCAGACGATTAATTGTTCCGGTCGCTTCGCGTGCTGGCTCTCGGCTGAAAGTGCCCTAAGTGCCAGGCAGGAAGTGCCCGAGACGAGAGAAAGAACACAATGGGTGCTTTCCATTCGTCGACGCAAGTTGACATGCGTCGACACAAGTCGTGTTTTCTGCTTTCCATTCGTTGGAGTTGCCGACACAGGCGGACTCACACCGACTCTGACGAAAAGCTGAGTTTGAGATAGCGGACAGAGGAATTGCGCATGCATGGTTGTTTTGGCGCCTTTCACCTGCATTGGAGATAATACTATTTTTATAAGAGATCAATACTAGTACTGGAGTTGAAACATTTTTTAATAAGTTATTGGCAAGTGGGCGATATGTTCAAGGTATTATGTTTTAAATAAATAGGTTATATGCAGGGATAATAATGCATTTTTTTATTTGTAGTAGTTATTATACAATTGTGAGATGATTCTTTTTGTTATTTTAAAATTTTGTGATTTTGAGTGATATTATTTTTAAATATACCTGCCATGCCTATAACTAAGTCGAATTATTTGCGTAAATTGCATCATTATTTTCACCGTAATAAGTCTACCCATTTTATGAGGAGTAAATTCCTTTAAAGGAAAGTGATTGCTTTTTACTCGTGTTTTACTAATTTGTTGGTTGACTAACTTCGGAACACTGAATGCAAATGCAGGCTAAGTAACACACTCTTCTATGTACATTTCTTTTAAGTATTCTGATTTGATCTATCGCCACTTGAACAATTGTAAACAATACATTGGATTGTGAAGATAACAGTAATATAATCGATGTCTTTTATCAAGTAAGGTGTCACGGAAATATATCTCTTTATTACTTTGTATTAGTGAAATAGAAATCAGATGTTGGTGATATTAACCAGTAGAACAACTAAAATAGATGAAGGTATTTAAGAGTATATTAAAGGAGTGAGTGCACATACATATCGTATATAAACGATAATATAAACAAAAAACATTCCAGATCTTCATTCTGAATTACTTACATCGTTCTCTTTGGATAAATTTCCCGGTGTTCTAAACTCGTGTTCTACCAAGTTCTACGAGCATCAACTACTGCGCATACGGTGCTTTCCATTCGTGGATGTCTAGGAGTTGACTAGAGTTAACACAAGGTGACACGAGAGTCGCCTGAGTGGAAAGCACCCAATAAAAAATCCGCAATACTTCAGTGGCGTTGATATCACTGAATACACGTGGCGCCAACACCTCAAAAACGCATAATGCAGTGGTTGCGGGAATTACAAATCCTGAAACGTCATTGGATGCCATTCGTAGGGAGAAGTAAAAAGATTGGCCCGAGACAGGATAAAGCGAATGGTTATTAAAAAGACTGACACCAGGGTCGAAACCATAAATACTCTACACAGGATTCTCCACTCCCATTGTTCCATTGATTCCCACCGGTCGTAATAAATAGAGGCGTTCTAGTCGGTAGGATACAAGCCAACATACGTATTAGACCACAAGAGATGCACTACGCGTTGAATCCAATCGTTTATTGCTCAAAATCAAGCTCAGTTAATTATTATTAAGCTTAATTTCATATCTAATAATTAAAAAGACGCAGGTAAACATTTATTAGTGCAGTGTAGTCCCTTCAAAAAATACGTATTAACAATCATGATGTACTTGTAAATATGGTCCAGTGGTTAAGGATCTGTCATGCCATTCTGAAATTCAATGTTCGTTTCCCAACAGTGGTAATTTTTTTCATAATTTCCTTCTACTTTTTCTTTTTCAGAAAATTGCTATTCACAATTATATTCATGATTTTCACTGACAATTTTAATTCTGTGCGAGGAAATGTTTTTGTACACTTGCGACGTTTGATGTATTCCCCTATTTTTTACACTTAAGCTTCCTTTGAATTGTTACATTTTCGAGTCGCAACACGTCGAATTATTAAGATACACATGTATTTGGTTTCCTTTTATGTTGCAATATGATATGATCAACTCATTCTTACGATTCATGCCTAGTATTCGAATCGAATCTCGTTATTATTAGGACTTATAACACCCAGCCGAGTAGGAAAAAATATAACAGGAAAAGTTATATTCTTAAATGATTAAAATTGATAATTCTCTTAATGGAAAAACAAAATTTAACAACAAGACAAACACAATTTAACAACGCTTTTATGGAGTCTCTTGTTAGATGCGTGACAGCTCGCTGATTGAAAAGATCCCGTCCGTCTGACTGACCGTCCCCAACTCTGGAGGAAGAACCCATTCCCTCCCTCGCTCGCTCTGTCTGGTTTTCAACGGTCGTTCACCAACGATTAGAAAACTAGGCTTGAATTGTAAGAGTCCACAAGACCGTAATTCAATACGAAAGGAATCCAAGTACATGTGTATGTAAAAAATGCGTCATGTTGTTCCAAGGAAATCAAATAATTCAATGAGAAAAATTGGGAAAACATAACATACCGCATGAGAACAAAAAAATCCTTGCATAGAAAAAGTGAAAATTTCAGTGAAAATCATATATATGATAGTGAAAAGCAGGCTTATGTAATAGAAAAAGCAGAAAGTAATTTTGAAAAAAAAGACATAGACGAGTCTCGATCTTGCAACCTCAGCGCGTGAGTCAAACACCGTAGCCAATGGTCCATGACAGCATTGATTCTGTAGGAGTTAGTGAAGAGAATTCAAAGGGAAAAACACTATCTATCCTATCGATCTATGTCTATCGATCCTTGCATCACTGCAGGTGACTAAAGTTGGAACTGTGCGAATCAATGCGCAGAGACCGGTTTCACATCAACGCGGCAATTCCCCCGCAGTGGAGCCCCTCCTATAGTAATATAAACTCTATGGACGAAACCATAGAAAAGAATCGAAGGAAACACCATCGAGCGGAAGGCCACGACCTTTTGACAAAGCCACACGCTCAGCCATCCGCATTAATTGCACTTTCGCATGGAGAGGGCAGGAGAGAGCAACGCCAAGCGCAGGAATGGCAGAAGATTAAATGCGAAATATTTGTCGAGAGTGATGTGATCGGATGAAAGTTTCGCCCGACCAATCACGAAACGACAAATCCGAGGCTTGACTTTGCGGAAATCCACGACAACGAAATTGAAAGATAATGCTTGTTTATTTTTCATTCTAAATGTAAAACAAATGTTTGAGAGGTATGAATTGTTGTGTTACCTTGAGACATTCCACTCTCATCCAAGCAGCCTCCCTTGAAAATTGCGAGGTCACCATCTGTGATATTTCTCAACAAACTGCATGCTGTAGACCAGGCTGAATATTTACAATAATAGTATATTACAACATTTCAGTTAGTATCTATCACAGCAATTGAAATAGACTAGTTGTTGGGGTCCGTTGCTACCACACGGGGGACCCACGTTCAATGCGTCATGCAGGCGTATTATTTTTTCACATTTTGTTTGTATTTCTTTTGCAGAAACTTACATTAAACTCCTACTTTTATGATTTTCAATCAGAGTAGTGTTTTCTGGGTTAAAAAACGTTCACGTGTGCACGCTACTTCGGTTTTATTCTACTTTCTATTTTGATAGTTTTTGTCGAACTGCAATGGCCAGTTCGGCAACAATTACCGAACCAATTTGATAAAATTTATCAAACTATTTTTCAATGTGTCATATGAACCGAAAAGTTTGATAAATTTCATCAGAGATCGATATTTCTAACTAAACTTTTTTTGCGTTTACAATACTTATTAAATAACCAGATACATTTGTATTTGAAATCATTTTTATAACCCAAGGTTAAGAAAAATAATAGCATTTCTATCGATAATCACAGTTTTCAAATTTTTGTACGTGGCCTTAAAAAGGTGGGAAATTTATTCCTCGTCATTAAAAGTACCAACGCTTCCCTTCCAGTGCGTGTGTGCAAAAAATTTGCTCTAATGACCAGGATTGAAAAAATTGTTCATGAACTCTTTCATCTTTAATAATCCGACGCCTGTTAATAATTATGCTAATTTGACGGAATGGGTGTCATCCATTTCTTCAAGTTTTGAATATCTTTTGAATAATCACACCTAAATATTTCCATTTGTAAATCTATTGGCCTCGATTTCTGATTTCGCCCCAGTTAACTATGGAAAACACAATGGATGGCTCATTCACCCCACTTAAACATCACTGAAAAATCACTGGTCAGCGTAATAAATACGTTCAATGGTATGGGCGACATACATTTTGCTCATAAGTGTATTCTAATTTGTGATTCGTGCTTTATCATAATTTTAATGCTCTACATAATACTCCGCAAGGCGTCTTAATAGTCGTGTGTGGGACGGTGGGACGGACGGACGGACACCAGCCGTTTGCACATGAAAAGGAAATGCTCTGACGATATTTCGCGAGGCATATATTAGAGTCATGCATCCTATAGAGGAAAAGTTCCTTTGTATTCCAGCATATACATGGGGATATGACCTCCGCAAGAAATGTTGGTACCGCCGTGGAAAGATATCAAATGATAAACAATGTTAAGGCGCAAAAATAAAGAAAACGGCACAGCAAGAATATATTGCAATACAACGGAAATTGAAACAATATACAGGCCAACGAGCATTTTAATTAGTGGAAATATAAGCAACAAATTTTATTTAATCGCGACTTTATAATAATTACAACCATTTCAAAAGAAAGTTACTACGGATGATGATGCAAATACTTAACGCGAACGATTCAACTAATAAATTTAAATTCATTGAAAATAACTGAACCCAAAACATTCTGTACACTATTATGTTTCCGCTTCAAGTAATCAAGAGTTAAAAGTTAACAAGTTAAGTTAATCACTCTCTGCCCAAAAATTTCGGGACACATGTTAATATACACAATATATCTATAGTGAGTATTTTGAATCGATCGATCGGAAGAATCGCTTTTGTTTCCAATATCAAATAATACTTTAAATGTTTTCAGATATTCCAGAGATATATTGGTTTCCAATCTCAACATTAATATAACCTGAGCATCGAAAATAAGGTTCGTACTCATAAATGCAAACTTAGTTACCACAACTGTAACAAATAAAGTTTTCAAAAACAATTTAACGTTAAAAAAAGTCATTCGTCGCCTTAATAACGACAAAGTGGTTGAGCTCAAATACAAGAAAGGTACAAAATATAATATAAAACCACCATGCAACATAAACATAATTTGGGGTAACTGAGTTTTTTCAGCACAGTCACGGAAGGGCTAACGACAGCTCACAACATTAACAGGTTGTCATTTTCATTGGCCCACAGACAAACTGGAAGAATCCATAATGAGAGATTGATTGGACCTTCGCAAGTGTTCGCAACAATTGACTTGGAAACCAGAAACATATGACACACAAATTTAAAATAAAACAAAATCGAGAATTATGTGAAGGTTATGAAGGATAAAAACACGGCTATAACATTACATAATCACTCAAATGACGAAATTAAAAATTATATTGATCATCCCAAAATAATTACGTGCAATCGACATGAGTTCAAATTAGGAAAAAAGATTTCGTGCTTTCCCGGCGAATGGACTTAGTGAAGAGTTCTCGGGATTGCCACTGGATCAGGAACTCCATATCTGCCAACGTCGGCAGATATGGAGTTTCTGACCCGGTTGCGATCCCACGAACTCTTCACTAATTGTAAGTCCAAATTAGGGATCGCTAGAAATAAGTATTTTACTCTCAATTTAGACAAGTAAGGAAATTTTCATTTACTATTAGTATATGCTATCAGTCGAAAAAAAATCAATGATAATGACGCTAAAGGAAAATATACTTTCTCAAAGAAATTAAACAAAAGAAAAGTTGAAGCTACATCCCTTGGGCATGATAGAAAAACGCGAATATATACCGGAACGCCAATAATTCAGCAGCCTCCATCCTTGAGCTTCATATTATTAGGAAGTTAGAGGGTATTGCTTACTTATATCATCCTTAGATCGCACTAGCGCACACAAAAAAATTTAGAATAATTGCACCATTACTCGCGAATCTGAGACAAAACTCATATAATATCATTCGTCCCACGATTGTATACCTTGGTATGCTCATTCGAGAGAAACAAATGCCTGCCTGAGGCGACGGCAACCGTAATGTGTTAATAATGCAGTAAACGAAGTAAATCTCCGCTCCAACATAGATGCTTGGCACGATCATTTCACAATACAGTCGTCAACCTCACAAAATACAATTAGAAATCGAGCGAAGTAATAATAATATAATAATTTATAACTTTATTCCATTTACAATCAAATATATTACATTTTAGAACATACTTAAATAATTATGGAATATATAGGTACCCCTTATTGTATAGTTTTGGGGCTACCATCTTAAATTTTTTACATTGGTCTGGTGCTAGCACACATGAGAAGTAAAATTTCTTTGCATTCATTTTTTTGTTCTCTGCCGATTGCATTCATTATTACAATATGGTATTTCAAATATTTGCACAAGGATAACTATTTTTCTTATATAAACGCGCAATATAAAATAAAATACATAGAATATACAATATACCTTTTATTGTAAATATTTTAAGCCACCTTTCTTAGTAGAAACTCTACTTCCTCACACCTCATAAGCCATTTTTTTTACAGCGTATGCATATCCCCATCTTTTTTCCGAGTTTGCTACATTACTCGGCAACATACTAAACAATTTAGGCCCTAAGTAATTGTATGACTGTCGATAAATTTTAGTCGTCGGCCGAGGTATATGGAAGTTTCTCCAAGATCTGATATCATAAGTTTGTGGTCTGGCCTTTTCACCACTACGGTTATAGAATATTCTAAGGACTTTATAAATGAATAAATGCCTTAGTGGGAGGATATCTAATTTTTTGAAAATAGGAAATGAGTGGCTTTTCCTATACGATCGCGTTATAACCCTGATAACCCTTTTTTGCGCCACTATCAATGGTTTAATGTTGATAAAATATGCTCCACCCCAGCAGGCTATTCCGTATTGCAATCTTGAATTAACGAGAGCATAATATACCATTTTTAACACTGATTCAGGGCATATGTATCTGAGGAAGTAGAATTTTCTTGCAATGGAAATGATTTCTGATTTTAATTTATTTATGTGAGACTTCCATTTACAATTTTGGTCAAAATATATACCTAAATATTTTATGTGACTAACCTGTTCGATCAAAATACATTTATCACAGGAAGTAACATTATCTTTTATACAATTTGCACATTGATAGTATAGTTTACTTTTGTTTGAGGTAGATTTACTCATGCTAAACATAATATATTTCGTTTTTTCACTTAACAACATATAATTAGCCGAAAACCACATATTGAGTGTTAATAGATCACTTTGAATGTGTTCATATAGATCATCAACACTATTAACAGAGTAACTTAGTGCAGTGTCATCTGCAAATGACGTTAATTGACCTTTAAACCTGCCAGCACATAAATTGTTTACGTATATTAAAAACAATATGGGTCCCAACGCAGAACCCTGCGGTACACTACAGGTGAGTCGAATCTTTTCGCTGTAGCAATTTTTGAGACGCACACATTGATCTCGATCACAAAGATAACTTTGAAACCAATCATATGCGGTTCCACGTATACCCGCTTCTCATAATAAGTATGTTATGATTAATGGAGTCGAAGGCTTTGGTAATGTCTACAAATAAGCCAGCAACTCTACAGTTCTTATTCAGTCCGTCGTTCAGCTCTGAACAGAATTTTAATAATGCATCCTCTGTACTCTTACCACTCATAAATCCAAATTGGTTTTTATTGAAAAAACTATGCTGATTTAGAAATTTAAGAAGTCTGACTTTAACAACTTTTTCTATTATTTTAGCAAATACAGATAATAGGGATATTGGTCTGTAATTATTTACGTTCATTTTATCACCTTTTTTTAAAAATTGGTATCAATATTGCAGTTTTTAATTGTTTAGGAAATATTCCAGTATACATACTTAGATTAGCAATATGGGCTAGGACCTCCGAAATATTTGTATTTACTGCTTTAATAACTTGTGCAGAAATATTATCAACACCTTTACATTTTTTAGACTTTAATTTCTTAATAATGCTGCTTATTTCTTTTGCATCAGTAGGAACAAAAAACAGTGAGTCAATTGAATTGGAGGTTGGGAATATTTCTTTGTATTTATTCGTATTACTTTCAAAATAATTGTTGTGGGTCAATGCTTGAATTACTTTACCATAATGTGAACTAAATTCGTTTACAATGTCCTGGCACTCAGTGACAACGATACCATTACTAGTTCTAATTTTTACATAATTCTCATTTCCTTGCTTACCTCCCGTGAGTGAATCTAAAATGCGCCATTGAGCAGCTGTATTATTGACATTACTATCAAAAAGGTCCCTGTAATACTTTTCTTTGTGCTTTTTAATATCATATTCTAATCTTTGCGTGTACGATACGTAGTACCTATTTAGCTTTTCATTTTCAGGGTGTTTCCTCATTTTTTTAAAAGGAAAATTTCGCCTAGAAATTCTCCCGCACAAAAGCGTAAGTCATCCATGGCTTTTTCATCCCTCCCGATCTGTTACTGTCTGAGACGTATTCAGCTTTTTCAATGCAGCATTTCAATTTATTTATAAAAATTTTTCATAGGCTTCATTGACATTTTTTGTGAATAAACATCATTCCAGTCGCATCTTAGAAAACTATTATTTAGATGGTTAAAGTTTATCCGGCAATGGCTTCAATAAACTCGTTCGTATATGTTAATGGGTACATTAATATTTAAAATATCTACATGATACAGCATGATGGTCTGTTAAACCCCAATCGTCCGCTTTTCCCTCATACTTATAGTTATCTCTACTTCTGCAAAAAATATGATCTATACATGTACTACCCGTTTTGCTAATTCTAGATGGTACTCGAATAAGCTGGTCCAGTCCATGACTAGCCATAAGGGTTTGATATTCAAAGGAAATATCGCTGGGTTGTAATATACATAAATTAATATCACCAATTACAATTAAATTCCTCTCACGAGAGATGGTTAATACATTCTCCAATTCACTCAAAAAATGTTCAACAGGGTTAAAATTAAGTCTATATACACCAATAGTGCTTATCCAAGAAGAATCATTTATCCCTACTGATATTTTAACCACATCAGCAGTTTTTAATTCACCCAGATCAATAGAAAAACACTCATAAGTATCTGCTACATATGCAATAACTCCTCCAGCCCTGTAGTTGTTATTACACACATCAAAACTCCGATAGCCAGTTATTTGATACATAGATACTTCAGTGTCATTGACCCAAATTTCTGTCAAAACTATTACAGCGGGTTTTATATCGAGATTAACTAGTTGAAATACAAATTTATCAAAATCAGCTCTTAGACTTCTTATATTTTGGTGCAAGACAAAGAACCTGCCACCATTAAATCCACTATCATTAACAGGATATCATACTATCGCCCGTAATTCCATGTTCAGAAACTAGAAAAGCTACGCTTGAGGCACTGAGGATAGTAAACTCAAAGGCAGACGGAAGGAGGGCTGCATAATCGGTAGATGGATGCGTCGAGTCAGCTGACTTGCTCTGTTCACACCGATATCCTGAGCTAGGATGTGAAACGCAGCGCTTATGAAGTGAGCGGACGGCAAATTCGAGTGCACTGACATTCGGGTCTCGTGTAAGGGACGCGGTGGCAAAGGTCAAAGTGGGGTCAAGGCGATACAAAGGAAGGAAAACAATGGGAAAGAAACCCCGCAAGAAAGAAGGGAAAGGGATGAAAATTATGTATATTTAAACACATATGAAGAAAGAGACTCACTTCAAATGAATTGAGAGGAAGAAAGGGACAAAGAGAGACATCCACAGAGAATAAGGAAATATCCCTTTCACTTTGGTCCCCCTTTCCTCTTTGGCGAATGCTCCTTCCTTGATAGACCGTAGGTGTCCGCGGCGAAGGTTTGATATCAGCATTTTTCTCGCGTTTCCTTCCGCGTCAGTGACTTGTAGATCACGGTTTCACTATCTTGCCAGCGTCTTCAGTGTACTACTCATCCCATTAAAAATGACAACATGAGCTCAAGTAAGTTTCCAATAGGCTACATAGAACAAATAATTTATTTCAACTCCATTACGTCACACGATCATAATTTCAAATATCATTACTGTTTTAGCAGGATAAGTAATATTATCATTATGTTGAAATAAGAAATTCAAACGTAATTTATTAGATGGTCATAAATTCTGAACAGCATGAACGGTTTTACCTGTATTTGTATCGGTTACAATCGCTCTACCATATTTACGATCATTTATCATAATAGATGAAGCGATTAGAAAACGACACGCTGTATAGTCAACTTGAGAGAAATTCACCTTGATAACGCGACACTAGCCAAGGGATTGAATTTCTCTGTCGCACCTAGAGATGTCAGCAAATATCCGTCAATGAAGTGGAAACTGTCGCTTCTGAATGGGACGAGACCAGAGAAGACGCCTAAGCAACCAAGGCAAACGGGGAAAGGAATAAGACTAAGTTAAAACGAGGGCATTGCCGGCAGATAGGGACAGTCAAAGGGGCAACGACACAGTCTTCGTCACAGAGTAGCGGTACGAGCCGATGATATCCTCAAGGAAACTAGCTGGTGAAAACTAAAGACCGACCCGACAGCCAGAACGGAACGCAGCGCCAAGGCCAAAATAAATAAGGGCCGTATCCAGAAATCTCACTACTGCTAGATACGTCATCAGATGATGACGTAGCTGCTATAGCGGCCGTATACCGCTACGATCATCCGCTTCAAAGTCTAATGGGGTCCACACCATGCTACTCGCTACAAGTAATATGGCCGCCGGGTTTCGTCTGCTCATCGTCTCGCATTTATGATTAATAATTATTGATTTTCAAACTGCTATAAGCTCATGATAACCATTTATTATCATATAAAAATATAGTAGGAATGCTTTAACGCTTTCCAACCCAGAGCTGTTTCTGGGAGAAATCAAATTTCAAGATATTTCACTTTGAAAACTTGAAATTTTTACACTAAATGATAATCATCTCGGCAGCTTAATATTTCGTCATTAAAATTTACAATACAAAACAATATTTAGTTTAAATACCTCCTAAATAGAGCTGAAAGTTTCAACATTTTTGATGTTGCTTAGAAGTAACATTGGGTTATGAAGGGTTGATAGCCGGCTTTTATGCTAATGAGTAAATATTTTACCTAACATAATTACCAATAACTACTGTCAACAATACCGTGATAAAACCTCTTCGGCTTCACCGTTTTAATTACAACTAACTTCTGAACGGGTCCTTTCATGCCTTGATAACCATTTATAATTAAAGAAAATTAAATTAGGGACAAAGTAATGTCTCGCCCTAATGCTTGTGAAGTACTTTTGTACGTAAATTAACTACTGTCAACACAACTACGCTGAAACCTGAAGCCATTCTAATAGCTATTCATTTTGGAATGGGCCATGGATTGCCTTGAAAACCATTAAAACTTATATATAAGTGCCCTATACAAGTTGCAATCAACCGCTTTGTGCCTCCTAAAATCCACAGCTTGCTTAAAATACTCGCTACAACAAAGCCGTCTTCCAGTCAGCTACATTCATACTCAGTTAGTCCTGGTTAAAGTAACGGCAGTTCCAAGCCATTGAAAACCTCGTTCAATCACGTGAAAACTTACCTAAAGTGATTTATGAGTAAAAGTTTAAGGAAATGTCTCACAGGTCGATTGATGTAACTGGCAAATTGCTTCTCCGGCCGTTTACAATAACTCATGATATTCATGTCGTAATGAATGCCACGTGCATATTGGGGCGTTAAAAAACGGTTCATATTTATAACATTACGGTAATATCTAAAGTATCCAACTACACTACTTCGATCGACAATTGTGAGAGTATATTTGTCACCCTCAATAGCGAATTGTGCTGGTGACGCGAAGGATTATTCAACAATAACTACCATCACAAGAAATGAGAGCGCAAATTTTTCTTTATTAACGTCAAGAGGTGTATAACGTTTACTTTCAATTCAAAAAATAAAATGAACAAACTTTACAAACACACTTGTCCAGGAAAAGTACTCACGAAGAAAATTGAGAGCGACAAAACATACTGTAACTTCAAAAATCAAATTACACACTCATTGCGACCACAATAAATAATTAATTAGGGAGAAACATCGGCACTGACGACCCGTACAAGTTTATTAAGGCACTATTTTTTACAATACTCCTTTTCCGTTTATTATTTCCGTTCCGTCGCATCGCATCGCATCGCATTTCTGGTTAACTGTATTCGTTAATGTCACGATATTCAGCATCAGCTGGTAATCGGCGAGTTGGATTTTAGAATATCATGGCGTTTGCGTGATTTGTGGTTAATTAGTCAATTTTGTTCAGCGGTTTGGATGTGTAATGGCTCTTTTGGGTCTGTTGTATTTAAAGTGTGGGTTTTCTTCGTAGTTCCAAATTGGTGTGAGTAGCGTGTTGTTTGTTCTGTGCAGAGAGTGTTCGAAGGATTTGGCTATGTCGTGTAGGCATTGTGTAAGTGTTTTAATTTTGAGGTTGTCGTGAATGTATTGGTTGCGGACGAACCAGGGGGCGCCCGTGATGGTCCTTAAGACCTTGTTTTGTAACACTGTCAGTTTGTGTAAGTGAGTGTGTGCTATTGATCCCCAAGCCGGGTAGCCATAGGTGAGATACGGTCGAATCATCGCCGTGAAAAGTAATTTCTTGGTGTCCAGCGCCAGGTGCTGGCTTTTTAAAAGAGGGTAGATGGACGCTGCTGCGCCCCTTGCTTTTCGGATGGCTGCGGATGTGTTGGCGCTCCAGGTGAGTTTCTCATCTAGAGTGATGCCCAGAAATTTGGTGGTGGCACTTCGGACGATCCTTTTGTTCCCGTAATAAATTGGCGTGGACAGGGATTTTTTCCTCTTGCGTGCAAATTGCATGACCTGGCTTTTGGATGGATTCAGCTGAAGTTTCCATGTGGACATCCATTCTTCCACGTCATCAAGATGATCTTGGATGTGGTCGGCGGCCGTGTCTGGATCAAAGGACTTGGAGAGAATGGCGAGGTCGTCTGCATAAAGGTAGGTATCGGTGTTTAGATGGGATGGCAAATCGTTGATATACAAGTTAAATAGGGTAGGGGAGAGGATTGATCCTTGGGGAACGCCAGAGTTGATAGGGTATAATTTGGATTTTGAATTGGAAAAGGATGAAAAGAAGGTTCGGTCAGTTAGGTAGGATAAAATAATTTTGGTGAGGTATGAGGAGACGGGAGAGGTGTGGAGTTTGTGTATAAGTCCTTGATGCCAGACACGGTCAAATGCCTTCGACTGGTCTAGAAATACGCCAACGATGTATTTTTTCATGTTATAGCCCAGTTGGATGTATTCCACCAGCCTGGTGATCTGGTGGGTAGTGGAGTGACCAGTGCGGAAACCAGCTTGTTCCTCCCGAATGATGGCGTTGTCGGTGAGCTCAGGTAGTAGGCGATTTAGTATAGTCTTCTCTAGGATATTGCCAAATGCCGAAAGAAGGCTAATAGGGCGGAAGTTGTTCGGGTCCAATGGAGACTTTCCCGGCTTTGGGATGTGAATGACCTTGGCAGTTTTCCAAGGTTTGGGGAAGTATGATAGCTTGAGGCAGGAGTTAATGAGGTGTCGGAGGAACAGGGTATAGTTCGGAGGCAGTTGCTTGATCAGGTGGTTGGAGAAGAGGTCCGGGCCTGGGGCCTTCTTTTTCGGCATCTGCTTGATGATGGATTGGAGCTCTGATGGAGATACCGGCGGAAATGGCGGTGTAGGACAGTGGAGGATGGTGGAGTAGGAAATGTTGCATTCTTCTGCCATGTCGGAACCCTCGGAGTCCTTGAAGGTGTCAGCAAGCATTGCAGCAAACTGGTCAGCTTTCTGTTGATCGGTGGCCGCTTGTGAGGTGCCGAAATCAACAGGAGGAGTGGGGGTTTTTCTTTGTTTTAGAGAACGAGCTAATTGCCAGACTGAATGGTCCTTGTGGCTGAGAGAGGCTATTTTGCTGTCCCACATCTTTTGCCGGTGTTCTCTGATGAGGCTAGTAACGCGGTTGCGCAGCGCTTTAAATAAGTTTCGCATGGCTGGGTCATGAGTTCTCCGCCAGCGCAGCAGTGCGTTGTTGCGACGCTGCATTAGCGGAAGGACTGATGGCGGTAGAGAGTCGTCAATGAGGGGAGTAGGTTTTGGTGTGAATGAAGCATCAGCAATGCAGTTGTTGAGACTGTTGTTGAGGAGAGTTACATGGTCTTCAAGATCCTCGGTGGTGCAGCAGGTGCGTGGGTCGGGGAGAATGATCTTCGAGGCGCAGGCTGTAAATTTGTCCCAGTTCACTATTGGGGAAGGAAGAGTCATCGGATATGAGAGAGGTAATGAAATTGAAATCGGGATATGATCAGATGAAAGTTGTGGAAGAGTTGTAGGCAAGAGGAATGGAGAAAGGTTTTTTGTAAGGAAGAGATCTAGGATGCCAGCTGTCTGGTTGGGATCAGCAGAGATGTGGGTGGGATTTGGTGGTGGAAGAATAGTGAACGGGACTGTTAGCTCTGCGTGATGCAGATCGCGTCCTCTGGAGTTGGTGATGCGGCATCCCCAGGCAACGTATTTACAGTTGAGGTCACCGCCGATGATTGCGGTGTTTGTAAGCGTTCCGTCGCGTATATATTCCGTTCCGTATATATTCCGTTATATTCCGTTACGTATATATTCCGTTATTTCCGTCGCCAACAATAATTGTAACAGATGACAGCATTTTATTTAAAAAATCAGCAATTAAGTCAGCACCGAAACTTGGATGTCCTGAACAAAACTTCATGGGGTTACTCTTTTCCACCCAGCTTGATGCCTTTCCGGCGTACGGGGCCTTTGGCATCGGCGGGCTTTCCCCGGCGGTAGAGTCGAGGCCATTATTTAAGTATACCGGGACTAGCCACAGTGATAACTTTTACGGAGAAACCCGCATTTCCACTAGGGAGAATGATGCCACGGTAACTTAACTGGCTAAAGCACTCGGCCGAAAATCGAGGGATCCGGGTTCGAATTCCGGTCAAGGCGAATGATTTTTCCTCTGTGGATTTTTCGCACGAGTCGAGGCCAGCCGGCAATCATCGGCGATCGACACCAGTTGAGACACGGTAAATTCGTGCGTAGGTTTCCGCGGCGTTGTTCAAGATGACTGCTAATTTTCGGGTTCTCCAGCCGCGTATGTCGCTTATGGTTGACATACAACTGTGGCTGTCAACCATAAACGACAGACGCGGCTGGAGAACCCGAAAATTAACAGTCATCGAGACACTTGGTACACATCGCGAGTTTTCTGAGCTCGCAGATTCGTCAGCACAGGCGCTCAATCAACTTTGCCAACTTTTTATTATTACACACTGAACGCTTATTACACAATGAACGGAACCAGAGTCCCAGAAGAAACTTGAGGGGCCAGGAAAATCCCATGGAACGGAGAATAAAATCCGTGTTAGATACCGCATCTCCAAAGACTCCCTGAACGCCACTAGAAAAGAGAAATGTATCAATAATTTCCATACGCATTTGAAGCATAAAAAAATATCTGTAGAAATTATGCAAATAATGGCATACCTACCATTGTGCTTACCTTCGTTACGCCCTAGTGCTGATTAAATTCGACCTTCTTCCATGCCACATTCTTAAAAGGAAGACCCACTGCATTGGTGTTCTGGCACTCCAATACAGCTCTCCTGTCAATAGCTAATTTTAAAATAACATTCTTCTCCTGCGCCGAAATTCTACTTCCATCCCGATTTCATTTTGATTACTAACAAATTCACGTCGAGACATTCTTTATTCAATTATTATCGCCCGTAGTTCCTCTCGATGTCTGCATCTAGGGGCACGTAATATCGCTACATTCGTCTACGTTATCAATCTAGCCCAAAGTAAATGTGGCAACACTGCCCCCACCAATTTGGAGCGATTCGGAGTGGTGAGGTTTCTGGATATAGCATTTGGCTCCCCTACAAGTTCAGTGCGGTTTCTGGATACGGCCCTAAATCTTCGATTACAAGTGAAGGACATAGTGAGGGAGGCGGGCGCATAAGGGCGTTTAGACCAAATGGACCGAAATGAACTTGCCAAATGCATGGCTCCAGCCGCATCGCGAAACTCCACTGAGCTTGCATGCTCCGCCCGGAAATACCGCTACTCCCATAGATCTTTCATATTAGACAGAACCTATCATTTGTATGAGATAAGTTATTATTGTGCTGGATTGGTGGTTGAAATTCATAGTCTATGGTTGTGTATATAACTTTTTTCACATGATATCATTGACCTCTGTGTTTTTCCAACTTTTGTCGGATTTATTTACGTATCAAAGCGGAGCCTCTGGACATAGGTGATCCTCTGCAAAGGATATAAACGAAAACATGCATTGTTATTTGCTGCTTCAGTTGTGCATCATTTGGGAAACTCATTGTTATTCACACTGGATATGAAATCTATCTGCTATCATGTACATATATAACAAAGAAAAACGTAAATAAAAATAAATAACAAGATAGACACGTACTTCCATAGCGCTATTGTTATAAATAAAATGTCTTTCGCCGGAGCGGGAACTTTATTTACAACAGAGAATTCAAACGCCGCCAATAATCTGACCGGAATCACGTGACTCCGAGAGCGAAAATCTACTGTATAAAAGCTCTATGGCTACTCCAAGTTGGTGGAAGGCAGTGCTGCCACATGCATTTTTTGGTTAGATTGATGACGTGAGCGAATGTAGCGACATTATTTTACCGTAAATGTGGGCATCGGATGAAACCAAGTGTAGTAACTGAATGATGAATGTCTCAACGTGACTTAGTTAGAAAACAAAATGAAGACGAGGGAAGGCGGTATGCTTTCGGCGGAGGAGAAGATTTTGATTTTAAAATTAGTTTTTGATAGGAGAGCTGCGTTGGAATGCAAGAAAAATGATGTTGTGAGTCTTGGTTCAAAAACTAAGTCATGGAAGGATGTATTGCCAATGCTTGAAGAAAAATCACCGACATAAAAACCAAATACCGGAGACGTAAAATCTTAGTCATGTCAGTAACTTCAAAATCGGGGGCAGGGGTAATCCTGGCGACTTCGCACTTTGCGGGGAAATCATTGAAACCAGTGTGTCCCTCACGGTGTCTTTGCATAAGCGGTATCTTACACGGAATTTACTCTCCATTCGTAGCTCTACGGGATTTTCCTGCTCCCTCAAGTTTCTTCTGGGAATCTGGGTCCGTTCATTGTATGATAAATGCCCCAAAAAATTGGCAAAGTTACCGTTGAGCACCTGTTGATACAGTCTGACGGATCTGCCAATTCAGAACACTGTCGACGCGAACCACGTGGCTCTTTTATATTCCGAACCACGTGGCATATTCATTAAATACAAACATGCGAAAAGAAAAACTCACACAGCAAAATAAAACTCGGAACTTTTGAAGCAGTAGCCTCTTTCTCGACCTTAGTGTAAATGGGGAGAAGGAAAGCAGTTCATTTGACAAGGGAAAAGGGGGAGAGGTGTATTGGGGGAGGGGGTTAGCATGAGACGTTCAACCCAGGAAAGCTATTGGCTTGCAAATGCACGCCAAATCGAGGGTGTGGAGATTGAGGGCGGAGTCAGTGGGAGGGAGGGAGGCAATGACTGAAACTTTGAAACATTGATTAAAGACGGAGTCGTGCGATAAACAATGTGTAGGAACTGGTAAAGATGCGTGGGGGGATGATGGACAGCAGGAGGCGCGGTGATTATTAATTCTAAGATTGAGGGGGGTGGTGCATTGGCCGACATAGAAAGCGGGGCAGAAATTACAGTGAAGGAGGTAAATGATGTTGGTGGACGTGAAGGAGGTAAATGATGTTGGTGGACGTGCAGGTGGTGGAGGTAAATATCGGGAGGCATTGAAGTTCGGGGAGAAAAGAGGCTGGGGATGGAGATAATATCTTGCAGGTTTTACATCTGGGACGGTTGCACGGTGAGGGTGGGGTAGTGGTGACTGAGGGCAGGTGGCTTTGAAAATGGTACTTGGGCTATGTGATCCCTTATAGGTGATCCGTGGAGTGGAAGGGAAAATCTAGGAGGTGGATTTGAGGTCACAAAGAATCGGGTACACGTCATTCATGATATCCTGCGGGGCATGAGCGCAAGGAAAGTAAGCGGTGAGCAGAAATGGGGAGCAATTTTTATCAGCGCAAGGCTCATTAGAAATGTACGGTTTTTTGGGGTACCCGCGGCGCAGAAGAGAGGTGGGTTTGGAAAGGAACTTCTGAAGGTCTTCGGGGTATTTGCAAATCCTATGTCCACTAAGCCAAAGGTGATGTTGCAGATGGTAATTTGTTGGGAAGTTTTCTTCGAACAGGCCGAAGAAAAGATTGGCATAAAAAAGGGCTAAACCTATTTCCTATTGCAACTTTTAATCAATAGATCCCGAATAAACATGAACCAGGAAAGGAGGGAGTCCAGACTGTATCTTTCACCGTAATTTTCAGCGTTCACATAGGGAAAGCCAAAGGAGATCATAGAAAAGGCGTCTGGAGTGAATATCAATGGGGAAAGAGTGGGCATGCTTCGATCTGTGTATGACATAGCCATCATAGCTGAAGCAGAAGAAATATTTTACGAATATCCTGGTAGATATGATATGGATAATGGGAATAAGGCATCAGAAGAAGAAATAAGAACAAAGAAAATTAATATATAGTATTAGTATTGAGCAGAGGAAAAGAAGTCAAGGCTAACATTAAAATAGGGAAATGAAAACTGAAAGGTGTGAATGAATTCTGTTTTTTGGGAGTTAGAAAAAGTAGCGATGGACGAGGCAAAAAATGAATTATCAGCAGCATAATCCAAATGTAAGTTCTGTAAGAGAAATATTTTACTTTTATTTTTTTATTTACTTTTACTTTACTTTTAAATTTATTCTACTTACAGCGGGAAATGTAAGCATATAAGTAGGGAGAACATTGATCCGAGTTTACATTTGTTTCCTTACTAATCAATTGGCCACTTCCACTTTCCCTTGCACGAGGTTATTTTGCAAATCCTGATATACGATCATAATCTACGCTTCCATATATTTCCTCATAAAGCCGATTCATTTCGCCGATTTCCACCTTTCCAAAGTTTTCCAGCCAACAGATTCTAATCGATCTCACTTTACCGCAGCCGACCCACTCGGGGAGTCCCCGCCACCTGGAGATCAGAACGTGCAACTGGTTCACCTCCGGCATATTTTACTATTTAAAACTGGAGTATCTGTGACTCCTCGGTATAATGATGTGGTGATTACCCTTGCCTTCCACATCTAAGTAATACAACCGTAAAAGTAAATGTTATTACGCCCGTATCTAAATGAGCGTCGCTAAACCGACCAAGATAGTCTCCACTTGACGCATATGAAGAAGACGCATAAGCGGCTCTCTCACCCGGGTGAGGGTCGAGTTGGCGGCCTCCCGATGCCAAGGTGCCTATTATACGCACCTTGTCCCGCTGCCAACTCAAGGCATCTTCACGGGCTTAAAGTATCGTTTGGATGGACTAACTAACGCATGGACAGATCCATACAGCCTCGGAATGTCGTCGATCTTTATCCGCGACGGCTTGCTCGACGAGTAAATTCGCTGATATCGCAGCTAACCTCTCTAACCTCTCACGTAGAGGTGGACCCACCATTCGTGACCCGGAGGACGCACTAGGTGGCTTTAAGCCCAGATACGACAACACATTGTAGCCGAGAGAACAGCCATTACATGAAATGTTTTATGGTAAACAGCTATCTTTAGACAAACGCCCCCATTATGTCTTACATAAGTTTGGATACGAAAAATGATTTGTGGATAATATCAACGGTTAAAAAAAATGCCGTATTTTATTGCTGAAATGTAATGATTGAAATACTTCTTCATCGGAGAAACCTAAGAAACTTCTCTGTTATTTGTTGCATTACTTGCGCAGTAAATGAAGAGGATAAGGACATAAAAAGTCTATCAAAACGATTGAAATCCAAAACTTCATTGAAAGAGAGAGTAACTCACCCGAAGAGAGTAAGGCACCCGAAGTTGATTCCGACATTCAACGCCTCAAGAGGATTAGGGGGCCAATCACACGTAAGGAATTAGCACAAAAATAAGCCACTCTCAGGCGTGTTATAAATAATTTCATAATTACCAATTTATATGCAATAAAACCCTAAGTATTTGTATCAAAGACACTTCGTTCTGAGAATGCAAAAACCGGAGTCGAGACAACCGAAAATGACCTTTGGCTTATAATATATAGACGTCATATTCCTCATTGAATGCAATTATGTCACTGTATATTTCAATACTTATTCGAAAACTTATCCTAGGAAAAAGGTACGATAACATATCAATATATAGCGCTAGGAATAATATAAACATAAATTGTAAGACAAACTGCTTTTCATGGAAAATAAAAATTCAATAAAGGAAATGATTGCAAAAAAGCGTTTTTTAATTCGACGCTATAGATCCTATCATTACTAAATCTTAGTATATTCGCAACTGCCATCCCCAACCCTAAAGACTAAATCCACTTGAAACACAGCGAACAGTCATTCGACAAATAGGCCCTATTTGGTTGGCCCTGAATCTGAGTACATTTCTAACAAACTTTATATTCTTATATCGGAACCCTTAGAATACGTCAAAATTCGACTCAAAATGCATGATTTTTTATGAATGTTCTTGATAACTATACGGAATTTAGGATAATAATTAGGGTCCTCTTATTCACATTCTAGTATTTTTTTAATTTGTGGTCAATACAGCCAACACACCATTCCAGTCATTATTTTTAGTTTTTCAATGTTGATTCTAGAAAATTAACGAATTCGGGAGCAATACTTTTGACTGTCTATTTAATTGATGTTTTTCGCAACCATTTATTTACCGTAATATTCTAACTGATTAAACTTGAATACAAGACCAATTGGGTTGGAGAAAGAGGAGTCCCAGAATAAAAACAAAGAGAACGCTCAAGTCTTCTCTTCCACGATGTTCCGGAAATGCGACTACATACAACCCTGGTATTGCTCAGTTCAGTATGCCCAGTCTTCAGAGGAATGTAAGTACACATACATTGTGTGTGTTCTGCCATCTGTGGCTGCTCTCCATGTCGAGCTCCTTCAGAATGGGGTGTGTTTCGATGTTATGAATGGCGTCCTGGAGCAATAGATGTGAATCACCGAGGCCATTGGAATAGAGGCCGTAGTGTGTAGGGTTGGACGCAATCAGGCACAAGGCTGCCCTCTGACGCCCATCGACGATGTTGAGGGAGGCGGGAGATGGGGTCTTTATTTGAATTAGTTGGAGTTTGGTGATGATCTGCGATGAGAATACTACAATTTCCGAGTGAAAAGGACCACATTCGGAATGTTTTTGGATCTTTATTCGAGCTGTTCAATGAGTCATACTTTGCTTTGCAACAATGACACGATTCCAATGAGCCGCAACTCCCTCGCCGCTGGTGGTCACTTATTGAACTTTCAAACAATGTCCGCATGTGGCTACATCTGTGGCATCATTCGAATTTGAGTAGTCCAAATTATGAAATAGAGAATTGTGAATTGATAAGCCAGTCGGCAAGAGCAAGGTTGCAGGCTCTTTGCGTTAAATGAACGGTGCGATGAATACGGCTTGAGGATTAATCACGAGAAAACCAAGCAATGGGGTTTCGCAAAACTTCGCGAGCCATGTCTCTCACAATCGGCATGGTTTGGAAGAAGATGGGAGCGAATTAGATAATTGAAATATACTTGGATGCATATTGGAGCGAATACGAGCATGGATATGCAGCTGTTGGGACGATGCAACTTACAGCTAAGGTGGGGAGACACCCCGCTATTAACGAAAGGTGCCAAGGGGACCACGGCTTAGCGTCCCACACGACGGACGGGTTAGAGCGCTCTGCGCAAAGCACTCAAATGGGGATCGGACGGTCTCGGGATCTGTCGGAATTTGAACCCAGGCCCACGGCGTGGGAATCAAACACGAAGAGCTATTACACCAAGCCAGTTTTTAGCGTGCAATGGATTTAGAGTAGGAAGTACTCATAGGAGTTAGAAAATCAGGAGTTTATAAACACGGAAGAGCAGATGAAAGGATTGTAAAGAAAGGGTTTAAAGGAAAGGTTAGTGAGGAGTCTGATCTGGAGTGTAGCGCTTTACGGCGCGGAAACATGGAAATCAACGAAGCAGTGCGAGAAAATACTGGAGATGTTGGAGGTGTGGGTGTGGAGGAGAACAGATCAGATGCGGTGGATGGAGAGGAAGAGGAACGACGAAGTGCTGGACATGGTGGGGGATGAGAGGCAGCTAGAAGATGAGGTACGGAGGAGACAGAAATGTATGGATGGAGCGAGTACGGTGCGGGGAGGGGCCATGTTGGAAAAAGTATTAGGATGACTGGTAGGGGAGGAAGTGAATAGGATTTACAGATGGTGTGAAAGCCATCACACCGTTGCATTCCTTGCATTACCAATCTTCCATTATCTAAAGCGCTCATTTGAAAGGCAAGCTTGTTACTCCTCGCCCATAATTATCATTGCCTTCCATCGACGCGTGATTACAAATAACTCTCAATTCAGCAGTGCACGTTTGCAATTCTTCCTCTTGACCACGCGGAGTCGCTCCCTGGCGATCCGGGAGCGCTTCCCGATCGATGCAGGCGCCCATTTGCGCACACTTTTGGCTTTAAGCTTTAGCTAGTGGGTCGGAGGTCACCCGCGAGTGACCTGTGGCAAGAGGACTACCCGCATTTGCTGCTACTGGGTCGGAGGTCACCCGTGGCACGAGGTCGATTGACTATTTGCCCACTTTCGGGAAACTACGTCAAGAAAAACTGGACTGATCAACAACGCTAAATTAAATATTACGTCCAAGGAATATGTAGGTAGTTTAATCTGAGGTTTCAGGCGAGATGGAGTGGAAATGGAACGTAATGAAGAATCAGGAGCAATTTCCACAATTTTATGTTTATTGGTACCTAATGATGCTGTAAGTGAAACCGGCAGTATCAATAAATTTTAAATTGTGGAAATTGCTCCTGCTTCTTCATTATGAATATGTAGTTTATTTATGGTTAATTTTTTCAATTTCCGAATTTTCAATTGCGCTGACGCAAACGATCTCCATTTTCTCGATATTCGACGTCAGCTTGCGCCCTTAAACACGTCATTTTACTCTTCGGCATATTTATTTATTTCTGCAGCTTCATAACTAACGATTCTCGGTTCCCTTTGGAATTCTCAAAGAATTCTGAATTTTAGCTACTCAATTTAACATTATTGGAGTAAAGAAATGATTATTCCTAAAAACCCTCTATGATTGAGTAAAGTCAAGGGATGTCCCACACGAGAAGACGTGGAGAGAGTACGTACTGCTTTCTTCCGCGGTGTTCGGGTGCGAGCATCGGATGCAATTTCCTTAATAGGCATGATTCGTGGTTTGGCCACCAGGAGCTCTGTGCACTTCGATACTGTGGCCAACAATGATAAATAGTTAATATTGGAGTGTGCGCTCTTGGAAAAACTGATACATGTATGAGTAATTGGTTCCAGAACTGATACAATAGAGTTTAACGGTATTTTATAACCGGGAAGGTTTTTCGCAAGCGTGACAATCGCAAAGAAAGTGGACAATCACCGCTCGAAGGAACTGGAAGACGATATTTCCACACATCGCATTTGCGCGCTGCTGTTCACGTGGCATGAACGTCATAAAATACGTGTGACATGACAAAGATGGCGAGTGCAGTGTGACGTCATGATGAGAAGAACCAATGGCTGGGAGTCCTGACATCGATGGGCAAACGATACAAATTAAAAGTTTTAACAGAAAGTAACTATACTTAAAATGATCGTGGAGGTCTTTTGAAACCACACAATTAAATGAACTCCGTGGAAATACCTCACTTTCAATTATTACACATTCAATTATTTCGTGAGATGGTCGTATATACACACACAATGCAGTATGGGATCTAATGGTTACTTAATTTATCGCTAAAAATTATTGCTCTATAAAAATTAATTGAATGCACATGATTTCCTGATGGCTATGATTAACTTATTATCTTGTAATGGAAGAAAAAAGAAATGGATAAAAAAATTATCATCGCCAAAATGTGTTTTGAAAGCTTGGACACACGAAATAATTACGGCATTAAATTCGGCAAGTAAAAGCCGAACGAATTGAATTCATTACGGCATTACTTTTTCAGGAATGCAATGAAATAAATTTAACCCCATGTTTTGAGTGAAAATAACTTTGAGGAGCAAAAGATTTAAGTGCACGCACAATGCTTTTGTTGTGGGAGACAATCGTAGACTTTCATGGGGGGAAAAAACTATAAAAATTGTTTCTGGCTGAAATGTATCCTAAGCACGCCTATGCCATCATGATACGAGGAATATATCGCGGCCGTATCTCGGTAGTATTTAGGAGAGTGCGTTGACGGGATTTGACTTTGCTACTACCGCTTTCTAGCGGATCGCGGCGGAAATATTTCACACACATGTGCGTTTTTGCTTAAAAAGAAAACTGCTTGAGTTGTTTTTTCACTCGACATATAATTTATAACTGTAAGTATAATGTAATAAATATTATAAAGCGTTGAAACCCCGATAATCATTTATAAACACCCGGTATAATAATCACTTTCGTTGTCTAACTCACAAAATTAGGTCGTGGGCAGCGGAAAGTATGAAATTTTTTCCAAAAAATTAATTTTTGATCGCCATATTTCGCAGCGCTTTACTTGAAAATAAACTAAGAAAATTATATTACTTGTGCCAAATTTCACTCCTCAGCTCTGCTAGAAGTGGGCGGGAATTTGTATCCATTAGCGATTCAGTTAAGCGAAGGGCTGTATATATTAGGGAATTGCGAGAGCAATCCTATCCGACGATCGCTTTCAGAGTCTTCCTTTGAAGCATTTTCCATGAGACAGCAGCAAACCTCTATGTTGAGAATTCACGCTCACAAGCATTGGGTGATAATGAAATAAGGACAAGTGAATGAAAGTACAAATTGGAATGGAAAAAAGTGCGCTCAACCCAACGAAATTATGATAAACCGATTTTAAAAACTTAAGGGAGAACCACATCGTCAGGAAAAGAATCGAAAAATTGAAACGTTGTTGCTTTAAAATCACAAGCATAAGTTGCTAATTTTCATTTTAAAATTATACATTATAACATAAAGTGTTCTCAACTTTTGGTTTTTGTTGCCTCGCCTCACAAATTTTATGCCGCATATTGATCAATCATTGTTATAAAATGCATGTTTTCTTGTTTCAGACATAATCCTCAACTTCCGGACGACGTACGTGAGTGGTAAGGGTGAAGTCGTGTCCGATGGGCGATCCATTGCCCTCCACTACGTCCGAGGCTGGTTCCTCGTTGACCTGCTCGCCGCGCTGCCCTTTGACCTCCTCTACGCGTCAGACCTATACGGCGGAGAGGTGAGCGAGCTTCTTTTGTCTATACAATCCAGGCATTCCATTACATTTTCCCTTGCTGAGTCCAGCGCCTCTGGTGGTGAGCCAATGTAAATATAGTGCAAAGTATCTATCGTATGTTAATTTGAGATACTTCAAGTAAGAAATTTTGAACCTTTACGAAGTTGAATTTTTTACTTGGCATGAGTTTTTGCCGCAAAAAAATAGTCAACTATTTTTAATGTTAAAGATCTCACACGGTTGACCAATCTTCCGCTGGAGAATAGTTACATTTTTTCTCAAATGTTGCTTCCTCTAGCATATTATGAATCAACTAACACGGTAATCATCGAAAAAAGTACTTTGGCTATACTATGTCGCCGCTAGGAGCGCTGCTTAACATCTTCTGAACAAAAAGAGTAGACAGTGTATGGAGGAGAGTGTTCGTGGCATCTGATTAGGATTATTATCGTCATGTCTTGCTCACACCCTTTCCAAATGCCCTCCCCTTCTTTCTGGTCGGAATGCTTAAAACTCAATAAATATATGCAGCAACGTATATTTTGAAAAAAATTCAAGCAGCAGAAAAAGAAAGAGTATTTTCCACGGAATTTTAACAGGGCGACATCGACATTGAATGTTTCATTCACAGCATTTCAATCGGAATAGGATAGGCATTCGTACACAGTGCAGCCTTCCGTTTCTGCCAAGCTAATTCCTCTTCCTCCCTGAGGCCCTTCTTCCCCGTATACGTCTCCATGTGTCCCATATGCATACTTGCCCTTCCACTATTCCATCAGTGTCTCCCGCGTCTCTCTCTTCACGTAGCCAATCCACCGTGTTCTTCTTCTTCTTTGGAGCATTACACTTATCCATATTGTTCTTCCTCCCCCGTTCTTCTATACATTCTTCATTCTTCTATACTTGTACTCCTCCTATATATCTATTCTAAAGGTGGTAAACCTTGTATGTCTATTTTATCTTCAGCTGCCTCCTCCACCACCAGCTGTCGAATGCCTATGATTCTTTTCTCTTTTATTTATGTTGAACAACCTCAAACACACTAAATCACACAAAAACCAACACATTTATTTTTGCTTTCTGACTACTTTCTACTAGTTCAACGCTTCCTGACTTCAGTTTAACACGTGTTCAGTCTGAGTTTTTGCCTTTTTCTGCCAGCACTAGTGATGGGTCGATCATGAACGATTCGATCAAAAAGATTGAATCACTAGGTCAGTGGTTCCCAACCCTTTATGTCTAGCGACCCACCTTTTAATTTTTTCCATTTTCGCGACCCACCCTTACCCCACCCATGATTACAAACACACCTACAAATACGTATGTATGCGTTGCCAGATCGTGCACAAGCACTGTTACGCTATTGTTTTCGTTTCGATGTAATAGGCAACCATTGCACCAAGATTTCTTATGTTAAAAAAATAATAAAAATGACACATACATAAAATTAAAATTATCTGATGAATCAGTTAAATTTGGTACATTTTCAAGAGCCACGCCGCGACCCACTTAAATTCCGCCCGCGACCCACTAGTGGGTCGCGACCCACTGGTTGGGAAACGCTGCACTAGGTGAATCAAATGACTCATGATTCATTTCGTTAAACAATTCGATCATCAATCATCAATCACTCCGACTTCCGGTTTCATATCAATCATCCCGGTTTCCGGTTTAATTCAAAATTTGGAACCATCAATGCTTTTCGTCAGGGATCTCTTTTCGTCAGGGCAGAAATAGTTGTGAGAAAATTAAATACTATGTTATAAAGAACTGAATACTTGTGTAATCTTTTGCTTATATGTTTTCCAACAGTATTAGTATAAATAACACAACACCACTACACGTAAAAGGAAAATATTAAGATGACTCTTGTAGGAGAATGTTAAGAAGTAGAATTTGCTGCTGTTAACATTTTATCGTGCCGTTCATAAAATTATCCTGCAGATCAGATTCATGCATAGTGTGTGGTGTATTTTGTATTACAGTTTGAGATATATAGTTTGAAATTATTCTATTAGTGTTAACAAACTGTGGCAGTTTTGCCTTCCCAAATATTTTCATGACACTTCTTACTTCATTTTTGCAATCTCATGTACTCATCTAGGAATTCACAATAAAAATAGAATATGAAATGATAATACGGATAGCAATTGTTACCAATGCTCTTCGCAGATGAGGCGGTATTTATTCGATTTTTCAAAGAGATTTATTACATGCATTGACTGAGTCTTTTCAATCATGATTCCTTTGAGTCTTTTCGATCATTATGATTGAATCAATTGATTGAATCATTTATGTGACTCAAGACAAAATGATTGAATCACTAAAATTATCGACTTTGCCCATCACTAGCCAGCACAAACATTATTCTCTATAAATGACAACATCTTGGCATTGAGCGATATACGTGTCGACTGATTTGTTTGTTTGTTATTTTATTCACTAGAACGAGGAGAAATTAATCCACACGGCGCCAAGCCGGCGCTACCCCGTTGGCGTCACGACGACAACATCACTCGATCGACCACCATTTTCATTCTCTTGTAGACTCGCAACTATAGACGTTCACCTCATATCCTGTGAGTGTGTTTGTGGGGAGGAACAGTGGCAATGAGTTTAAAGGAACGGGCAATCCGAAAAACCGGCAGCGGGAGACCATTGCATCAACCACGGCCACTCTATTCATTGGGAAAGGGCAAAGTCTTGAGATGAAGTTCCAGGAGAGATAGGAATCAATCGAGGTCCGACGCGGCAAGGCTGAGCGCTCTAAAGAGGAACCAGATTGGCCTGTGAAGGACACAAATCGGTCCACAAGAGGAGACCACCAATGATGCACCTGCAATCGCACGGTCAGCCTTGAAGATGAGAATCGACTCGGCTGTTGAAACGTCGGCAGCAATGTCGATTCTCACCCGGTGGGACACCATTCTTCTTTTAATCAGATACCAATATTTGATTAAATATACCAATATTCAATATACGTCTTCTTGGGTTTTCCCCTGACCATAAACTGATTTCCCTGACTCCCTATCCCGATGCTTATTTCGCTGATTCGTCCCCGTTCGCTGCGTTCCGTGATGTTCAATTGAATTGGTATTCGTGCGCTTGGGATCTTTTCAGCATCTCACAATAATCGAGGAATGCACTATTGGTCCAAAAATTATACCAACAAATATAGGAGCACCACAATTGCTATCGTGGACCATTCAGCTTCTTCTCTTCCAGTGGTGTTTTATTCCTAGATCTCTTTGCGACGGTGGAAATTACGAGTAGGAATCGCCATAGTAGGATTATTGAATGTAGTTTTTCGACTTGCCTAAATGCATAAAAGATAATGCAATTTTTCTGCCAACAAAAAACTCTCTCCAACTCACTGATGACCATTCCAGAAAGTGTTTTCGATTACTCCTTGTTTGCCTGGCTACATTACCTTCATGGTCAACCAAAACAGGATGTATGCAGGAGGCATTAGCTGATCCATTGGTCAATCCACCTCACTTCATTGCTGTGGAAGATGCAACAAAGACGCTAATCAGATATTGTCGACTTGCGCCAGGGTATTAGATGACATTACTGCCACACCGGGCTCATCTACACGTTCGCCTCCGAAGCATATGCAGCTTGGAGTCGTCTCCCACGAATCCTTCTCTCGCGCTCAAAGGTCAACCCCGATTTAGGCGAATTAAAGTGAAAACATCCTCATCCTAATTGTACGTAAATATGGTATAGATTTTAATTGTAGTGACTTTTTAGAATAATAATAATTTTAATGATCAAGATAAGAAATAATGACCAATAATGGTAATAATGACCAACTTGCAGCACTGCGGGCCAGCGCTGCGGCCGCGGCGACAGCAAGAGGCCTGAAGCAGAAAGCAGAAGCACCTGCGCGCCTCGCGTCCCCTTGACACTTCAACACATTACGACGCCGTGGTAACATGAAGCTCACTCTGCAGTCGCAGTCATTCAGTGTGGATATTTTCTTTCAGTGCAGAGGTGTTCAGCGTTTCGACTTTGGTGCTCAGGAGAAACTTTTATGGGACTATATTTTATTTGTTGACTTTAGTCTCTTATTGTACTGTGAATTTAAGTTTGCAATGGATAAATTTGTTACCAAAAAGGCGCGCTTGGAAGTTGATGATACTGCAAGTCAACCTCCGACAATCATTGTGCCGTCAATTGCTTCATCGTCATCAGGCGAGAAGTGTTCACAGCCGAAACCTGGACAATCCGGCAAGGGAAGATCACTTCAGAAGTCTTGGTTGACCAAATATGCATGGTTAGAATATGAAGCATCTACCGAAAAAGTTTATTGCAAAGCTTGCAAAGAGGCAGATGCTAAAAATCTAATACAATTTTCTTCAAAAAAAGAAGATGCATTTCTTACCGTAGGCTTTTCTAAGTGGAAAAAGTCTTTAGAAAAATTCCGTCTTCATGAAAATACGTATACGTATAAATAAGGTTATCTGATACTAAATTCTATCACTAACCGAAGTCTCTCAATTGAATGAACAGTTGCTTAGTGAGATGAAGAAAGGCCGTTCAGCTAGCAATTTTTACTACCGTACAATGTTACAGCTTAAGATTTATTTATTTTTGTCTTTATTGCCATGTAATGAACCCAGTAGAGGATGTCAATGAAAAAATGCAATGCCCTCATCTAAGTGTTGCTGATCTGGGAAAAATATATGAGGGCTTGATTTGTACATTGAATGGAAGGCGTGATAGTTTTGTACAATTTTGGGAATTGTGTTTTAAAGAGAAACCTTCACAATTTGATGATCCTTCGCTATCTCGGAATCGACGCATGCCAAATAAATATGAAAACGACGAAGCCAGCTCAACGCACACTTTCAAAGCCCCAAAGGAATACTACAAAGCTATTTACATTGAAGGTTGTGAAACGGACCAGTCTTGCAGTACTAAGCGGTTTCCACCCACTGGAATCAAGCAGGTTATTGCAGTTGAACAAATGTGTTTGCTTTTAGTTAAAAGAGGGGAAACAAATTTTGTAAAATCAACTGAGTTTTTCAAAAATGACCTAGACATTGAGATACTGCGCTTACTCTAGCATATCTTAGTCGATATCGCTATAATAAGAAACAGCTGGACTTAAAAAAACATGCGTCGTGTAAGAAAGTGCATTACACAACAGCTAGCAGTTGGAGAAATGTTATGTGGAGTAGGGAAGTGCATTAAGTTTCTCCCAAGTAGTTCCAATAACGACAGCGATAGCAGAACGGTCATTTAGCGCCCCATAGACGTCTGAAATCATATCTTCGATCAACAACGGGACAGAAGCGATTGAACAACTTGGCTGTTCTCCATGCCCACCGAGATGTTTTGGATGAATTGGATATCCGACCAGTCATCAACGACTTCATATACAGTAATCCGGTCAGACGGTCGACATTTGCACCTTTCTATATACACTTATGGTACCCTAGTATCATCCTAATAATGGTATTCATAGCAAAATTAAAAAACTTTATAAAACATATAAATACATACAGAATGTTAAATTTTCAGTTTCAAAATGTTCAATACTGTTCAGTAATGTATTTATATATTACTATTATATCTATCTTTCATACTACGGCGCTGTATTATTTATTTTCAAGTACTTCAGTATTTTTAGAGTGTAAGACTCAATTAAAACTCGCTATTTACATACTTGTTGACTGAAAGTATTAGGCGTACTGTATAAACTTTACTAACTTTATTAAAGAATTAACGTTGAGATATTGTTTTAATTTGATGAACCCTGAATCTTACTCAAAGTAAACTTAAATTAGCTATATCACATTAATCAAAGTGCTATCGCTGAGCGAGTTATAGAGAGTCGAATTATCGAGGTTCTAATTTTGATCATATGACTCCTCTAAAAGGCTTTTTAAAAAAATTTAAAACTCACTATTTTTCATCTAAAATTTAGAAAACTTTCCCGGGGAAAGACCCCCGATATGGGCGCCCCAATATTTTCTATACGTCGGCGCCTCTGTTGTAGAGGTCTAAGTCTAAGGGAATTTTCAAGGAACAAATGCAGTATAAAGCTAATAGGTCTGTAACACGTAATTATATTTCATAAGTAGTGAAGTTCTCACATTTTATAGTAATTTTTCTTACATTTTTTATTTTATCTTGTTCGTGAGAGCAACATAACGTCCAAATCCACGACCGCGTGGCTACAATTGGCTCTAGGGCATCCCCCATGCATTCACTTATTTGTGTAGCCCGTGTGTCTACATTACCTGTCCGTGTTTGTGTGCTTCAGGATTCTGGTCACGGAGGTCGCGTTCATCTGCTCAAACTGACGCGCCTGCTCCGATTGGCTCGACTCCTTCAGCGCATGGATCGCCACTCACAGCACTCGGCCGCCATCTTGTCCCTGCTCATGCTCTCCTTCACCCTGTTGGCTCATTGGCTCGCCTGCCTCTGGTACGTCGTCGCAGACACGGAGAGAGCAAAGCACAAACCGGACTGGGACCTGGGTAAGTAAGACAGCAATCGTCTAGAACAATACTCATATGAAAATTCCATGAATCGCTCTCCAACTACGCGATCTGTCTGAATATCAAAAGGGTTTTTTTCTGGGCCTCTCATGCATGATCAACCTATCTCTTCTCCAAAATAATGCCCTAAAATCCATTATTAATAATAAATCACAGTAAGACTCCGTTTTCCTGGATTTTTCCAAAGCTTTTGACTCAATCCTTCTCCTCTATCCTATATTGATAGCCTCCTCCTCAACAATCTAGGTGAACGATTTAATATTGCTGGTAATTTTAAAATCCCCCTGTCCAGCTTCCTCAGCAACCGAACTCAAAGGGTTATTCTTTCTGATTTATCATCTCCTTGGTCTCCTCTGACATCTGGAGTTCCTCAGGGGAGTACCTTGGTCCTTTACCTTTTTAACTTATATATTGATGATCTTGCCTCCCTGCTACCTTCTTCCCAAGCTCACACTCTCTTTCGTGCTGATGATCGTAAACTATTCAAGGATTTTCAATAACCTTCCGATTGCCATGACCTACACGATGCTTTACGTCAGACATCAAATTGGTGTGATGCCTGGAAACTTAAATTAAACGCAGATAAATGCAGTGTGATGTCTATTTCCCTAAAGAAGATTACACATCAATTTAACTATTTTTAATCACTCTCTGAAACATGTGTCAACATCTAAGGACCTAGGCATTATCTCTGACGATAAATTAAATTTTCCCCCGCACATAAAATACATCAATTCTAAAGCAATGTACTTCTTAGGTCTCTTGTACCGTTTCACTGAAATTAAATCATTTCCTTTATCATTCTTCCAATTCTTACCTACTCTTGTCCCATCCGGTCTATCTCTTCACAAAGCAACCTATCATGCCTGGACTGTGTCGGCAATTTCTTTGCTAAAATAGTAAAAAATAGATTGCCGCATTTACGTAACATGTCCACCAATACTATTCTCTCCTCCCTCTCCATCCCTAATCTCACTGCTCATAGGCTCACAGCTGATTTAAAACTTATTTATAAGATTCTCAATTCCACCATCGAATTGCTCTCTTTTATCAATTTTAAAGGTCCGTCCCGCCCCACCCGTTCTCATCCCCTAATCCACATGCCCATTCCCAGACTTTCACTTATCAAACGTTAGTTTTTCTACCGCATTACTTCTGTGTTGAACTCACTCCCCCCAGACATCGGCCTCTTTGCACTCCCATTGAAATCCTTCATAAGATTCTCCCTACATTATCTGACACCAAAGTAGGCTGCACCTGCAGATTCATGTTGTCCTTTTGTTTTTGTAAATCTAATTATTGTTTTCTACTAGTTATATTGCTTCTTCGTCCTCAAATTTATATATTGTTACCTGGCCACTATAAAATGTCAACTTATGCTGTATGTGGTTCTCTTTCTTTAGAAATAAAAAAATAAGAACACCGATTCATAAGATAATAATAACAATGAAAAACATTTCGAAACATTAATAATTATAAAAAGCACACACAATTTCTTTAACAACGTCGGCTACTGGTGTGACAACGCACAGTTTTAAGGACAGCCTTTTCCGCCTTTATCACAATGTAAAAATCCATCCAATATTCAAAGAGAAGTGATCCAAGAAGGAACGGCTTGAAAATTTGCCCAATGGCTTGTTCCTAATGGCTACAATATTATCAAAACCTAATCAGACATTTGATTTTTTCAATTGTGTTCGAATTAATTAAGCAAATTTCCACATTGAAAACTAGTTAATTAGAAAATCTTCATTTGATAAATGTTAGATAGAGATACTATAAATCGGCTGCGTGAATTACAAATTTCACAGATGAAATTCTTCAAATCTGCTGCTAATGGAATTTGCAAAAATTTGATTTCGACCGCGAATTTGAAAACATTTTCAAATGCACACAAATGATAACTAAAGTAAGATAAAAAATTCTCTAATTTCTTGCGCATACATATTTTGGCGGAAATTTCTTGAACGGCTCTGCTTTAATTGATTATATGATTCACCACTAAAAAGCAGTATATAAAAATGAAATATAAAGGATTTTTAAAACAGGCTCCTCTAAACAAATTTTAAAATGCACTAAAATGTACATTTGAAAAAGGCCAGATTGGCGCCCATGCGATGCCACTCTACGTGACGTCACAGGGACCTAGTTTCTATACGAGTAGATATGAGTTTTACATCGTCTGAGATTACTAATGCATGCATGAGGCACAGAGCTCGGGTTAAAAATACCTAAGTTCAGAAAGTTTCCTTCGTTTGATAGGAGAATAATAATCCTTATTTAAGCCTAGCGCTACCAGTTAGCAGGGCACTCTGCTACCTGCTAGAATTCTGCGTCATATCAGCGCTCAAAGCCTCGCACCAAGGTCACCTCACTTACGGCAGTGGGAACCAGAACGACGTCACACGGAGTTTTCCCAGCATTCATACTTAGCCGTCGCGTTTTCGCGCGCTTGAAATTTTTCACTTTTCATTTAATCACGAAAAATAGACATCGTTATTTAAAAATCTAAAATCGTGAAATACTTACTCCAGGAGTAATAATCTTTCGATTTAGGCAATAAAAAAATAATAGGAAACCACCCTATTTCTCGCTTTTGTCGAACCTGAAAATATATAGGGTTTTTCCGTGTCGCTCTTAAATATATCCATTCTCAATTGCTCAAGCAATCGAAGCCTAGCGCGCAGACTCCTAGTCTCCCAGCCTAATTTCTTATTCGTTCAACGCATTCTGCGATACAATTTGTGAGAGATGCGTCCCCTACCTCTCGAGTCATTCGCGGCGAAAAGTTATTAGCCCTTGCCCTGATGAGTTCATGACGTCACTGACTCTTGCCGAGAAGGTCACCGCTTCTCCAGCGTTCCGTGCATCAGCCTCACGTTGTCATTACCTCTCTTATTACTATCTCCGCCAAGGATGGGGTCTCTCTAACAACTAAATGAGCAACAACTTTAATGACGTCCCCGACCCTTGAAAAATGGGCGTCAAATTTTGTTTTTTTTTTCTCATTTAAGTTATTGGAAAAAGGGGGAAAATGTTTTCGTTTTCACTTCCTTAACATTACCATCGATCTTCCTCCGTATCTTTTAATTGCAATCTCGAGTGAGCGACTCCACTTTCTTTTACATTTCACCGCAAAATTGTCGTGCGGCCAAGAATTTTGCCCTATTTCAAAGCTAATAATTTACGTAAGGCATCAATTGAGTAAATAAATAATAAGAAACCATTTTTATTATTTTTTCTAAGTGTTTTGAAAAAATATTACCTTTCTTTAAAATCTCTGAATGCATTAATTGCAGCTCTAATTCATTAAAATAGCATTTCTTAAACTTTTTTGTGAATTAGTTGATAAATACCTTATAGGTGAAGGATTGAGATGCTCTTCCTTTGAAATGATTTGCTGGTGTATTCAAAAATTTTCATTTGTCTCCATTTTGGTGTTCACAGGTTGGATTCACCACATGGCAGACAGGCTCAAGATGAACATCTCATCCGTGACGCACGCAGAATCCTACATCACGGCACTATACTTCACGTGCTCCTCTTTGACATCCGTGGGCTTTGGAAACGTATCTCCGAACACCAATTCCGAAAAAATATTCTCTATATGCACCATGCTCATTGGAGGTGAGTGCCTCAAATCAATTATTATCCCTGCTTCCCGATCAATACGAGTTTTCTCTGTGGCCTCCAAAGGACAATGCATGCGCCACCATTTTGTGGATCTTCCTAAGCAAGTGCATGTGATTCAAAGTTCCTTTGGCAGTTCGGATCTTATAAGGTCATACTCCCATAATCCTTAACAAAACTAAAATGGCTTATTATTTTATGCACCCTTTTAATACTTTTAGTGACAAATTAGTAAGGAAAAAATAATATTTCCCAAATTTAATGTCAACAGACTCGTGTCCGCGGACGGTCCCACAAATATTTTCGAAGACGGTTTATTGTATTAAATGCAGTCCTTTGACCGCAGCATAAGACATTCCACTCCAAAACATTCAAATCAATTCAAAATAATCAACTCAACCCTGTTAAAGTGATGCTTCAAATCTCAATTGCGTTGAGAAGGGAATCTTAGATTCCGAAACCCCGTCTCTTCTTCTCCCGTCCAGGTAGCAGTTCCATCGCTCGTTCTCGAGCAAATTCTCCCAGAGTATAACCCACGGAGTAAGTTTTGTGTGTGTGTGTGTGTGTGTTTCCTTAACTGAAGCAACCTTAGCGAGGCCCCCAAAACCCTCGCGAAGGTTCCTTCGGAGTTAAGCGAGTGACTGGATTCAACGGAAGCAGCCTTAGCGAGGTCCCCCGAAACCCTCGCGAAGGTTCTTTCATAGTTGAACGAGTGTTTGTGAAGGGTTTCCGGTTGAGAGGCTGGGGTTGGTCACTGCTGCGAATCTTCCCGTTCCAGCATACCAACACAATGTTTTGCTTGCACCTGCAACGAGGTACCCTGTTAAGGCCATTGGAGTGTTTCTTTCCCCAGTTCAAAATAATCATTTCGCGGATTTTCAGGCAATCGCAGGCGAGAAGAGAAGTCATTGGTATCGGTCCCTCGCACTGTGGTCCGAATGCGGAAATCGCCGTACAAAAGTCCAAAATGGCTCTTTTGAAAAAGAGGGAGACTTAAAAATTAGCTTAAAAACTCATAATATGATTTGTAAGCCATTTTGGATTTATAAGCCATTTTACATCAAATTGATCCGTTGCTGAGATACAGTATCTCAAATATGACCAATATTTAAAAATCACGAGCGATGCCGTGTTTCTCCGCGGGTGGTGTTGCGGTGGTGTGTCTTTCGTGGAATAAAAAACACAATATTCCTTTGAACGAGCACTTTTGGCTATATTATCCATGATTTTTAAAGATTATGGCTCACATCTACCTGGTTTTTCAACACATAAAAGCGTGCCGGTTTTTCACGTGAAATTTGATATAAAGTAGGTTTTATCTTTCGTTGACGAAATACATATGACTCGGGAAATAAACATCAGAGTGCGAAGAGGAAATTTCTTAAGAATACTAGAAGAAATCTTGGAAAAGTGTTGGCGACCAAGGAAATGAGAGCGATTTTTCGCTGGCGCATCAAGGTTCAGCTAAGCGACGCGGGACACTGAGCAAATGCGGTATATTTTTCAGGTTTTTAGCGCATTTTCTCATACATAATTGGGAAAAAGACGACCACACACAGAAACACAAAAAAGGGACACTCATAAAATTTCGAAAGCTTCTCAGTCGTTTCGGTGGGACCCACCAGTGAGTCTCAATGAGTGCTGCAGGACTGCTCAAGTCTTCTGTGGAGGTGAGAGGTGGTGAGGGGAAATAGGAGTGATCGGCTAGTCTACACCTACAATGCATAAACGCTCAACAATCGCCCACCGAATCAAATCCGCTCATCCAGCACTACAAGGGCCACTAGATGAGCGGATTTGATTCGGTGGGCGATTTTTGAGCGTTAGCGCAGTGGAAGTATCGTTAGCGAGCGATGTTCAGCCCGAGCGGTTAGAATGCTTTTCCCACCCAGATGTGCGCCAATTCTCGCGTTCTCAACTCAATTCTGGTGGCATTTTGTGGAAGAATTTCGATTAATGAAAGGGAAAAGCACTGGTGGAAGGAACTATTGAAGGAGGCCGTGTGTTTGGGAACAGGCTCAATGAATGGAGAGGACTCGGTGGAGTGGCGGTGGTTGTTCATTCGGATAGAGACTGGCGTGGTGCACTCTCAAATGTAGAAGGCAGGGCAGAAATTGCAGGATAGCCGACGGAAGGCACTATCACGAAACTCATGTAGTAATATCGTTCATAAAGTCAATAAGTCGTTCCAATGCCTTGGCCTAGGAGTTTCAGATTGTTGTATACGCAGCAGTCAACCACTATAGTAGTCGACGTGGGTGACGAATACCTTTTCCCCAGCCGCGGCGGCGTCCGACCGTCTTCCGCCCCGGCGAGTGGACCACACCATCCCTCATACTTCCTTATGCGACACTTTTACACCCGACTTTCTTTAATCAAAAACGTCGCGGGAATAGGTAAAAATTGTTAGGATTTCAATGGAAAAAATGCAAGTTTAGATTTTAACGGGCAATGCCGTTGTTTGACGTCATAAGTGGTGCCATCTTTTAGCCTTTTCAACACTAAGTACCTCCAATGTTAATTTTCGTTTATTCCTTTGTTGCGTTTACTGTCCTTCTTGAACTAACAGAAATAGATGTTATGGTTCATTAAACGAAGTAAGAAATAAAGAAAACTTCCTTTTTTGATCTACAAAGATCAGATGTGCGAGGACGAGGAACAGTTGAGAAGCGGTTATCCGCTCCGCTAGGGGCATAAAGTGAATTAACAGCGAACGAGGTAACCCAGTCGATATTTCGTCGCGCGTCAGTCGAGAAGAGTTGACGTTAGATTGACAAACGGAATATAACGAGGGTCCCTTTATTTATTTCAAACTTTATCGAAATCGAAAATAATGGGGAAAAAGGTGTACCAGTCCATTGAGTTTTTCATTTTAGATTGCATCTTTGACAGCGAACAGCTCGATTTCATTTTGTCTTCATTCCGATAACTTACAATGCACAGCCTGCATGCTCTGACACGGCGCACAAATGAATTCAGAACTCATATAATACCCTACATTGATAGATAAAATCATTAGATGGTAATGGCGATAAATAATGTATTTCAGCGTTGATGCACGCTGTGGTGTTTGGGAATGTGACTGCTATAATCCAGAGGATGTACTCACGCCGCTCGTTGTACCAGAGCAAGTGGAGGGACCTCAAGGACTTCCTGGCTCTGCACGCGGTGCCCAAGGAACTGAGGCAGCGGATGCTGGACTACTTCCAAGCCACCTGGGCACTGTACCATGGGATCGACACTCACGAGGTATGTATACACACCCACTGCATGCATGCCAGCCGGAATAGCACTCACAGCCCTACACACTCAAGTTGCCACTGCTCACGGGCGCAGGCCGAACAATGACTTTTTTCAGGACAAACTGTGATTGTGGACCGTCAGGAATATATAACTTTTTCCGTAATTTAAGCTGAAAGGGTCTCGTGAAATTGTTCAATAGGGTTCATAACATACAAATAAATTCAGAGGTAAGGAAAGAAATGGATAGGAACATATAATGAAAAAAGGACGAAGACAACGGTGCTGTGGAGAATGGATAAAGCCAAAAATCAGAGGGTAAAAATCCGACGTGACTGGGACTCGGACTCAGATTCTCGCGGTTGCCGGCGGGGTGCTCTACCAATTGCGCTACCAGGACACTTAATTTACCATGATTTCGGCGGGGGTTTATACACAAAAAGGTCCCTCTGCTTTGGCCCACAATGGTAACCAATGGCGGCTGGTGGTAATTTATCTAGGGTGTGCATTAGAGTAGATATAGGATGATTTAATTATATTATGTTAATACTAATCCATGAGCATCATATTTCGTCGTAATAGAATACATAGCAAGCAAAACATATCACTGGTATATTCTACCCTTAAAATTGCATGAAATAATTTTAGCATGCATGAAAATAATTATTCTAGACACACCTTTGCAACTTACGGTAGGTGAAATTCATTCTCCTTTCCTTACACCATATGAGGAAGTGGTGTAGAAAACGACCATACAGATGACTCTGTAGACGGACTAGGATCCTGGGCGCAGGTAGTGTAGGTGGCGGCTACACCACTACACTACCTGCGAGTCACTCACCAAAACTATGCGCGTGCGCACTCGCATCGTTTTGAGTCTGCTCCCATCACCCATTTGAACAGTGCATACCCCCCCGCATACTTCGTCCCGCCAGAGCACCCTCAAACGATCGCATAAACCGAATATGCGACCGGCGCGATGCCACGGGATCGCACACTTGTAGAGCGACGAATTCGAAAAGGTTATAGCTGTAGCGTTCGGAGCGTCATGTTTCTTGCATATGTAGACAGGATTTTTATCCTTCTCGTTGCAAAGGAATAGTTTTCTTTTATAATTCATTCATCTTTGGGTGTGCACTCGCTAACATGCGTATACGCACGCGCCGCCACTGATGGTAACCAATATATGGGCTGCTGGGACAGCTAACCACTCACCAACAGAAGAAAGGGACGAGGACACAAGGAAGAAAGGAAAGATACACACTCACACGATAGCTCACACATTACATGTACCGCGGTGCATTTGCCCAGATTAAGTTCGAGTCCTGACTCTTTGCTTCATACATGAATGTTGTTCAAATGCGATGATAGCATTACAAATTCAGAGTGATAATAAATTTCGCAGTAGACAGTCTCGTCTGACAATAAACGTATTTCACTGATAATCCGAGAGCATAGGGTATTTATGCATTTAACGAACAAAAGAGAGTCAATTGCGCTTCCTTATGGGACACCTGATGTAACTTTAATTAAACCAATGTGAATTCCGTAAAGTACTACTTTTTCATTACGACGACACAGAAATTCCCGTATTTTCTTTACTTCTGTTTCGTTGTGCCCGCAAGTAATTGTAGTTTGTATAAAAGCCTGTTGTGAGGAACCGTTGCGAAATATTTCTTAAAACCTCGAAATAATTTGTCAGCTTGTCTTGAGAGATCATATTGCATCCACACGCTTGCCGCGTCGCCGCACTCTCCGCCGCCGCCGCGCCGCACAGTGGGCGGAAATCGGAAAAAGCCGGACAAAATTACAAAATGGCTTTTTTTGAGTTATAAACTTGAAACTTCGCAGGTATACTCAAAAATGATTGAAGTTTATTGATATGTACTTCATTTGACATAGATCCTACCCGTTACTGAGATACAGAGGCTAAAAAGTGAGCAAATTTCCATAAAAACGCCCGTCTTCAATTTTCTCTGAAAATCTTCCAAAGTAAGTGAATGGTGAAGTTATGGGTGGATTCTTGCCGAATAAAAAACCACATAATCTGTTAGCATGGTGTATTTTCTTTAATTTTCCGTAATCTTAAAGAAAACAGCCCATACATTCTTACCGTGCAGTAACAAAATGGCGGATACTGTTTTTCGACGAAGTTTTATATTTAGGTAGAGTTTCAAATAGGTTTTCGGCAAGGTCGCGCAGAGTAACTTATATGAGAGCATCGTTTGAAGATTTCTTGAGGTCTTTATGCAGTTTTCTTTGAAATAAGTTTGCGTCGCCGGAAATTACATTGATTTTTCGATCGCGCGGCAGGGTTCTTCTCCGCGCGTCGGGAGTTGGATTAGCCGCGCCGCGGTAAGGTTTTTGAAGCTGTACGGGTTTTAACACTCAACATTCACCGTTTTTATGTTTTGCTTCAAGACACCGATTCTCAAATGGTCTATGGTGAAGACAGTGGAGGTTTTTCATGCGATGTACTTGCACGTTTCATCGAAGTTCATTTCGTTATCTTTGGATACGATCGAAGACCATGCTTCTATTAAAAGCGTTCAAACCTCGACAAAGTGAGTTGTTTTCCTGGGACTCATACAAAAAGACCTACCAGAAAGATACCAGCTGAAACCCTATACCTTCTTCAATCACCGATCTCTGACCCTCAGGATTCTAATTTCGAAAACGGTCGTTTTATGACACCCTGGAGCGGAGCCCTTCACCGTTTTAACGGAGGTATTTCCATGGGAACTTCTAGCTTTTTTAGATGTGCATCATACCCTCAGCTCTACTTTGACATACAGATTTTCATATCTTTACACGTTTACCATGTGTTCCTCCCCGTGTACGCATTAGGGCATTGGATAACCATAGGCTCGACAAATTTATTATTTCTAAATTTTACGTAGGCTCCATCCGCCATTCCATAGAAAATGCCACCTCACATTATTACATGACTTGATATCTACAAAATAATATTGGAATTGGTAAAAAAAAATCATTCACTCGGTCAAATCAATCATTGGTAAAAAAAATTTGCTCCATTATTTATCGCGGAGGCTGAATTTAAGACAAGGCCCTGATGCTCTGAAATTTCTCAATGACTTCCTGACAAAACGCATTCTATGGCCATACCTTAAGAAATGGGTAGAGAGTTCTCGATCTAATGAATGATTTTTGTGTCGATACAAAAGTTGGCTCGCTGACTCTATAACATTTCCAGAATTTGCTATGCATCACTTTCCCGGTACTTCAACGACAGCCGGTTGAGTATTGTATTTTTGTAAAAATCTATTCCTCTCAAATTGATTGACTAAATAAAATTCCCCCTGTAGCTTCATGCTAAAAAATTCATATTATATTTTCCAGGCATTCCAGGGCGGCCAAAAAAATGTCGCACCTAATGTGTTAGATCACGCAGAAGAAAATTCAAACTTTAAAAACTACTGCCACTACTGCTGAGCTTGCTCTCGCGGCATCTGTGAGTTTGAGAGAGAGGGGAGACACTGCAGCAGCTCACCTAATTGCAGAAATAACAGCTACGACCCCTACTCGGGCTAAGAGAGTTCTTTCAAAGTGGAGGACGAGTTAAAAGGTCCACCCTGAGATGACAGTGGAAGAGGCACTGTCATTGATGTTTGCCTCTGATTTGACCAAGCGTCAACATCGGTCTTTTCGTAGGACAGCTCTGAGCCATGGACACGAATTGTATCCCAGTTATGATAGAATAGCGATAGCAAAAAAAAGCAGCTAATAACGAAGGAATTAAAATAACTGAGACCATGTGCGAAGTAAACCTTCAACCACCACTGAACCACACCATATTGGGAACAATAGCCATCTTAGCCACCACTTCCACCTCTCAAGATTTAAATGGGGTGGTGAACTACAGATTAATCTCAAAGTACGGTTTTGATCGAAGTTCAGGCCACTCACAATATAAGCAAATGTGGCAACAAGTGGATGCTTCAGATAAATTCCTAGTCATGAGTTCCCTTGTATCTTTTAGTTTGATTAAAAAGCAGCAGGTAACAAAGGCGCTACAGGTAACGACTGAAGTTTCCACTTTCTCTTGGTTAATTACATTTATCTCTAAACTTTTGATAAAGAATTTTAATTGCATCGGAGGCACTTCTCACATGTAGGCTCTACAATTTCAGATGCCACTATCTGGGAAAATCCACTGCCGTAGTCGACACGATTTTGTCATCCCATCCGCTTTAGGTGAAAAAAAGAGACAAAAGAAGTTACAAAATCAGAAAGACATTACCTATATCGAAAGGCAGGTGGATGGCCTTAATGATTTCAACTCTGGATTTTACACGATTAAGTTCTGTTTACTACTGACCATGATCAACGGAAAAGAAATGCTTACATTGCTTACCTTATTTTCCTAATTTTTTCTTAATCTTAAAATCCATATAATTTATTATCCTACAGGGAAGTATAGTCATTTCGAAATTAAGAAAAACGATAGTTTTAAGTTTGCAACTCACTGAAGGACAGCTGAATCATGGGGTTCTAAATCTTTGATGCAATAGCGTCGGGCATGAATAACTTAGGGGATGTAAAAATATCGTTCACCTGATATCGATAAATATTCTGTTGGTTTGTGTACGCTGCACTGCCCCATATGATTTTCTGAATGCATATTGGATATGTCGTATCGATTGGAATTTAAACAGGGGCATTTGATAATTTAAATTTTAATTTATTTTAGTCAGGAAAGGAATGCTAAGAAAATTTTCAGCTAAAATAGATATTATATATTAAAACAACTATTTTGAAAAAGATGTTCGGGGATTTGTTCAAAAACGTACTTACAGGCAAGTGGAAGTTAGAAATTTCTACGCTCCACAAGCAAATTAAAATCACTTTCACAAATTCTGCGCACTCAAGAGAACTTAACTTTCCTTCACCACAGTCAAAGTAGAAATGAGGGTATGACACACGTTTTAAAATATCTAGAAGTTCCCGTGGAATTGTCTACCTAAACTACCCTGTCTTCATCGTATCTGCTTCAACAACTTTCTAGTGCTTACTGTAGGTGCAGAACATGAGATTGTCACGCGATCCATAATTTTCGTCCATAAAATTTTGATTATTTAGTTGCCATCAGTAATCTATGTTCATAATTAGTAATTTTAAGTCACTGAACACTGCATTATTAGCCATCTTCTTGAACATCTATTCATCTCAAGAGTAAAACATTAGATTAATTGACGCTTTTTGCAGTTCGTTATTTGTTCAATTTGCCGACTTGGGTGGCGGCGGGGTAAAATGCTCGTTTTTCAAAGAAGTGTCGGATTCTAGTCCCGCATGGGTAAGTTTCCTTTATCAAGCGCAACGTTGTCGCAGAATAATTTATTCACGCCATTTATGTCAATATTGATCCGTCGGCACGTATGAATAAAGTATGAATTTTGTAACGTAAAGCTAAATGTGGAATAGTATTTATTCAAAAAATTTGAAAGAAATAGATTTTTATAAAAATACCAACTCCCGTAGAAGTATTGAGAAAGTAATGCAAAGCATATTACGGAAATGTTATGAATTCAGCGAGCCAATTTTTGAAGCGACACAAAAATCGTTCATTTTTTCGTTCCCATGGAAATACCTCCGTTAAAACGGTGAAGGGCTCCGCTCCAGGGTGTCATAAAACGACCGTTTTCGAAATTAGAATCCTGAGGGTCAGAGATCGGTGATTGAAGAAGGTATAGGGTTTCAGCTGGTATCTTTCTGGTAGGTCTTTTTGTATGAGTCCCAGGAAAACAACTCACTTTGTCGAGGTTTGAACGCTTTTAATAGAAGCATGGTCTTCGATCGTATCCAAAGATAACGAAATGAACTTCGATGAAACGTGCAAGTACATCGCATGAAAAACCTCCACTGTCTTCACCATAGACCATTTGAGAATCGGTGTCTTGAAGCAAAACATAAAAACGGTGAATGTTGAGTGTTAAAACCCGTACAGCTTCAAAAACCTTACCGCGGCGCGGCTAATCCAACTCCCGACGCGTGGAGAAGAACCCTGCCGCGCGATCGAAAAATCAATGTAATTTCCGGCGACGCAAACTTATTTCAAAGAAAACTGCATAAAGACCTCAAGAAATCTTCAAACGATGCTCTCATATAAGTTACTCTGCGCGACCTTGCCGAAAACCTATTTGAAACTCTACCTAAATGTAAAACTTCGTCGAAAAACAGTATCCGCCATTTTGTTACTGCACGGTAAGAATTTATGGGCTGTTTTCTTTAAGATTACGGAAAATTAAAGAAAATACACCATGCTAACAGATTATGTGGTTTTTTATTCGGCAAGAATCCACCCATAACTTCACCATTCACTTACTTTGGAAGATTTTCAGAGAAAATTGAAGACGGGCGTTTTTATGGAAATTTGCTCACTTTTGAGCCTCTGTATCTCAGTAACGGGTAGGATCTATGTCAAATGAAGTACATATCAATAAACTTCAATCATTTTTGAGTATACCTGCGAAGTTTCAAGTTTATAACTCAAAAAAAGCCATTTTGTAATTTTGTCCGGCTTTTTCCGATTTCCGCCCACTGTGCGCCGGCCAGAACCGGTGTCGACCGCACGCTCGAAAAAACGATTTAAAATTCGGGGGTTGCGACTTGGTGCAAGGTTTCACTTTAGATTCACAATGTAGAAGCTTCATAGAACTACGTGGTATCAGTCACTTGGCGGAAATCCGTGATAATATCTACTTTTTCTCTACGTTTATGTAAAAAAAATGGGATGAAAACAGGCTCCGCCATTTTGTTATATATCTATGGTAACTGATGTAGCTTAATCTTTGTAAACCCTCCAAACGGAAGTAAACAAAGATTTTATTAAGATGGTATAACAGTTTTGTCAATTAAACTATTCATGAAACCACTGCACGAGGATAAATTTGGCAATTTTCAGAAAAAATCGAGGGTGGTCGTTTTTCGCTAAATTTGTTCAACTTTGACCTCATATATATTGTTAACGTGAAAACACAGGAATGAAATAATCTGGTAAGTTATGCATAATTTGTTTGAGAATATGTATGCGAAGTTTCAACTTCCTAGCTCAAAAAATCGTTTTTGAGGTTTTGGCCAGCTTTTTTCGATTCTAGCCCACTGTGAGTCGTGAAGAAAGAGCGCATTCCCATGATGCGATAGCCATACTGACAGCCATAGAGGAAGATGAGGAGTCACGATATGTTCGACTATCTAGCCGTATTCGATGTTAATGAAATTGGTCGATAGTTCTTTTGGTCTTGTCTGTTTCCCTTTTGGAATATCGGTGTAATGCTTGAAATTTTCCAGCCTGTTGATTTCTTCCCCTCAGACAATGACTTCTTGAGTATCATCTCCAAGAACGGTGCGATATGTGGAACTAACTCCTTGAGGACACACACCGGTTTTCCCTTCGGACACGAAGATTTATTATTTTTACCGATTGCAGCAGTTTAGGCATCCCTTCGCATTGAATAAAGATTTCTTCCATCGGTTCCTTATTGAATTGAATGTCAAAATTACGTGCAGTATAGTTGGTGTGTACTTTCGAAGTGGGAATTTAACGTGGCAATAAACTATTTTCCATGACAAGTTCATTATCTTTATCGAATAACGGATTCATGGATGAGTATTTTCCTTGAAGCTCTCTCGCGTATGGTCATAAAGATTTCAGTCTTTATTCGAGTTATTCACCGAGTACTTTTTTCTTGAAAATTCGCAATGCAGTTTGCACTGATTTCTTGGTTTTTGATCGTTCCGCAGCGTAACTTTCTTTTGCTTCAAGTCCCATCGATTTTTCACATAACGTAATAGGGTGTTTGAACAAGTTGGCCACTTTACTGTTTCTTGAAGCCCCTTCTGACATCGTTGTTGTACCAGCGAGGTTCTATATAATGACATTTCAGTTATTGCGGAGTAGATTCGTTGATTCCATGGCGTATAATTCTAACAAGTATATCTATGATACATCAGTGCAATTATCATCTGCTTTGGCTATGGATTCCGTGTGAAAATCATTAAGCATCTCGCCAAATTTAATGAAATTGCTTTTATCAAATGAGTAAAATTTGCGTTTTTGTTTTAATGCCAACTCTAATTCAATTTCAAGGTTACAAACACTACTCCGTGGTCATTAAAAACGTCAATAATATCGATCGGTTTAATCAACAAGGACGGCCTACAGTTATAAAGCCTAATATTTTATTCCGTTTCATGGGCATGTCTTCTATTGAGCAAGTGAGTGGTTTGCTAGTGTGTTTATACGTAGAACATTCTAAGTTTTCCATTCCTTATATTCGTTTTTATAGCATAAGAATCCCAATATATGAATCGAAGATTAAATCCAATTAATATTACAATTTTACTGCATATCAATATAAATGCGAATATTTGATATCAATTGGTAAATAATATCGAATTCGGAAGTATACAAAAAGAGCAAAGATCTACACTCATTATACGCAATACGCTTTACACTTGAATGTCCGTTATTTTTTTGGTGGTTCTGTCTGGGTTGGAGGTTGCCTCCATTTTTCGAGCTTAACTTTTGCATCAGCAAACTCCTTCACGGGATTGTGCATACACTTTTAAAGTTTCAACTCTAGAGAATAACTTCGATTAGTCGTTATTGCAAAGGATGATGTGAGGCAAAGCGTACGCTGGCTTTACCCAACTGATTACATTTCCTTTTCGGAACAATATATTCTCATTTCACCGTAAAAAGTAATTAAAACACGAAAATTACGCTTAATATTTGTTTGAAACAAAAGTTAATTATTGCTGTTTCCAGTTGACAGAACTCAAACAAGAGTTGCAGTAGTTACGGCATTGGCCGCTGAAGTGGAGGTGCATCTCTATCTGCGAATTATGAATACAAGGGCGTCGGGACAAGGGTGCGCTTTCAGACTGTCGACTACTATACTCCCGACAATCTATCACTATTAGGGATGGTCGGAACGGATATCTCGGATCCAAATATCCGCGGATATTGCCCTTCATCGGATACATCGGATCCAAAGTCGCGGAAGATATCGGATCTGGATCCGAAATATTAAATAATAGCTTCAGTGAATGCAACCACCCCATAAGGGTGGAAAGAGTTCCGATTCTCTCTTCGAATGCGCTGTCGCATGCGACTCTTGTCCTACTCATGAACTTTTTTATTTGAAATCTCTCGCAGAGGTTACGTAGCAGAATTTCAGCCGTGGAAAATAAAAAAGGCAAAACACGACTGGCACATAGTGTGACTCTTCCCTAGAGATTGAGCAATCATCGGGGGAATCTCAGCGTCAAGAATTTGAAAATTCATTTGGATCCGAAAATATCCGATCCGAAAGATCCGGCTCCGAAAATGAAGGACCCGATCAGAATCCGAAAAAAATCCTGGATCCGTCCATCCCTAGTTACTATCACTTAAGAAGTGGCAAGGATTTTCTGAATACCCTTTACCCGTGTAATTGTTCGGAAAGAAGAAAGTTCATACTTGGGTCTGGGCATTATTTTCGGGGTCTCATGGTTCGCCGTGGTGGGTACCAATGAATAGCACTGACTGTAATCCAACCGGTCCACTGCATAAGTCATAACTGGTCAAGACATGACAAACCTTGAAAATTACACGGTATGTTGAAACCGTGGTCGGTAGTAGAGTTGTGAATTGAAGTGGATTGAATTGGAAATTACCATTTGTAATTTTTATCGTGGATATCTTGCACAACACCAAGCCTGAAACGATTTTCTCAGCCATCTGGTTGTCGCTCTGTGTCCTGTCTTTTCAAAAGGAATCCAGGTCATATTTTCAAGCAAAGGCGTTTTTTGTTTAATTATTTCATTCGTAGAGGCCATGCATTTACTATTTCTATAGAATTGATGTTTTGCGCATAATAGTTACCCTTTTGTCGTGGTTAAATCTTCTCGGGCTCTCCACCGGGTGAGTGCATATAGGGCTGACGACGTTAGTAGTGTAAAAATGAGGATACTGGGACAGTCGCCATCTTGGATTCTCCGCCATCTTGAATTTTTCCTCGAAGGTGCTGCCATCTGGCAAAACAAATGAATATCGAAAATCTAAACGTCTCGTGGATGAACTGAGGATACTGGGACAGCCACAATCTTAGTGATGATGGTCTGAGGGTGTAGAGGTCAAGTGATAAATTAAAAGAATGGATAACAATAATTATTTATTTTCATAATATTAATACAATTCATCAGTCTGCGTTGCAAAATCTCTCACATCCTTAAAAATTTTATTTCCCCCTAAAAAAACTTCTTGCTGCGTTGGCCATGCTCGCACATTTGGAACACTTAATTTTGTATGCACCACTCGCGACTTCTTAGAGGATGAGAAACTGTAGAGGCATTCGTTATGAGGGTATCTGTATTCTCCGGTCTGGGAATAATTGTTCATGGAAAAAGTATATATTAAATACTTTTCCCACAGGTACACGTAAAAGGAGACTTGAAGTGGCAGACAACAGAATTGAACAGATATCTGCGGTGAACCTTCTTGAGTAAACAGTTTAATGAAATTATGGGGAATCTGCTCATCAATAAAACGGGATGGGATAGGGAGGGATCGACAAAGGTTTTTCAGTGATGAATCTTCTACTGGGTGAATTTCATAAATGGAATGCACAAGAGACTTAATCGAAATCATTTTCAAACTCAGTGGGGTAAACTTCACTTTAGCCGGCCTGCATTCTGTGAGTATCTTGCTCACAAATGCGTTGAATTTCTGAAATAAGTGAGGAAAGAGAAATGAATTAAATTGTTTTTCAAACTTATTTCTCCATATTCCCACTTATTTTCCTCTCTTTCCAATGGGAATACTGAGACAGTCACAATCTTGGTGATGATGGTCTGAGGGTGTAGAGGTCAAGTGATAAATTAAAAGAATGGATAACAATAATTATTTATTTTCATAATATCAATACAATAATTCTTCAGTCTGCGTTGTGGCATCTCTCACATCCTTATGTATTTTTTTTTCCCACAAAATTTCATGCGGTGTTGTCCATGGTGGTACTTTTTGGAAAATTGTATATTTATGTGCGTTTCTTCGATTCCTCGACAATTTATAACACATGAGGCATTCATAATGGGGATATAAGTCTAGACCGGTCTGTGAATAATTATTAATGGAAAATGTATAAATGAAATAACTTTCCCACAAGTGTTGATAATATGAGAAACTCATTGGAAGGCAACAGTATTGTACCAATATTTGCGGAGGACCATCTTGAGAATACAGAGACATGAGTATTTGGGAAAATATTTTGTCAAAAAATCTGAAGGGGATGGGAAGGATTTGGCAAAGGTTCTCTATCCTTGGTAACGAATCTTCTTCGCGAACTTTATGAATGCATCGCACAACAGCGTTGACCGAAAGCAACTGCAAATTTAGTGGGCAAAACTTCACCATAGCTGGCCTGCACAATGCGGTCGTCGTATTCACAAATGTGATCAATTTCTGAAATAATCAGCGGAAAGAGAGGAATATGAGTAGGAATTTGAAGGAATAAAATTTCAACAAAAAAGATTGAATATGTTATATATTTTTCAAGACAAATTATGAAAAAAAGAGGAACAGAAAAAACAATGAACATCGAAACTAAATTGAAACAAAATCAAATAAAATGAAAAATATTCACAAATCTCTCAAAAAAATCAGTTTTAGGAACAAATCACATATTTAGGAATTCAAGAAATAATATAAAAATTAAAGACAATAAAAATAATTGTATCATGATATTAAAAAATATGAAAAAACAAAAAAATATTAACTGAAAAAACTACTCCCAAAACAACATGAATCCTCACAAAAGTGCATGTAAATTTTTTTTCCCTCTTATCCCCCGAGGATCTCTACACACCTTTTTCTTCGGAACCTCATCATCAATGGAGAGTCTTTTCATAGGTGACTTTATAACAGACGTAGAAGCTGAGTGAGCTCCATCACTTTGTAAAACAGGCATATCAAGAACTTGAGCCTCCGAGGACGCACGCGAATGTGACGATGGGATCCACTGCACATCGTCCTCCGATGATCTCGGTGACTGAATAACAATGGAAGGAGATCTTGGCGGTGGATTTGTAGGCTCTGGGGATGATGGAGGTGATGGTGAGCAAAGACCTTCGGTATCGGGTGGTGGCGATGCGGGCGACTCAACTTCAAGCTGTGGTGTTACAGCAAGAGGTTGAGTATCCGGCATCGGAGATGTGGGGGAATGTGCTCCAGGCAGGGATGGAGACGTCAACGGTTGCGAGGTCGGCTGCGGTGCTGGTGATGTGGGGGGTTGCACCGCAAGCAGGGATGGTGATGTCGCCGGCTGAGTTGTAGGGCGTGGTGGTGATGGTTGAGTTGTGGATGGCCTGCTCAGGCGAGATATGGGCGGTGGTGGTGTTGAACGCCCCGATGCTGCTGATGCTGTGGACGGTAGAGATGATGTCTCCTCGTCGTAAGACCGCCCCATCCGCGAAATGGGGATAAGTGGAGGCGGTGGAGAATGTGATGACGATCTCCGCGTTAAATCAAGTGCCTCCACCCGTCCAATCTGTGGAATGGGGATAAGCGGAGGCGGTGGAGAATGTGATGGCAATCTCCGCGCTAAATCAAGCGCCTCCGCCTCATTAAACAGCGCCGAAACGAGGTCGTCAAATGACATATCACTCGGTGAATCATCCTCTGCATACCCCCAGTAGTATGGAGCTAAACAGAAGTTAACTTCGTTCCGCGATCCATTCCACACCTCAGCCATAGGCCTACACGTGGAGCACCTATGCGCTGGCTGATCAACAGTAATTAGAGGTCCATCACACAGATCGCAAACAAAGCGTGGAATACGTAGGCGGGACGAATAAATTGAGTGCCTAGTTTCCACATGCGAAAGTTCAATATATTGAAGACGAATCCGACACCATCTGCAAATGGACACTGTGGCCCTCGATGTCGACCGCGTATCCAATGCGTGGTAAATGGTTGCCTGAACGCAATGGAATGATGCCATGGTGGATGTATGATGTGTTTTCTTAAACAGCGTATATATAAGACTGTCCCACGTGACATTATTCGATATCTAAGGATGAAGCTATTGGAGGAACTCTCAACCCAATGAGCTCACAGGGCCGATGGTCTGAGGAGGCGTAAACCTTGAGGTCGGTCCCCCCACAGCTTCAAGATTTCATGCTGGCGACCCCAATCGGCTGGGGCATTGACGCACGAAGGAGAAGTCAGAGACCTTCGATTAAGATTAGCAATCAACCCTCATAAAAATTGATGACCGGCTGTGCGATTGACGCAAGCAAGCGGAGACAGACGGGTGATAAAGATTAATGAGCGACCCTCGTACGATCGGTTGGGGCATTGACGCACGAAGGAGAAGTCAGAGACCTTCAATTAAGATTAGCAATCAACCCTCATAAAAATTGATGACCGGCTGTGCGATTGACGCAAGCAAGCGGAGACAGACGGGTGATAAAGATTAATGAGCGACCCTCGTACGATCGGTTGGGGCATTGACGCACGAAGGAGAAGTCAGAGACCTTCAATTAAGGTTAGCAATCGACCCTCATAAAAATTGATGACCGGCTGTGCGATTGACGCAAACAAGCGGAGACAGACGGGTGATAAAGATTAATGAGTGACCCTCGTACGATCGGTTGGGGCATTGACGCACGACGGAGAAGTCAGAGACCTTCAATTAAGATTAGCAATCGACCCTCATAAAAATTGATGACCGGCTGTGCGATTGACGCAAGCAAGCGGAGACAGACGGGTGATAAAGATTAATGAGTGACCCTCGAACGATCGGTTGGGGCATTGACGCACGAAGGAGAAGTCAGAGACCTTCAATTAAGATTAGCAATCGGCCCTCATAAAAATTGATGACCGGCTGTGCGATTGACGTAAATTACCTAGAGGTCGAAAAACAATTCACTCCACCCACCCCGATGGGATGGGGGAAATTCAGTATATAAAGGCATAGCAGAGCTCTCACAACCATACTCACAGCAAGAACGCCTTACGGTACCACAGAAAGTAGCAGCAGAACCAGCATCAGCAGAAAGAAGCCAGGAGAAGGAAGAAGTTCCCGATAATTTCCAACACCAGCAGTTGCCCTCACAATCCTCAACGATAGCGTGAGTAAAATCATATCATTAGTTTTTAAATGTATAAAAATTCAAGTCCTATGAGGATTTAGCTAGAAAAACTGCTAAAATGCTCATTTATTCTATCTACTTCAGATGGACGCTTTGAAGATCAAGTTGCTTACGCAGCAGGAGGAGGCAAAATTCTTGAAAAAGGAGGAGCTTAAGGAGGGTCTGGCATATGAGGTGGAGAAACTTTCTCCCACTATTACAAAATATGGGAGCAGCATAATAGCGGAGATAAATTTTGAAAATGCAAAGAGGAAAATATTCCTCCCCAAGCATTTCATCCTCACTCTTGACGAAATCGAGGCCTTTAATGCCGACGCATGGGGCGTTGGGCTAAAAATATCCAGAAAGGATAATTCAGTTGTTTTATTGTAAAAAATTAAAATAATACATGTCTTCGCTTATAAATGACCATACTGAATAATCTTGTTTCATTTAAAATAACCCTCAAATACACGTTAGGTTACTTATGTATAAAGCCTAATTCTCATATATAGAATTTCATTTCCACTGGATAAACCAACCAGACGATAATGGAAGAGATGGTGCTATGCCCGGTATGCTACGTCTATTACCACCCAAGGTACAGAGCCGGCCATGAGATGTCGGAAGTTCATCACCGCCATGCAATCAGACAAGTTGGAAGAGGAGCTGACGCTTCTTCTTCAATTGTAGAGATTGAATCAGCGGTTAAAGGACGGCTTAAAACCTTTTGGGTGAGTGCAGGTGGGGAGCATACAGACCTGGTAATTTTTTTAAACAGCAAAAAGGATTTACTTTTAGAGAAAATTAGAATTTATCTCAAAGATACAGCATTAAAAATAAACATACTGGTGAAAGCTAAATTTCATAATGATAAGAATGAAGAAAGAGTTGAAACACAGGATAGATGGTTTAAAACAAAAAATGTTAAAGTTTTTGAAGCAGATGATGTGAATGAAATTTTAGAAATACTATTTGCGAAATTGTTGAAAGAAAAATCAGAAAGCTCATCTAAGGGATCAGGTTGGTCACTAAGTGAAATAATCGGCCTCGAATTACGGATAAATAGATACATCCCGCTAAGAGGGTCATCTTTCATTGACCTTCCTGCTAAAATTAAACTCACCCACTCAGTTATCAACGTAAAGAATGAGGATGCCTTCTGCTTCAAGTACGCCATATGGGGGAAGAAAATAAAGTGTCATCCCGAACGCCTTTCAAAATATAATAATATAGAGTTTTATCAAGGATACAATTGGGATTGCATTAATCATCCAGTAGAATTATCAAAAATTTCAAAGTTTGAGCATGAAAATTCAATTTCAATAAATGTTTTCGGTCTTGATGAAAAAAATAATGTATATCCAATTAAAGTTGTTGATCAGGAGTTAGATGACCACCGCGATCTTCTCTACCTTGTTAAGAAGGACAAGACGCATTTCTGCTGGATCAAAAATTTTGGTAGATTGATTCGATCACAAATGTCAAAACATAAAAATGCGTTACACGTATGCAAACGCTGTTTTAAACCTTGCTATTCGAGTGATACTCTCACAGAACATAATATTGATTGCTGTAGAAATTCTCCAACAAAAATAATAGTTCCAACTGCTGATGACAACATCTTGAAATTCAAAAACTTCTCACATTCCGTCAGAATTCCCTATGTTGTATACGCTGATTTTGAATGCATCCTTAGTAAACATTTGAGTTGCTCTCCCAATGATGAGCATTCATATACTAATAAGCAGCACCAGCATGAAGTCATGTCCTTCTGCATGCTTATGGTATCAGATACTGGAGAAGTATTCGAACCATTTCTTTACCGAGGTAAAGGTGCGGTAGATATTTTTCTTGAAAAGCTGAAGCAAATGGCTCTCTTTGCACGAAATAAGTATAAAAATATAATACCTATTGATACTTTGACCGAGAGTGAGAATGTTGCTTTCATTTCAGCACAAATATGTCATATATGTCAAAATGAGCTCGGTTCGGATAGAGTGAAAGATCATGATCATTTAACGGGTAAATTTCGTGGGGCGGCTCATAAGAGTTGTAACGTGAATTTCCAAGTGCCTGACTACCTACCTGTTTTCATTCATAATCTTTCAAATTATGATGCTCATTTGATTGTCCCACATCTCGGCTTTGATGAGATGAAAATATCATGCATCCCTAATAATGAAGAGAAGTACATTTCGTTTGGAAAAAATGTAGATAAGACTTTTTCATATCGTTTCATTGATAGCTTTAGGTTTTTAGGGACATCCCTATCTAAATTGGTTAGCTCGATCCCAAAAGATAAATTTACGAGATTATCCAAGAATTTTGGTGATAAAAGTGATCTCGTGATGCGTAAAGGTATCTTCCCATATGAGTATGTGGATTCGTGGGAAAAGCTTGGTGAGGATAGATTACCTAATATTGATGAGTTTTACAGCACCCTTACCCAGGAAACTATTAGTTCAGATGACTATGAATTTGCTCAGGCGGTTTGGAACGAATTCCAGTGTAAATCTCTGGGGGGATATTCTGACCTATATTTGCTAACAGACGTCTTGTTATTAGCAGATGTATTTGAAAATTTTAGAGACGTATGTTTATCTACATATGAGTTAGATCCTGGTTGGTATTATACCGCACCAGGACTGTCTTTTGATGCGATGTTGAAGCACACAGGGGTGGTACTTCATCTTTTAACAGATTATGATATGATACTTATGATGGAGAAGGGAATTCGTGGTGGTATAAGCCAGTGTGTTAAAAGGTACTCCGAAGCTAATAATAAACATATGAAGGAATTCAACCCTAGTTTAGATTCCAGATATATTGCATACGTAGATGCTAACAATTTATATGGTTGGGCGTTGTCAGAACCTCTCCCAAAGTCCAACTTTCAATGGATAGACCATGTAGATGTCATGAATGTTCCAGACAATTCCAACAAGGGATATATTCTAGAGGTGGATTTGGAATATCCTAGCGAACTGCATGACTTGCACTCTGATTTGCCCTTCTGTCCTGAGAAGAAAATTCCACCAACTGGGAAACATCAAAAGTTAATGACTACGCTTGATCATAAAGAGCGATATGTGATTCACTATAGAGCACTGAAGCAAGCGCTTTCTTTTGGTCTGAAGCTTAAAAAGATACATCGGGTCATCGAATTTGAACAATCGCCTTGGATGAAGACCTATATTGATATTAATTCACAAAAACGCAAATTGGCCAACAATGACTTTGATAGAGATTTTTACAAATTAATGAACAATGCCGTTTTTGGAAAAACAATGGAAAATGTTAGAAAAAGGATTGACCTTGAACTTGTTTGCAATCCCAAAAGACTTGATAAAGTGATATCTAGTTCACTCTTCATTGATCGCACAATTTATTCAGAGAATTTAGTCGCGATTCATAAAAGGAAAAATTTTGTTAAAATGTATAAACCGTTGTATATAGGACAGGCTGTTCTGGATCTTTCAAAAACACTTATGTACCAATTTTTTTACGAAAATCTTAAACCGAAGTATGGGAATAACGTACATCTCATGTACATGGATACAGATAGTTATATTGTTGAAGTAATGTCTGATGATTTTTATACCGATTTGGTCAAAGACTTATCTTCCTATGATACTTCTAATTATCCTAGAGATCATCCATGCTATTCAGCGAACAACGCTAAAGTCATTGGTAAGATGAAGGATGAATGTGGAGGAAAGATAATGACTCATTTTGTAGGACTGAGAAGTAAAATATATTCCTACCGTGTTCAAGGTGATGTGGAAGGAAAGCGTGCCAAAGGTATTAAGAAGAATGTAATCGATAAATCCTTAACATTTGATGACTATGTCACATGTTTGAAAGAAAAAATTCAATTATATAGGAAAATGACACTAATAAGGTCGCAGAAACATCAAATACACACCGTTGAAATAAATAAAACTGCTTTGTGTGCAAACGATGATAAGAGATTCGTCTGTGAGGATGGAATAAACACCCTCCCTTGGGGTCATTATAAAGTAGACCGCAAAAGATCATATGGAGAGGCCTTTCCAGATTCTTGATAGGCAGCAAGAGTTTTTTGTCTTTATCGCTGCTGAAATACTCGATGCTTGTTTTCTTCGCAACACGCAAAAAAATATGACCTTGTGAAGTTGCTATAAATACTGAACTCTCCTCAGCGGGATACTCATTTACAATCATGAACAGCAACCGCTTGGATGGTGTTGGAAACCTACCAATGGATGGTGAGTTGGCTGATGAGAGAGCTAAAGCGAAGGTCTTCGAAAAATTCTTGATGGAATTTTTTTGTGGGAAAAATCATGCGGATATCCCACCATTATTGGATGAAAAGAAAATTTCAGAGGAAATGGCGAGATTTAGATTCAAAAGAAATATCGAATGTGGGAAATGCGAGTGTAAGCTGAATAATCCCCCTATTTTTAAAAAACCGGATAAAGAAGAAGATATTTATAAATTCGTACAGTATAAAACAAAGCGTGCAAGCTCAGAAGTCGCTGAAAATGAGACAAAATGTCCTTTGAAACATTCACTTTCATCTACCCCTATGAGCAGCAAAAATACGAGTAAGGCAGCAAACCCTTCATTCGAAGAGATTTTTAGCAAAGTGGATTCCACAATTAAGAAATTCTTGAAGTATCCTTGCATTTCAAAACTAACTGACGTTGAGATTGCCCATCTTCCTCCATCGCTGGTGTTAAAAATAGCTCCAAGTCAAATGACGCGATTAATGGAAAGACGGGGTATAAGGGATTGGAGATATGAAAAATGTACCGAACATTATAACAAGGGAAGAACGCAATTAGATGGTCCACCACCTTTGCGAATGGATTGCTTAACTTGTCGGTTGAAATATCTATAGAAGATTCGCAGGCGTCTTTTTTTATTTTTTCGCTCACCTTTTTTCATAATTTAAAAAACGCATTACAAATTGAAATGGTCACTCGTTATAAAGCTCATTTCTTAAAAAGACTCTGAAATGTGCAGAATGATGAAATTGCTCATTTTCTTAAATTTATTTTTCTTCTCACTAGGGAAAAATCACACACTTAATAATACAGCATGCGTAGTGAGTTACCTTAGCGAATATGGTTATCTTAACTTGAATACAACAGAAATAAGTCAAGTAAGGCTCGAATCAGTTAAGGATGCTATAAAAAATTTTCAAGAGTATAACAACCTCAGCATAGATGGGGAGCTTAATGAGGAAACAATGAACTTGATAAACAAACCGCGCTGTGGTGTACCAGATGATATAAGTTACTCACTCTTTTACTATAAGTGGAATAAATCTGTATTAAAATGGCGTTACGCTTTCGCAAATGCCAAACTTCATGAACTGACAAGGGCAGCTTTCGATGCTTGGAGTCGAAATACAAATCTAATCTTCATGCATGATTTAGACAATCCAGACATAGTAATTATGAATACTCGTCTTACACATAAAAATTTTAAAAAGGGAGGATTATGTCCTGCCTCTTTTAACGGGAGAGGAGGCGCTATTGCTCATGCAGATTATCCTAAAAGTGATGGTCGAACCGTTGAAATTCACATCGATATGGATGAAAATTTCTATTATGAATTAAATAATAGAACTGGTTACGATGAAATTAATTTGTACAAAGTTTTGGTACATGAAATCGGTCATGCTTTAGGCATATCTCATTCTCTTAATCAGAATGCTATCATGTATGCACAATACATGAATGGATATAAATTAGATCTCGATGAGGATGATGTGTTAGCTATTCAAAGTTTATACGGAGTTCGAAAAAAAAATGAAGAAATTGAGGAGGATGAGAGCGTAGAAAATGCGGATGAAATCACACCGACAGAAGCTGTACAGCCAGCTATAAAAAAACCGTCACTATGCGACGTTGAAATGGATCTTAATACTTTTCTAATAGCAAACCGAATGATGTACATTTTTTACGAGAAATGGGTTTGGTTACTAGATTTGGAAGACCCAAATCGAGGTCTTCAAGGTCCCATTTCCATCAAAGACTGGTTGACGTTTCTTCCGAACAGTTTTAGTAAAATATATGCTATATATCAGAGACCTTCTGGTGAGATAGTTATATTCGTAGACGGTGTTGTCTATATGATAAGATTTCCCAGCATCGAATTAGTGGATGGATATCCTAAACGAATAATAGATATAGGATACCCTCAACATACAGTGATTCAAGCCGTTGTAAACACTTACTCGGGACGAACTTATGTCTTTTTTAGTGATAATTTTGTGATTGAGTTAAATGAATGTGAATTCAGACCAATGAGCATTTCTGGATTGTCCAGGGTGTTCCCACAATTACCTCCAGGTCTTACTTCAGCTTTTCGGTACACAAATGGGCTCTTATATTTCTTCCGAGGTCGGAACTATTTTGAATTCAACGAGTTCAACAATACCTTAACTAAAGCTGGTATGAATTCTATATCATTATTTGGAGTCCACTGTCGCAAGAAGTCAGTCTTCCCAGAATTAATAGCAAATTTGAAAAGTATTATACACAAATTAGAGGGGAATAACTCAATGGAGAGCTTCTGAAATGATATTATTAAAAGTAAAGAGAAATTTGTAGATGGGGTGTGAAAAAATACTTAAAAACAGATTGTTTCTACTGCTTTCCATTCTAAGCCAATGAGATGTTGAAGTGGAAACATCCTTTCACTTGCATTTTAGCCGGACCCTCCGGTTCTGGGAAAACGAGTTTCGTGTTAAAATTAGTCAATTCGAAATTAATCGATGTTGAGATAAAAAAAATTATTTGGTGCTGTAATCGTTACAGCAGACCTAAAGATAAAGAGTTAAACACGCTCAAGAATACCACTGTAATGTTTCGAAATGATATCCCAAATTTTGAAATAGGAAGCAAGAATAAGATGCCCACTCTGTATGTAATAGATGATTTAATGTATGACTGTTACAATAAAAGAATTTCCGAAGTATTCACGCGAGGTTCACATCATTTAGGTATTTCAGTCATTCTTATAACGCAGAATGTTTTCTACCAGAGCCCACAAGCACGTACTATTTCACTTAACGTGAAGTACTTAGTGGTATTTAAGAACCCTCGCGATCAATCACAATTCTCACACCTTGCTAGACAAGTTTATCCCAAAAAACCGGATGAGCTCTTAAGAATATTTAATGAAGTGACATGCAGACCATTCACTTACTTACTCCTCGACCTTCATCAGAAAACGAACGATCTCCTTCGATTTAGAACGGAAATTTTCGACGAATGCAAAGCGATAGTATTTGTACCCACAAATACTGCGGAATATGAAGAGGTTGAAACGTAACAAACATCTTTTCGTACTCTTAAAGACTGCTGAACCTAAGTTACGAAAGGCAATAATTAGTAAGCTGAGTGACGATCAAATAAAAGCCTTGGGTGATTGTTGTAGCCTAATTTTAAGTGGAAAATATAGGATTAAAAAGTCGCTAGAACAGAAATTGGGAAAGCACAAGAACTTACTCAGAAAGTTGAGTTGTAAAAAAATCACTGTTAGCAAGAAACGAAACTTAATACAACAGAAAGGTGGTTTCTTATCCTTATTAGTAAGTTCCGTGCTAGGTGGTCTAATAAGTAAGTTAGCCGGTTTAGCATAATGAGTCTGAAAAAGATGATTCTCATTGAACCGTCCTCGTTAAAGAAAGAGCGATTAACAACTAACATCACAAATCTAGATGATCGTATGCGTAAGATTCTATCAAGTGATATGGATGACACTAAAAAGTGGCATCATTATCGTCGGGAATTGGATTCTTATTTAAACGCAGTGAGTGAACGAGGTGGGCCCATTTCATATTCTTTCTTAGAAGATTCAGCTGCTAATGTCAATGAAGAAAAACAATTGAAAACAAGAAGTAGGAGTTTAAAAAGGAAAAAAATAACCTCCAACAGTGGTAGAAAAATTTTGCGAGCTAATCGCAAAATCGGAGAACAATGGGAAAAAACGTTGGAAAGAGCGGGAAATATGGAGGACTTGTTGGAAAATCTAGAGAGAGAGATAAGCTCCGCGGAGGTGAAGTCAGAAGACTCATCTCCCGAAAGAGAAATAAAAGTTCTGTTCCAATCACCTCGAAGAAAACGAGCAAAAAAACCGAAAAAAATATTCTCTCCGTCTTAAGTTTAACTCCACAAAGCAAAAGTCGTTCGAAGAAAAAAAAAGTTAACAAAAATGATGATGGGAATTTGAGTAAAACTGATATTAATAATCTCTTGAGTTCAACCTATTTTGATCCTGGAAATCCCGCCAGTTATTCAACGGTCGGTAGACTTTGGGAGGGTATAGGGAAAAAAATCCCGCGAAGCTATGTGAAAAAGTGGTTGGAGGCTCAGGATTCGTACACTTTACACAGACCTGTGCGAAAGAAATTTCAGAGGAATAGATACACAGTGTCTTATATTGACGATACCTGGCAATGCGATCTGAATGATGTTCAGAATTTGAAAAAACATAACTCCGGATATAAATATCTTCTCACTGTGGTGGATGTGTTCTCGAAGTATGCCTGGGTAAAGCCCATCAAAAGTAAGTCGGCCGATGATGTTATTCGAGCTTTTAGAAATATCTTAAAAGATGGTCGAAAGCCTTTGAAAGTTCAGAGCGATAAGGGAAAAGAATTCAATAACGAAAAATTTAGGAAATTCCTTACTTCTCGGGGAATTACATTCTACACTACCAACAATCCTGACGTAAAAGCCGCCGTAGTGGAAAGATTCAACCGAACGTTAAAAAGTATTATGTATCGATACTTCACTAAATCAAATTCACGTTCCTATCTGACCGCATTACCAAAACTCGTAAATGCTTACAATCAGCGCTATCACTCCAGTATTGGTATAGCTCCTACTAAAGTGAGTGATAAAAACGCATTCCAAGTAGCGCTTCGTTTAACGTCACGTGATAAAAAAAGGAAACCTCGTTTCTCTGTTGGAGACTTTGTTCGTATATCTAAAGAAAGATCGCCTTTCACAAAGGGTTATACTCAGAATTTCTCCAAGGAAATTTTCACAGTGGTTAAAATAAATGAAAATTTAATTGTTCCTACATATCAATTAAATGATTTAAATGATAAACGTATAAAAGGTGAATTCTACGGTTCAGAGCTGACAAAGACGGAAGTTAGCGAGAATAAAGAATATGAAATAGAAAAGATTTTAAAGAGTAGGGGCACTGGGAAGAAGCTTGAGTACTTGGTTAAATGGGTGGGGTATGGTGATGATTTCAACAGTTGGATCGCAGCATCTCAAGTAAACAAGTTAAAATAATGGAGCAAGGAGATTTCTACGTGACCCTCATGAGTGATAGCTCGGGTTCTAATTTGAACACGATAGCCAAATTTCGATCAAAACTACAAAAGCGAGTGGAAGTTGCCGGTAAATGGGTAGTGGGACTTGTGGAAGTTATTCTACCAGACTTTGAATCACCACCGAGAAATTGTCAGTATGATGGAGAATATATTGAGATAGAGATTGTGAAGGGGGTAACTTATAAGTTGCTCGATCATCATACATACATTCTTGATAAAATGCTCATTGATATGAGAAAATCTTTAAGCAATGACTTACATCGCACTGAATTTGATATAATTGTGGAGAAATTCTTTAATTCGTTGAATGCGGATAAAAAAGCATCCCTCAGCAAGGCAGATATCACATCCAGTAAAGGTTGTGAACATATAGCAATAATTGTTACGGCTACTAACCACATTGTACGGTTGGCTTGTGCTCGTTACACCCTGATTGAACTATTGAATACGCTCTATGAAAACACCCCAAAGAAGTTTCAGAGAGGTTTTCATAATCTCTTAACAAATGCAATGCATATTAATAAACAGATAAGACGGAAAAGATCTGCGGTAAATGAAAATGATGAACTTCAGCAAGTATTTGTTTACACGGACTTGGTAGACCCTCAAATTGTCGGAGACAAGTTAATTTCATGCATAAGGATAGTAAATATTGGTTCGGGAAACCATCAACTATTCAATCCGCCATACTACATTCCACTCTCCAAGAGAGAATTCGATACCGTGAGTATTGAACTAAGAGATAAGATGGGTGAGCTTTTCCCATTCACATCCAGCGTGAATCCTGCAACCTTAGTACTACACTTTGTTAGGCATTCATAAATATATACAAAAGATAATACACGCCTCATTCATAGACGTGATGTCGAGGGATGTGGATCGATATATGAGATATTTTTCTCAGACTGGTGGTGATTTAGGCCCAGTGTATCGCGCGAGTATATATAGACAGAGAGGCAGGGGATTGGGAAGTTTTTTCAGCGGTCTTTGGAAATTTGTCAGACCTTTAGTTTTTAGCGGTGCCAGAGCTGTTGGAAAAGAGGCTAAGGAGGCTGGGTTAAAAGCTCTATCGGACATTAACAGCGGTAAATCACTCAAAGAAATCTTACAAACACGTTCTGGAGAAGCTGTTCGTAACTTGAAAACAAAATTAGAGAGTAAAATTGGGGAAATGAGCGGATCAGGTTTGAAACGGGCGAAAATTCGTAAAGTTGCGATTAAAAAGAAAAAAAACCACACTGGCTCTAGAAAACAAAGTAAGAAGTCTAAGCAGATTGGAGGGGGTCTACGAAAACACAAAAAAAATCCAGGCAAAAAGAGGCAATCACGTAAGGGACGTGATATATTTGGATAAATACTTGAATCCCATCTATATACAGCCCTTGTGGTGACTGACTCATGGATACAAATTCCCGACCACTTCTAGAAGTGCTGGAGAGCTGAAATTTGGCACGCGTACGGGGAACCCGAAATGATCCGGAGGAAAAATCCGAAAACCGGAAGTTTCCGCCACGTGTCGTCGCTAGGACGACAAAATGGCCGAAACCGGGCTTTTTCCGGTGACAGTATTTCGGTTTTTATTTTACTGCGCGCGAACCGTGCGTGATACCCAAGTTGTTAATGCATTTTTTGAAAGCTGATGAACGTAGGCACGTAATTAAGTAAATTTATTAGTTTCCATTTGAGAAGGTTTCAGCTAAAATGGCGTCCAAAAATTGATTTTTTGAATAAAAAATCAAACTTTCCCCTCCCCTCGACTTAATTTAAGGTGTTGGATAACGAAAATGAATATTATATATGCTCATTACTTCGTCTACGAAATGTAGGTAACAATTTTCTTTCATCGTGCTTGGTTACTCAGAAAAAAATTAAAGTATTCCGAAAATCACCGAAAATTACGATTTCCAAAAGATTAACACAAGGTTTTGTCAATTTTTACCCGACCGATTTCTTTCAAACTTTGTAGTTACATACAACTATCAATTGTCTTTCAGAAAACATAAACATCTAGTAAATGATTTAATGGATTTAAACGCGAAAAAATAAAAATGGCGGGCACTACTCACTTTTTTCGGGGACTGGTTTCCTTTTTTTTTGTATTACTCCTGAAATATGGAGTTCATAGGGCACACTACTGTTAGATATGACAGCAAATGAATGTGACCATATGGTATCGTCATATTTAAACCCCCCGAAACCCTCTAAAAATTAAAATTTGCATATAAGTAGCCTTTTCGGGTATTTTTCGTCACGAATCCGCCACTATCGCAAGCCTTGCCACTCATCACTACGGTATTGATGTCGACGACTGATGACCCCTGGTAGGACAAACCTATAAACCCCCGGTAAACCCACATACACCCCCCTAAAAATAAAATTTTGCATATTACTCTACTTTTTGTGTACTTTTCGTGAGTATACCACCGCCCCCAACGATTCATCCCCACGGAAATTATTTGAACGGATGGTGACCACCTGGAATACACACATAAACCCCCGGAATCCCCCTGAAATACCCCCCAAATGTAAAATGTGCCATTAAGTCTCCCATTTGGGAACTTCTCTCAAACATTACGCCGCACTTCCCGTCCCCTCTGAGCTCTAGATCCGGAATATTTGGTGAGGGCGAGCCACCGTAAACCATACGGGAAAAATACCAGAAAACCCCCGATCACCTCCTGGAACATCACCAAAAAAAATCCTCAATCCCAAGGCGGCGAAGCCGCCCCAGAACGTGGAAAGGCGAAGCCGTTCCGCGGAGTAACTGGCGTAGGCGAGGAGGAGCTTCAGTAACCCTCGGGCGGCGAAGCCGCCCCGATGTTCAAGCGGCGCAGAAGCTGTGGACTCCCCTCAAACAAAAAACGATGAAACAGCTCCGAAATGCCTTTGCCCTCTGGGCGGCTATGGCGACCTTAGACGAGGAACGGCGAAGCCGTTCCGAGTATTAAGCGGGGAAGCCCCGGGGGGGCACACTGAACCCCTGGGCGGCGAAGCCGCCCTTCAGCGAGGAACGGCGAAGCCGTTCCGAGGAATGGGTGGGGCGCCTCCCTACCCCCTGGATGGCGAAGAATAGCTGAGGTGAGATTATTCGAACTTAAAAAGTCTTCGAGCGAACATAAATATAGACGGCGAAGCCGGAACCGGGGTTTTTAAGGGGCGGAGCCCCTTAACGAGCGCGCGGAGCGTGCGAGTAATTTCATATAATTGCTTAATAGACGATCAGTCGTCGAAGAGTTATCATCATGTCAGAGTACATTCCATCGTGTTTGCAAATGTTCCAACGCCCGCCTATACAAACGAGCATTATTGGTAATAGAATTATAGAATACAAGCCCGTTTCCTCTCTAGATGGTGCTAAGGAGTTGAGATTTTCGATTAAGGACAACGGTGATCTATACAAGGATCTTAGTGGAATTGTCTTAAATGTCAGAGTAAAGTTATGTAAATCGGACGGTTCAGATTATAAGTCAAGCGATGCGGACCAACCCGGTGTTGTCAATAATCTCCTCCACTCCATGTTTTCTCAATGCAACGTATTCTTTAACGGGGACAGAATGACATCTTCTGAAAATTACAATTATGCCGCATACTTTGAAAATTTGCTGAATTATGGTAACGATGCCGCACGTACACACCTTGAGTGTGATGGGTGGTGTTTAGATACCGGTGATAATTTGAATGAGCAAGGAGAGCATAATAAGGGATTCTTAGCTAGAAAGAAATGGTTTGCAAACAGTAATGAGAGAGAATTAGAAGGAAAGCTACACGTTGATCTATTCAATCTCCCACACTACCTCGTTAATGGTGTCTCAATTGACATAGTGCTCAAGTTGGCCGAACCTGAGTTTTACATTAAAGAAGGTGAAAGCGGATCATCAATTCTAAAGATAACCCAAGCCACTCTCAAAGTACCCCATTTTGACATTAGTCCTTCAATTCTTCTATCACATAATCGACTTATGCAGAAGGGTGAGGTCGCTTTCTATCCATACAAGAACGTTGAGGTTAAAACGTTTTCTGTCTCTGCAGGGAATTCGGAAATAACCTGTGATAATCTCATACTAGGTAAACTCCCAATCACATTAATGGTAGCATTAGTAGATGATGATGCGTTTCATGGTAGAAGGTCTAAAAACCCGTTCAGCTTGAATCATTACAGCATGACCAAATGCGGTCTGTACGCCAATGGTACTCCTCACGAAGTTGAAATGTCTTACGATGGCTCGAGCAATCATGCCGTACAGCCCTTTAGGCAACTGTATTCCGCTTTAGGTGTGCATCATAACGACTGGGGAAATCAAGTAACTTTACACATGTTCACCCATGGGAGCTCTGTATTTGTTTGGAATTTAACTCCAGACAAAAGTGGAAACGATGATCATATATCCAAACCGGAGACGGGCAATATACGATTAGTGATGACATTCAAGGATGCTTTACCCAATGCTGTCACAGCAATTGTGTATGCCGAATATGAAGCAGCTCTCGCCATTGATTTTAATAGAGTTGCTATGGTACAGAAAGTCTAAGTAATGAATAAGCATGCAAACAGAAGACATCGAGCGATCCCTTTCAAAAGACTCTCGCACGAGAGCGTCTTTTCGCGGAGTTTTTCCTTCAGATAAACTTCCCAGTAATCCTAATTATGGAACTTATGTGATAAATTTTGATCCCTCTGGTAGCCCAGGAACTCACTGGGTTGCAGTTAATGTCCCTAAGTCAAGAAAGAAGGCCGAGTATTTTGACTCTTATGGATTCCCTCCTTTCGTTCAAGATATAATTACCTTTCTTCAACCTTTCACTGTGAAATTTAACCGAACTCGTTTACAAAATTATGAATCAGATCTTTGTGGTGAATACTGCTGTCTGTATGCTCTCTTCAAGTCCACCAAAGGGTCCCTATCTCAGTTCACCTCCCTTTTCCCGAATCCTGAATTAAACGACTGTGAAGTTGTTCGCCTCTTCTCTGAAGAGTTTGGATCAGTTAGGAGACGACGTAAGTGTCATCCACGCTCGCAAAAGTGTTGTGCTCTGATAGAAAGAAAATCCATGAGCAAAAGAGCCATTCGCGCTCGCAAAAGTGCAAAAAAACAAAATCCGCATTTAAGTGACATACGTCCTTAGACGCTGTCAGTTACGATGCAGGAGTCGTACGGGAAACGTCGGAGATCATCATCATCAGAATCTGAGGAAGAAGACGTGGAAGTTGATACATCAATTCTCGACACACCCATCACCATCGGCAAAAGCAAATCAGTTGAAATTGGTTGGCTCATAGACTCTTCACTCTATCTCTCCGGACCTTGTGTGGTGATTTCATCGTTGGGGAAGACTGTGAAATTAAAGGCGCATGAGTGGACAAAACTAGATTGCGAAGAACCTGCAATAACAGACTACTTCAAAGGTGCAGCGAAACCTGCGTATGTGAAATCATTAATCCGATTTCCCAAATTCTTTGGTAAACCTCACATTACTTTGGGGGAAGAACGTGTACCATTAAACGCCTCTGATTGGGAGACGTTTACACACTCATTTGAACAGATTAATGCGATCTTAGATTACCTTGAAAATCGAAGAGGTGAAGTGCTTCACAATCTGAGTAGGATCTTGCAAGCCTTGGAAGATTTCAACCTCGATGAGGTGTGTATCACCTTTGGTGAGAATCCATTCAGCAAGTTAAGAATACCATTCCCAAAGGATGTATCACACTGAACAGTGCCCCAGTAGAGGCAAGGAAATAAAGGCTGCGGTCTTGGATTTCCAAGCGCTCGTTGATGGGGGAAACAATTTTATCGTTCGCGAACTTGCTATCGAGGATCTCGAATATGACCGACGAAAGTCGTGGGTATTCCAGATGCCTTCCGATAAGCAGTTGGACGACGACAATGTGAGAAATGAATGGCTGGTGAGATCTTACCATGGAATTCCCATTGATGCGGGAACAGTATCATACGAGGAATTTCCCAGAATTCTGAAGGAACAAATCAGGTCGTACGACTTCTTATTCGCAAAGGGTGTGGAAAAGTGTCAATTCCTTTCATACGCGTGCGATCGTACGGTGTTTGAATTGGAAAAATATTTTAACGTTCCCTCTCTAAAGAAACTTGAATCATCGGGAGTTGAGTGCTCTTTATTGACTCATAGGAAGGATGATTTCGCATGTGCTGTGAAAAACTGCTCCAAGTTGAAAAAGTGGCTTCTTTCGAATGTGTCAAAGAACAAAATATTGGCGGTGATGGAGACTGTGACAATGAAGTGAAACATATACATTTATCAGTGATGTGATTTCCTTTACCTCAAAGAAATGGTGATGGACCTACTATGTGGAAAAAAAGATTTTTTCATTTATATGATTTCTGTCTTATTCTTCATTATAATAATGTTTTATGGGGATTAATTACTTATGTGAATCTGGTGTTTTTATTGATGTACAATGTAATGATAAAAAAAAAATATAATTATTTTATTTCGTCATATGTGTTTCTTTTTTTAAAAAATAACTTCCCCACCTCACCCTCACGAATGCGCAATCCACCACACTTTCAAACAGCTAATCACTAAGCTTGTAGCAAAAGCGGGGAAATCCCAGCATCCCCAATCAACTTCCCCTCCCTATTGTCTCACTAATAAGTGTATATATACGTGGTCCCCGAGATTATTAGCTCATTCAACGTTGACATTAGCTCGAGAACTGTTGCTAAGATGCTAAGAGCTTCTGCAGCCGCTCACTCACTCGAAGCTAACATGACCTCCAGAAATGTTGCTGAGCTGCGAGGTTATCCTGTAGCCACCCTGGGGAATACTGACCTCCGGGTGGAGAGGCAGTCAGATCCTGATACTTACATTATACACATCCCTCATCGAGGTAAAGATTTTGTGCTCACGTTGTATTTTGAGGAAGAGCACATCTGCGTATTCCGATACGAGAAGAGGAAATTTACTTATATCGGAGAGAATGCGATATTCTCAGGTTTCAAGAATGAGAGTGGTGTAGTGGAGAGATTTAATATAACTCATCAGGATGATATCACCGATCCGGAAAAGCGGCGCCTTGCGGAAAAGCAGCACCCAATCATCTGGTGTGATGTGTACGAAAGCATCCGGCCTCGATGCTACGCTAAAGGACTTAAATGTGTTTCCACTGACGGTCCTAAACCTGTGTGTTATACTGACCATCAACGATCAAAAGTGAATTATATTACCGTTGAGGCTAAGAAAGGTAGCCGTCTGCGTTGTATTAAGTTTATACTTCAACTTGAGGACGATATGGATGTATATTGAATAAAGAAAACTTAGTCATTTAAAAAAAATTGTTGTTCTGATTTCTCCTTGAAAAAAAAGAACAGGGTATTGTTTTTTCATTCGTTTAATCACCTCAACCACCACGAGGTTCCACTATAGGTCACGTGAGCACTAACAACCAATCAAAACGCTGGGATATCCATACATTTCAAAAAAAGTGCGCGAAAAAATACCTCATAAACCAAGCGCACCCTCTTATTCATTTGTTTCATCACCTCAACCACCACGAGGCGCCACTATAGGTCACGTGACCACAAACAACCAATCAAAACGCTCGGATTTCGTTAAATCGATATATCAAATCGAAAAATTCAAGATGGCGGAGAATCCAAGATGGCGACTGTCCCAGTATCCTCATTTTTACACTACTGACGTTTCGCTTTCGGCAGTAATAATTTCACTCACCCAGTGTATAACCCGAGAAGAGTTGATCACTGTAATTCACCAGGAAATCGTGAAATTGAGTTAACAATTGTGTTCTTTGCACTGCAGACTTTAAAAGAGTTCCCGGAAGAGCTGCGAGGTGACGTCAGCATGCATCTTCACCGAGAAATCCTCTCTCTGCCGATATTCGAAGGAGCACCACAGGTGAAGTATCCAACAGCACACAAATACACCAATTCAATCGTGTTCATTTTCAATAGTCATGATGATGATAATAACAAACATAATAAGGGTTGAGATTGCATTTTAATGCTTGGACTTTTTAAAAATAACATGGTGGTAATTGTTGTATTTTTTTCTTCCGCTTCCTTCTGACAAAAGAAACCCAACAAAGCTCAGCACTCGAATCGGAAGTTCTTTTCAAAATATTAACACTTTGAGTGCCGGCCGCTAATTTTAAAGCCCTACTGAAAAATTCAGCCATTTTTATTAAATTAGCAAATTTTTTTTAAACATTAGCATCGAAAATATGTTTATATCGATGTTTACTTCAATAAAAATGGACTTTCGTCTTCTTTGTGAATGAGTTTAATAACATTTGTTGTTAACTTTTAAATATATATTTTAATAATGAAAACCTACTGTTTTTGAAAAGTAAAAAAGTTGCAACAAATGATGTACCGCCATAAAATGCATAATATTTTTATTACGCTGAATTTTAACTATTTAAACCATGGAAATCATACAATAGCATTGTTCCAAGCAAATCATTCAAAATCCTGGATGACAAAAAAGGTCACTGAGCCCTCAAAGAACGGTTCTTTCCTCCAAAGAATTTTCACACAAAGTAGGCCTAGATAAGGGTGCCGTTAGCTACAGAGGGCTTTCCGTCCTCAAGGCATTAAAAGAACTCTTTTTCCATCGAGCAGTTAATTTTTGAAATAACAGAACCACTAAGCAGTAAACTGGAAAAGTACCACGGGCGAAATATTACAGCTTCACGCAAACAAAGTAAATTAAATAGATAGACGTAATATTACGTCCATGGCAATCCTCACAAGGATTAGCGGATTAGCAGGACGTAATATTACGCCCATGGCACGCAAAATCTTAAGTCCATAGAAATCAACAGGATATGAATCCAATCTTCATTTCAAAATGAAAAAGGAATCTCAATGTTAAAGATGACAGAAGCGGAAAAATATCGAATCCTATTGTTCGATGGAACAAATTTTATCAGTTGGTAATTTCGGACGGAGACGCTTTCGGAAGAACTGGAATCGTAATCTTTCGTGGAAGAATCATCCTTTAACCGATTATAATTTGTGGACGGAGAGAAGATTCAGAGCGTACGGCTAGGGAAGAAGAATTGACTCAGCAAAACCAGATCGATAATGTAAGTCACAGCTTATTCAATGAGTTGCTTACAATCATTTGAAATACACAAAGATAATTTAGCCTATTCCGATACATGGACATCTCTACGCAACACTTTTAAAATAAAAGGAATTGCTTGGCAGTTTCTTCTGAGAAAGTGGTTAACAATAATGACATACGAATGATACGTTAGTTCATCACTTCTTGAATTTTAATACACTGATTAGAGATCAACGTTCCACTGGAGCGGCAGTCGAAGAATCGGACGCCGTGGGCCACCTTCTCTCGACGATGCCATTTAATTGCGACGCGATGGTCACTGCTTTTGAGACGCTGTCGATGAAGGATCTCACATTGGGTGGGCGTCGTGATGAACAGATTGCTGGACGAAGCGGAAGGAAGACTACGGGAAAAAACGAGAAAATGCACCGCCTCCTGTCGCGTTTCAGGCTCAACATTACAAAGGCAAAGTGAAAAAACTCCTCAGAAAATAGTAAAAAATACCAATGAAATCCAGGAATTCATTCCACTTCAAGTGTCATCGATGTGGGAAACGGGGACACCAGAGGCTCAACTGCGCATTTGTCTACCGAATAATCCAGGAAACAATAACTCGGCGATCGTGAGCATTGACCATCAGGGAAATGGATTTAGCTTTTTAGTATCACGTGCAGATAGTTCAATTGAAGGTCATTCAACTGGTCATTGGATTTTGGAGCATCTAAACATCTGATCAACTATAAATAAATACCTCTTGGTAATTTCAGAAAATTGGAACACACTTATAAAAGTGAAGTAGCTAAATCTTGTCTAGAGGCTAAATACACATAAAGAGGAAATTAAATTTATCAGAGTTTTAAAAGGAAGTTTAGATATAGATCAGCGATGCTTTATCTATACCTGAACTTTGTTTCGATTTGCTTTCGGTCAGAAAATTAATGGTTTTACTATTCTCTTTGGAAAAATTTGCAAGGTTTAATTATAATGGAAAAAGAAATGTTTGCTGTTGCGAATAGAAATGAATCTCAGTTATACGTTTTGCATTTTTTTCAATGCAAAGTTTTGTCAGCTGCTTCGTCTGGACATAAAACGGAATTGAGGCGAAGGCAATTTGAGCTGAGACAATGAGCACAAAATGAATGTCTCGCGGATCACGGAGAAGAGCCACGAAAGAGCGAACGAGTACATGACGTCAAGGAAGAACTTACAGATGAAAATTCAAATCAAATGATAGGGATTGCAACAGGAATTTAAAATGAAGATAAAGTAAATAAAAATGGAAAGCAAACTCTACGTCGACCTGCCAGGCAGAAGAAGACGCCAAAATATCCGCATCGTTGTGCTGGTCTGGTGCTGAGCGATAAAAACTACGCAGATGATGTACGAGACAACTGCAAGGACATATCCCTAACTTCCAGGACTTATTTCAATGAAGGAAAACAAGAGTTGGATTAACTCCAATCTACCCCCTGGAAGAAAGGCCATTGCTAGTAAATGGGTCTTCAAATTTAGAAAGGACAAGGATTGAGGAGAAGGTCGTTTTGTATGCGGCCCTTTAGCTTTTGGGTTATCTGACAACATAAACGCATGCTCCATTCTAGATCCGGGAGGGAAGTTCTTTTTAGAACGAGTCCAAAAGCATCCGCTGTGGATAGTAAGAGAGGATCCGTGTGTATAACAATGCATCTTTTTTGTGGACAGGGCTGCTTGAAGTTGCTGTCCCTTCACATCCGATCCAACTTTTGCGCCCCGGGCGAATATTTGCTGCACAAGGGCGACGCCCTCCACTCCCTCTACTATATCTGCAACGGATCCATGGAAGTCGTCCAGGAGGGAATGGTCGTCGCTATTCTCGGTAAGGATAATATTAGTCAGTACACATAAAATCGTGTTAGTCATTGGACGCGGTTAATCTCTTTAAATGATGCAACACGAGCGCTTTGATAAGTGACCCTGACGATGATGAGCGAGAAACTGAAACTGCATAAGGGCGCAATCGTTCCAGTAGTTTTGTAGTAAAGTATCATGAAACGGACCACAATGATCAACGGACCAAATCTCTATGTGAGGCATGATTTGATGTTAGCACGCAACGTGGGCACCTTCTGATCATTAAAACATCTCAGCACTTAGGAATTTGCATTACTGTAAAAGTTCCTATTTATTTGTGGAATTTCAAGTCCTACCTTGCATATGAGCAGTTGACCGTAGAATTTTGACCACAATATCCGTGTCGTCCGGCCACGCTTCAGTCTCCCTGACCATTATCTCAAAGCGCGATGTATTCGCTCGCTCCCCCAATCCAAGAAAAGGTCATTTAAATTGCGCTCAGGAAAGTGAAGCAGGGAATCGACCGTAGATTTTATATTACTAGAGTATTTATGGAATCGACCTTTGAGATTCTTCACATTCATTCATTCATTGGGCGCATGCGAATATATGTAATCTGAAATATTGATGCAATGATAATGAGAATTTTAAGCTTACGCCAAATTTTTCCGACAAAATATGCATTTATCTTTAATAATATTTTAAGTATTCCATTACTATCAAGGAACTAACGCTACAACGCCGTCTAATACATATTTCACCAAGAGATGTTTTCCGCTGCGTATTTAGTCCTTACTTTCAGACTGTTATCATTTGAGTGGAATTTTGCTTCAAAAAGATAGCCATAAAACAATTTCCTTACTAATTTATCACATCTCCTAATTTGCAATATATTTCGGTCGCTTTAAGTTCAAAAGAGTTAGTTACCTACCAAAACGTTCTAAATAAAAATTGAGTAACTCATTACCCTTATCTATTAATGAAGAGATTTCCTTCTTACGACTTCTTTCATTACGACGTCTTCTCTACTTTCTGGCTGAATTCATGTTTCCTTTTCAACGCAGAGGTGCGATAGAGTTGTTTGACCAGCCCGGGAGGGTTTGCTCGAATGTGGCCTTTGCATTTGAAAATATATTTCCAGTTAACCGCCGGATGTTAACAACAAAATGAGCGTCAGAAATAGTAGAATATTTCTCCGCCACTCTCATGATAGGCATTTACTTTCAAGATTGGTGCTTAATTGAAAAAATAATAAAAGATGGAGACAAAATATTCAAGGTTTGTAAACACATCGAGTGACTTGATTAAAATATTGTCGGTGTTGCCGACTCAGAATTTTTATATTTCTTCTTTACTCTCACGGCCTTGTAAACGCCTAACAAGGAAATGCATTAATATGATATCAAATGCTTCATTCACTCAGCGAAGCGTAATTCACTTCGATATTTTAATCTACGCCATCCCCATAGTTTTCTTTACTCGACCATACAACTGTGGTCAACTGAGTGACTACTGTCTGTAAAAAAAGCAAGATACCCGAGTTTGAGGAGTTCTAGCGTCTAAATGAAGCAATCGATTTCAATGTAATAAAAAGCATACGAAAGAGAATTTAGTTTTACGTTATACCATGTACTTTAAAAATTATTCGGCTAAGTTTTATTTCCTGTACTTAATTTTTTCTCGAAAAAGTACCCGTTTTTTGCGCGTAAAATCAAGGTGCCCAACTTTGAGCGCTTGGCATTCCCGTAGTTTTCGTTCCTATAACTTGAAATTTTGATATAAAGAAGCCACATCTATTACTAGCAGTTTGTCGAGAACAAATTGTTTATACTACAAACATTAACAGAGTTGTTGTAAACAACGCAAACCTCTGCTAACTTCGAAACCAGTGAGTCAATTGAAAATTGATTGGTGCTGTTGTCTTCCGTAGAATATTCGTAATGTATATACGTAGATCATACACGTTAAATGTAGGCAGTGTATTCAATATCTTTTTATATTTATTTTTGTTTTTAGGTCTTGTTGTCGCCTTCTCCCTGCCTGACGGGGATGGGCTAAACAAAGCAACAGAAAAGAGAAAGTCTCTCGAAGTCGTGCGCAGTTGCCACATAGCGAATCGAGACTCACAGTATCCTAGCAGTTAATGAATCATTCGCTGGTTGCTTTAAAACGTTTACCTTTAGGGATGATTCGACTATTGTTAGTGCAGATTCCCTCGGTGAATCAAGCGTCCAAGAACGGGGTTTTCGGAGACGGAAGTCCAAATGGTATTAAGTGCAATTTGCTTTTTTCGCTGCGAAGCAGAAAAAAAGTATGGACAAAAGATATCCTGCGTATCAAACAGTGTCTGATAGTCTTGGTATCAGCTTGATATCAGTGAAAAGAGTCGCGGCTAAACAGAAGGATTATGAATTTTTACCATCCGATAAAATTTACGCTATTATGGCTTAGAATTTACGTCGTAGAAAAGCATTTGATGGAAGCTAAGCCCAACCTGACCTTAAGTTTACCTGAAGGGTGCAACAACGATACTTTCATTGTGCGAGTCGGTCATTTAAAGGAAGCGCGCCCTCTGCTGAGTCGGTGGCAACCACGCGCCTCTTTTCGCCTCCCCCTCCCACGACGGAGCTGCCGGTACGCGCATAGAAACATCTAGATAAATAATAAGTGATATTGACGTTATTATTGATATTTAATATACATTTCATATGTGCTTGCATTACTAACATTCTACGGAAGACAACAGTACCAATCAATTTTCAATTGACTCACTTGTTTCGAAGTTAGCAGAGGTTTTGCGTTGTTTACAACAACTCCGTTAATTTTTGTAGTGTAAACAATTTGTTCTCGGCAAACTGCTAGTAATAGATGTGGCTTCTTTATATCAAAATTTCAAGTTATAGGAACGAAAACTACGGGAATGCCAAGCGCTCAAAGTTGGGCACCTTGATTTTACGCGCAAAAAACGGGTACTTTTTTGAGAAAAAATTAAGTACAGGAAATACTATTAAGCCGAAGAATTTTTAAAGTACATGATATAACGTAGAACTAAATTCTCTTACGTATGCATTTTATTGCATTGAAATCGATTGCTTTGTTTAGACGCTAGAGCTCCTCAAACTCGAGTATCTTGCTTTTTTTTACAGACAGTAACCACCCATCTCCAACATGGCGAGACTGACAGCAGTCGAGCTAAAGACGCTCCATGATCGGTTACAAGTAAGAAATAAGGATTAAGGCCATTGACCATCTTTGTTACATCCACTGCAGAGATTCTTTTCGGTTTAGCCTTACGCTTCGTGTTGGCTCTTCAGTCCTAATGCATGGCCTCACGCGCAACTCCATGACCCACGTCAAAAATCCACTCACTCCAAATGTCAAATTTCGATCAAAATTTTCGGACCAAAAATTGTGATGCAAACAAATTTGATACAAATATTTTGATCCAAATTTGACAGTGGGGCATGGGCTTAGTGGCTGTTCTCTCTCTCTCCGAATGATTTAGGCAAAGGCGACCTCGTGGGATGTGACATTAACGCTTACGTTGGCCAGTTCTCCGGCGTGGCTGCGACCACCGCTGAAGGGAAAAACACGACAACTTCAGGTACCAACCAAACAGGTGAGAGACACTAATTTTTGTCCTTAGATTTCCGTAGCGATCAGATGCAGTCGTGTAATCGATCATTTCCGGATTTTCTGCTGCGTGGAATGAACTTTTAAAGCCCAACGTTTCTTCGCCACCGCTGGGAACACTGTCAGGAGACTAAATGGGATTAGAGTTGACATCCCGACCGCTGTTATCCGGGATTTAAAAAATCAATAAAACATAAAACCCAACGTGTAAAAATTGAATGTAGAAAGTAAAGAAAGAAGTGTTTGGGTTCGCACTCGTGGATGGGTCATTGCGGGAATATCCACTTGTTATCAACGGCTTATTAGGGAGACAGTCGTCGACAAGCACCCAAATCTGAACAACATGATATTTAGAGATGCGTGAAAATCGCAAATGTAATAATTGCGACGTATAGATGCGATGACTCGACTTTTATGATATTTTTACGCAAATTTCCCTTTTCGACGGCAAAATTCGTACATTTTGTGGCGAGCGCAGTTTAAATGCTCCGCCGACACTCACCGCATGCGAGCGACTGGCCAGCTGCCAGTTGGCTGGGACTCTACGAGGCCGCGAACAACAAGTGGGCGCGGGCAAGCTACACCTCCGCCCAGTGGCGGCTCGTGAGTCAAATGCTGGGGGGGCGCACTCCACCGGGGGGTCATAATTTTTTAATATTTCGTGTATTTTATTAAGTTTTTACGGCAATCTAGGATAAAAATTATGTGATGCCACACGTTCCGTTTTTTTCAACAAAAATACCTACTTTTCCTAATAAAGCTTGATTAATAAATACTAAATGCAGTAGACTCTCGGTCATACGGATCGGCTTAGTCCGGACTCTCGATTACACTGATCAATGATCTTGAAGAATAAAAATATATTTGCTGCGATATTTTGCTAATACAAACAAAAATACGTAACTTTAGGTTTTAGTGCCTAAATTCTTCGTGCGGATATGCCCGCAATACACTTATGTTGTTCGTTTTGCAATCATAATGCGTTATTTGTCAAATCTATACAACATTTGCAAAGATTTAGGTAGCAATGACACTTGTAACACATGAGGAGGGAGGGGAGTGTCACTGACTTCCACTAGGTAACAAACACTACTAGAATGCGCGCGCTTTGCTATTGCAGATGTAAACTTTGATTGCGGTGTTCGCGTTGCTTCTTGAATAAATTATGATTTAAAATCAATAATTAAACATTTCTCACACATTTTTAACAAAATCTGAAATACTCACATGCCTTTAGTTATATTGCAGAAGTCCATCCTTCTTTCCTTTTGTCCAGCAAAGTGATCAATTACACGTTCGCTGAAATCAGCGCCGGACAACAATTTCTTTCCGATTGAATACATGGAAAGGGCACTAGTTTATAAATAAACAAGGGACTTAATAAACAAGGGACGACACAAAATGGGCCGACGAAAAATACGACCAAAAAGAACAAGGTGCCTGGACTCAGATTTGAGGACAATTTTTCCCTATATTTCCCTAAAACAAAAACGAGCACTGTTGATTTATTCAAAATTGTCTTCTTGAATGTACACACAGCACTAAGAAACTTCTTAATCGGCAATCAAGCACAGTTAACTCCTCAAAAATGATGTCTGAACTCATTTCACTCCGTTCTTTCCGAGAGTCTTGCCGTTACTATAAGGAAGACTCAAGGGAGATAGAAGTCGTGGTCCACTAATGCTTATTCAGCTGAGGGACGAATTTAAGGTCAGCAAAGGCATCCAAGCAAACAAAAGACGTCACGGGCCATCTCCTTGAGTCTAAGATTCATATGTGGTAAACACACGAAACGCCAACGGGTCGCACTTGGAATAACCATGTCTTCGAAATCATTGCCATGATATAATAGAATATAAATTCTAGATCGTAAAAGAAGACGACTCTGAACCACAGATAGGAGCTGTAGGGATCTCCGCACTGATATGAACTCTTCGAAGCCACTTAAATCAGACCCAAATGCACATTTTCCGTCAGACAGCTAGCGCTCTGCCGCTGAGGAATTAGGTGAACATGAACTGATAGAACAAGGACGGCTAGAAAAAAGATGAACCTACACACAAAAGGTGCATTGTACGCGGAACTTCTTGACATTCATTGAATGACTCCATTTAAAGTCACGTTTTACGGGTTAAATCATGTTTAATCCTTCACCCTATCACGCACGCACCTATTTCTTAAATTATAAATCAGTGGGGAATGTTAACTGATTTTTCCTAATACTGCAGGTCTTTTGATAAATTTATCTGAAAAATAGGTACCGCATTTCTAAACATCGGGAAGATATGAATACATTGTTCAGGCCTAAACATTATAATATTAGTTTCCCCAAGGTTCTTGAAATTCGTTATCATAATAGAACTGTGGCAAATACTCGATAATAGTTTTCCTACATCAATACGGCCTTTAACTGGTTGGATTTTATGTGTTCCGGAATTCAAACACCAAAAAACGCAAGCATAATGGGATAATTTATTTTCTGTAGCAATACCTACCAGTAATTAAAAGTTAAAATCGTATAACTACACCCAGTGCTGTGACCATTCTGATTCCGTAGGTCCCTTTTCTGTGGCAGCACCAAGTAGACGCCAGATTATACGCCCGCCGGCCTGCGCAGCGATGTCAACTCACTCGTCGCTCTGCGCATTTTCGGACGACGCACAGTGGGCGGAAATCGGAAAAAGCCGGACAAAATTACAAAATGGCTTTTTTTGAGTTATAAACTTGAAACTTCGCATGTATACTCAAAAATGATTGAAATTTATTGATATGTACTTCATTTGACATAGATTCTACCCGTTACTGAGATACAGAGGCTCAAACGTGAGCAAATTTCCATAAAAACGCCCGTCTTCAATTTTCTCTGAAAATCTTCCAAAGTAAGTGAATGGTGAAGTTATGGGTGGATTCTTGCCGAATAAAAAACCACATAATCTGTTAGCATGGTATTTTTTCTTTAATTTTCCGTAATCTTAAAGAATACAGCCCATACATTCTTACCGTGCAGTAACAAAATGGCGGATACTGTTTTTGGACGAAGTTTTATATTTAGGTAGAGTTTCAAATAGGTTTTCGGCAAGGTCGCGCAGAGTAACTTATATGAGAGCATTGTTTGAAAATTTCTTGAGGTCTTTATGCAGTTTTCTTTGAAATTAGTTTGCGTCGCCGGAAATTACATTGATTTTTCGATCGCGTGGCAGGGTTCTTCTCCGCGCTTCGGGAGTTGGATTAGCCGCGCCGCGGTAAGGTTATTGAAGCTGTACGGGTTTTAACACTCAACATTCACCGTTTTTATGTTTTGCTTCAAGACACCGATTCTCAAATGGTCTATGGTGAAGACAGTGGAGGTTTTTCATGCGATGTACTTGCACGTTTCATCGAAGTTCATTTCGTTATCTTTGGATACGATCGAAGACCATGCTTCTATTAAAAGCGTTCAAACCTCGACAAAGTGAGTTGTTTTCCTGGGACTCATACAAAAAGACCTACCAGAAAGATACCAGCTGAGACCCTATACCTTCCTCAATCACCGATCCCTGACCCTCAGGATTCTAATTTCGAAAACGGTCGCTTTATGACACCCTGGAGCGGAGTCCTTGGCCGTCTTAACGGAGGTATTTCCATGGGAACGAAAAAATGAACGATTTTTGTGTCGCTTCAAAAATTGGCTCGCTGAATCCATAACATTTCCGGAATGTGCTTTGCATTACTTTCTCAATACTTCTACGGGAGTTGGTATTTTTGTAAAAATCTATTTCTTTCAAATTTATTGAATAAATACTATTCCACATTTAGCTTTAAGTTACAAAATTCATACTTTATTCATACGTACCGACGGATCAGTATTGACATAAATGGCGTGAATACATTATTCTGCGACAACGTTGCGCTTGATAAAGGAAACTTACCCATGCGGGACTCGAACCCGACACTTATTTGACAGGCGAGAGCATTTTACCCCGCCGCCACCCAAGTCGGCAAATTGAAAAAATAACGAACTGCAAAAAGCGTCATTAAATCTAATGTTTTAATCTTGAGATGAAGAGAATAATGTTCAAGAAGATGGCTAATAATGCACTTGACTTAACATTACTAATCATGAACATAGATTACTGATGGCAACTAAATAATCAAAATTTTATGGACGAAAATTATGGATCGCGTGACAATCTCATGTTCTGCACCTACAGTAAGCACTAGAAAGTTGTTAAAGCAGATACGATGAAGACAGGGTAGTTTAGGTAGACAATTCCACGGGAACTTCTAGATTTTTTAAAACGTGTATCATACCCTCAGTTCTACTTTGACTGTGGTGAAGGAAAGTTAAGTTCTCTTGAGTGCGCAGAATTTGTGAAAGTGATTTTAATTTGCTTGTGGAGCGTAGAAATTTCAAACTTCCACTTGCCTGTAAGTACGTTTTTTAATAAATCCCCGAACATCTTTTTCAAAATAGTTATTTTAATTTATATTATCAATTTTAGCTGAAAGTGTCCTTAGCATTCCTTTCCAAACTAAAATAAATTAAAATTTAAATTATCAAATGCCACTATTTAAATTCCAATCGATACGACATATCCAATAGTCATTCAAAAAATCATATGTGGCAGTGTAGCGTACACAAACCAACAGAACATTTATCGATATCAGGTGAACGATATTTTACATCTCCTAAGTTATTCATACCCGACGCTATTGCACCGCAGATTTAGAACCCCATGATTCAGCTGTCCTTCAGTGAGTTGCAAACTTAAAACTATCGTTTTTCTTAATTTCGAAATGACTATACTTCCCTGTAGGATAATAAATTATATGGATTTTAAGATTAAGAAAAAATTAGGAAAATAAGGTAAGCAATGTAAGCATTTCTTTTCCGTTGATCATGGTCAGTAGTAAACAGAACTTGATCGTGTAAAATCCAGAGTTGAAATCATTAAGGCCATTCACCTGCCTTTCGATATAGGTAATGTCTTTCTGATTTTGTAACTTCTTTTCTGCGGATGGGATGACAAAATCGTGTTGACGTCGGCAGTGGATTTTCCCAGATAGTGTCATCTAAAATTGTAGAGAATATATGTGAGAAGTGCCTCCGATGCAATTTAAATTCTTTATCAAAAGTTTAGAGATAAATGTAATTAACCAAGAGAAAGTGGAAACTTCAGTCGTTACCTGTAGCGCCTTTGTTACCTGCTGCTTTTTAATCAAACTAAGAGATATAAGGGAACTCATGAATAGGAATTTATCTGACGCATCCACTTGTTGCCACATTTGCTTATATTGAGAGTGGCCCGAACTTCCATCAAAACCGTACTTAGAGATAAATCTGTAGTTCACCACACATTTTAATTCTTGAGAGGTGGAAATGGTGGCTAAGCAGGCTATTGTTCCCAATATGGTGTGGTTCAGTGGTGCTTTAAGGTTTACTTCGCACATGGTCTCAGTTATTTTAATTCCTTCGTTATAAGCTGCCTTTTTTGCTATCGCTATTCTATCATAACTGGAATACAATTCGTGTCCATGGCTCAGAGCTGTCCTACGAAAAGACCGATGTTGACGCTTGATCAAATCAGAGGCAATCATCAATGACAGTGCCTCTTCCACTGTCACCTCAGGGTGGACCTTTTCACTCGTCCTCCACTTAGAAAGAACTCTCTAAGCCCGAGTAGGGGTCGTAGTTGTTATTTCTGCAATTAGGTGAGCTGCTGCAGTGTCTCCCCTCTCTCTCAAACTCACAGATGCCGCGAGAGCAAGCTTAGCAGCAGTAGCAGTAGTTTTTAAAGTTTGAATTTTCTTCTGCGTGATCTAACACATTAGGTGCGACATTTTTTTGGCCGCCCTGGAATGCCTGGCAAATATAATATGAATTTTGTAGCATGAAGCTACAGGGGGAATTTTATTTAGTCAATCAATTTGAGAGGAATAGATTTTTACAAAAATACAATACTCAACCGGCTGTCGTTGAAGTATCGGGAAAGTGATGCATAACAAATTCTGGAAATGTTATAGAGTCAGCGAGCCAACTTTTGTATCGACACAAAAATCACTCATTATTTCGAGAACTCGACCCATTTCTTAAGGTATGGCCATAGGATGCGTTTTGTCAGGAAGTCATTGAGAAATTTCAGAGCATCAGGGCCTTGTCTTAAATTCAGCCTCCGCGATAAATAATGGAGCAAATATTTTTTACCGAGTGAATGATTTTTTTACCAATTCCAATATTATTTTATAGATATCAAGTCATGTAATAATGTGAGGTGGCATTTTCTATGGAATGGCGGATGGAGCCTATGTAAAATTTAGAAAAAATAAATTTGTCGAACCTATGGTTATCCAATGCCCTAATGCGTACACGGGGAGGAACGTATGGTAAACGTGTAAAGACATGGTAATCTGTATCTCAAAGTAGAACTGAGGGTATGATGCACATTTTTAAAAAGCTATAAGTTCCCATGGAAATACCTCCGTTAAGACGGCCAAGGGCTCCGCTCCAGGGTGTCATAAAACGACCGTTTTCGAAATTAGAATCCTGAGGGTCAGGGATCGGTGATTGAAGAAGGTATAAGGGTCTCAGCTGGTATCTTTCTGGTAGGTCTTTTTGTATGAGTCCCAGGAAAACAACTCACTTTGTCGAGGTTTGAACGCTTTTAATAGAAGCATGGTCTTCGATCGTATTCAAAGATAACGAAATGAACTTCGATGAAACGTGCAAGTACATCGCATGAAAAACCTCCACTGTCTTCACCATAGACCATTTGAGAATCGGTGTCTTGAAGCAAAACATAAAAACGGTGAATGTTGAGCGTTAAAACCCATACAGCTTCAATAACCTTACCGCGGCGCGGCTAATCCAACTCCCGACGCGCGGAGAAGAACCCTGCCGCGCGATCGAAAAATCAATGTAATTTCCGGCGACGCAAACTTATTTCAAAGAAAACTGCATAAAGACCTCAAGAAATTTTCAAACAATGCTCTCATATAAGTTACTCTGCGCGACCTTGCCGAAAACCTATTTGAAACTCTACCTAAATATAAAACTTCGTCCAAAAACAGTATCCGCCATTTTGTTACTGCACGGTAAGAATGTATGGGCTGTATTCTTTAAGATTACGGAAAATTAAATAAAAAATACCATGCTAACAGATTATGTGGGTTTTTATTCGGCAAGAATCCACCCATAACTTCACCATTCACTTACTTTGGAAGATTTTCAGAGAAAATTGAAGACGGGCGTTTTTATGGAAATTTGCTCACGTTTGAGCCTCTGTATCTCAGTAACGGGTAGAATCTATGTCAAATGAAGTACATATCAATAAATTTCAATCATTTTTGAGTATAAATGCGAAGTTTCAAGTTTATAACTCAAAAAAAGCCATTTTGTAATTTTGTCCGGCTTTTTCCGATTTCCGCTCACTGTGCGACGTCCCAAGACTTCCATAAGATACAACGTTAGACGCGTCATAGCACCAGCGGCCCCCACCACTACCACTCTCCATATAACTGCATGGGGATGGATTGGGACGTTCTGGCCAGCGCCCCCGGCTACAAATACGAACTTCTCGCGCTATTTCTTTTCGTGTTTTTCCAACACTTTCGATGTATGCGACTGAGAAAAACACTTTGATTAATTAGATGTATAATTATAAATTAATGGATATTTATTTTTTTTACTTTTTCAAATATTTGGGAGGGACGGCGTCCGAGAGTCTTTATGGGCAAACCGCCACTGCCTCCGCCACTATAAGTCTTATTCCTTAATTTATAATTGTTCTACAACATAATTATTTAAAGTGTTCTGTATTTTGTCACATAACTGTGTTTCACTATATTTTATCGTCATCTACCTCATAATGAAAATAAAAAATTGACGCTACAAAATGCGATCAACTGTTATTGAAAGTGCGATTTTCACGTATCTCTAATGATGATTATCACCGGAGCAGAGCGTGGAAAAGATCGTTACTGTCACCAGTGATCAATAATCCTTAAAGATTGGCTGTACGCAGCTCTTCCTTTCTCGTCCAAATAATAACAGATAAATCTCATTCAGTATCGCGACGATGTTCTCAGCAGGAAAAAAAACCATTCCACGCACCAGTAAACACAAAAATTGTTTCTGATAGTGAGAAACTCATCACACAAAAACAACAATCAAATCACCACCGAGTATATAAGTGCTGGGGGCCGATTGTGTAACTTTACGTTCGAACGTAACGATCCGGTTCCCGTGGAATTTAGATCAACAACTCGAAAACAATTGAAGGAGCGATTGTGTAACTTTACGTTCGAAAGTATTCCGGCTCTCGATCGAAAGCATCTCTTCGTCTACACATCACTTGACGATAAGGCTATCGAATCGTTCGCAGGTGAGGTTTGGGATGGAATTTAAATGTTTATTACCTTTCATGGCCACGTTGTATGTCCTTTTTTTGGGATTAAGTGAATTATGCAATCAATTATATTCATAAATCGCAGTGTTATGTTGTTGATTACGTGAATTTGTAGTGAATTGACATAAATAATTGCAATTTGTGCGTATTAGTTCACTATGGTATAAAGATGAGCAAGTTTACATTTGCTTCGCTGTGTAATGTGTGTGCAATGGAAATGAAATTAACTCATGTGGAATTAAGTGAATTAAACATTCTATTTAATTTATACATCATTGTGTTATCTTTTTAATAACGTGAATAAGTAGTGAAATTACATCGATAAATACAATTTGTACGTGTTAGTTTACTATACGATACAAAGATGAGGACGTTTACAATTGCTTCGCTATGTAATGTGTGTGCCATTCAAATGAAATTATCCTTTTTGTATGCTTGATTTAAACGTGGTTCCACTATATAGTATATTAGGTAAATTATAGTTGTGCTATAATACATTGCCAAAATTATATTCTCTACAATGTTTAATTTAATTCGGATCATCGGGCAGTTATTGACAAGTAAATGATTTAATTTATGTATTCAAATAGTTTATTTTAACTTCTCAATGACGTCTTAAATTGAGTTGAATTTATATGGTTTATGTACTTCAATTAATGTCTCTGATGCGATATGGTTTCCTCAAAAAGGGTAAATTTTTTGAAGTGATATTCGGGTGTTTGAGACGAGAGGAGATATCAAAGATGACTCTGCATATTTGCTTTTTCTTTCAAGTAATAGGTGAAAGGTTTGTGATAATGATAATGTTTTTGATTGAGAATATAAACGTACTTATTTATTTCATGAGTTACGTGCTTTTTTAACTGTTTACCTTACGACTATTATTAAGACGTCGTACTAATTCACACTCGTCAGTTTTTATTTCTTGCAAATATTCAATATTCTGCGGCATTGCTCCTTGCAGACACACAAAGGCGAAGACGAGAGCCTATCAATATCGAATATCCGTTCATATATTTCCTCTAAATGAATTACGTCAATTACAAATGATACAAGTTATCATTTAGCGAATTGCAAAAGTAACGAAACGGACACTTACCGCAACATTTCAAAATAATCATCGATATCTGAGTAAAAACTACTTATCCCAAATATCAGCTACGCTCCAACGGAAAGGAAGGTATTTAATATCGAATTTAAAGAGATTGTATAACACGCAAAGTTAAATTCTTTCAATAATATAAACTTAATTGGCCGATTGTATCTGAAACCAATATTGTTAACTTAGTTTCGCTTTTCAAAACAAACACAGCCACTCTCAGTCTTACTGCGCATGCGGTCAAGGAAAACAATCGCGAAACTTATTCCCAATTCCAAGTAAATATGACAACGTCGTAACTTTCGATTGCTTGTTGACGATCGTCCATACACAATCGCACTTACAGCTAACGTTCGAATACCGGGATCTCAATCGAGAGTGAACGGATCTCTAACGATCGAAAGGTAGCCAAGTTACACAATCGGCCCCCTGCATAATTAAGTTTCTGCTCATTTTTGCGAAGCAAAGCTATTTCATGACGTGTAAGTTAAAATTTTGTAAATTTGAAGGTTATGACAATGGGTATTCTGTGCTTCCGACTTAGGTCTCAAATCAAAGACAACGTCAAAGATTTAGTCTATCACGTGCATTGCTTGAAAGTTCGATAAATGACCGCGTGCAGCGCTCAAGTAAAAGGGCTCACACTTCCACGGGCACGATTCATTCATTTTCTTCGCGTCATCGTTGTCACCCGGAGCATTGAATGACTCGTTGAACGGTTCATTTGGTGATCCGCTACAGCTCTCCAAGTGTGACCGTTTTCAGTTGGAAGTACAGATTAAGCCCCGTCTAATGTCTACGCAATTCATATTCCTTTTCTTCCGTTTTGTAAAGGCTATTCAAATACCTTCTCATTCCGGAAAATAAAATTGGCATAACTTTTTTGAATACACAATCTTGTAGCCGTCACAGGCCGTCAATGACTTCTGGAAATAAGTGAAAATTTAATAAGTGATGTACTACGACTCTTCCGCAAGGAAAAATTGTATTTAAAAGAAGAGAGTCGAATGTATGAGGGCACTAAATAGGATCAGACATCCAAAAATTAAGAGACAAAGTCACCGCAGTTTCTACCAATTCGGATCACCATGATTGCTCTTTCATCCAAAGATTGTTAGATTGACTTAGTTAATCTTAAACACACCAATCAAAAAAAACTACCACATTACAACCGTCACCATTTTTCCTATAGCATCAGGTACACCATTTTTCGTAACCATTTTTTGGTAACCGTCACCATTTTTCCTTTCTCTTCAAGCCTAAATATATTAAACCATACTAATATATTGTAACCGATTCCGTTTGGCACGGTTCCGGTTAAATTTAAATCGGCATTCACGAGGGAAGGAAGGCTGACGCAACATTGTGTGTGAATGTGTGAGAGTGCGTAGTGAAGCCCGGAAGAACACATCATTCCCGGCTTTCGATTGCTGCCGAAGGCCCTGTCCGTCACCGGAGAAGACGCGTCCCACTTACTGCGTGGAGGAGAGACAGAGCAAGGAACGAAAACGTGAAGGTTATACGAAGAGGTGAAAAGCGGCGAAGTAAAGGAAACAGGAGAATAGACGGCCCAGAGGAAGAGAGGCACCCCACGACATCCGGATTTAAATATTCTCTCAGCCCAAAACGAATGAAGACGCAGCGACCCTGACAGAAGCCAGCCAATGAGGTCATCTTCATCCATGACCCAGAGAGATAAGTCAAGCTGTCATCCCACATTACGTCCCCCCCCCCCCCCCCAATTTGTAAAGATTCACGAAGAGATCCCTTTTCCCCCCATTCAAGAAGAGAAGAACCGTGAAGAAGACCCGTTTCCCCATATCATTTGTCCCTTGCATTTCTTATTTTATTTTTTTATTCATTTTGCCCTCCCGTTTTCCCCATGAATGTGTGAATAATTTTGGTATTTAGGACAGTGTTTAGGATTAGCATTGGCGTTTTCATTTCACTTGTTTTTGTATTTACGCCAGATATTCACGAGAAGGGAAGACTCTTGTTTAATTTTTTTATCGTTTCATAATTTTTTTTGAAAGATCTGATTAATTTTGTTTTATATTATTTCACTGGCCAGTGGTGTTCTTTAAAGCAAAGATGAACAGTTAATTTCATGTGTTTCATTGTATTTTTCCTTGTTGATTTTCGCATTAAATGTTATTTTGAATCCGTAACTTGTGTAGCAAGCCTTCGTTCTTCCGTGCACGCCACCAGCAATCAGCAAAGGAACCCACCCCACCCCCACTTTCCCCTTTCCCTCCCCCCTCTTTCCTCTCCCCCCCCCCCCCCACCCTCCCATCCTCCCAACCCACGACCCGTCCGTCTCGGACGCACCCCCCCCACACTCCACATTCACACAAGTCGCCACAGGCGAACATACAATCATATTTCACCTGAACCGGGAATCAAACCACGGACCTCCTGCTTTCCGGGCAGATGCTATCGCTTGCATAAGGTTTAAACATAATTTAGTAGCTGCTGAGGCTAGTTATCGTCATGATTGCTGCTTCTTCTTTAAAACTGCCCACTGGAAGTAAAACAGGTCGTCCCCGAGATGAAGCATTGAATCTGGCCATGGAAGAAATATTTGCCTACATCGAGAGTAGTGACGACTGTCCGTCTACGCTGGAGGAATTAAAAAATGTTTGGAAAAATTAATATCTTGATAATGGAAGTGTTAAACTGCGATTGATATTAAATATGGTAACAAGGTTATTATAACTGAGAAACCCGGAAAATTAACGTGCTTATTTGCTTTTTATATGCTTAATTGATAATTATCATGATCAATTAAATCAAGAAAAGAAGAGTGACATAAGGTCCTGGGAGCTTCGGCAGCAATCATTCGAGGTGATATTCAATCGGTAGCCATCGATAATTCTCATTATCTTCCACCAGGTCGCATGTTTGTAGTTATAAAAAATCTTATTCCGTAGTCATTGACACACGTTTTAAAGCAAATTATTTTATAAGACAAACGGTTAAATTTAGAACAAATGAAATCAGTACGTACAAACATTTGTCCTAGTATCATGACTGCTGTTAGGGCCTCGTTCTTTCAAGTTCCAGCTACAATTGGGTATCACAGTTTTTTTCATCGGCAGTTTGCCTCAAAACGACTCATACAAATTTTTAATACTCCAATAGCTCACAGAATTCGCTTCCTTCTTTCAATCTATGGAGCTCCAGCCAATATCACCTGCACTTATCCTTTGCTAAACAATCATGTAATAAAGGACGTGTCCAATTTGTTTGTCTTCCTTCAGCGTAGGCTTCTGCTCAGCAAATATTTTTCGGTTGTATTAATAGGTTCAAGTGTGACTTGGCAATAAACTGGATCCAGAAGAATGGGGTTGGAAGTCAATTCACAATGTACTGGAGCCAATCCATACTCTACGCCCGTCTCCTTTACGCCCTTATTAATTTTTTGCAACTGCAAGAAAGGGTGCAGTTTAAAATGTAGTGGCAAAAAGTGGGCTTATTTTGTTCAACGGTCAAAAGCATCAGTTGTCAAGCCCAGTCGTATTCAAACGTTGAACTTTCAACAGAAGAAGGTACCAACATCAACAACGAAACAGATAATGTATCGCTGTTACAACAATTTACATCGACTCACGGGAATGTAACAATGATAATACGTCTTTATTGGGCGAGATTGGGACTAGAAAGTCCCATCTTCCATCTAACCCCTAAAGGAATGCAGAGGAAGAAGAAGAAGATAAGGGTGTAAGAAGAAATAAGTAAGAAGAAGCTCAATAAGACCTGATTTACGAGTAAAACAGACCGTGGAGTAGACCTACTGGTGAAACTAAGCTTAAAAAACGCGCCTCGTGTACTACCACATAGGTGGCGAGGAAACGAGTGCATGTTATGGAGAATACAGAACCCTCTGTCCCGATTGTTGGCGGAGGGACAGGTGAGAACTAGTAACCAATATGCGTGTTACGCGTCCAATAATGTTCGGAGAGCGCAACAATATAGTCATGCATATTCCGGAGAATACGGTTCCAGCTAACTTTCGAATGGGGTTCTGAGAAACGGTAAATCTTAGAGAAAAAATTAAAATGACATTTTTTTGTAGATAATTTTTTGATCTACAATTTTGGTCAGATCAATTTTTATCATAAAACTAACCGTTTGGCCAAAAAATGCAAAAAAAAAACGTTTTTGTGACCTTTGACCTTGAATAAAATTTTTAGCAGACACGGGATCGATGTTATATATATAAATAACATAGAAAACCCTAGGATGGGCAGTATCAGAACACACAAGATAAAGATTAGAAACTCACACTCACTAAATTTTCGGTGGCATTACCACCTTCCTCGGAGTTAGGTAAAAGACTGTAGGTAGAGGGTAAAGGATAGCTGAGGGAAGGGGAAATAGAGGGGAGGTAGGGTCCAAAGAGGGGGGGGAAGAAGTGAGTAGAGGCAATTAAGGGATTAGCGGTGGATGTTTAAGCCGGGAGGAAGAAATGCTTTGAATAGCCAAATGTAACTTAATTCAATAGAATTAAGTTCGAGCGGGTGGTCTGTGGGGGGAAGTGAGGCTAAAACTGAAACATTGTAGCAATCATTGAATTGACGCTGATGAGTGGCCGCATGTTTCGCCACCGGGAAGGACGCAAAGTCAGAGGAAGTACATGATGCTCTGTGGTTATTGATTCTAAGGTTAAGGGGAGTTGAGGATTTGCCTATATAAAAGGAGGGACAGTGCTTGCATTGAATAAGGTAAACTACATTTTTTGAAGTACAGGAGGCCGCAGGAGGTGGTGGTAGGTAGGAGACGAAATGACTGGGGATAGAAGGAGGGGTAAAAATAAATACAGGACGATGACACACTGTGGCGTGGAGATGGAATGAAGGCCGAAAACATATGGAAAAAAGTTCACCTGAACCGGGAATCGAACCACGGACCTTCTGCTTTCCGGGCAGATGCTCAGACCACCGAGCTATCCAGGCTAATCTAATCTCCAGTGTTTTCGGCGGGGGTTTATACACCAAATCCCCCGAGGTCTAGCCCTATCATTTGGCCAAGAGATGGCTCTGGGCGTAGGTCCCGCCACGAACGAAGAATTCAACGCGGACAGAAGAAGAAATGGAATTAAAGATAGATGGATAGATTTATATATATATATATATATATATATATATATAAATAACGGACAAAATAAACACTAATAAAAAACATAGGAACACATAGAAAAGGACACTCACAAAGAAGCTTGCAAACGTTTCAGCGGGTTGGCCCGCTATCGTCAGTGCTGAAGGTGAACTGCTGCAGGCCGATCCTCCAGAAGCTCTCCTTGGTGAAGTAGTGGGGGTGGAAGAAGGGGAAGGGGAGAGGGGGGAAGGGAGGGTAGGGTTTGCTTTGACTATTAGTGGGCAATGTTTAGCCCGGGCGTTTCAAACGTCTTTTCAACCCAAATATGTGCCATTTCCCTCGTTCTCACCTCGATGATGGTTGCCTTTTCTGGCAGAATTTCAATGATGGTTAGGGAAAAACATTTATCGAAGGAACTATTGTGTGAGGCGGTGTGAATGGGGACGGGTTCATGAAAGGGGGGGGTTTTGCAGGAGTGTCTGTGGTTGTTCATTCGGATGGATATGGGTGTGGTGCATTCTCCTATGTAGTACGAGGGGCAAAAATTACAAAGTAGCTTGTAGACAACGTTGAAGGAGGTACAAGACGGTATGGAGGAGGATCTATTGATGACAGGTGAAGTGGTGGGGCGTAGCAGAGGGCAGCACTAGCAACCGGGGGCGGTTGCATGGAGTAAGGGAGGAGAGTGGGGGGAGTGTGTGTCGGAGGAGGGGGCGGGTGGATTTTAAAATATTACCTAAGTTAGGTGCTCTTCCGTAGGCAATGGAGGGGCAGGATGGAAGAAGAGCAGCTGTGGTTTTGCAGGCGGAGGGTGGGAGAGATACTTGCTACTTGATGAGGGTGGGAGAGAGGCAAGAATACTTGCCTCTATCCCACCCTCCGCCTCACCGCTAGAATTAAAAACTCTTGAATTGTCTTCCATTTGGCTACACCAAGCATTCAACCCGCCTGGCCTTAACAGGGCCCACTGATCTCCATAGCCTTCTGAGCTCCTCCAGAGCTGAAGGACTTGGAACAGGCATGCATATGGGCTTTCCGTGCGTTTTCTGGTCCAGGAATCAACCGCGCCCATTAGAAAGAACAACCAATCCCCGTCCACCGTTTTTCCTCCCTCCATCTTTGCCCTCTGCCTTGCACCCTTCCTTATGCCCTTTCCTCACTTTCCCTCCTCTTCTCACTTGAGAAAGATGGGCTGCGTCCCATCGAAAATTTGTAAAAACAACCTTTCCCCGTAAGTTCCTCTCTTTCATTTTATTTTTCGTTTTTCTGTCAATTTCTAAGTTTTGTTGTGTGCCCACCCCAGGGCAAGAAGAAGTTTTACATTATTTAAAATGCTCGTGTGAGTTTTTTTCAAACGTGTGTATATTGTTGCAATCTGCAACCCATTCGTGTGATCTTTTCTTCGAGCTGCTCTCCTGTGCCGGATCCACTTACATCAGTTCCAGAACGGTGAGCCGCTCCCATCTTTCTCATCTTCCTATCGTTCCTTTCCTTCCTATCATTTTTTCCTTTTTTATTATTCACCTACTCCCTACCTCAAGTACTCCTCCGTAACACTCTCACCTACCAAAATGCCTACGGTGGACGCGATTGATTCCATCCTGAAGTCTATAAAGAAATCTTCAAGCAAGCTAGCACAATTCACGTGCCACGCAGAGTTCCTCTCGATGTGTTTATCCTTGGGAATCATACCAAATGGTCTCATTATAAAACTTCCTCTGACTGGCCTGCCACCTGACCTACGTCCATCTTTTCACTCTTTCACTTACCAAATTTCTTTTCAGTTCTGCCAGTCAGTTCTCACTAAGTACAACGACCTGGTCACCAAATATTATTCACATATTGCATCCCTTATCAAAGTTATTAGTCAATACATGCCGAACCTTCTAGCTTCGGTTAATCGAGTTTTGCTTGCCTCACAACGTTCTCTTTCTATCCGACGCCAAAGGTCTCATAAGAAGCTTTCCTCGCTTATCCTATCCTTCTTCCGCCTAGGCATCTCTTTACCCGTACATCTGGTGAACCCTCCGCCCCCGCCTCCTCCTCTTCACAGCTTCAAACCCGACCTATCAGTGATTTACAACATTCCTCCCCCACCGCCACCCCACGCCAAGGTCCACAAGCGAGTCCATATGTGCGATTCACGCCCAGGGCCTACCGATGAGCCAGCCTCTGCCACCACGGAGGAACCCCAGGAAGAGAGTGTAGTCAACCTTTCTTCCACCCCCCTTTCCCCTGACCAGCTCTCTCTCCTCCACAAAGGGCTTTCTTTCTGCCCCACGCCGAAAGTAAACCCCATTCACATTCTGAAAGATACACTCCAGTTCTGCCGTAAACTTAAGTGGAAATTCTTCTGGGAGACCCATCCTAACCCCACCCAACATTCTTCTACCGTCCATAATGCACTGACGAGATTTAAGCCTCCTTCTTCGCACGAACCCAAACCTCTTCCCTCCAATCATCCTATTGAAATTTTCAGTAATCTCCTCCTCTCTAAATTTTCGGACAAATCTTTCATTAAATCAATTAAACCTAGGGACAATCTTTCGCGAACAGAAAAGTTGGCATTAAATTCCCTCATCCATAACCCGGACATCGTCATCACTCCGTCAGACAAAGGGTCTACTGTGGTCGTGATGAATGCGGCTGACTACAACAACGAGGCGCTTAGGCAATTGTCCGACGCTTCGGCGTACCAACCCATCCCTGCTGATCCCAATCCCCAATACCGAGAAAAGATTCTTTCTTTCCTCGAGGAAAACGGACCACATGAAGGACTAACAACCCAAGACATCGCACTGCTATCACCTTCCAACCCCCGAAGCCCTCATTTTTACATACTACCTAAAATACACAAAGCTAATAATCCCGGCCGTCCGATAGTTTCTTCCATTCAATCTCCCACAGAACGAATTTCCGCTTTTGTTGACCATTACCTCCAACCCATAGTGCACTCTCTTCCCTCATACATTAAAGACACGTATCACTTCCTCCAACGCCTTCACTCAACCACCCTTCCTGGAGACAAAGACGTCATAATGGCGACCATCGACGTCACATCTCTTTACACCTCCATACCGCACACAGAAGGCCTATCCGCTCTCGAACACTTCCTTGAGCAGCGCTCCACTCCACAGATTCCGAGCACAAAGTTTCTCGTCGACCTCTCCGAGATAATACTGAAACACAATTCATTCTCGTTCAATAACAATCACTACACGCAGTCTAGGGGGTGCGCTATGGGGAGCCGGTTCAGTCCGTCCTATGCAAACCTTTTTCTTGGCCGCCTAGAACAGTCTTTTCTCTCCCAATACCCACTCACACCCACCCTTTGGGTCCGATATATAGATGATATCTTTCTTTTGTGGCCACATGGCATGGAATCCCTAATCACTTTCATCTCCTGCCTCAATTCATGTTCATCTGTAAATTTTACTTCATATTCCTCCTCCACTCATGTCACATTCCTTGATGTGGACATCTTTCTCACAAAAAATAAATTTCACACATCTGTACACATTAAAAACACAAACAAACAGCAATATCTACACTACAATAGCTGTCATCCGACACATACAAAACGCTCCCTCCCTTTTTCTCTTTCCATCCGTGGTCACAGAATATGTAATAATCCAGACTCCCTTAATAGATTCCTTTCAAATTTACACCATGCTCTCAGGAGAAGGGGTTACCCGGAACCCCTCCTCCGGAATAAGATCCGAAAAAAATCATATGTCCCGAAAAAACTAGGCGGGGACAATTCGTCGCAGTTTCTTTCTCTCTGTACGACCTTTTTTCCGGGCGTGGACGTACTGCGTAGGACCCTAAAAGACCTTTTCCCCATCCTCTCAGATAACACGACCACTTCCAGATTTTTCCCGCGATGCCCTTCACTCGTTTTCAAAAGACCACCAAATCTGGCCAGCATCTTAAAAACAACCAAACCACTGCCCAAACGAAGTATCTATATTAAACCACAGCCCTCGCCCTGCAACCGTGCAAGATGCAAAACTTGTCACATCCTCATCACCGAACCCCTTCCCGATCAATTCCTTGCCTTCCCTCTCCCCTCTGTGTCGGACATTTCTTGCACAACAAAAAACATTGTGTATATACTGTTGTGCCAGAAATGCCCCGCTTTTTATATCGGCTTATCCACCACTCCCCTTTGCATCCGAATGAACGGGCATCGCTCTTCATGCAATAGCGTTTCTTCTGTTTCTGCTTCCCTTCCAGTCGCCGTTCATGCTTCCTCCCACAAAGCTCTGTTTGACCAATGCTACAAAGTGGGAATATTAGCCTCCCTCCCCCCGTCTACCACCCCCCTAGAGCTGAAGGACTTGGAACAGGCATGCATATGGGCTTTCCGTGCGTTTTCTGGTCCAGGAATCAACCGCGCCCATTAGAAAGAACAACCAATCCCCGTCCACCGTTTTTCCTCCCTCCATCTTTGCCCTCTGCCTTGCACCCTTCCTTATGCCCTTTCCTCACTTTCCCTCCTCTTCTCACTTGAGAAAGATGGGCTGCGTCCCATCGAAAATTTGTAAAAACAACCTTTCCCCGTAAGTTCCTCTCTTTCATTTTATTTTTCGTTTTTCTGTCAATTTCTAAGTTTTGTTGTGTGCCCACCCCAGGGCAAGAAGAAGTTTTACATTATTTAAAATGCTCGTGTGAGTTTTTTTCAAACGTGTGTATATATATATATATATATATATATATATATATATATATATCGACTTACATGATATTGACTTTTATCTTGACTTAAATTCCTCTTAAGTCAATTTGTCCTTAGAAAAAAGTACTACAAAGCTCGACGATGATTTTAACTTCGATATCTTGCAATCAAGGCGCTGATTTCTTTGTGAAGTAAATGTTGTACTTTGCGATGACGTCAGAAGGTGATTCAGGTCATGTGACTTCAAGCGATATTTCAGCATTTAATGATGTTTGTGGAGTACAAGGAGAGTTTTGGCTTGTATATTCGGACTCGTGAGAAAATTATCTATTCAGTGAGAGTTAATAGCATGATGAACAAATTTCATGCATGTTCCCATCGAAAGGATCCGTTCTCAGCAATAATGATATGGAGTATTACCAACAACCATTAGAGGGCCCATGGCAATCGATGATGAGGTTTATGTTTTCATTCATTCGGACCTTTACTTAACGACCAATAAACTAACTAATTAATTTCATTCCGAGACCATTCACATACAGTCATATGGAAGATTTTAACGGCTGATAAGGGATTTGTTTCATTAGTTTAACAAGCTCAGTCTTGCTCGCATTCTCGTAAATTCTCGACGAGTTCGCAAGCTCGTCATTGATAAACACTTACTACTATTTCCAACAGTAACTGTGTGAAATATTTTTCAGGGTCGGGACCAGATGCCAATGCAGTGGTGAAGAGCAGCTGTGACGTTCGGGCCTTGACCTATTGCGACCTCAAATGCGTCAGTGTTTCTGGCTTAGCGGAAGCGTTGCGACTGTACCCGGAGTTTTTGGCGCAGTTTGCCTCCGACATCACGCATGACCTCACGTATAACCTTCGGGAAGGTTATGAGGCTGAGGTAAGTTCAAATCGCCCAAAAATAAGCATTTGGGCCCCCACGTCTATCCTCCTCAGTCATAATCAGAACGTAGACGAGACTTCAAACGCGTCCTAATCGCTAACTTGGCACATCTAGCATGCTTCAGCCGTGCGCGCGATGCCTTTCACTTGATTATGAATGTAATCGAAGCGAGTCTCCGAATATCTCAAGGATCATTCTAAGTAGCCAAGCCCTACTCTCATATTTCAATTCAATCCTTTAATTTTAATTGAATACAAACTGCACTGCACGAAACAAGTGACACGCACGGCTGCGAATTTATCTACACCAAGGATGACGTTCGCCACGAAAAAATATTAGTCTTAGCCGAGATTCAAACCCGGATTCCCTGATTGCCGGTCAGGCGTGTTAGCTACACCACCAATCCATCTTCTCAGAGCGGGGATGGGTTTCACCCAGAGTCCTCTATATTGCCATATAATAACTACGAGGTTGAGAGAGTAGTGTTGAGAGAGCAATCTAGAGGACTCTGGGTTTCACCGAATCCCGGCTTAGCCACATATTTGTCCACCGCGAACTTTATCCTTGGTGTTTGCACCCCGGCGTACAAAGTCAGTTCTTTCATGCGGTGCTTTGAAATTCGTCGTCGCAGAGCAGAGCGACAAAATGGGGTTTCTTTCTCTGACAGTGACTTAAGGCCGTTTTCCACGGGGCACGGAATTGCGCAGGTTAGAGCTGCATTAATTTCTAAAATGGCGTGGAATTGCGCGAATGCATGAACGAAATTAAAACGGGCTATTTTGCCGTCTCGCAATCACGCATTCTCGCATGTGTTCTAGCAATTTGCCGCTTTACACGATGCAATTTTGATTGCGCCTTCGCACGTACGTCAGATTGCGCAATTCCGTGTACAGTGTGAAACGGCCTTTACAGGTGGTAAGTACGATCTTAGTCGCATGTGAGCCAAGGAGTGACTTATGATGTCAGCGACTTGTTCGATAAAACCCATCTCAAAGCTCGCTCTGAGAAAATTGCTTGGATGTGTAACACACCTGACTAGCAATCGGGAAATCCGGGTTCGAATCCCGGCTAGGCCTAATACTTTTTCATGGCGAACATCGTCCTTGATTTTAATTATTTAATTATGAACTACATATACTGATTTAGGACAGAACAAATATTTTACATAAGCGATTTATGTTCCTTTCATTTCATTGTGTATTCAAGAGTAAATTTGCACGAATATTGTTCAAGACTAAAAAAGAGTGGAGTCGGGAATTCAGTATTTTTGTTGTCATTCTGTAGATTCATTTGTACATTCCCTGCATCTTAAAGTAGAATAATGCCATTTTAATTTTGTTTTTGTTTTCTGGAAAATTATCTTCCTAAACGATAATTCCCCGCATGTGCAAGATTTTTTTTCTTTGCATCTGGAACGTCTACACAGTGGAGTTCCCACTGTGTGTGATTTTCAACGTATTTGCACTGTGAATGTTGTTCAATTGTGTTTTTTGTGTTCGCAGCAAGAGTGGGACACTAACGGCGGGGCGCCCTCTTTGACGCTGCCATCCATCAGCGAGGAGGAAGACGAGGGAACGGAAGACAATCGAAGGTCGCCGACCGTAACGCCACCGCCACTCGTCCGAAGCTCGCCCGCTGCACACCTCAAATCGCCAAAGACAAAGTCCCCCTCCACCCGGTACGTCACTCACCCGCCCGGTTCACCCTTTTTCCTCTCTTTCTCTTCTGTTTGGACATTGCGTCGTCCTCAGCGTCCAGGGGCGGGTTCATGGCCCTGGTTACATACTGGTTGCTAATCTCCGGCTCGGGAGTGTTGCCTGATAGGGATGGGCATAAAATACCGGTATTCGGTAGTACCGACTACTATTTTTTTCTACTCCGGTAGTACCGGCCAGTATTTAAAAGCGGTACTACCGTATCGGTACCAAAAAATACCGGTACAGGTATGGCCGGTACTTTGACAGCGTTGAAATGAAATGAATTGAAGCACGCACCTTATGGCGTTCCCGCGAGAACTTCACACTTATAATACACAAGTAAAACACCAAAACTTAGAAAGTATGCACCGAAATCGTTTGCATGGCGTTGCCTTCGACGACAACTACGTCGCTATCACCCTTCTTACTAACAGACAATCAGGCCTCCAATATATTAATTTAATATTTGACTTATTCAGTGTATTCTTTTTTCCACCTGGTATTCTAATTTGCCGAAATACCGGATAATTAGGGTAATGCGAACGTTTAATGTCAACTTATTAATATATTTAATTATTTACGAAAGTACTGGTATTTTTTCACCCGTACTACCGGAGGAGTACTATTATTGCTTTTTAATACTCATCGCAAAAATACCGATACTTTTTTAAGTTCCTCCCATGCCTATTGCCTGTGATTCCCCTTGCAAGCCCCTCAAACGCCTCCCCTCTAACACAATTGTGGGCACAGTCGCGCTATCACTAGGGGAAATATGGAACTAACTGCGCTGTCGTCGGCGGTTCGAAAGCATATCGGGACGAGAAAGAGTATGCTGTGGACGATTTATTAAAGGAACGATCAGATAAACTGAACAATCGTCAGGTTGTGCAATCACTTGCGCCGTGTAAAATGGCCATTTAAGGGGGGAATGCTTTTTCATGTCCCTATATATTTTTCCAACTGCCGCCGCGTTAGATCAAAGGATTTAATCAGAATATTCCGCGAGTTAGGATAAACCCTAATTGAGAGTAAATTCGTCATTACTTCGGCTTCTCTATGTCTTATTTACCCGCCGAAATTATAAAATTAGCGATTTATAGCCCATAGCACATTTCTACAGTAAAATTATTCAGTTTATCTGATCGTTCCTCTAATAAATCGTCCACATCATACTCTTTCTCGTCCCGATATGCTTTCGGAACCGCCCCTAGTGGTAGCGCGACTGTATCCAGAGTTTTGTTTGAGGGGCGGCGTTTGAGGGGCTTGAGGGGTAAAAGCGGAACCTCAGGCAACACTCCCGAGCCGGAATGTCGGGAGATTAGCAACCAGGACCATGGTTTGGACACTGCGTCCTCCTCAGCGTCCAGAGGCGAGCGATTCAGAGTGTACAGACTGGAGGGAATCACATCTCATGTAATGCCAATTCATCCCCATTCACAATATTAATACACCAGGGTAGGCATTAGCATCGTTTGCGACGGAATATGAGGCAAGTATCGCTAGAAAACAATAATTTAATTCGTCGCTTCGTAAAGCAGAGTTCGAGAAACAAGAGAAAATTTAAATTCTCACGGCTTATTCTAAGACCAATTCTCTTTCATTTAAAACATAAATAATTCATGGTATCCAAAGTGAATGAAGTGACCAGGCAAATGGTAAACAAAGAAATCCCCATCAATGCGTTTCTTAAAACTACGTGCTAGCGTGTCACGAAATATCACAGAAACGCTTCATCAGCCATCAGCAGCGATTACTGGATAACTGCAGAACTTTAAGGTGCTAACCAAATATTAGCTGTCCAAATAACGTTATATAAAACATTTCTGATAGCATCCCCATAGTATATACATGGCATAGGTCATGGCATATACAAAACCAAGCTTTCTAATTTCATAAATAGAAATACTGGCGAAGAAAATTTACGTGCTTTCCCGGCGAATAGACACACAATAGTGAAGAGTTCCCGGGATCGCCACCGGGTCAGGAACTACATAACTGCCGACGCGTCGGCAGTTATGTAGTTATTAGGGTTTCTCAGCAGAGTTTTGGGCTATAATATCTTTGAAAGGATTTTCTCAGAATTGCAAATTTTCAAGCATCATGGACAGGCTGCGGTCGAGGGGTTTAGGAAGGTCATGCACGTGCAGTGGCAGGCGCCCGCGGAGAATGTTGGAGAATGCATTGCTGTGTTGCCTAGATCAATAATTACCATACTCGACTAGACTGGAATCGATACTCGAATCGAGCGGCTTTCAACTCGACTCGAGGTCAACTCGCACAGTTTAGTCATATTTTTGAGCAACTGCAATGCAATCTAATGATGCAATCCATTCCATGCGCAATCTAATTTTGTACACACGGTACAAAACAGCAGTGAATAATGATAGTGGAGAACCCATACCTGTGCCAAACGTCTGATTGTAGAACCTCTACTTCCAATGATCTCATGGCTTGTTGTCCATTGGGACTGTTCCAGAAGCCATTCTTCGGTTAGGTATTCCTAGATCTAGTGTGAATCGCACGTGTTCACTAGTACCCTGTCCCCCATTTTTTCCTTCACTTACACTGGAAAGATAACACTGTTCCCGTATACTTGTTTGAGCCATTTGTTCCTCTAAGAGCATTCTACTGTACAATATCTTCCGCGGAAGAGGTGCTACGCTCCAGCTGGACCTATGCCCGGTATGTGTGCCGCGGATAAATTTGTAGATCTCGTCGTTTCTGTACTTCATTGGCCTGAAGAAGCCAGCCGCAACCCCCGCTAAATTATCGTCTACAAAGATGAACACACGCGTTGCATATCCCGTAAACTTCTCCAAGCTACCGCAGACAGTTGGCTACTTAAGGTGATGACGTGTGGAGACAGTCACATGCGAGATGGAGATGGACCTTTACCACATCAAATCGACTACTAAATTTTAAAGACAGTTGGCTACTTAAATCCAATACCTTCGTAATGAACGTCATAAAGAGCGCAATATCGTCGAAGGAATAAGGAGTGCCGTGGTGACACTGAAATGCACACTTCATAAAGGCCACTCGCAACTCAACTGCATAAATCGGGAGATATCAAAGGGAGAGATAAGTTGTGACATAAAAAAGAGGCTTATTCTGTCGATTTCTCATTACTTGAAAATTAGAATAAAGTTCAATGTATAGTTCAAGATGGAGTGACGTCATAACAATTCTGGTTCATTAAGTAGTTCAGAGATACCCGATCCTTGACGGTTCGAGTGTTCGTGACAATTAACCGCGTGAGTGAGTCAGACGTGCGAGGACGAGAAAAAGTTAAAAAGCGGCGATCCGGTCCTCTAGGTGCATAAAGGGAATTAACGGCGAATTGGGTAACCCAGTCGATATTTCGTCGAGCATCAGTCGAGAGGAGGACGATATATAGACAAACGGATTAAAACGAGGGTCCTTTTATTTATTTCAAACTTTATCGAAATCGAAAATAATGGAATAAAAGGTGTACCAGCCCATTGAGTTTTTCATTTCACTTTGCATCCTTGACGGCTCACAGCTCGATTTCCCTTTGTCTTCATTCTCATAACTTACAATGGACCTTCATTCTTTTCATGCAAGCAAGTTACGACACTTTTACGATCCTAATACTTCGCGATATGCATTTCAACGAACAGGCGGCTGCTGCATTCCAATTAATCTCCCCGATTGCTCACCACATGTGCAGTTTATTACGATCAGTGGCGGCTGGTGGTAATTTATCTAGGGTGTGCATTAGAGCAGATATAGGATGATTTAATTATATTATGTTAATCCTAATCCATGAGCGTCATATTTCGTCGTAATAGAGTACATAGCAAGCAAAACATATCACTGGTACACTTAACGCTTAAAATTGCATGAACAGAAATAATATTAGCATGTATGAAAATAATTATTCCCAACAAACCTTTAAGGCCGTTTTACACGGTACACGGAATTGCGCAGTCTGACGTACGTGTGAAGGCGCAATCAAAATTGCGTCGTGTAAAGCGGTGAATTGCTGGAACACATGCGAGAATGCGTGGATGCGAGACGGCAAAATAGCCCCTGTTTTAATTTCGTTCATGCATTCGCGCAATTCCACGCCATTTTAGAAATTAATGCAGCTCTAACCTGCGCAATTCCGTGTACCGTGTAAAACGGCCTTTACAAGTGACGGTAGTTGAAATTCATTACTCTATTCCTTACACCCTATGAGGAAGTAGTGTAGAAAACGGCTATACAGATGGCTCTGTAGACGGACTAGGATCAGGATCCTGGGCGCAGGTAGTGTAGGTGGCGGCTACTCCACTACACTACCTGCCAGTCAGTCACCAAAAACATGCGCGTGCGCATTCGCATGGTTTTGAGTCTGCTCCCATCGCCCCTTTGAACAGCACATACCCCCCCGCTTACCTCGTCCCGCCAGAGCTCCCTCAAGTGATCGCACAGACCGAAAATGCGCCCGGCATGATGCCACGGGATCGCACACTTGTAGAGCGGTGAATTCGAAAAGGAGATAGCTGTAGCATTCGGAGGCTCATGTTTCTTGCATATGCAGACAGTACTTTTATCCTTCGCGTTGCAAAGGAATAGTTTTCTTCTATAATTTATTCATCTTTGGGTGTGAACTTGCTAACATGCGTATACGCACGCGCCGCCACTGATTACGATACAACCTATACAGAACACATTCCGCCGGCGAAAAACTAAATGAAAGCCTATCATCTTGATCCGAGAGCCTCGAAAAAGCCTGGCAAGGGAATTCTTCACAGCTAACATTCATCTCTGATATTTTCTCGGGAGAATCCTTATCAAGGTATTTAGGGTTAACGTTTTCTTCTGGACATCGCCATCGTATGGCTTCGGGGTTTTATATGGGTATTCAGTACTGCGATCGTAAAAACAATTCCCAAATTTTCAGACCCATTTGGACTGACTGTTTTGGGCCAAAGGGCAAATAACGGCCCGTATTTTTCGGGATTTTTCTAACTAACTCCTCCATTTGAATAGAGAGAAATATAGCTAAAATTGGGAAGTTGATGGGGGAGTGACTGGCTACCGACTGCGTACACACAATAGGGTGGATTCCTATTATTTGTTTTATCGCCTAAATCGAAAGATTACACAGGCCAACAATGAAAAAACTTTTTTACTGAAAATACCTTATTCATATGTTTTTAAAGTTGCTGAATCCAACTATGATGGTTTTAAAGTTGTATCACACACCATTTATTCACATTTTACAGTTAAATTTATGAAATCAAGCATTTTTTTAGAATTTAACAGCTTTTTTTATAGCTATAATAAAAATTGAAAATGTAGGTCTATGAACGAAGATAATGGGGATTACTGTTGGTACTTCACCGAGAAGTTCAGTAGATAATGGGGATTCTGAAGATAATGGAGATTACTGTTGGCGCTTCACCGAGAAATTCAGTAGATATAGGGGATTCTGAAGATAATGGGGATTACCTTTGGTGCTTCACCGAGAAATTCAGTAGATATAGGGGATTCTGAAGATAATGGGGATTACCGTTGGCGCTTCACCGAGAAGTTCAGTAGATAATGGGGATTCTGAAGATAATGGGGATTACTGTTGGTGCTTCACCGAGAAGTTCAGTAGATAATGGGGATTACTGTTGGTGCTTCACCGAGAAGTTCAGTAGATAATGGGAATTCTGAAGATAAAGGGGATTACTGTTGGTACTTCACCGAGAAGTTGAGTAGATAATGGGGATTCTGAAGATAATGGGGATTACTGTTGGTGCTTCACCGAGAAGTTCAGTAGATAATGGGGATTCCGAAGATAATGGAGATTACTGTTGGTGCTTCACCGAGAAGTTCAGTAGATAGTGGGGATTCTGAAGATAATGGGGATTACTGTTGGTGCTTCACCGAGAAGTTCAGTAGATAGTGGGGATTCTGAAGATAATGGGGATTACTGTTGGTGCTTCACCGAGAAGTTCAGTAGATAATGGGGATTCTGAAGATAATGGGGATTACTGTTGGTGCTTCACCGAGAAGTTCAGTAGATAGTGGGGATTCTGAAGATAATGGGTATTACTGTTGGTGCCTCACCGAGATGTTCAGCTAGCGATTCGTCGCAGAAAAAGCTACAAAAAAAGCTTCAAGGAAAAAAGGGAAAGAAATGTAGACCAATTCCACTTGACAAGTCAACCCTGTATTATCACGCTGTAGTAAATACAAACAATTTTATCACGATGTAGTGAACAGTAAATACAAACAATTTTATGGTGTAAAACAGTGTTTCATTGATTTCCCTCTATGCCGTGTTGGGGTATTAGACTTAATATTAAATACATATCGCTTGGAAACCATGGGTGATACAAAAAAACTATGGCCAGGTTTGGATTCAGCACATCAAAATCTATAAAGATCAGCTATTAAAATAAAAAGTTTTCAAAAACATTTTTGTTGGCCTGTTTTATTATTCCTGGAGTACGTATATCACGCTTTCAGATTTTTAAATGAAGATATCTATTTTTCGCGATGAAATGAAAAGTGAATATTTTCAAGCGCGCGAAAACGCGATGGCTAAGTATGAATGCTGGGAAAACCCCGTGTGACGTCGTTCTGGTTCCCTCTGTCGCAAGTGAGGTGACCTTGGGGCGAGGCTTTCAGCGCTGATACAACGCAGGATGCTAGCAGGTAGCATAGTACCCTGCTAGCTGGTAGCGCTTGGCTTAAAATAAGGATTATTAATTCCCTATCAAACAAAGGAAACTTTCCGACCTAGGCAATTTTAATAGGTGATCATTAAGACATGTTTACCTGAGCTCTGTGCCTCATGCATGCATTGGTAATCTCAGACGATGTAAAACTCCTATTTCCTCGTATATGAACTAGGTCCCTCTGACGTCACGTACAGTGGCATTGCATAGGCGCCAATCTGGCCTGTTTCAAATGAGGTATGAGGGTGAAGGATAAAATTGACCCTTGCCATTCGTCTAAACTGATATTTCTAAAACCAAAAAATTGTATATTATGAATACACTAATGGTGGGTAGCGAATCGCAATTAATGCCTTTCGTTTTCTTTGATTAAAGAAACTACTCTATTAATTGCTTACGAAATGTGTGTGTGTGTGACCCTCTCTCTCACACACAATCACTCTGTTGCCACACTCAGGGCCATTTATACCATAAATCGTACTTAGCCTCGCCAACTGGTTCCTCCAACCTACACACTAGGGTAATATATGTGGACTGAGTCCATTTTCTCTCGGCCAGGGATCAAAATTAATCCTTAATTTCCTCTTTATTTGAAGAACTAAAATGTATTCTGACCAGCGAAGAAAGATGTGTAATTTTAATCATCCTTCGAATTCATCAATCGAATTTTCTCAGACCCTCAAGAGTTTTGATCCAAGGTCAGGATATTGCTGTGCTTTACTTGACGAATTATCATCCTGGCGTTTTTTATAAAAAGTGTCATTCTGTCAAAACTAAACTCGAATCAATGATGAGTGCTTACGAATTCATTCCATAAGTCCATAAATAATTTTCACTTAGAAATATTCTCTCTTCTGAGGAAACAAATTTTTTTCTGAATATCTTCTTCATTTTAAGGTACGCTGTAACCGGCAACGATGCTTTATTTTAGCTATCCCTCGAATGCGTCAACCAAATGTTCTCATGCTCCCACGGAGTCGTGGCATTGTTGTACCCTTATTTGATGAGTTAGCGTCTTGGCGCTTACTACAAAAATGTCTTCTTTCAATGCTATACACAAATCAAGGATATTGAATTGATCTTTGTGAATTTATTACCTCAGTCCCTCACTTGTAATCATGTTTCATAAAAACTTAATTCATCAAAGAACTGTCAATCATTAAATTTATCACATCATTTCATTTGCATAAATATTTACGTCTACCTTGATGTTTACTCCTTGAGGTTGTTAGTCATTTCCAAGAAATTTCAACATCCGCCATTCTTAAAATAATTGTTCGCTAAAACATGCGTCACACATTATAACTAGAGATACTGGAGAGGTTTGCTCACATGAAAACAATGAATTACAACACGGAAGTAAAACATTTCCATCTACAAGCATTGAATATGCAACGCTACAAATACACATTCATACGTGAAGAAGTAAAATGGCGCCATCTCAAGGCCAAAGATCACCCATCAAGGTGAATAATTCCATCAAGCAACAATGCAACAAATAATATAATTGACACTCGACGATAATTGGGACTCGCTCAAAAAGGACTTTCAAGTTGTTGTCAACATGTATTTACCACTTCAACACGTTATGGAAGACAACCATTTTATAATTAATCTTGTTTTCATCAAGTTTAAGTACACATTTTTTACTTCATTTTATTCCATTGAAAGTATCTTCCATGCAATGTTTTTGTTTCAGTGAAATGAATAAATTTTACCTATGTCTTCCTCCGGCCAAACAGCCCTGGCACAACAGTATTGGTCATGTATTTCGCAAATGAAAATTACTGTGCATTGTATTTATAAATTGTTAACTGCTAAAACTCAAATATTGAACTCAGTTTTACACTCAAGGCTACGTGGTCATGTTTCTTACTATAGAGGACTTTCTTTCTGAATGCAAATATACATTAATCAAAGAAAAAGCTCCGGCACTTAAATTAATGCATTTATAAACCTCATTTGACCTTATGACATCGATCGGAGTATCATAAACATTCAATTGCTCATCCTGCACACTCTCGCATGTTTACGTTATGGTTACTAGCAAACCTACGATGCAGATATTATTGCAACCTCTTACGATTTTTTCATGCTTATTTATGATGCAGTTTAAAGTACCTAATATGTGAAGAGCATTGGTAGGTATTTATGGGACATTAGCAAACATTTACCGAAAGACGTAAGACCTATTCCGTCAGAAATGTGTCGTGTCCAGTGGGAGACGTTTCCCGAAAGAGAGAAAGATTCAAAATTGAGGCGCTCACTGAAACTGTTGAGTTCCCATTCGGCTGACGTCACTTGTTTTCTTTTAATCGCGTCTTTCTGCATGATACTGAAATATGCATAGTTTAGTTTCAAAAATGAATTCTTCCTCACCCCCAACGTAATTATTATACGCTATATACCTAAATCTTTTTGACAAATTTTTTCTTACTTCATATTTTGATATTTTTTCTTTATTCTCCGGTAATAATTAACTAAAACTACTAAAGTTATTAACGCAATGCACAATATTTAACTAATTCAGTGAAGCGTGCATATGATATTTTTCACGATACATGATTTTTTTCATGATTTACATATATTGCAGCGATATTTTTTACGTTACATACGCCATTCATTTCCCGTAGTTTTTATTAGTTGGACATACATCTGAGTTACTAATCACGCACTTTCTGTTTGGAGAGACAGCTTATTTCCATAGCATATTGAATAGCATTTGGATCCCATATGCATTGCGTCTTTCGTCCCATGACTCAACAACCCAAAGGTTGACATCACACTGATGCTCAAGAGTTGCCTGACATTAATTCCATAATCCACGCAACTTACTTGAACACAACAACCGCTCAGTATTTTAATTTAATAAAAGTACACAAGTGGTTAGTTGGGGCTCACATCCAGTCAAATAGCCTTTGCTGAATGGCAAAAGAATTAAAATAATCGTCAAATGTTTCCCATAGCAAGGTTGTTTACCTGAGCACTAAGCCATGCGTTCACTTGTTCTACAATTCGCTGGAAATCATATTTTGTAATATTGCATTTCTTACACTTACTTGTGTGTACTGAAGTAAATATTGAAGATCACTATTTAAATCTTAAGGCCGATTCATAGATAACATTAGTACTGAATATAAATTTCGATTCACGAAGAAATTATCTTTAGTGTCCATTGAAAGAAATTAGCGAGGAGCGAACGCAGCAATAATTCTTTTTCAGCACTATTATAATATCAAACTGCAGCTACGATTTTAACACTGAATTCGGCTGTTTCTTAGCCACATCGATGTCTTTCCCGGAATTCACCTCTCAATTCCACATTATATCCACGTTACTTTTCATTCCGAGATGTCCTTTCCTCAATTCACGGCTAGATAAAACAAAAAACGGTTGCAAAGCGCACGAAAACAATAAATGCGGCACTGAGCATTCGAAATTATCACACTAAAATTACTACCAAATAAAAAATTGACCAATCACCACTACGCTACTTCTCTCGGTATTTTTTCTACGAACGTCGCCATTTTCTATAGACGCATATATACTGGAAATCTCTCTAAGTAAGAGCACCGCACGTAGTATTAGTAGCTAATACGTATAGCCTACCATCGCGGTTGACCTCCGCTAAAGCCAATCCAAGATATTGTCCCTTGGATAAGAACCACAACACTAAAGAAAGCACGTCAAAACAAGGCTTTATGAAGATGAGAATTGAGTAAGTTCTTAAGTAATAAGTACCTATGCATATATTCCAAGTTCTCTATGTGAGGAATCGCTTGATATTAGTACCAATTTGTCGACATGGCTGTGTTTACGCTGTCGTGGCAGGGCTGCTGAGGGTGTAAGGCATTTTGAGTATGGCATTGGCAGGGTGCCAGCAAGGCATAAGGACGCTTCTCACTCCAGCGATAACTCCCCTCGCAGCGGCGTCGGACGGCACAACAGGAGAGCCAGGAGACACAGCGAGGAGGACCACGATGGCCGCGAAGCGGACTCTGCCGCCACGCCGCCTCGAGAACAAGTGAAGAGCGAATGCGCGCCATCGGCCACAACGCTGCAAGAGGACGTCGCCCTGCTCTCGCAAGAGGTAATTCCTTCTATTGCCCATTTGCATGCAATTGCACATTTAAGACTAAAAATACTATTAAGCACGTAGGGAATCGTGTCGGTGTGTTGGCATGACTGTTGGCTTCCCACCCCGTGAGTCCAGGTGCAAATCTCGGCGGAGGCAGAGATTTGCAGGAGACCATAGTCCGATACTTCTACTTCAGTATTTCACGGCGGGGTTTTCAAGTACAGCACTTCGATTTCCAATTACAGGATATGACAATTTACAGTAGATAGAGTGGTAATTTTTTTCGGACCCCCACAACGGGAGACTACCCTACTTGTTCCTATGCTGGATCCGCCACTGGCAGGGGATGAGAGTGAATCTTCGCCAACTACACACCAAAGTCATACATACACACCTATGATCGTAACTCTTTCCCATAATGCCCCTGCCATACGCCAAACCCCTCCTCCGCCCAACAACGCACCTCAGAACATGAGTCACGCAAGGTACGCTCATGTCACCAGGGGGCAAGTCTGTAACTTTGGGCGCCTCGTTTGGGAGATAGAGTTCTCGCCCAAAACTGTCTCCCGACCCAAGTCTGTACCTCGGCAGAGAAAACTGTTTCTCCCGACCGGATGGGAGACAACTCGCTCCGATGAGCAGTATGAAAAATTTCTAAGGCGAATCTGATATTGGAGCTTGATTTTCAGATAAATTAATCGTGTGCAATTTTAAAATGTCTGTAATTTTATGTCAAACTCAGTAATGCAAATATTTTCTTAATTGAATCCATAATAACCTCATTATGACATACTAAAGTCGGGACTACTTTTTTGACCGCGCACAGTGATTCCTCGCTTGCAAGGCTAAATTCAAGTGCCGGTAAATTTTGCTTGCCACCATGATAAATTCTTCATTTCGTATCAATTACAACCTCACCAAAGTTGAAAATTAAGAGTATATTTCAAATGTGAATACAACTTTTGCTCGCTGCTTGCATATTTCTACAAACATCTTTTGTGCCAAAATTGTGTTAATGTCAACATGACAACTCCCGTCAATCTTCTGCTGATAATCACAGTGCCAGTGGTTGCAATGTACAAAGTTTGGAAAGGTTGAAAAATATCGGCTAAGAGTTTTAATTATCAGTGCTCCATCGTGATTGAATTGTAAACAGTGCTATTACCCTATCGATTAATGTCTGACAGCAATGTAAACATTGTCAGTGGCGTGTTCACCTCCGTTGTTCATCGTAGGTACATTGACATTTCACGATCAAGCTATCAAGATCAAAGTTGGGTGTGAAGTTTCTTTTTCTAGTATATTAACGAATGATAGTGAGAAAAGTCACATGAGTCACTTTCGTGGGCTAATTTCTGCCTTTAAATCAGTGAATAAATAGTTGTTTTCATCATAACGAGCTCAGTGATTGTAAGTTGTTCGTGATGAATAAAAGAATGGTAGTGACTTCCAGTTTTTCATGATTTTATTTGCCTATATCTCACTTTATATTTACGGTGTGTGCTAGTATTTAGTTTGTGGATATTCATTTATCATTGAAGTACATTATAGCTTGTGTATGTGTTCACAGCGGAACCGATTCGCGATCTCACATGTTGTGTGCAGACGGTTTTGCTGAGCGGTCGAATTAGTGAAACCAATGAAATGGCGAAACTCTGTCACATTGTCATAAGTTTCTTTTACCAATGAGGGCATTCCTTGTGTTTCTCTAACTATCTATTGCTTTTCATAGGTAACTGCTTAGAAGTTATTTTCCAATATTTAAAAAAGTGCTTTTCTTGCGCTCTCTGAATTAGCATTAGCTATCTAAGCCTCGCTACTTAGACGAAAAGAATGCAGAGCAACAGACTATTGTTAGGATTGCGGTGTTTTTGTCTGTTTTTAAGGCTCTCCAGCTAAGTATTGGTGATGGATTTTCAGCAGGAAGAGAATCGGGCCATCGAAGGACGGATAGGACTACCTTCTTCTCCGCTAATGTCTTCCTCCCTCGCCTCAAACGGTTTATTAATATCCCGCAACAATTTCTCACTAGTCTTTATTGCCCCACTTCTCTTAAATGTACCTCACATACGAGCAATAATATTCTATGGTTTGAAAGAAAACGCGCCATATTGAGAAAATACAACAAAACACTGTCGAGATACGCACTTTCTCCGTGGGAGAAAGAGATACGTCGGGCTCTTGAGGGGGAGGTAGCTGAAGCGCCCGTCTGGGACGCCGGAAGGCGCTTGAGGGGGAGGTAGCTGAAGCGCCCGTCTGGGACGCCGGAAGGCGCTTGAGGGGGAGGTAGCTGAAGCGCCCGTCTGGGACGCCGGAAGGCGCTTGAGGGGGAGGTAGCTGAAGCGCCCGTCTGGGACGCCGGAAGGCGCTTGAGGGGGAGGTAGCTGAAGCGCCCGTCTGGGACGCCGGAAGGCGCTTGAGGGGGAGGTAGCTGAAGCGCCCGTCTGGGACGCCGGAAGGCGCTTGAGGGGGCTTACAGACTTGGGTCGGGAGACTACAGCCGTGTCCCAATCGGCCATTTGACTATGCCAATTCCAGAATTTAGCCATGACGCCATCTTGGAAGGATGTCCCAACTCGTTAGCAAGCATAAGGGAGGGAATTTAGGCAGCTAACGCGGCCGCCAGATTTAGGCATCGAGGAGTGCATCCTTCGCCCCACTTTTCCCATGATTCAAAGCGTGCAAAGCGTCTTCAGGAAGAAATCAGAGAAAGGGCATCATGGCTGTCAACAAGGGATAGTACTTGTTTGCAAGTAGTGTTGATATTTTGAGACTTGTTCTAATAATTATTAATTTTTATTTTGTTTATAATAATGAAATTGCGTTAATAGAAGTGTAATAATTACGGAGAAATTAGTTAAAGAGAAGGTGGCGTTAATTTTAATGCTAATTAATGTTTATATGCCTCTTATATATGTATAAGTTATTTTATAACTTTTTATACCGATCACATGTTATCTTTTGCTACCCTTTACTTTTTTAACGTGTTAAATAATGCTTATTGATGTTTATATGCTTCTAATATATACTTATTTATGTAACACTATGTCTAAATTCTTATTTATGTTACACTTTTTGTACATTAGGTTAACACCCGTAAGAATTCTTATTAATAAACAATTATTATTATATGTTATTGGACAAAGTCCCGAAATTGGAATCGGAATAAGTAACAAAAATTAAAATCTATAGTGATTATAAGATGATACCGAAACCTGATTTATGTACGTAAACCATACTTCAAATAAAATTTTGAAAATAATTCCCAAGTAATTCCCAAGGTAACCGTTTGAATAAACTAAATAGACCTGTTCTTAATAATACAAAACTAGAAATTAAATTGCTAAAATATAAGAAATTCGAAAAAGCACTTGGTTGAGAGACGATTGAAATATTACAAACCAATTAAAAGGAATATACGCTAACATTTCGCAACAAACTTAGCTAAAACCTCTTTAACAAAACCATAGAGTTTACATTACTAAGGAGGCCCCACTAGGTGGCGGCAGCAGTCATAATTTGAACACGGGTCCCGCGCATTAATTCAAACTCCAACTTTTGCCACTTGTGGCGCGACCGACACTACCATCCCCTTCATTTGGCTTGTTGTCAGTGGCGGCTTATGAGTGATCGGCTGTTATCATCCTCTGTGAGCCGAGAATTTCACCGATTTTGGTGTTTTTTTTAGTATTTCTCCACCAGTAAGATATTTACGAAATATCATGGGTAAATCTCGGTGTTTTGTGCCCGGATGCAGCTCCGGCTACGATTGGGAGCTGAGGGAAAATAAGCGGTTGGGGATACAGGACCATAGCAAGAATTTTTATCATACAGACTGTCCCAAGGGTCGTGTGTCATTTTTGACCTGTAATTTTAGTAGCTTTGCATGGAGAAATATTCATGAAAATTGTCACACTTGTGGGGAAAGGTCCTAAGTTTTGTTGAGTGTAAGCAAAATTTTACAAGTTTGACCTTTTGACCTCACAAAGTGGGTCCAAACCAAAAATTTGAATTTGCCTTATGGGGTTTCAATGTTAAAAAAATCGAGATAAACAAAAGTGTGAATTTCATTGACCAATATGTCAATTCTTAGGTTTTCGGACACGAGAAAACCGAAAATAACACTTTTATTTACGAATATTCAACCGTTGACCCAGTAAGGTCACCGTCAAGGTCATAAGGGGCAAAAGGAATAGCATACCAACAAACGTGTCGATCCATGGGTTTTGTAGGTTGCCCAAGTCATTGGTATTGTCCAAATACCCGTATTATTCACTAATTGACCTCCGAGGGTCACCACGGGGGTCAAAGGTCATAGAGTTAAAAGTCGGGCAATCATAAAAACCAAGGGGTCAAACCATAGGTTTTGAAGGGTGCCAAAGTCGGTTAGGCTGTTCGTAGATCCGTATTGTTGATATTTTGACCTCCGAAGGTCATAATGGGGGTCAAGGGTCATAGAGTTAAATCGGCCCACCATGACAGCAAAAGAGTGTAACAATGTGTTTTAAAGAGTGCCCAAGTCAGTTTTGCTGTTTTTAAATCCGTATTGTCGACTTTTAATTACCAGCGAGGGTCACAATGGGGTCAGAGGTCATAGAGGTATGTTTTGAAACAATAGGAAAACTAATGTCCCCAACCGAAGGTTGTTTTGTTGTTTGTTTCCTATTATTTCAAAACATACCTCTATGACCTCTGACCCCATTGTGACCCTCGCTGGTAATAAAAAGTCGACAATATGGATTTAAAAACAGCTGGCAGGAGAGCTGGCGAAACTGTTGTGGTTCTTCGACAACGGACGCGGATGCAGCCCGAAAGAATGCTGAACTCAAGTAATCACCGCGGAAACCTGCGTACGAATACCCTTGGCAGTCTTCGCGCATCCCACCCGAAATGGGCTGGCAGTAAAAGGGTTGATATTGTGTAGCGGTACGGACCGGAGCCGGCCCGACGCATCATGTTTTAACATCGCGGCTGGGGGGGTTACGTCTGCGCGCACACTCACAATTTTAGCATTTTTTTTGTTTAAGGAGTTCTATACTAGATTTATGTAAAGGGTTTATTATTTGTGTTTATTGTAGTATATTTTTTTATGTATGTGAAATTGTGTGAGAGTGGATTTCCGGGAGAGGCGACGCAGTGGTTCTCTCCCGGAATGCGTTTGAAAACCCGCCTTTCGGCCGGGGAAAAAGAGGGCGTTGTGGTGCACCAGAGGTGATTGTGGGTAGTGCAGAGTTTATAAAAGGGAGAGACGAGAAGGATAGCTCTCTCTCTCCTACGGTCTGACACGAGATAAGTCAAATAGTGGTGTTCAGTGACAAGCAGCAGCAGCCAAGTTACGGCACGTGGAGGAGGCAGATACGAGGACAGCTCTTCAGGGGTGGCGAGAACATCGGATAAAGGAAGTAAGCTTGGAAATTACCAAAGCCCGAATAGATCCTTTTGTGTCCAGATTGTTCCCCCCTTTGAAAGTCCCAAGTGTACTCCCCACAATAAGGCCCTAGTGAATTTACTGTTAGCTGGTCTTAGTCACGGCCCTGCAAGACTTAAGTGCGGCACGTGGTGAAGCTTGAGCATAATATCTGAATGTTAGTGTCACTTGGCGGATCATTGAGCCCGACTTCAAGACGGGTGGCCACGTGACCAGACTAACGCCCAATTTATACTTGCTTTGCACGGAAAGTTTTTTTTGTGTAAGTTTGATGTCACTATTTTTTACGTTGCTCATTCGTCAAAGAGCGTGGGTATAGTTTGTTGTTGGAAACATCATTTTTTTATAATCATTGAGAAAGTGCTATTGTAATTTTGAAAGAGAAGCCGAAGGTGCATATTTCATGTTGGAGGTGACGCCGATGGATTTTGGAACGGGGATTTATTGTGTGTGTTTGGGGAATACTTTAGTGTCAGTGTCAATTTTGGAACCTATGGTAGTTCAGTTATTAAAAATCAATTGTAAAAGGGATGTCATTGAAGTTATTTGTTTTGCTATTGCCACGATTTCCTTAAATCCTGTTGTAAGTGAGTGTGCGTGCAGGCACGAACAATTGGGGAACTTGATTTTAAGCCCGGATACGGTAAGTCTCCGTAGGGGCAATTTTCTATTTTGGGGGAGTGGAGAGTTAACAATCACTTGTACGGGGAGATATCGAACGAGAGGCGAGCGGGCGGCTCTCGCGGTTTGAACCGTTACAATTGAGACCCTCTGAAAATATGAAACCACCAATTGACAATTTGGTCATCTTTTGTGTCAATGATTTAGAGAATCAATGAGATTTTTGGCGTTTTATTTATACGCATGAAGGCCACTTGCTCTGCAGTCTGCCCAGCCATAATGGGTGAATAACTATTTTTGAAATTTCGCAGGTGAGAAGCGCCCTGCAGGTCCTCCAAGCATTGGCACACTCTTCCAACAACTGCCTGCACTGCTCCGGACACATCCAACGGCAGAGGACGCCCTCCCCGGGCAGCGGGGCTTCCGCAATGGGCCAGCCAGCCCTTTCGCACCCCACACTCAACCTGCTCTCCCCAAATACGGCGGCCGAGGCACCGCTCAGGCGCTGCTCCTCGCAGCCTCCGAACATGTTCTTGGTGACGTCAGGAGACGAGGGACACTCACGAAGAACTTCCGAGACAACGTCCGCGATGCCGAATGGACCCGATTGGGCCGCCAGGATCGGCCAAAGCACCCCTCCCATCTCCGTGCCCGTTCTTGCTGGCTCAGCCACATCGCTCAATGCAGCCGCATCCTCTCAGCACGCTGCCTCTCAATCGATGAAATTATGCCACCACGGCACCGCCATTGGCAGTCCCACTAATTCATTCCATCAGCCAATGCTAGCCAATATCCTCGTGATCACTTCGGAATCTAACGCAAACGTCAATGGTAAAGTGGGAGACAGTATCGTTAAAAGGCCACTCGAAGGGGACAAGCACGATGCATCAGGCGCAACTGTCAACCCCTGGGATGCAGAAGCCAATCTTCTGACTGGCAGGCCATTATCATCAGCAGCAGATTCCCACCGCTTGGACGGACGCTTCCATGCCGCCACATCGCAGCCCCACTCCTCGTCCTGCTCCTCGCCCACCAGCCCCTCGTACACTTGCACCACAACATGGGCCAACAGCAACACGTATCCATGCGACGTGAGCCGCCTGGCTTCCCACCCCCTCTGCAGTCCGCCACTTCCGCCCTCCATCCCATCTGCACTCGTCGCCCACACACCCTTTCCCACCGCGTCGCCACGGCATCAGCAGACCTCCCAACCGTCGGACACACTCCACTCCGATCACAGATTGGCCTCGCAGCGGAGAAGTTTGCCCCTCAGTCACCAAAAATCTCCCGTCCCACTGTCGAAGTCATTTCCTGCACCCGAAAACCACAACAGATTCAGTCCCAAATCAAATCCTCAAGCCTTTGTCAATCAGACGTCTTACGCAACAAGGGCAGACGAGAGGCTTCCACCGCGAGCACCACCGAGTGCGTGTCTGTCCAATGTCCACACAGATCCAAGCCACTCTGCCAGCTGCTGCGATTTTGCACACGCCAAAAACCTTCAACCCCGGTCACCGTGTGCAAAACACGGTAAAAGACACTCGTCTTCGTGCCTGAGTCTGGCGAGTCGCCAGCACAAGTCTCCCACTCCAAAGTCATCTAAAGGTCCCCTCAATAAAACACCTTCTCTTCCCACACTAAGTGCCTCTCACGCCAAACTACTTCACCCCACAGCTTCCTGTGATCATCTCGCATCTGAATCTTCCAATAACCCACAAGGGCTTGGATATACATCCATTCTGGCAAATTATTCCAGCTCCCTTTCCGTGATGTCACAAAAATCTCCCCCGCCTTCTGTGCCCAACAACGCGGCCGAGCAACCCTGGGAAACCCCACACCTCTCTTCCCCCAACCGTGACTCCCATCGCCATCCATCAGAATGGACAGCTCCACTTGACGTGCAACCCGCCGCCATTGCTCCCTATCAATGCATCACGTCCACCGCCTCGACGCAGACGGAAGAAGACTCGTGGATCCCATCATTTGTCGTCGCCAACAAACATAGGATACTTAAGATTCTCGGCATGAGCTTGCCAAGCAAAACAAAAACGAGGAGCAGACCGGCAATGTCACGTTCAACATCAGATCCGGTTCATCGGTCAAAATCTTTATCCTCACCGGCCAATCTACCAGCATGGACTTCCCTTCAATGGCAGAGGTGAGAAAAATTCATCGTAAAATATTTCAAATATATATATAACATTAGGCCCATTAACTTTACTAAATTACTAACTTAATGGCTTGACATATTTGAAGACCCATCTCTAGTTACTTATAAAATGCTGTCATCTGTTTTACGAATCATGTTTCCAGTGATACCCATTCAACAGTAATATCTAATGGCGCAATGATCCGTCTCCATTGATTTGCTCCCCATACACCTGCATTAAATGTCCCTTTCAAGTTTTCAGAGTGCAATTTGGATCATCCACTGGTGCCCCTACAGGCAGCCAGTGCTCAAATGCATTTATTTGTAGGTACCAACCATCACCAACAGTTTTTGGTGACAAATTGTACCAATGGAAATCATCATCATCACTGGTCAACAATCCTAGGATTGGTATGACGCAGCTCTCCACTCAATTCCAATGGAATTACTTTTGAATTTTAAATAGCAAAGAGTAGCAATAATTATGAGAGGAAATAGAATGGCTTTTGCTGATAGGGTAACAAATGGTCAGTCATGCATACATATAACGCTTTATTTGTATTTGGCTATGCATATCATTAGTAATGTGGTAAATGGGCTTAAACCCGTAAAATAAATATATCATAACTATTATTATCACATAGACAACAAATACTCTGAGCACGAAATCTTCAAACAAGTTAATATGTTTTTCAATACTTCGTCGATAAAGATTCAACTATTTTACATATTTGCGTATAGTAATAGAAAATTGGCCAATATTAGGGTGGTTTCCCATTATTTTTTATTGCCTAAATCGAAAGATTATTACTCCTGGAGTACGTATCCCACACGGAAAATAGATATCTATATATTGTCTATTTTCATCTATGAATAGATGTATATCTAATAGATATCTATTAGACATCTATTAGATGTGCAGGTGATAAGGGGCGATTTTGGATACATCTCCGAAAGTGTGTTTTAAAACGCGATTCATGAGCTATGGAAGCGATATAACATTTGATTTAGGGACAAATTTTTTGGTTCCTTACTGGAGTGATGGCGGACTTAAAAAATTCTGCGACGCGTAGAACGATGCGTGGCGACTATGCCAACTGTATCTATATATTGTCTATTTTCATCTATGAATAAATGTATATCTAATAGATATCTATTAGACATCTATTAGATGTGCAGGTGATAAGGGGCGATTTTGGATACATCTCCGAAAGTGTGTTTTAAAACGCGATTCATGAGCTATGGAAGCGATATAACATTTGATTTAGGGACAAATTTTTTGGTTCCTTACTGGAGTGATGGCGGACTTAAAAAATTCTGCGACGCGTAGAACGATGCGTGGCGACTATGCCAACTGTATCTATATATTGTCTATTTTCATCTATGAATATATGTATGATTCCATTGAATGGGCCTTAGTTTGGCTGTAATTAATTTATTTCCGAGTGTTATTTTAACAATTGTTATAATATTTCAAAAAAGCACGATTTCCTCATCAAAATCAGCTGGTGTAATGGTGAGCGCGTTTGGCTACGGAGTGGGGAACACAAGTTCAATGCCATGTCGCGGTATTTTTTTGTAGTTTCATTTTGATCATACGGCGACAATTTTTTCATTAATGTTACTTGCATCAAGCATAGTCATGAGAAATTTTTTTATAAATATAGATAAGTATGAAACAGATAATGGAATATCTAACAGACAACTACAGTAGACATCTAATAGACATCTACAGTAGATGTCTAATAGACATCTACCGTAGATATCTATTAGAACTGCTGCTATTTTGACAATAATATATCTAATAGATATCTATGATAGATGTCTATTAGATAACTATTTATCTATCTGTAGATATCTATTATATATCTAATAGATGTTTATTTTCTGTGTGGGATTTCACGCTTTTAGATTTTTAAATGACGATATCTATTTTTCGCGATTAAATGAAAAGTGAAAATTTTCTAGCCCGCGAAAACGCGACGCGCAAGTATGGATGTCTGGAAATTTCTCCGTGTGACTTATTTCTGGTTCCCGCTGCCGCCTTGTGAGGTGACCTTGAGGCGACTTGAGCGCTGATACGACGCAGGCTGCTAGCGGGTATCTGAGTACCCTGCTGGCTGGTAGCGCTGGGCTTAAATAAGTATTATTAATACCTTATCAAATGAAGAAAACTTTCCGACCTTAGCCAGTTTTAATAAGTGATTATTAAGACATGAGTTCAGCATTCTTTCGGGCTGCATCCGCGTCCGTTGTCGAAGAACCACAACAGTTTCGCCAGCTCTCCTGCCAGCGTCATCAGGTGAAGGATTCCTTCACCTGAGGACGCTGGCAGGAGAGCTGGCGAAACTGTTGTGGTTCTTCGACAACGGACGCGGATGCAGCCCGAAAGAATGCTGAACTCAAGTAATCACCGCGGAAACCTGCGTACGATTATGAAGACATGTTTCCCTGAGCTCTGCGCCTCATGCATGCATTGGTAACCTAAGACGACGTATAACTCCTATCTTCTCGTATAGAAACTAGGTCCCTGTGACGTCACGTGGAGTGGCATCGCATGGGCGCCAATCTGGCCCTTTTCAAATGAGGATAAAAATGGACCATTGCCATTCGTCTAAACCGGTATTTCTAAAACGAAATAATTTTTATATTATGAATACAGTAATGGTGGGTAACGAATCGCAATCAATGGCTTTCGTTTTCTTTGATGAAGGAAACTACCCCATTGACCTAAAAATTAGTTACTATAATATTCCAAAGATGTGTCAATTAGGATATTTAAGTACACCAAGCCGTTTAACCCTAATACGGGCAACATATTTTTCTGACGTAAACGGGCAAGGTGAATCCAATGGACTCTCTTAACTTTTGCTTTTAATTTAAACTATTAAACAGTGAAAAATATTACTTTTCACATCAATTTGTACGTATTGTGCACCTTAGAATCATATAACATAAAATTGTTATTTGTTTATCAAAAGTTTTACATTACTTATTAATTTCATGCATAGTCAAACAGCGAGTACAGTGGACTCTTTTGACTAATTGTTTCTGTTTTCACTGCATAAAACACCAAATATTTATCGTTACATGTTCATAGTGATAATTTTACATTATTTTGACAATTCAAACCAAATATTTGTAAAATGCACATTACTTTTTACATTTCGTGCAAACAGACTCACCTTGCCCGGATTTGTGGGAATTCAGGGAAAAAATATTTCTAAGTTACTTTGATTCCGAAAGAAGTTTGAATTACTCTAATTTATAGGAAATATACCATTAGAAGAAGTAAAAAAATTACAACATGCTGACATTTCAATAACATAATAAAATTCTCAAAAATGTGATGCGATGAGTCCAAGAGACTCACCCTGCCCGTATTAGGGTTAAAGCAATTTGAACCAAGCACCTCAATTGGTAAACTCCTATGGGTATTTCAGATCCTCATCCGCACTTAAAGACCTTAACTAGTAGCATTTAATAGTGACGGGCTTTCTAAAAGGCCTTATCCAATAGCACCTCGTAGTGACGGGCTTTCTTTAAGGGCTTACATCAGCGATAGGTGCATAGTTCAATTGTTCTTAACAACCAAGGTTGCCTATATCACAAGATTTCGTTTAGTTGTCCAAATAGATAATTTTTCAATTTTTTTAAATCAAACATTTATGCATCATAAAATTATGAAAATACTTTTGGACTATGTCTCCGCGTTAATTCTTGGGTGGCTCCAACGTCTCCCGGCCGATACTGGTCGCTTTCTCAAGGGATTCTGAAGAGTTGAGAATTTAAATTCTTTTATATAGTTATCTGTGTCAGGTGGTGGGGGGAGGGGAGCGGGAGGTTGGAGGAGTGGATTGCTGATTGTTTATTCTCACTACGGGTTGCCAAGTACGACTAATTATAATGCCGGTGTCCCTGTTGAAATCGTTCTTTTCCTCTTTGGATATTTCAATTGCTTCTCGGATGAGTCTCTGTTTAAAACCTTAAACTTTGGCAAGGATTTTGGCTTCCTTGAGGTCGATTGTGTGGCCAAGCGCTGCGTGTTCGGCTACCGCGGAATTTGTTGATTGCCCCAGTCGAATCGCTCTCTTATGCTCCTCTAGGCGTGTTTTGACTGATCTGCCTGTTTCGCCGATGTAGTTTTTCCCACAGGTCTGGCATGGAATTCGGTAGACTAACAGTATTCGAGAGAGGACGCGTCGCGACGTCGGACCGCCATCAAACCGACATTGGCCCGACTTCCAACTTACACCGGCCCAACATGAAGCCGACATAGGCCCGACCTGAATCCGACATGAAGGCAAAATAAGCCCGACATGATACTGATTTAAGTCCAACATGAAGCTGACGTATCCCCAACACTAGACATAAAGGCCCACCATTGTATTGACTTATCCCAAATGTGATATATTCATTAGACATTAAAGGCTCCAGTTTGAATCAACCTAGGAACAGCAAATAGAAGTTATATGAAGTCCACAAACTTATTCCACAAACCAACATACAATCATTGAAATAACTTAGTAGTGCAAGATGAATTTGAAGTACCAATTACCAGAAGCAAGATCATATGTATGGAGTTAGATGAAATTAATAAATATATTTTAAGTACCTATTTTCAACAAAACCCAAGCAGCATTTTGACGCTGGTCAAGAGTTGGTAAAACATTAATTTAATTCAAAGTAGGAATGGAAAATACAAATATAAAGCCTATAGTAGTGAAATCATGCGTCATCCACTTGCACAAAAATTATGCTTTCGAAACTGGAAAGAGTAGGAACGAAAAAACACTTACTTCGTAACTATAATATTTAATAAAATTCTATTAAACAATTAAACAACTACACAGCAGATTTTGAAAGTCTTCTTTGTCCCTGTCTTCTTCTTTGTCTTTCGCACTAGTCAACTCCCTCATGCACGCCTGAATATGTATCCATATCAGAGTATGTGGTTAAAACCTTCCTAGCTGATTCTTTAACAGTAAAACATGGCGAAATTACTTTTCTTGAGCTGGGAACCAGATTTAATTAGATTAAATAAAAACCTGCAAACCCTTAATTTTAATTGTTAGGAATAAAACGAGAGAAGATAGGCTTTTCTTTCCCTTGCATTTGCAAATAGTGCAATCCTTCTTGTCTCCTCGGAAGGGTATCAACCGCTGAACTACTTATATTTCTTTCATTAGCACCTTGCTGAGTAGATTACTATAATTTCTATAAGCCAGATTTTAAATTTATTCCATCGTGAGCTATTTTTATCCAGTGGATTTCTTGAGCGTGTATTGTCCGCGCTAAACTCTAGTAGACCTACATTAAAATAACTCCATGACATTTCATTGCATTTTGACGTTATGCATATCATTTGGATAATTGTGTTTCCTGTAGAATAATTTTAATACAATTTCCAGATCAGTTTTTGGCGTTAGGATAGCAGTTGACAGAGTAAGGACAAAGAAAACAGTTTTAACGCCAAAACTAATATAAGGAGCTCCAAATATTACCATTTAAGCCTACCATGGTTCAAAATTTTACAGCGCATTCTTTTTGTCATGATCTTTACTTCGTGAACGTATTCTCAACCAATATGCACCTGGGCGCCGGGAGACGAAAACTGTTGTCTCCCTAATCATATTTCCGGGACGATTCAAACATCACTGTGCTAAAATCGACACATTAATTTTTTCGCATTATTTTTTCTGCAAAAGCGCGCTGACTCAAGGCAGGAATCTGTACATTAGGCTAATTTATCCCTATTTTAGATATCCCAGCTGAGAAGAATCGCCCTATTTTAGATATCCCAGCTGAGAAGAATCGCGCTTTCACAGAGAAAAATATGATTTGATAAATTAGCCCTGAGGATGGAACACGACTCGTGTTCCAAAACGTCGGCAGAATGGAGGGAGACCACCCGGCTGGAAGCCCGAATAGCCTTTTTCGAATATATTCGCCGGGAAAGCATCAGATTTTACTTCTAACTAATATGAATGTTATTATTAAAAATCTACTCACCCAGGTTCTGATAAAGAAGTTTATCGTTTGATACCCTCTCCAGAGATTTGGAAGGATTCCACAAAAGGCAAACAAAACACCGCACTGACAGATAGCCATTGATTCAGCCCAATGCAGATGACTGCAACTCAATTTGGATGATACGTAGTAACACGCGCGGAGTTTATTAAACCACTGCAACTATGTACTCTAAGGTAACACATAAGGTTAGCATTCATATTGTTGTTGTTGACAACGAGGCCAGAAACTCTTTTAAGGGGCACTACCTTTGACTTTGCCATTATCTAGCTTACTACCACTCCCCCGCTATTATGTGTCACTCTAGAATACACAACTCCTGCGTATCACTTATCTGAACTATCTGCAAAGCCATGAATTTGAACATTCACTGCAGAATCAAACCTTAGGCATCTTAGGAATCTTACTTGGCATTAGCAGGTCTCGGCGAAATACTTTCAACACGCCATTCGGTGGGACTTTATCCCATCCCGCCCCTATTTCCCACAACTACTGGATAATACATTTCCCAACGAACAAAACTGGTGCGATAAATTACAACCAGGAAATTGCCCTTTTTGTTACGGCCCCGGGAGAATACTGAATGTTAAACGAGAAGCCACCCAGCTTTGTCTGCCAAATGACCCCTAATATTTCCCCACGTAGTCCTCTACGTTTTCTTCAAATGAAAAGGAATCTACATTTTGGGCATGATGCTCCCAAGGTATACCATCTAATATAGCAGAGCAATTTCTCACCCATTATCGCAATTCAAATCCACTCAAAGACAACAGCTTCATCAACTCGTCTGTAAGCATGACCGCTACCTCGGTTGACTCTACCGATATCACAATGTCGCCCATATATCTTTTAAGGGCTTGCGATGCCCCCGCGTAGGCAACCCAATCATTCTACACTTGTTTATTCAACGTTCTAATTGCCAATACGGTGCTGATGTTAGAGTTGCGAGATTATATTCAGCAATTGGAAAGTAACTACTTGCCCTCAAAAACACTCTTTGAAAATCATAATGCCTTTCACTGATACCAATGTCTCTGTACATTTGACGGATGTCCGCGATAACAACTACATTGTGCATTCTAAACGCTAACAAAACATCTACGATATTCAACTGCATTTTGGGCCCAGTATACAATACCTCATTTAATGATGGCCACTTTTCGAATTCATGGAGGTATCGAAGACCACACGAAATATTCCCAGTGCGCCTTCCCCGCGATAAATACAGTGATGTGGGATATAGACCGGTTCTGGAATTGTTGGTGTCATGGAAGCTAGAATCATATGACCTTGTGACTCGTAATATGCCATGAAGGCATTATAGTATTGCCTGAGTTTGGGATTTTTATCAGGACGCCTTTTAAGTCGAATAAGCCGACGCAATGCAGCATTTCGACCATTCCCCAAGAGCGGCGCATCATTTCGAAAAGGAAGCTCCACAACGTAACGACCAGATTCTTCCCTGCGCACCGTTGCCTGCAAAAAAAGAGATTCACATTTCCTGTCGTCCTCACTCAGATAAAAAATGATTGGAGGTTCCTCTGCCTCCCAAAACTTTCGTATACAGTAATCCAATTGTGACTCAACAGCCAATCAAAATGAGTCAGTATTTTCGGTCGTTTGATGCGCCTTTCCCACTAAGCAATATCCCCAGGGTATCTCGATGGGACTCGTACCCTTTGGACCTGCTGATGTATTCCTAATCATTAGAGTGCCCAACCATTCGGCACCCAACAAAATATCAATAGCCTCTGGCGAATAATACAGTGGGTCCGCTAGGGTAAGATTACGGAAGCATGCCTCTGCTTCCTTCGTACCTCCATCTTAGGGCACCACGCAATATTCTCAATAATCGAGGCTTCAACTTCTAAAGGTCCGCCCTTCGAGGTTGGTTCTAATACGACGGTCATTTTACCGCGCGCCACACCCACCGCGGTTCGGGCTAAACCGAAAATGGACGTGGTTGTCCTTTCAGTTGGCAACCCCAAACGCTCAGCACATGCTCTACTTATGAATGTACTTTGACTCGCACAATCGAGCAAGATTTTCACCCGCTGAAATTGCCTGCTTGGTATCGCACTCGACCAACCACGGTGGAGAGTAACACAACATGGTTCAAATTCACCCCGATAGCCTTGGATGAATCAACAAACGAATCCACAGGCGCAGTTAAGGTCATCGATACCCCATCGTTGATTACATGCTCATCGGAGTCGTCTGCCTTCGGCGCTTTCCCACCTTTCCACAACCTTCATCACATTTCCCTTGGCCTCATCCTGCTCACGCGTCCTAAAATGTAGCAAGGAATGGTGTTTGCATGGGCAGTGTTGACAAGGATTTAGTCTGCGACAGGTTTTTACTGAATGCCCACTCTGCAAATGCCCTATGCAAAGGCGCCTCTCCTTCGCCACCCGAAACCTTTCTTTTGCTGGCTAACTCGCGGAATTTCCGCAAGAAGGTAGTGGGTGCTTCGCTCCACACCATGCACATGTCACTGAAGCGGGAGCACCATATGCACATGTCACTAACGTACTCATCCTGGCCCCAAACGATTTAATAATTTTCTCGCTATGGATCACTGATATTCTTAGGCCAGGTGAGCCGCCTTTTGTGGGTCCATACTTAACAACTTCCAATACTCGCGCCTCTTGTACCAAAAATGCAATAAATTCTTTAACAGACCTTGACCCCTCTTTCTCCCACTTTCTCTCAGATCTGTACTCAACTTTTTCCGTAACAGGAACAATAGGAGAACCGCCCTCTTCGATACGATGCCCCACCGCCCCCAATGCACCTCTGTAATCCACCAACAATGTAGAAGATGTCCGCTATTGTTCGGCGGAACGCTCGACAGATTTCAAACCCAACAATGCCTCCAAATACGCTTCCGTCAACAATGACGGTTCGTAGTAGCGTTTAAACAATCCCATGCCACCGCGTAATTGGCCCTCGCAAGAGGCAAAGAGGATACCAACGACAATGCTTCACCTTTAACCACTCATCTGGGTGTTTAATTTTCCCATGTCCAACCTACGGTGGGTATTTAATTTTACACTGAAATTTAAGTTTTATTTTTGCAGTAAGAAGATTAAGCACAAACGTTTCATTATTTTTTTCAATATAGTATTAATATTTTCAGTATTCATTTGAAATGTTGAACATTTGTGGATTAAAAATTAATTTTAATGATAAACATTAATTGTTTAAAAAAGCTACAAAGGGTAAGACCAGAATTATTCGTACAAGTGATGAATAGATTCGCATAGAATGAATATTAACAATTTTTGTAAACATATTGGTTGCAGAATTTTTAGAAAAATGACAACAAGTAAATTACAATGTTCGAAAATTTTTCATATCAAGGGGCAACGTAGACAACCACACCTTACACACATTTTTTTCCTCTTTCCTCTTCTATGGTAAAAATTTTTCAATGATTACAATACTTCATCTCTACTCAAAAAACACTTCACAATTTACATTAATATCAAATAAACGCTAAAAAAATGAAACTGTTTGAAGTATAAACGAAGAAAAATGAAATTATAAATAAATGGTGCGGTAAATCATGACCATTGCTTCAAATTAGCTCCGCATCTATTTTTATAGTGCATATGTCTTACAAAAGAACATTTACTTAAAAATTCAATGAATATATATTTTTAGAAATCACTTTGAACATGATATAATCTGAAGCATGGAGCAGGGCACAAGCCAACAGAACAATCTGAACACCAATATTTTGTTTCCTTCCTTTTCCCCTCTTTGAAGCACACAACACATCTTTTTGTGGGGCACTTTTTGGTTGTTGGGGGAACAGCATCAGGAAAATGTCTCTCGGTAAGGCGAGAAGGCTTAGGGGATTTAGATGGCCTTCCCTGGGGTGCTTGGGCATCTACTCCATACTTTGCTATTAGAATTTCAGCAAGCGAGATTAGAAAATCTTTTCGACTCAATTTTCCCTTGTTCTTTTTGTAAATCGCATAGGCATTCAACATTGCCATGTCCAACAAGTGCCGAAAATTTTTTTGGTAGTATTTCTTTGGTCGATTTCTGGCAATTTTGTACATATTCATGAGTCCATCGCTTCTATCAACGCCTCCCATGTTTTTGTTATAGTCTTGTACCGCAATTGGTTTTACCACTTTTTTACCCCATTTTTCGGTTTCGGACATTTCAGTTCCATGAAACGTGCTCACCATTATCACGTCTCTTTTGTCCTTCCATTTCATCACCATCTGTTTCCCACGAAATGCCGCCACAATTTCTCCTTTCTTCAATTTGGCAGATTTTACGGATTGAGGAAACTCCTTTCTATTTGACACCATCGTCCCAACCACATCCGTTCTATTCTCGGATAACTTGTCCACTAATCTAGGGCTAGTGTACCAATTGTCTAAATATATAGTATGCCCCTTACCTAGAAGCTCATCGGATAAATCAAGTACGATCCTGGCGGTGACATTTTCTCCTTCATATTTGTCAGAATACATTGTGTCCTTTCCCGTATAAATCAAAAAATTCCATATGTAGCCTGACTCACTTTCACAAAGCACAAAAAATTTTATACCAAATTTACTACGCTTTGATGGAATGTACTGCTTCCAAGAGAGTCTACCCTTCCACATCAGAAGAGATTCATCAACAACAATAGCCTGATTGGGCGAGTAAATTGATGAAAATTTATTTTTCAAGTACTGTAGCACTGGTTCAATTTTAAAAATTTTTCTATTGCTGACATCAGCATTGAAAGTTTTATTGTCCACAAAATGTAAAAATTTCAGAAGGAGAAGGAACCGTTTTTCACTAAAAACTTTAGAAAAAAAGGGAGTTGCGATGCTTTCTCTTTTAGTAAAGTACATCGCATAATCGGGTTTCAGTACAATACCCTGTAGAATAAAAACTCCTAGCAACACTCTTATTTCATTCACAGTTGTCTCAACCCAACTCCGTGCCCTAGATCGCGGCTTCAGGTTAACATTTGCCGCAAGGAATTGCTGAGCATAAATATTTGTCTGCTCCATTATTATCGAGCACAGATTCTCATCCACAAATAATTCAAAGCATTTTAGGATGTCATCCTCAACCTCAACATCCACATTCAATTCAGATTTACCTGAGAAACTGAACTTCTCTCGCACTACCTCTCGTTCACTCCAAACGTAAGGATACCCAGGTTGATTGGTAACCTCCTCTTCCAAAAGATCGTCGTCTTCATCACTCTCGCTATCACTAATATCAGTGTTTACGTAATCGTCATCCAAATACTCAGAGGCACTTTCATCTTCGCTCTCTTCTAAAATGTTTATAATTTCTTCTGCACTTGGTTCAGATCGTTTTCTTTTACTAGATGAAGCCATATTAGAATATGTGAGCAAACCTTATGGAAATTATTCTTATTCTGGAAGCGAGAGCACTTCAAAACATTTATCGAAAAACTCACTAATTATTCACACAAGAAATCCCCAAAACCGCGAAACACTTTCCACTCCGAAGCTCAAAGGAAAACTGAGGACAACTTAGGTAGCTAAAAATATCAAAATCAGTTACTCCGCTCACATAGAATAATCGAGCAGACTGCGAAGGATTACAAGGGTAAAGAAACAATAATGTCTTTAGAAAAAAACACACTGCAGAGTAGAGAAGAGTACGAAATAAATGAGTCTTTCTTGTGGCTTATGCCGTCGACATAGCATACAATTTACTTGCCAAGGAAAGAGGCAGCATTTGTATAAATGTAAAAGATCTCTAACACGCTCCTTGCCGCCGTATTTTCGACCAATTCACCCACTGCGGCGCCGCTTCAGTCATTATGACCGACGCAGAGGAGACTTATCTAGAGAGAAGGCTGGATTACAATACATAGTCTCTCCGTTTGAAAACCTCATTCTCAGATGGTTGCACTTGCCAGCTAATCGTGTTCATACCACTTTGTAGTTTATCCTGTTATACGGTATGCTACAAGCGGCGAAAAAAGTTACTTCCTTCGATCATATCAACCGAAAAGGCGTGAAGAGAATGGGATCGGTAATTATGACCTAAGCAGCACGGAGCGTTTACAAATAGCAAAGCTTTCAATAAAATACATGCAGGAGAGTGAAAATAATAGATACATTGGCAATAAAATCGGAGAAAATAAAGGTATAAAAATACGTCAAGGGGCAATTAGAATGCAACCCGCAATGCAGCGACAGAGCTATGCTTCGAGACGCATAAGTACATAAAAAAAAAGGTCTTACGTATCATCTACCGGGCAGAAAGTGACCTCAATGAAGCCTTCTACGAGTTGCAGTAGGTGTGTAATGGAATATCACAACTAACCCATTGCAAATGAACATTAAATCGGCGTGGCGTATATATACGGCATACCCACTGAGGGTTACACCTCTCATGACGAATATATACGGCATACCCAGGTGAGTGGTTAAGGCACGACCGTAAATACATAAATTTCTCAACATCCGATAATTCGGTCGAATTATGAATAACCGCCAGAAAGATATCATGAAAACTCTGACATGTTATAAGATCTCCATTAAATTCGACCAATTTCAACTTGAGTAACGCAATTCTCGACGTCCCATCGCCGGATATGGGGGTCACAGAGGCGGAACCTGATGCATTTAACCCCGATCCTTCACAGTGGCGGATACAGATGGCGGGGCGCCCCTCCCCCCACCCCTTGTGGGGCCGCCCGTATTGCCAAACATTGCAGAACCACAATTTTAACTTTTTTTATATGATTAGATGGCATGGTCTTGTATTTTAACATAATCACTTTAATTAAAACCTTTTTAAACTTTGCATGTGACATGATTATTTTTTATTACGATAAAAGTATTAAACCTTTAAAGACAAAAAGATAAAAGTAAAGACCTTTAAAGGTAACTCAAGACGTCTTTTGCGCCCCTGAGTTTTTTCTGTATCCGCTACTGATCCTTCAACATGAAGTGCCGTGGATATTATCGCTTTAATGTTGTAGTACACAATCTCGAACTGCGCTATCTTGGCCTGAAAACTAGCAGATTGGTCAACATCCTTTTCCTTATAATGCAAGATGATTTTCGTTATTACTTCAGGATAGTTCGAACTAAGTTCACCTATTCCCTCCGTCATTGCCCTGAATAATGCCACATCTTTCGTGTCACCCGGATCCCTTTCGATCCTAATAGCGAACTCCTCGATACGAATAATCTTTTGCCACGAACGCTCTTCTTTAACTATAGTAAATCCTTAATCCGTGCCATCATATACAAACGACAAGCTTAGGAAAACGATAATCCCAATTAAACTCGATACCAAGTAAGCCGCCTCTTCCTGAGAATCGAGACGAAAACTACCGACAATGGGTTCAATACCTATAGGCATCCGGCCCGAAGGACCAATAACTGTGCGCGCGATACCACAGTATTAATAGTCGATTGTGTTTTTTATATGCGCTGGGAGTCCCACATTATCCAAATCACCTGCACTCACCTGAATGTCGGGCTCCCGTCGATGGCTTCCTCAGGCAGCGCCGGCTTGAGACCCTTCTTATGTAGACGACGACACATTCACAACTGCCACGTTCACGGCCAACAACCACGAAAACAATAACTTTAAACATTTTCACTCTCGCCCAACGGACGCACAACAATTAACAAACCATGCGAGTGGCGATTGTAGTATAGGACTCCCTATGGCGCAAGCATGGTCCTTATATAAGAGTCATGGGCGTAAACATAAATACTCTACACAGGATTCTCCACTCCCAAGGTTCCATTGATTCCCACCAGTCGCAATAAATAGAGGCGTTCCAGTCGCTAGGATACATGTAAACATATACGTATTAGTTCGTAGGGGATGCACTATGCGTTGAATGTAATATTTTATTGCTCAAATCCAATCTCAGTAAATTAATATTAATCTTTATTTCATATCTAATAATTAAAAAGACGCAGGTGAACACTTATGAGTGCAATGTAGTACCTTCAAAACATACGTTTAGGCCCATATATTATGTTAGTGAATATAGTCCATTGGCTAAAGTACTAGGACACCATACTGAAATTCCGTGTTCAATTCTCACCGGTGGTAACTTTTTTTCTTAATTTCCTTCTACTTTTTTCTTTTTCAGAAACCTGCTATTCACCATTATATATTTATGATTTTTACTGATAATTTTAATTCTGTGCGAGGAAATGTTTTTTAACACTTGCGACATCTGATGTTTTCCCATTTTTTCCCAAAGAAGCATCTCGTGTCACAACACGACACAATATTAAGATACAAATGTATTTGGCTTCCTTTTATGTCGCAAAATGATATAGTTAAGTTATTCTTACGTTTTCAGCCTAGTTTTCGAACCGGATTTCGTTATTATTGGAACTTTTAACACCCTGCCGAGTAGGAAAATCTCACAACAGGAAAATCTGTATTCTTAGATGATCAAAATTGATAATTTTCTTGAAAGAAAAAGTAAAATCTACCAACAAGACACTTCTCTGGAACCTCTTGTTAGATGAGTGACAGATCGCCGCGTGAAAAGATCCCGTCCGCCTGACTGACCGTCCCCAACTCCGGAGGAAGAACCCATTCCCTCCCTGGCTCGCTCTATCTGGTTTGCAGCGGTTCTTTGCCAACGATTCTAAAACTAGGCTTGAAGTGTTGCAGACCTATGTAAAAGAAAAAGTAGAAATTATCATTGAAAACAGAGTCATTGATGAGTCTCAGAACGTCAGCGTGGGAGTCGAACACCACAGCCACTAGTCCACGACAAAATCGGTTCTAATGGAATTACGAAGGGAATTCAATGACAAAAACACTAATTAAGTCTATCGATCCTTGTATCACTGCAGGTCACTAAGTTGGAGTGCGAATTAATGTGCAGAGACTGATTTCACATAAACGTAGCAATTGCCCCGCAGTGGAGCCTCCTGTAGCAGGGGCGCAGCTAGGAATTAAGGCTAGGGGGGGTTACAGGTGCAACTAATACTGGGGTGCTTGGGGTATTGCATACCCGCCAGGGTTAGCGGGAGGTGCGGAAGCCTTCCGCCGGAAAAAAAAAGATAAATGGTTCAAAATGGTGATTTTTACGGCCTTATGAGGGATATTTTATTAATCCTAAGAATATTCCATAAGTAATATTAATGCAATTAAGTAAAATACATTTAACTTAAAAATTTCTGTGAGCTCTGGGGGGGAGGGGGGGGGTTTATCCCCCAAAACCTCTGTCTTATAGTAATATAAACTCTATGGGCGTAAACAAGCATTACGTGGACATCTTGTATCGATGGTGGAAATCGATGTACGACTAAATCGATTATAACCGATAGATCGATAGCTATAAATGTGACACCACTGCTCTTACACGTACGAGTCGACTCGTTGGTACTAGCCGACTCGGACGTGTATCATATCAACTTCCGGCCGAGTTCACTATCGATTGCTGTGGTTCTCGATACTCGGACGAGGTAAAGGAGGGAATATGAGTTCCCGGAGGATACCGTTTACCGAGGCAAACACCATAAAGTTTATCGAGGAATATTAAAGGCATGAATGCCTTTGGTTTTTACTATTTAATCCAAGGACTTGAGGATGGTTGTCAAATTGATGCATGTTGATGTCCTCTATACTGACATTTCTAACAGTGGCGCCGACTCCATGGGTTTGAGGGGGCCTGAGCCCCCTCAAAAATTCGTCATGGGTGTGAGGAAAAAATGTGTCAGGCTTGCTGATTTTCCCCGGAGTGTCCAGATATCGAGATTCCAGTTATCAGGGCTCTAATGCTGATCATATGACTCTTCTAAAATGCTTAAAAACTTAAAACTCACTGCTTATAATATTTCCCGGGGCAAAATCCCCGGTTTGGGCCCCCCCAATAGTTTTTGTAAGTCGGCACCCCTGATTTCTAAAGCGTGTGACAGAGTAAATCACATCACTCTGCTACACAAATAGAAATCTCTTGGATTAGTGGACTCCATTAGTTTCATAGTTATGCATATTACTGTAAGTAAAAATTGAATTGATTGAATCCTCTTTCTCACAGCTATTTATTGTAAACTCCTTGCCGAATACTCAAGACACGAAACAAGTGTATGATAGGAAGATTAACCCTTCCTCCACAAGGAACCGGCCAAATTCCCACAGCAATCATAGAACGAGAAGTGAGAATTATTGCTCCACAGAAATCGGTAGAACCTTCAATGTAAAACGTAATACACCTTCATATAATTTATTATATTACCATTATTCACTATTCCTTTCATCTCCTTATCGCTCCCATCACATGAAAAAACTTTGCTGTTATCACTTACTAGTCCCAGCGCGACTCTCCTTCGGTTAATAGACATCGCCACAAACGAATAATTGGTTATATGCTTGATACAAAAATACCGCCAACAACAAGACTTCACTTGCGATAACGTGCAATCGACAGTGCTAGACGTGTAGACACAACAGAGGATCCAAGTGGAGTCGAAACTCACATTCGATTCAATGTAAGTCGATCGAATACGAGTCAACTCGTAAGTGTAATCCTCACTTCACTCTCACCTCAAATGTGCTATTACACTGGTATATTTTAACACTTTGGTACGAATAACTAGGGCGTACCCCAGGATCAAAACTAGGGGGGGGGGGCATGGTTGATCAAGTTGTAGGTAAGATTTAAGCGTGGAAAAGGTGATTGTAACCAACATTTAAAGGAAACTCTAACATCTCTTTATTAGTTTTTAAAATTATTTGCTTGAAAAAATATTATTTTCCTTAGAGAGAGTTGCGATTTTTGCTTCTGGGGGGGAGCTGCCCCCTCCTGCCCCTCGCTGGGTACGCCCATGATGAATAACAATTATATATAGGTACTAGTGATGGGTCGATTCCAAAATTTTATCGATTCCGATCCCGATTCCGATTCCGGCATTTCGATTCCGATTCTACCGATACCGATTCCATCGATTCTGATGCCATAGGCTCCAAGAAAAATATCACTTAATTCCAGGCAACAAGAAAACCACTTTTAAAAATATTACTCTGTGAAAGAGTCAGTTGACAAAAGCATCTTTCATATCATTACTATGTAATTAAAATATAATAGCTAAATTTCAAAACAGAACATACCTAAAAAGTGGTGTTACATGATAGGTATTACTTTAGAATATTCGCACTCATAATATGTCGACACTATATATATATCCAAACTACAAGGGAGAGCCCTCAGTACAGAGATTTTCATAGCTGTAATAAAGATTACATACTACGCATATGAATCATGTAATATTTGGCCCTTTCAAATTCTCAAGCAGAAAAACCAATTATTCTACATGCTCAGCCAGCAGGTTTTGACGTCTCCATGTTACAGTATTACTGCCTGGAGAAAATTGCCTCTTGCTAAACATGTGTGCTATTGGGAAAGTACTTTCCCACCAAAATTGCAAGATTTCGGAGACTTTGTAATTTTTATTAAAAATTATATCAACGATTTTTTTGGATCTTTAATCTTCTTGGAATTCAAGTGGACAAAGCGAACAACTATAGAACTAAACTTTAGTTTTGTAGAGTCAAAAAAATGCTATACTTCTCACGTCATTCAATCAACCTTAAAATCTCTTGCTTTTTTAAGTTCAAGAAAGAAACTAAATGCTACAAATGAATATTACATCGGACGGACGCAGTAATAAAAAAGGCTAGAAGAGCCTTGTGGTATGAAAACTCCCCCTTCCGCGCCGCTCACCTCGGCGAAGGTGGAAAGGGAAAAAGGGTATCGGTTGTTGCCTTTCACGGAAACAGTTCATTTTTCTCTCTCTTAAGCATGCTGACTTAATCTCTTCACTTTACTTCGATACCCGAGGCATATTTCTTACGCGTGGGATGATTCCGAAAAATATCCAATCCGTAGTATTTTCACTCGAGTAATGCGCTAAATATTCTAGTCGATCTATACATAATCCTTTTTAACACCCTCAGTTTAGTGTTTTAAGTCAATGAAGACGATTATCCATGCTTTAAAAGACGATTTTCAAGACTAATGTTTTAAAAAACTTGAAAAATCGGCCTCAGTTACCGAGCCTCAGAGGTCCACGGCGTGTAGGTCAGCCTTGACGCGCGATTGAAAAATCGCTCTTATTTCCTTCGTCGCAAACGTTTTTGTCAAGATTTCTACTTAGTACTCTTTAGAAATCTCTACTTTATATTTTGGTTCAAATTTTCCGAGTTATATTTTTCGTAAACGAAAGATAATGTCTACTTTATATCAAATTTCACGTGAAAAACGGGTCGGCCATTTTGCGTTGTAAAACCAGACAGATGAGAGCCAAAATCTTCAAAAGTCATTGAAAGTATAGGCAAAGCACCAGATCCAAGGAATATTGTGTTTTTTATTCCATAAAACTCATACTAACGCAAAACCACTCGGATAAATTCAAAGATTTTTTGAGGAAAAACGATATCTCGCGTGGCATTGAAAAATTGGTAATGTTTGGGCCTGTGTATCTCACTAAAGGTTCGAATTTATGTAAAATGGCATATAAATCAATATTTGGTAATTATTTATGAGTATTTACGCTGAGTTTCAAGTCTCTATCCCCAAAAAGGTCATTTTGGACTTAATACCAGCTTTTTCCGATTTCGGACTAGTGTGCGCGGGGTAGGAAGACGATCGGCCGCCGCGGCTGGCGTAAAGGTATTCAGCGCCCACGTCGACAACTATAGTGTATTCGGCAAGCTGAAACTACCAGGCCAAGGCATTAGAATGACTTATCGGCTTTAAAAACTGCATTATTACATGAGTTTCATGATAGCGCTTCCTGTCGGCAGATTGCTGGACCTACTAGCCTCGAAAGCTCTGTAACCTTAACTACTCGACTCGACATCCGTAATACTACTCGAAACGCTCGAGTCGAGTACAAACTACTCGATCGACTTGAATTTTCGAGTACTCGCACATCCCAAGAAGATATGTGTTTTGTTATTACGATTACGTGGCGCGAAAATTCAAATGAATATTGCAAACGCGGTCGTATATTTTGTTGTTTGAAGTACTGCTGGAATCGGAATCGATTTTTCGCCTTGGCAAGTACTCGTTTTCGATTCCGGTTCTTGGCCGAGAATCGAGGAATCGAAGAATCGAACCGACCCATCACTAATAGGTACCTATGCATTTTACATGAGAATTCAAAAATAATTTCAAAATAATTATCCATTATTACAAACAAATAATAAAATGTACTGAAAATAGTTTTCAAATTGTTTCGAAATAATATTCGCATATTACACATCTATGAAAAATAATTTGATGATATATGAATCACATAATGATGAAAAATATATGTTTATTCATGGTTTTCTTTAGTGAGAGAGTATTATGTTTTTAGGTTCAACAATTAATTTTATTTTTTCATATAAGTTAACTTAAATGAAATTACTATTGATTGTCAATTACTAAAAACTATTGATTGCCATATTTTTCGTGAGTTTCAATGCTTATGTTTGCCTGTAATTACTCATTCTAATATAATCAGTACAGCTGATAATTTCACTTTTTTGTTGGTAAATGGTTTCCGAATACAGAATGCAGTTATTCTAGGCAGTCCTTCAAATCCCAATGCACAGAGAAGTTGAAGTTATGACGTTTGCTTCAAAGAATTCGGTATTACTAAAGGCAAATGCATAACATTTCTGACCATGGACATATGCCAGAAGAGCAGCATTGAACAGTGGTTTTGGGGGATAAACCCCCCCCCCCCCCGAGAGCTCAGAGAAATATTTAAGTTTAATCCATTTTACTTAATTGGATCAGTATTACTTATAGCATATATAGTGTAAGGATCAATCAAATATCCCTCAGAAAGCTGTAAAACTCGCCATTTTGTACCATTATTCATAAAAATTTTCTAGAGGAGGGCGCCCGCAACTCCTAGCTATCCTGGCGGGTATGCAATACCCGCCCTCTCACCCCTAAATATTAGTGGCGCCTAACAACCCCTAGCCTTAATTCTTAGCTGCGCCCCTGGATGTCAATGCGAGGAAGACAATGAGACGAATCCTCTGCCTGTCAGCCGAGAAATGGGGACGGCTTAAATATTTTGGTGTTGCGTAGCTGTGATATTAGTAATAATGGAAACCTTTCTCCAGGGTAAGCTGAACTGTGTAGCTCCCAGTGGGGTTACTACTATCTATGTACCACTGAAGACTTAAATTTCAGGTTGATTTTTCTCTAAGAAAAGAGGATCCATGCATAACTTTCCAAAAATAAAAGTTCCATAGACGTGCCTCTCATGAAAGATCACGATGAAGATTTCCCATGTTATACCTACTGTTTCTTTGATTTGCTCCGTGATGATATCAATAGCCAGAATAAGAGTAGTTCAAAGTCATTGTAACTCTTATCGTTGATAATTGGAAAAAGTAATTTAAGAGTTTGACATAAAATGACGCAATTCCTTGTTTGATCATATAAATGATATTTTGCCAGAGAGCTAATATTAATGGCAGAATTTCATTTATAAGTTGTTTAGACATGGCAAAACTGAACTGTTAGTTATAACTTCCTACATATCCATATATGTTATCATCAAAATGAGAGAACATGATACTGAACTTTAAAAGACCAATATGTCATCTAAAAATTTTGAAAAAGTCATGAATTTAGCCATCTTATGATATTTTGATTTTAAAATTACTTGAAATAATTTAAAAATCGTTTTTCATTATTCTTTGGCTACTTGGGCAGAAACAGAGTGTGAGGGTGCTCCAGCCCCAACAAGGAAACTGAGCACAATGCCCTGTGTAAAGATATTTTTTTATTACTTAACATACAATGAATTGATCATAAAGACTCGATCAACCCAAGACACATTACCTGCAATCCTGGATAATGTGTTTTTGACTAAGGCTCCTCAGTCACTGGGGATGCAACAATATGCATACAAACTAAGAAAAAACAGGAGATAAGACTCTCTTTCTTTACTTATAGCAGTGTTAATATCAAAATGAATTTCGCACGGTGACCAATAGATTCAACTTCTTTCTTAATCTTTTATTCTTGCTAAATACATATGTAGGTTCCAGTGCCAAGGCATCCTAATTTTAATGAGAGTTGTTCCTTTGCAGATGAAACTAATAGACCTGATTTCTATATAATTTTTTAAGATGTACATATGTTTCAGTACAGATCCTTGTGTATACCTACATAAGTATTTATGGTACTTACAGGGACAAGGACTTGAACCAGCCCCTAATTTCTGAGGAGGCTGATCAAACGTGGGCAATGCAGCAATCGTGGAGAAGAACTTCCATGCCTATGGGACAAGCTTCATCAAGCACTGTGGAAAACAATAAAGATAAAACATGAATAAAGAAGCAGCGTGCAAATCGCTAACTATATGATGGCAACTTTCAAGTGAAAGGCGAAAATGAGAGGAAAGTGAAAAATAGTATTTTAGCGTAAAAAAAAGGTTTATCTTTTTCTAAGCACAATTTGTGCACAATGAATGTTCAAAAATCTTCAATGGCTGCATAGCATGCTCTGAATAGAGAAAAATGTTTTCTGGAAGGGAAAACAATTATCCATTGATAGATCTTTAAATGTAAATCTAAGTGGGCAATTTTAATGATTGCCTCACACAAATTTAAAAGAGAATTACGACAATCTCTTTTACTTGAGCCTGCCTATACTCGTAGCATTTGAAAACTAGTTTTGGCGGGAGGTAGGCAGAGCTTGTAGAGAAAAACAATCATTTCTCAGCTTATGTGATGCATAAATGATGCAAATAATATGTTATATTTACACATAAATTGTTTAAGATTGTTCACTGCATGTGCTCTTGTGCGTTGGAACGTTGTACGGGTCCTAACTGTACTACCTATCAGCCCCAACAAAGTGACAACAATTGTTATTAAGTGCAATACCATACCAATTATTTAACAAAAAATTTTATTTAACTAGTAAAGATGATGCAAGAAACAAAATATAAAGAAGCTGTTGAAGTCTTCAGGTGAGGCAAAAAGTTCCTTCACAGGTATTGTTGGTGCTTGAAATAAATTTATCATTCTTGCCACAAATTTACGTTACATTTATCCACAATATATTAAATTAATACATTAATTGATAATGCATACTTGATAAAGAAGTCTAATGTGCATTTCCATTACATGACACACTGACTATATTTATATTAACTTGACCACCAAATCACATTGTGACTCATGAATTGTATCCTATGCCTCCTGAAACAATTCGTTTAGAATTCAAAGGTGTCAGAGCTGAATAAATTTTAGCAGTGCTCCTTGTCAATTTTTAATTTTCCATCATTGAGGAACGTATTGGCCAAGCTTTCTTCCACCATGGGGAGAATAGTTCTGTGACGACGCAAACCAAAAGTCTAAAACATTTCAATAGAAGTCTGATCAGAATAATTGATGGTTAGTTCTTGTTGACAATTTCAGGATTAGCCCAATTAATATCACACTTTTTTCTCTCTCATCAAAGCCTAAACAATAACTGATGGTAAACGTCATTCCAATGATACCTACTAAGTGGTGGGCCCTAAGTAGAACTACAAAGAATGCCCTCAAGCATTTATTATTGATAACTAATAAATAAAATAATAGATACGTAAAAAACAATGAAGTTGGCACTCCTATTTTCAATGAGTCATCCATATTTCACCATCTCAAAATTAAGTTAATGATCTACCAATAAAATTTGTCAATAGATAATAAAAATCAGTTGGCATGTATATTTCAAGCAATTATGCATAATTTACGTAATGCATTTAGAGTACTTGATACAAGATACAAAAATACCCTGACATGATCTATCAAATCTATTGACAAAAAATATTTCACGTGCCTGCTTTACTTTCACATACATTGCAAATGGCTCATGTATAGCTGCTGTAGGTATGCATTAGGCATGCCTCATCTCAGGTGGGTGATGCGTTACCTAAGTTAAATGTTTGCTACTTTTGCATGAACATTTTTCTGGCATTCCGTGCATATCTTTTCCTAACTATCTCAATGATGGACAATCAAGTGGAATTCTTTCCATGACTTCATGTAAATTTTATAAGGTACAACAACTATATATATAGTATAAGTAACAATTGGTAGATTAAAATTTCAGGGGAGCCTAGAGTATATCGATATTAGTTCTTGGTGGTCAAAATCTTATCACTTAAAATGAAGTTCAAATAGTGACAAATTATATTTCTGGTGAAATTTTCACATGATCAAGAACATGGACATGAAAAATTCTGATTGTTAATTCATATTTGTATTATTATCGACCTAAAACAAATGAATTTTTTCTCCCTCTCCCCGCTAAACATTACACATTAAATTACAGTAGGTCTGCTGCATACAGAAAGTACCATGCATACAGGTACCCTAGTGCATTCTGCAGATTTCAGAGGTACCCTAGATCTAGTGTAATCCTACAGTTTACAGCATATGATGACCCTCCTTTAAGGATGAGTATCAAATATTGCCTCCAATGCACTTCGCAAAGTAGTCCCATTCTAATAATTTTATGGAAGAACGGTGTTACAAAATACTAGAAATGCAACTTACATTGGAAAAAACATGGTGCCAGTTGGAATCAATGGACACATACAGTTTTCACTATCATTGGCATTAACCACATTGGAATTTCTCCACATTGGAATGCAGCTTCTATGAATAGCACCCCTCAAGGTGAGCACTCAACTTATTTCTGTGAGTGGTCTTATCCGTCGCTACTTGCCAGAGCACTCATTGTTGATTGGCGGCAGTTTGAATTTTAGTTCTATGTAGGTGTCCAATGGTGTGTTGCTACATAAGATTCAAGAGCTTTTCCATGGTGCTAAATTGGCATTTTCCATTCAGAGAGGCTGAGATTCCACAGCACGTACATAGAGCAGTCTGCTAGCCTGCTGAGCTTGTACTTGCCACTTCCAATAAATTGCCACTCCCTCATACTGGCCCTCACTTTGCTACTCCTACACACAACCAATGACATGTAATGTATATCTGATGAACACATCATGTACAACACACTTTCACCTTCATTTTGCCTGCACTTGGAACTTTCATGCTATAGCCTCTTTCTCACCCTCTATTTAAACGTACGTACCTATGCTTACCTGATTTTAGCATACATTTCTACAGTGGTGATTGTGACAACTGCAAGATTTTGGGTTCTCCAGCCATGCACGTCAGCTTAGTGAGAAAGCAGTTTCAAAAGTCATCCTGCTTTTGACTTCAATTCGAAGGTGAAGGTCAATTCTCTCAAACTTCATCTCTGTCTGTCTGCCTCGACTGTCATTCCACTGAACCAACATACACAGCTGGAGATCCAAAGATCTTGCAGTCATCACAATATCTGCTTTCAGTAGTGTATATGGCAATATATTATTCTCCCAGCCGAGGCCCTAAGGCAGAGGCAGTGATCATTTATGGCCAACCAAATTAGCTTCCCTAAATGGTGGAACACATCATTAATTGTGATGGAATAATTAACTCCCCTCACAAAATCTTTGACAATTATTATTGATTTCTGTTCGCCAATAATGATAGCTCTTGTCGGTGGGTGCAGAGTAATGATGGTAAAATTCAATTATAATTTTCAGCAAGGGATGAGCAGAGACGTTGGAGAGGAATAAAATTCCACACTTCAATCTCAGACTGATCCTTCCAAAACACATTTGCAGTTCTGCATTGAATGAAAACATCCTTCAAACTATGATCCATGTATAATCTTCACGTGTATGGTTTACAGGAAACTACATATACACACGGTTACATATTCTGAATTCAGAAGTGAATTCCAAGGAATGGAAAACTTTTCAGAAAAGCCTCAGAAACTTTCACCACCTCAGTTATCTTAGGAAAACCCTGATAAACTCCAAAAACTCTTCTAGGTTCATTTTAGAAAACCTGATCTTTACCTCAGGAACACAGAAGTACCATCCAATAACCCTCAAATTTACCTGCAGCAAACTTTAGCCAGGTTGGAATTAACCTCAGAAAAGTTTCATGTTTTTGTGTTTTTTTTTTATTTTGAGCAGGGTTCATATGCTTTTCAAGTTTCAATATTTCCAGACTTTTCTTGATGATTCATAGACATTTCAAATGTTTAACTGATTTTTCACAGTCTCATAATTAAATTTTCATTCACTCCATCGCATAATAAATACATTATAATATTGTTTTCAATAAAAAAATATTTGATGAATTATCAGGGATTATTTCTGCATAATCCGATGGATATAATTTTGGCTAACGTTTTCCATCATGACTAATGATTAATCACCATTTTTAGATTGAGTTGACATTTTTAAAGCTAAATATCCAATTTCTAAGACTTGAAAGTACTTTTAGAAAGTATAATTTATGCTTTCTAAATATTCATATTATATTAGGTATAAAAGTGGATCTTTCATAACTTCAAAAGTTGTATTGTAAGTAAAATCATTGCAACAACAGCCGACTCAACAACAGCTCTCATATTAATCAGTATCAAATAGGTCAGCATGAGCCCGTTAGTAGCGCTTTCCCAGTCTCATGTGAAATTGGGAAGCTGTACACCACAGCTGTATCTTTTGCTTCGTCCGTCACTGAGCCCTCCCTTTTTCTGATAGAGCCTCTGGGCGTGTTTCACAGCATGTGTCTGGAAACCTTTGGCCGTCTGTGCTGACTGGGGCCGAAGTCAGTACAGTCAATGTGCCATGGCAATTGGAGGATGCAACCAACAGCTTAAGTCATTTGTGCCATTGCGAGAAGCGCTGGGAGGGAAGAGTGGAGAGAAACGGGCCTTTATGAGAGGTACCAAGGAGTCCGAGGCTTAACGTCCCTTCTGTCAGACAGAGTGCTGTGCCCTCCACAAATAACTCAAGCAGGGATCAGGCAGTCTCCGAAAAATCTCTGCCACCACCAGGATCTGAACCTGGACCTACTGGATAGAAAGCCATCACATCAACCCAATCTCCCAGGGTTTCTTACAAACCAATAGAAAGAAGTTGAGAGCAGCAGTTCTGCTGCCACCAGAGGGAGACGGTGCCACAGAGTCAGGGGCGGAACTATAGGTGTTTTGCGAGGGGAGGCCTAGAGGAGTTTGCAGCCCCCCTCCCTCACCACTAACATACATTACTACATTTGTAAGCTATTTTTTTTTTTAACTGCAGCAGTTGAAATTACATGCCGTATGTTTGACATTAAGAAGTTTTATTGCTATTATTGTTTAATCATTTCCAAAAATATATTATTATTGTTAAATAATTTAATTACAAAAATCATTTCTTTTTCAATAAACTTTCCAAATTTTGCGGCCCCCTTCAGTCCGCCTAGCCCTAATTCCGAGCACAATTCATAGTGCTCGGAATTAATTCACGTCAGAATAAAGCATCAGACCATTGAAATAATAACATTGGAAAATAGGAGGGTAACACTGCAATATAACTGTAAACAGTAAAAGTGTGTCAAGTACGGTTGGCCTAATTAAATGAGAATAAGTCAAAAGGTATGTGCATTACTTGTGTTGCTCTCATAACAGTAGGATACATACATCAGCAAGAGAAGTAGAAAAATACCACTGAAAGCAATAATTACATTTTTAGCAGGGTGCATACCTACTTCCTATCAAGCTGCTTAGAGGTTGAATAACTAACGTTTGAGAAAACAAATTCAAATGCACTCCAGAGAAAATATTTTGTGCACATGTTGTTAAATGCCTTTTGTGATTTGATTAAAGAATCTTAAGAATTATAAGTTCATTGCTATATATATTCCTCCAATCCAAACACCCAGTCAACATCCTGCATGATCAACTTGGATGCAAAACGTATCTTTTGAACCAAGTGGTACAGTGTACATACAGTGTTTGCTTGTGCCTTTGATTGATTTCTCATTTTATCCCTCGCAAAGTGGTGCAATAGACATAAATGAAGTAATGTAATGACGTATGGTCATGAGCAGCATTATGTATATGTGATTTTCAATCTCCTATAGTTGAATACAATTGAGTTACCAAACGGAAAAATCAGAATCTTTTTGCATACGAAAATGATGTCTTCATACATTTTACTCAAATGTTCACTAACCCCCAATCACAATGCTTAATGACGACTAACATTTCAACAAGCAGTGAGGAGATGTTAGGTTTCTTATTATATCATAGACTAAAAGAGAAACACTTCAGTTGCAATTGCTGTAGCATGAAACCTCTCGTTTGTTTTTTTATTACAGATAAAGTTGAATTTCATCCTGAATCCAGGTGTTACAACAAAAATAAAAGCATTGTGATTGTGTCAATAGTAATCACTAGGGACATGCAAAAGGTGGGGTTATTTTATAGCCAAAAGTGGTGTTATTTTTCTACAAAAGCGATGTTATTTTGCCCTGAAATCGGTGTTATTTTAACGGCAAAATAATTTATGTTGATTGAGAGCCATCCATCCAGTGGCCCACCCATTGCCCTAAATTTAGGATATTATTGATCGGGAATAATTAAAGCAATAATATACATGGAGTATTGACTGAATTAACCTATTTTACATATTTTATCCTTCGCGTAACCATATCTCTAGCTTACATAGAGAGAAATTACTTTTAAATGTCTGTAATTTCAAATGAAATATTGCTATTGTGATCAAGTTGTCATCTTTTACTTTTGTTCTCATATCTGTTAACACAGTGCTATAGCAGGAAAGAAATCTTTCTCAGTCCATGTTTGCAGAAGGGATCCAAATTGCTTAAAGGCACTTAGATGCAAACGATGTCTCAGACATTTGAGCTCCTGGATTGCTTTAATTACATCCATTGAACCCCGGGAATTTTACTTTTGTAGTAATTTCTATAATTCTCCCAACTCCAACTTCTCTGTCTCCATTGATTTCAGGCCATGAATTTTTTGTTTTTAAGTCAGGGTTCATGTCTGTAGACGGAACTTCTTGGGGATCAAAAACTGAGATCTTTTCAAATACCTATTTTTCTGCTTAGGTCTTCTACCATAAGAGAACTAAGTTAGGTTGACGCTTTTTCAGCCATCTGCATAGGTATTGACTTTACAGCAGCTGCTTTAGAGGTTTTCATGTTTTGCAGATGTAATAAGTGGTTTTATCTAAAAAAAAAAAGTACTCTTATGAACTTTCTGGAGGCTCATTTTTAACTTCCTTAACTCTTTCAAAATGGTGGAGTTCTCTCCTTAAGATGAATGCGGTACTGCGCTCCATGAGACTCTTCGGTCCCCTTTGTATGGAGCATTTATGTTGGACATCTGTTAAAGGTCTTGCAGATAATCAAACACTCTCAACACCAACCTTTTCTGATCCTTCCTAGTGGGCATTTTGCATTATCTTGAACTCTGAGGGTAGTTGGTCTCCCTCCTTTCGTGGTTTACAACCCTACCAGCAGCATTGGTTTGCTGTCAACTCATGCTTTGTTCATGTGAATTAGCTATATGGATGATTGTTGCTTGCATGTAAATTGCAGACTTTCAATTGAATTCCTCGATTTATTCTGAGAATATTAAAATTTTGAATGAAGCTCTACCATCTGCATTAACGAATTAAATGCATTAACAATTTCCATGTTGATTTTATACTGAAATCGAGATATAAGTTAATATTTCAGGTAGAATTTCGTTTAAAAATTGTAAACGCTGCCAAAAGACTAAGAATTCAATTCTTCGTTTATATTTTTTGAGAAAGAACCATATATTTATTTCGCATACTAACTGAATGAACAAGTGTATGACTGCGGTCCCTTGCCACAAAGAGAGGTAATAAGAGACGAGGGTCTAGGTTCATGCTTCCGGATTTCGGAAGTTACAGATTTTGCCAGTCCATGGTGTTGGCCTGTGTTGGGTCCCGAAACTAAGACTTTGCGAACCCACAAATATCATAAAAGGAGGAGAGCAAGGAAACGTATTTTCGGCATTAGGCCTGCGTAGGAAAATCTCAGACGAAAATTTTCGCCTTTCGTCTCCCGGGTCAAGAAACGTCCTGCCGCATATTTTCGTCATTAGTAGCGAAAGGGTTAACTCTTTATAGAATGTGAGTATTTGATAGTTTGAACCCTCCAGTAATTGTATTAAGTCAACCATCAGATTCCCAGATTCCAATGGCATTTTGGCTACTTTGTAGACATCGTGAATGCGGTTTAGACATCCTCCGGACAAACAAGTCGCCTTATTTCCTCGAGGGTGTTTCTTTGTGGAAACCATGAATTTTCTCCAATTCATGGGCGATTTTCACCAACTCAGACGCGAATTTCATCATTTTTTTCCTTCTGCTCTGCATGGAATTGTTTTTCGATGCGTAAATTTAAGCCGTAATTTTTTCACGGCATTGGCCGCTCACCGACGCGACTAATTTCCGCGGGCCGCCGTTCCCGCCACAGCGCCGTGAAATCCAGAGAGTCATCTTGTCGGGAAGTGGCCTGAATTTTACGGCGCTGTGCCGGGAACGGCGGCCGGCGATAAGTCGTTTTGGCACAAAGCTGCCACAATGTAGCTCCGTGTGTATTTCACGGAATAGACGGCGCACAGCCACTTTTTGCCGCTTTCAGACTTTTGCTTTGCTCCGCCCGTCGTCAACGGCACGGCACTGTGCTTTTAAATAACCATTGGTCACAATGCATGTCTGCAAGCGAGTCGACTCGCGCAGTTGACGGCACGGCGTTGTTGACGGTCAGCAATGCAAGGTTCAATCCGGCCCGGCGGTGCGCCGTTTATGGCGTGAAATACACATCGTGCTACCTTGAGGCTACTTTCAAACGCAACGACTTTTCGCCGGCCGCCGTTCACGGCACGGTTCCGTGAAATTCAGGCCACTTTCTAACGAGACATCTCACGGCGCTGTGCCGTGAACGGCGGCCCATGGAAATTCGCCGCGTCGGAAAGCGGCCAATGCAGTGAAAAAATTACGCCTTAAATCTACGTCTCGAAAAATAATTTCGTGGGAGGAGCATGAGCTGAAGAAAAAAATTGTGAAAATTGCGTCTGAGTTAGTGAAAATCGCCCATGAATTGGAGAAAATCGCAATTAACACGAAATTCGCGTATTCGCGGGAAAACCCCGGAAATCGCGTATTTCGCGGGAAAATCCCGGAATTCGCGTTAAAATTCGCGTTATCGCATTTGCGACTTTTGCATGTCCCTAGTAATCACTGATAACTTTCAGGATTTCCCAACTGTAGAAGGTCACATTGAAGACTCATATTACAACACATAAAGTAAATTAGAGTCATTTTTACTCACAACTGTGTCGAAATTATTTCCAGAATGAAGCAAAATATTTCTGAATGGAATATACCATGAAGTCTCTGTCTTGTATCTTGTGAGGTTTGAGCACCACACTCTAGTGGATCTCACTTATTCAAGGACGTGAAATCAGGATCAAAACTATGGGGAAGGGGGCAAGCCAAAGTTGCTCAAGTTCAGCTTACGGTTGGAAGGCGATATTTGGTGGAACTTGTTGACAGGAAACATAATGAAGATACACTTTTGTATGTTCCACAAGAGTGTTGTGCACTATTATACACTTTTGTATGTTCCACAACTCTTGTGGAACATACAAAAGTGTATCTTCATTATGTTGCTCAAGTTATAACATTTTAGAACAGAAAAGATGAACAACACCAAAATTTTAAGAAAATTATAACAGCAATCCATTAGTTTTTTAAATTATAAGCGTGAAAAAATAATATTTTTATTTTAGCTGCATGTCTTAAATTAATATCATTTTTCATGGGTTTAGAGAAAACTTGTTCAATACTTTAGTCCCTATCCAGTCCTGATTTTCCTAACAGAATTTCCAACGCACGCTCATCAAATACAAGCCAGTCAGCCTGTCCTCTCCCATTGTACTTCAGATCTTTACCCTTCGAAGGATACCTTCTGAAAGCTCATTCAACTATTGCTGCAGTGGATGGGAAAACACTTCAAATGAGGAGTCTTTTTGCAGGGGGAAAAATATTAGCTTCCTCCAGAAGTGCAGCCAATTCAATGTCCTTTAATTTGTTTCGTACTAATCCCTTCTTCTTCCACAGCCCAAATCTAATTCTGCAAATATATCACCCAACTCATAAAACTCCTTGAAAGATGTTATATTTTTTCCAAATCTTTTTTGAAGCCATTTTTAGCATGTTTGAAGGATGAAAATGGCTTGTAGCAAATTTTGAGATTTAAATATAGCATTAATTTCTTCAGCAGTAAATAGCAGTGAGATCATTGTGAGAGCCATGTCCCCAGGAAAAGATCTCTCTTTAAGAACAACCTCAGGTGGTTTTAATCAGCGTTTTATTGGTCACATGAGCTCACTCTCACTCACCATTCTAATGGGCTCACACATGAGCTCATACTCACTAACAGTCCGACGACAATACAGCCACACGTTCTTCTCCCCACATGGCACCACTGTCCTATCACAAAATATACACTAAAAAGCAGACAATCCTTTTAGCATACATAGCGATCACTTCAGCACTCACATTCACCCACTTTTGATCATAAATATAACAATCATTATTGTCAAAAATAGCAACTAACTACGACTGGAATAAGATGCTCACAGAAATAAAATTAGCAGTTAGGTACATATTTATATAATGTGTGTACATGAAATTTCATATCCCCACTAAATCAATCCCACTCTAATTACAAAACACAATATCGCTCATCTCTTTGGCGGTCAGTTTTTGATCACCAGCATAGCTTACATTCTGAATCTCAGTATTTTTATAATTGACAAGCACATTTTTATTCCCTGAAAGCCCTGAATCCACATGCACCAGTTCATACCTTCGTTACCAGCTGCCAAACCAGCAAGAACACTCAATGAGGTAGGTCCACCACTTTTGCTACACATTAATCCCCTGCTGTTACTCTGACTTTCCTTGTTCAGACCTCGGAACCAGAACTTGGAGCCCAAGTGACCAGGTTTGCCACAGCTGCACCGTGGTCCCAATTGCGAATCTAGCGGGACAAAATTATTTTTCCCAAAAAGCTCAGAGCTTTCGTCGTTAAAACATTCAGAATTGCCAAATTATAGACAAAAACACAAAATAACACTATCATAGGTCTTTTTAGGGTGGTTTTTATGATTAAATAAAAAAAATAAAAATAAAAAATTTAATTTACAAAATAATTTTATGTTACTCAACACTTAGAAAAATATGCAGAAAATAATTAAAAATCCATAGTAATGCGCTGTTATTAATTTAATGAACAAAATATGTTAAAAATATACTCATAAATACAGGATTTACACATAAAATCGTTTTTCACAGAATGTGAACAGCGGAATATTAGTCACCTTCATCATTATTACTCTCCCAATTCCCTTCATCTCCAAAATTTACCGACTCCACATCCTCCATCTCTTCAACATTACTCATTTCATTAGGTACAGGTAATATTGGTTCCCTGAGAAGCTGTCTGACATACATCAGGAGGGAATGACAATGCCTTGGGTGCAACGAACTAATACTGGAAACATAAGGATCAGATGTGACTAAAAGTAGGTTAAAAACATCTCTCTCATTGTGTCCTTCCTTGAGTATTTTAGCACCAGATTTTCTTTGAATTTCCGAATATGATTGCTTCTTGGGCCTATTCGGAAAGCATTCCAATGTTAACTCATGCAATGCAATGCAATGCAATCCAATGGGGGCAATCAATCACTTTTGTCTCATTAATTACATTTCATGTACCGTGAAAGGCATATAATACCATGAGTATGACACATTTATACTTTATCTGTTTTTTATATTTCTCAAATTCACTTGTACTTATGGAGAAACCACAGGAAAGTGCACTAAGCATTGCTCCAAACCATTGAAATAATTCCACCTCTACTCCAGTAATGCCTGATGAAATGTCAGGATTCTTTTAACGTCAAAATTCTGATACTATGTATTTCTTCCCGTTTATTTCGATGACCAAGGGCATCAGTCGAGAGATCTGCGCCTCTATCTTTTGCACTTCTTTCACAGTTATCTCCTAACTTTCATCTTCCAGAAATAAATTAATGGGTCTACAATACCTGATCGAAGATGGCCTGGTATTCTGCCATAAGATGTAGTTTTTATCATTTGATTTTAGCTGAAGAGGCAACATAGATATGGAAAACATGTAGGAATCGTCCACTGGACCTGATTCCTTCCAAAATACAAATCTTTGCTTATATTGCTTGTGCCCACTACTCCGATTTTAACCCCAATTAAATATCATCGTTAGATTGAATTCATTACCAGACCTAAGGAAAGCGGCAACAACATCTTTCTGAGCCAAAATAGTGTTATTCACTAGATCCAGTAATTTGACCTCGGCCTTAGTATCAGTAATGGTCAGTTCTTGTGATGGGGGATAGCAAGACAACTTTGAGTTCAAATTTATCTTGTATGAAGGATAAATATCGCACCGTCTCTGGTTGGCCTCTCTTCTGATGTTTACGCGCTTTTGCTTAGTAGGTATTTTCCATGGAAAAGGACAAAGCTTCTAATGATGAATATGGTATTGGAATCATAGGTGAAGACAATTAAGCCTTCTTATAGTTGGTAGCTCTCTTTGGTATGTTTTCAGTTATGTCTTTTATAATTGCAGCCGCATCTTTTTTCCCAGAGCTTGGCAATGAAATCTGGCTTGCAAAACAAGGTTCTACTTTCGATACATCCTTCAAAAGAGACTGGGCACATCTAACAAAATCTGTCGTAATTTCTGGAGCACTGTTTCCACTTTTTATCTAAATTACTTTAAAATAGCATCACAATATTCCCCATGTCCTTTGAGGTACCTTCATTACAACTTTCAAATCCTAATTTATGTTCTACACATTTAATAAATCATCTATAGTCTTTTCTTCCGCAGCAATTATAACAAAATCATGCGATTCACGGGCGGTACCTTGAATCTCTCTGAATGCGACATGATTTCCCTATCGATATAAAAATGTAAAAAATTGTAATCCATGTAATAAGTATACAATAAATATTAATAAAAATGTTTACTGTACAAAACTACAATGGTTAAAATCAAAAATATTTCTTCTCTAGCGTAATTTATCCCAATATTCCAGGCATCGTCCGAGGAAATGCCCCCAGGCCCGTGTCTCAACGGCTCTCGTTTGTTAGCTTCATGGAACAAAAAGGGCATTATTGTCAAAAAGCGCAAGTAGGCGCAAAATGTGATAAAAATATCTATAACTATACGGACGTTTCCACATGTCTTTTAAGGTTTCGCAATCCTACATCGACATATATTTTTTATAAGTCTATTTAAACAATTGAACTTGATAAAAAACGAGGTTTTAAAGACTGAGAGATTGCCATTTAAAATCTAGTATTTGAAAGCAATTATATATCAAGAAAAATCACTCTAAATAATGCTATATACCAATGGCTATAAGATCCCATTAGAAATTGTCGTTCTTTGCGTTATTGCTATCTAGCCGGTACGTGTTAATGCTAGCGAGTCAGCCACCGCCTGGGTGTAGGCGGAGGGTAGGCAATCTCAACGCGTGACCTTGCAGCTGCATAACATTGTTATAACTTATATAAACGTTGTAAAAGTTACCAATTATGATGAAGCATTGAATTGCGGGTATCGCAACACCTACGGTGACTTGCTGCTGCTGAGGACTGCTTCCTCCAGAGTTCACTCATTTCTCTCTTGAGTTCTTGCTTGCATGGGTGGAAGATCTGCTTCTCCATCAGGCATGCTGCTCCCAACCAGCAGTGCCAACTATGTGCTCACTCACTTCTCGCAGCCCCTCATTCCACACTAGTGATGGGCACTGTGCGAGTGAGCCAGCTCAAATGTGCGGCTCAGCAGCTCTGTGAGGCGAGAGAGTCTTATTTGGTGAGTCGCGACTCCCTCCCCTCCGCAGTCCGCACACGGCTCCCTCCCCTCCGCAGACCGCACACGACTCCCTCCGCGCACACTGTGCTGGTTGGAGTCGTGCGCGGTGGGAGTCGGACTCCAAGCGCACACGACTCCCTCAGCGCACACTGTGCTGGTTGGAGTCGTGCGCGGTGGGAGTCGGACTCCAAGCGCACACGACTCCTTTCGCGCACACTGTGCGCGGCGAAGTCAGAATCCCGGCGCTCACGACTCCCTCATCGCACAATGTGCGGGTTGGAGTCGTGTGCGGACTGCGGTGATATTCGGACTCCATGCGCACGCGACTCCTTCCACCAACATTTTCCGTGTTAGGCTTATCGCACGTTTGGCGGATCAAAGGGAGCACATGGCACTATTCGCGGATAGCCCACTGCTCACCTTTTCACGCCGCTTGAAAGATTATCCCGATCCATTTTCTGGGTAATACTCTAAATAATCTTATCGTAATTATCTCTCATGCATATTTCATGCATCGTGGAAGAAAAATGGTGGAAGATGCTCATGTACAAGTTTTCGGAAACGGCAAATTTATGAAAATAAAACGAGACAAAGTGAAAATTTGTTCTAACACCAACAACTAAGATTAATCGAGGAAATTAAGTATGAAATGTTAATATGATCATGTTGTTTCGGAGAGAATATTTTGTTGCAACAGAATTTTTTGAAACTGTTATCTCTAAGCTCGGGAGACAAATTATATTGTCCATATTCCATGAAAGATATTACGTATCTGCAGAAATGGTAAGCTATATCTCCTGTTAAGCATTACTAGACAAAAATCAGTAAGAAAAATTTTAAAGTTTCGAATACACTACGTTTAAAATTAAGTTGCATACCCATGGGTTCATTCAGCGGTGTTGCTGGTCGCGGGCCCGATGGCGAACCCCGACTCCTCCCACCCCGACCTTTTACTCCTTTGAGGAGGAGGAGAGGAGAGTAAATCAAATTCCAATCGTCGAGTTGGACCGTAACCGATTATAAAATCAGCTTCTAAAGAATTTTTAATGCGTACAACGCGGGAACATCTGATATTTGGAAAGGTTTTGACGAATGTGTGGCAGGAGTAGCGCAAAAGCCAAATTCTCGAGTAAGCGGCATTGTGGAAGTGAACAATTACCTTAGTGAGGTTCTTCTGAATAGGACTGCTAACTCTTTGCAATGGTGGAGTAAACATAAATCAAAGTACCCCGAACTATGTAATGTGGCAAAAAAAGGTGCTTTGTGTCGTTGGTAGCTCAGTTCCCAGCGAAAGAATATTTTCTAAAGCTGGACAAATTATTACTGAGAGACGAAATAAACTTTCAGGGAAGAAAGTTTCCCAGACTTTATTTCTTTATGCCAACATGTGATTAATTTTAAATAAATATTTCATATAGTGATGAAGGAAATTTTGCATTTTAAATGTTCGCTCAAGCCCCCCCCCCCTATCCACCTTCCCCTCCCTTTCTCATGACCCCTCATTTCCCCTCCCCCAAACCGAGAAACACCTTTTTGAGTCGCTCTGTGCGGGCGGCACTCTGAAGTGTGCTGTGAGCGGTGAGGCAGCTCACCAAAAAGAGTCGTTTATGCCATCACTATTCCACACCTTCTTCCGCATCCGCAACTACATCTTGAGTAAACTTTTCATCCTTCTTCCCAGACTTCTCCATCAGTTGTCGGAGCCACGCATATTAAGGCCTCAAATTCCTCAATAGCAATAAAGCACCAAATTCTTTATTCACAAGTTTTCCCGTTCCCGTAATTTTGCGAATAATATTTCTAATATTGTAATAGTTGATAATTTTGAGTGATTTGTAGTACTTTGTTACTCAACCACCACTTTTATTGCGATATTACGTGATTTTTTAAGTAATTCATCAGGAACATGTTAAATTTCTTGTTATTCTCTCTTGATAAGTTCAAGGATTTCACCAATATGTTTCCTCACCAAAACAACTTGTGCAAGATGCAACTACGTGGTGTGGTGCCCGACAGTGTAGTTTCCGACCAAAGGAAGTGGTTTTGAAGCATTCGTGGAAACCACATTTCTGAATCCCTGATATCGCAGCCACATAGATACATGGTTTTCAGAAACCAGGTATCATATGGAGCAGTAGGAATACAAGTACCTATTTTCGAACTATCACCGCTAAAAAGATAGAGGTCAAGAAAATAAAGCTCTTAATGACTAGGAAAAGCAATCTAGAATAACAAAATTAAATCATGAAAAATGTGTGTAAATAACAAAAGATTGTTTGATTTACTTAAATTATGAAATTTACAAGAAAGTTAGGATTCTTCGTTCCATCTCTCCCTTCCATTACCCTGGATAATAAGGAGTTGGCTGTACACTAGGGAGGTCCTTATTTTTGAAGTTTTCGATTTTCTTTTGGGACGCCCCCCAGTTTTGATCCATTTGGTGAGAAAAAAATCTTGTAAATTTAAATTTGCAATCGCATATCGGAAAATATGCCACATCGTTTAAAGTTCAGAAATTCAACTTATTGGACACTTGCTAAGTATCACCTCAAATTTCTTTCATTTCTGCCCTTAGTTTTCCCAAAATATCGCACCAGAAGTGAGCGCGCACCACCCCAGTCAGACAATTTGGGTGGCATACTCTCTCAATATTTGTTGATCATTTTCTTTCTCATACAACTCTCATTATTTGCTGATCATTCTCACTCATCATAAAATTCTTTGGATAAACTTTAAACTTCAGCAATATAACCTTGAATGCTATATTTATCACTGTTTATTGCCAAAATGGGCTTAGTAGCAGTGGTTCATTCTCCATATCTAAATCTTATATCCAAGTACTTCTATCTACATTCAGTGAATCATTTCTGAGAGCTAACCATCTCAATGGTATTTTAAGGTGCTTCTTCTTGCATGTATTTCTTTGTCATTGTACGAGCTCTGGGTTTCAACTTATGAGATTTTATTTCTTTGCATCAGGAGAAGGTGGGGTTAGTTGAGAGTCAATAGATAGGAGGGGGAGGAGAGGCCTTAGGTTGGGTGGATTTCCAAGTTTTGATGGATCTTTGATCAGCAGAGGGAGAAGTTGGTGAGGAACCGAGGGAATAATGAGGATAGGAGTGCAGGGGGAGAAATGAAGGATTGGCGTGGGCACAATGGTGAGCGGTACTTCATGGGTGCATGCATTGATGATTCGGCCACAGGATAATGAAATCCTGTGAATGAATCCCCCTTCTTTTCCAACCCCATAAAGAAGCTTTTACAGTGATTATTTCCCAGTGACCATCCACCAGTGTGCATTGACATGTTCTTGGAATTTGTTCCAATCAGTGCCACTTTAGAGACAATTCCCCTGTGATCCATGTGTCCATTGTACCAATGCAATTCCTGTGATGAATATGGAAAATTACAAATCAGGCATGCAGGACAGGCGTTCTTGAAAAGATTACAGGACGAAGTCACAGATATTATGAAATTTGCATTGGAGGAAAAAAAAGTCACAAAAAAGAGCAAGGACTACAGACAACTCTTCGAATTAACCGTAATATTTTTGGGCATTGTTCCTCTGCGAGGGATGTCATTTTGCAAAGCCTGGGGCTTAGCACCAATTTAGATGGATGACCAGCTTTGCATTGCCTGACAATATATTTCTTTTCTACAAGGAGTTCCCTTTATATGTATCAGAGGAGAAAATAACTCGTGACTTGTGCCTGCTTGTTGTGCACCTCTACGTGGAGGCCTGGATTACTGGGTTAGGCGATAAAAAATAATAGGAAACCACCCTATTGTCAAATTTTGAACAAAGCTCTACCATCAATATTAACAAATTTAATGCAGCAACAATTTTCAAGTTGATGCTTATACTGAAATCAAAGTATAAGTTAATATTTATCATAGAATTTCATCTAAAAATTGTGAACGCTGCTCAAAAGATAAAGATTTCAATTCTTAGTTTATATTTTTTTTAAAAAGAACAAACACATTTCGAAAACTGACTGAATGAACAATTGTACGACCATGATCCTATACCACAAAGAGGGGTAATAAAAGACGAAGGGTCTGGGTGCATGCTCCCAGATTTCAAGGGTACGGCCTGATTCCCACATTTTTGAGTTCCGAAACTAAGACTTCGCCAACCTTCGTGACCTCCATAAAAGGGGAGAGCAAGGAAACATATTTTCAGCACTCGATCGATTGCGTGGAAATATCTCCAATGAAAATTTGCTGCTTTCGTCTCCCGAGTCAAGAAACGTCCTGCCGCCTATTTTCGTCATTCGTAGCAAAAGGGTTGAGAGCAAAAATTAGCATGAAGGGGTTTGGTCCATTTTGAATCGACAGGAAAGAAGACACCTCCGAATAGAAAATAACATAGATATAGAATGGAATTGAGAAGTAAAATTTGGAATAGACAAAGATTATGTGGCGAAGAAACAACTCGATACCACAGAGTAGGAATATACAGAGAGGACAAAACGGCTGAAGGCGGTAATAAGCTCATTGCGCATTTCACCATGTTCTAAATAAGGATACGTGGCTTGAGTTGCTATCATTCGCGCTTGGCGTGGAGCATTGTCGCACAATTTTTGTTATATTCCTCCACTCTTGAATGCTTTCACGTAGTGTGCTAGTGTTTTAAAGAAACGTTGAAAATGAACGAAGTGGAAAATAAGACGAGAAGAAAAGGTTTTGCTTGGTGTTCAGCCATTAACTGCAAAAATAATGCGGGCATGACGGAAGCAAAGTTGAGTTTCTTCAGTTTCTCTAAAGACCCTGTGAGGTAAGTAATTTCATTTTTTTCTGAGTTACATTGCTGATCGAAGAAACTAAACTTAAATAAATGTTCATATGTTTTAAATAACATGGGTTGTGATTATTTTCGTGGTTTGTTTTGTTTACTTCTACCCTCATCCTTTCATTATTCGCAAAAAGACAAGGTTTATAAAGTATGGTATAGTTTTATTTTACTGTATGAGCTTCAGGAAGAATGGAGCATTTGCTGACAGAGTATGTGATATAATCTCTCCTATACACCCATTGGGTACGTACGGAATGGAATGTGAACTTAGAAGTGAGAAGTTTTTAATATATCATAACATCTCTTCTGTATATAATGCTGTATGCTTTTGATTCTTTTAGTTCATTTAGCATTTCCTTATTCTGGTCATCTTCAGGTGTAGCAGTTAATTAAAGAGCAGACTATTGTTTTCTAGGAAAAGATATAGTTGGGATTTGATCAGAGCTTCAAAAACTTTGCCCAAGACTGGTATCATGGAGATTGGATGATAATTCTGAGGGTTATCCTTAGCCCCTTTCTTGTGAATGTGGATCACTCTTGAATATTTGAGAGACATAGTAAAGACCCCTGATTGAAGGCATGTATTGAAAATAATGCAGAGTGGTTCGGCAACATTTTCTTTTATACTCTTGTGTAAGTTGTTATAAAGACCATATATATCCTTGGAGTTTGAGATATTAAGTGAATTTATTATTGTTATGACTTCACAGGGTGTTATCCACTTCTAATGAAACTGGTGATTACTTTCAGTTTTTTTCTTAGCAGCTAAAGAGCGATACTTTGGTCAGTATAGTTGGTAATGATATCCTCCACAGATTATAAAGAATTTGTTAAAAGTATCCAGTGATATAGACTGCTTCAGAGAGCCCTTAATTTTCCCTGTTTCTTTCCATGTAATTGTAACAGTAGCTTTCTGTCATTTTCATCTTATAAGATCAGTGTAATGAAATAATTTTATTTCTAATGCTTTCTAACTCTGGGGTAAATCAATTATTTTTACTCTTAAACTTACTTTTTTTGTTTTTCTGATAGCATTTCTTAAGTAAACACATCTTTAAGAACCCCATAAATTCAGTAAATAAAATTCTAAAATTTTGCTCCAGGAAAAAACTGCAAAATCCAGTGAAGAAATCCACGATATCACATTATATGCTATTAGTCAATCTTTCGAAGGGTAAAGCTGATGGTGGGTAGGTAAGCAGATGGTATGGACCTAATTTTTAGCTGGAATATATTAAGGGGGAAAAATATAGTCACCAGATAACTCTAGTTACATCTTTTTAAAGTCACGAAAAATAAGTGCACTGCATTTGTCAACTTATGAAAGTACATCATCATCACTTCCCTGGTGAAAATGAACTGTTCGCTTAACTGTTCGTAAGCTGTGCACGTACTGTGCAAACGGTTCACAAATTTTCTGGGCCGTTCATGAAGTGTTTGGGAATTGTTCGCACGCTCTAACCTGGTACCCACAAACGGCCCATGAACGGAACGCCTTGTGCACGGCTGCTGCACAGTTGGACATGAACGCTTCAGGAACATATATTTTAGTTCTGCGCATCTCCTCCACGATTACTAAATGAAATAATTTATCCATGATTCACTATTTTACATAATTAAACATAAGGAAAATAATCATCATTGTGTTCATAATTTTCTATGCAAAATTAGTATCAGATATTGACTTAAAACTTGAAAAATTTCCTGGGCTGTTCATGATGTGTTAGGGAATTGTTCGCACGCTCTAACCTGGTACCCACAAACGGCCCATGAATGGAACGCCGTGTGCACGGCTCCTGCACAGTTGGACATGAACGCTTCATGAACAGATATTTTAGTTCTGCACATCTCCTCCACAGTTAATAAATGAATTTAGCCATGATTCACTATTTTACATAATTGATGATCATTAACATATCATCATGAATTAAGGAAAACAACCATCATTGTGTTCATAATTTTCTAAGCAAAATTAGGATCAGATATTGACTTAGAACTTGACAAATTTCCTAGGCCGTTCATGAAGTGTTTGGGAATTGTTCGCACGCTCTACCCACAAAAGGCCCATGAATGGAACGTCTTGTGCACGGCTTCAGCACAGTTGGCCAAGAACGCTTCCTGAACAGATTATTAAATTCAATAGCCCAACCCATTTCTTCCACAGTTACTAAATGTAAAATTTAATTAATGCTATTCATGATTCACTATTTTGCATAAATGATAAGCATGAATTAAAAGAAACATGAATGAGTGCATTATAAGGGAAGACATTTAAAATTAGGGCTAATATGTTCAAAAATTCAAAAGTGCTTTAACTCCGTGTGAATGTTTATGCTGAGTTATTGGTGAAATGTGCAAAAATTGCCAAATTGGTATAATGAGGGTAATAGGTATATATTTACATTGACAGTTTTAATAAAAGTGTAAATATATAAGTACAAATGTTTTGAGGTTGCTATGCATTTACAACAATAATGTGAGCAAAGTAAATAAAGTGGTGATAATGTGTGACTTTCAAACACAATCCTGAGATTGTGCAATAATTAAAGTACTGCAAATAACCCCAGAAGATTGAAAATCTTAATTCCCAAAGACTTGAGAGCTCTTCCTGAACAGTTTAGTTTCATTGGTATGCAACACTTCAGTTCAGCCTAGCTACAGTTTGTAAACATATCTACCACAGCTTCCTGATCAAGCACTGGTATTATTAAATGGATTTCTTTTTCTTGACCTCAATTATTTAATGATGATTAATGTCTTGGTGTATAGGTCTGAGAATGATATACAATTGTTATGAATGATAAAGGTTGCATACCTGGTGAAAATATATTGTTCAAGAACCATTCCAAAAGTGTGACACAAAATGTTCAGAAACTGTAGCAGAAGTGTTCATGAACTGTTGGGGAACCGTTCTTGTAGTGAATTTTGGCCCATTGAAGCGTTGCAAACTGTTCAAATAAGCTATTCATGGGGTATTTTCCTGCTGTTCATGAGGTGTTTTCAGATGTTCATGACGCATTCTTTTAACTTTACAGGAAGTGTTTACAATTATACCAATGATGATTAATGTCTTGGATTGTAGGTCACAAAAAATACAGAAAGAATTCAATTGTACACAAATGCAAAAGGAGAGACAAGAATTTTGGCATATTATGTATGTAAAATTGAATTCTATTTACATAGGTATATTCTTTTATTGTAACAAAACATAGTAATAACCTTTCATTCCTTTATGCATAGGCTGATTTAGGGGGGGGGGCACGTGCCCCCCCCCTAGACGCTTGAAAAATAGACAAGATTTCTAGTATTCTTTTTGTTTAATTGGGAGTCTCAATCATTTACGTAATTTTATATAAATAAGTATCTTGTTAAGATAAAGAAAATATATTGTACAGTAATTTTTCTATGCATATTGTTACCCTTTGAATCTCAAATATGAGAAGACTGTCACCTGTCACACCCATGTGCCCCTCCCAGAAAAATATCCTGCATTCACCCTTGCCTTCATGTATAAATTTAATGTAACCATTATCATTCATAGCCCAGAATAAGGTATAAGGAATATATCGAAATGCTGGTAAACAATTTTGCATATTATTCTCACAATTGTTATTTACACAATTATTATTGTCAGACCTACACTTCAAGATGTTAATCATCATTGGTATTATGGTAAACGCTTCCTGTACAGTTAAAAGAATGCTTCACGAACATCTGAAAACACCTCATGAACAGCAGGAAAATACCCCATGAATAGCTTATTGGAACGGTTCGTCACGGTTCAATGGGCCAAAATACAGTCCGTGAACGGTTCCATTATAGTTCATGAACACTTCGGGAACAGGTTCTGAACACTTTGTGTAATGCTTCCTGCACGGTTACTGAACACTCCATGAACAGCTGAACACCTCATGAACAGCAGGAAAATACAATGAATACAGTTTCTTCTCCTGACCTTCCTTATTATTACAACAATGTAGTGTTTATGATCTTGGAGTATAGGTCATGATTTAAATTAAATACACATTTGAAATAAATAATCTTGCCTACAATCCTGAAATTTAATCCTGAGGTAACGAAACTTTTCTATCACAGAGCCCTGAGGAAGGAGAATAAATCTCAGAAACGTTGGCCAAATGTGTATTTAATTTATATCATGACCTATACTCCAAGATCATAAACACTACATTGTTGCAGGAAAATACCCCATGAATAGCTTATTGGAACGGTTCGTCACGGTTCAATGGGCCAAAATACAGTTCATGAACGGTTCAATAATAGTTCATGAACACTTCGGGAACAGGTTCTGAACACTTTGTGTAATGCTTCCTGCACGGTTACTGAACACTCCATGAACAGCTGAACACCTCATGAACAGCTGGGAAACGCCTGCTGAACAGCTTATTGGAACGGTTCGTCACGGTTCAATGGGCCAAAATACAGTCAGTGAACGGTTCCCGAACAGTTCATGAACACTTAGCGAACAGGTTCTGAACACTTTGTTTAATGCTTCTTGAACGGTTCGTGAACAGTTCATTTTCACCAGGGTTTGTGTTTCCTTCACATTTTAATGCCAAACCGTGCGATTTGGTGTTCCTTGCTCTACCTTTATTAATAAAGAAATAATTAGGCTACTTTGAATTTGAAATCCTCTTTTTTCGGTGGATGATAAGTCTTTAGCACAATTTGGTTTGAATGTACCGCATAATTTTACTTATTTTCAATATGGCCGCCGTGCGCATTTTTCATTACAGAGAAACCTATGGTGCAGCCACCTAATGTCCCCTCTGTATATATCTACTCTGTGTCGATACCTTGTCCAGTGATGGATCCAGGAGAGGGACTAGGTGGGGTCAAAAATTCCGGCCATAGATCCACCACTGACCATGTGTGCAGTGGCAGTTTGCTTTTATTGTTCCACAGAGGAGTGATGGACGACATCCAGTCCATTCTTATTTTTTCTATAAATGAAGTTGTGCAGATAATTTTTTAAGGGCTAATTTATACTTAATGCTATTTTTTTCAAATAAATACCAGCCTTAAAAATATAGGTTGTACCAAATTTCACAAACAATTGAAAATTATTGAATAACTTAACATAACTCCTTTAATTTCTTATGTATTCTGTACATTCTCAGCAATTTTTACACTGATTATCTAAAGATACTGTCTGTGCATCATTCACTCATTCATGTAAAAGCATATTTACATCAAGTGAACCAATGCAGAGGATAATAGTTTAAAGTCGTACAAATGCAACAGAAATTAAAGTCAGCAGCTCCATTGCTTACTCAGAGCTCATCAGTCATGGTACTACGTAACAAAATTGGATACTAAATAGTATGGAAGTGGTCAAGGTATCACCGATTTGATTAAACTGAGGAGAAATCAATCAACCTTCCCCTGCGGAATTCGTGTTACTACTATTACTGAGCTTTAATAATAAATTTTCCACATTCTTCAATCTTTTGTGAATGTCATCCAGAGTGTGTGGCTTCTTCCCTTTCTTTGATGTGATCATCACGGCCCTCTTGATAACCCTCTTATCCATGAGCCTATTGATGCACTGCGGCACACACTTGATGCATGCGCAGCGCTGTATCAACCCTCCCTGATTGACTAAAACTTCAATTTCCTTCCATTTCCAGAACACGTGAGTCCACCCACAAAATCCCAAACGAACCGTCTTGCCCCACGGACCAAACTTATTCAGCCGACATATTTCTCTGCCCCTGCAAATCAAGAAGCATCTAAACAAATGAAATAACCTCGGCACATCAAGCATTATGGCTTCCATCTGTGAGAACACCTCTATTTGCGATACATAACCAATTATTTCAGCTTTCTCCATGATGGCTTGTGTGTCACTGACTGCCAACCCATTCACCAAATTTATGAGCACCATAGAGATAAGCAATACAAAAGCGCAGAAGATCACTTGGCTGATGAATGGAGATGCCGAAAATGGGAGGGAAGAGAGCTCAAACTCCCCCAACATCATCAGGCAAGTTTTGATGAAAGTCATCCAGGGGCTAGCAAAGTAGCGAACCGGAGCACCAAGTCTCGATGCATATCGTCTTTGCAACTCGTAATCCACATCGTGAAAGAGAATGTAGAAGCTGAAGGAGAAAGCCAACACGATCATGAAGTAAGTGGAAATGAAAAAGAAGAAGTTGACTGCGACTGTTTTGAACATAATCAGGTAAGTGATGAATCTCGGATGCTGTCCTAATATTAGGGCCAATTCGATCCACATGAGAAGCAGAGTCAAGGAGGACACCTGAGCCAATGAATACTTATCAGTATCAACCCACAAAAGAACCCCACTTAAAATTATGAAGAATAGTTTCGGAATGTTGATCGGTATTTTCACATACTTGCCCAGAGACATGAATATGTGAATGAACTCTTTGGTGGTCAAAACGAATAACATTATGTTCATGAATGCGGAAGTGCAGCAAACACCCTCCAGCTCGTTAGAGGTGCTTCCAATGAGGTCCATTATGTAAACTGTCATCAGCAACACAAAGATGGCATAAATACTGAAATTGGCGTAAAAAATCCACTTTATTCTGAACCACATGAGGTATATGCAACTAGCAAGGATCGGATGCTTAAGAAGTCTTCGGTGATCGTCCGACTGACTCAACATCAACAATGGTTCCTCCACATAGCGATTGAACTGCCCCACAATACCCCCAGGCCGTGCCCTCGATGGAATCAAAAACTTATACTTGAATTTCAGAGCAAAATCCTTTTCAAATGGCTCCCGCCTGTTAGTCGTGATGCATTCATCCAAGAAGGACTCTAGAATATCCGCAGGTATCCGCCTGAAGGCCGGCTCCTCTTCGTCATTCTGAATCCCTATGTCGCTTCCCGCTCGGAGCAGCTGCAGAGTCATCTCCTCCTCCAACTCCCCCACTTCTCTCTTCAACCTCGCAGCTGCGTAGTGCAGAGGTGTGTTGCCCTTGAAATCCAGAGCGTTGAGCAGGAGGCCACGTGAGGCTGCTTTGCGTTCGTTCTCACCAATGAGAGCCAACATGGCATTCATGCAAGCCAGGTGGTCGCAATTCTCCCCACCCCGATGCTCCATCAGCACCACCTTGTGCAGCCCACTCTGCATCCCGCGGTGGACGTCTGTAGCCCCTAGATTGGTCCACTCGTTGTCCAGGAGCATCTGCAACACATTGTTGCGACCATACTCGGCAGCTAACAGAAACGGTGGAAGGTTTTCTCCCGGCCCCGTCTCGTTAGGGGAGAACTTACGCCTCAGAATCTCTCGAGCAAATTCGTGATGCCCACCTTCAATGCACGTGTACTGCAACATTGTGTATCGCCCATTGTGCAGTTGCTTCCTCATGGGCTCCCCTGACACTTGATCCAGCAGGCCAACAAATCGCTCCAGGTCGTTTCTGTCAATTGCATCAAATAGCGCTCTGGGAAGATGCTCCAGATTACTGCAGGAGGAGGCGTCATCTTCATTCAAAGCACATGATACTTCATCCATTTCCATCCCCAAAATCATTTCCTAACCTGAATAACAGAAAAAATTACATTCTGTGAATCCACAACTGAGAATGCCGGCTAATGAGAACAGGGGGGCCTATTTGAAAAGGATTTTGCTTGGAAATGTAAGTAGATGCAACAGCATAATGTTAAACATTCATTAAGACCCCCAAAAGAAAAAATTCAAACAGTGAGAACGCCCAAATGAGAACTTCAAAAAAACATTTGACAGACACTAAGGAAAATAAAATAAACTGGCTTTATTTATTGACAACAAAGATTTCACGCTGGAATTTTTAGAACAAATAGAAATTCTAAAATACAGAAAATGCCTGACAATGCAGTGTACTTTTAAAACGTTTGCATATAATGACCCACCAGCTGGTCTCGCCAAATTGCCTCCCTGCAGGACAGGAAATTTATCATTATTCTTTCGAATGTAGATGTCACCATTTAGCAGGAGGGGAAGTTAGATTCATACAACTTATTGTTTCAATACAATACATAGTAACCTACATGATGCCAACAGAAGTTAACGGGTAACCCACTGGTGGGGATGCTAAACTTCCAATGTTAAGTGGATGGGTAATAGAAAGAATCCCTCCTCCTTGACCTATCATATGCTTTATGCTATTGAATTATTCAAGGAATACACTCTTATGTCCAGTGGGGGATCCAGGATAGGGACAAGGGGGGGCTAAGTGGGGTTAAAAAAAAGCAGCAGTAGTTAGTGGGGGTCAGAAAAAATTACCATTCTATCTGGTGTAAATAGGATACCGAAGGGGGGGCTCTAGCCCCCTTCCACCACTGCTTATGTCTACATTTACCTATCCCTAAAGAGATAGAATTTTTAACTCAAGAGTTTTATCATAGGTCAAATATTTATATTTCGGTAATGGATGAATATTTAAAAAAAGCATCCTCTAATTAACCTGAAAAATGGAGCACAGATTTATACGAACGACACATCAGGAAAGCAAACAAAATAACCACTGTTTCAATAGGATTGACTCGTTCTCATTAAGTACGTTTGTTGGGTGGCCTCATTGGACATATTTGATTTCTTGGTGGCCCATGCCATTTTGTGCAAAACACACACATTCTGTGTGATGAACAACTCCACTCCCTGATGCCAATTTAGAGCAGAGATTTACAACTAAAGATGTAAATAAAAAATAGGATTGGCCCTGCAGCGTGCGTGGCGCTCCAACTGACATTGACCTCAGTCTAACACTTCCGTTGTGAAAGCCCAGAAATTAGCAGTGACACATTCTTGAGGTGGTGTTGTGGGAGGGAGGGCTTTTAAATGGGGTAGTGGACCCCTATAGGTGCAGTGGGCCCAATGTCCCACGTTCGTCCACTCCCATTGGCTGAAGGCCCCCGAGGGCACCTCTCTGCATACAATTATTATTATAGCAAACTGAGAATTAATGTAACATATGAAAGCATCTCATGGAATATTTAGCAAACCAATGGAAGAGACATGCAAACATGGATACCTTTGGAAACAACATGGTATAGTCTTTTTCCCATCATTAAGTATAATTGTATACAAGATCGATTTTCAATGGATGTAGGGTAGGTATCCTTACAGTTCATACAGGCATTCCTTAATCAAATCAGTGTTAGCTTACAACCACTTCTAGTGTGCAGCTAACTTAATGCCAAGGGTCTATATTCCTCAATAGATAACTAATGTAAAAAAGCAGAAATATGCTACTTAAGTACCTTACCTGAAAGACTAGGGGGTCACATGACAAGAGAAGCCCAAAATATAAAATCTAAATTGGTTCTGCCACCAATATATACGCTTGCAGTCAAATCATATGCACAATTAATCGACTCACATTCAGCCACACATACCATACCATTTAGCATGGTTAAAATGTGACTACTCGAAAATTTTTCACGTTTGCCTAATAACTCCGAGGATATGAATAATATAAAAGAACGTATTCTTTCCTCTCTAGGCAGTTAAGGAGTTTTCCAGGCTTTTTCATTCAGTCAGAGCTATTACGGCACCATCACTGGGGCATGAAAACATTTTATCCACGACTTTATCGCTTTCCGCGGGACCACACGAAAAAGAACTAATATACGACGATGCCACATATGGCCCAGATATGAACCTTATGTTACTTCGCGAGATCAATGTGTAGTCAGCGAGATATCGCAGAGCTCACAAGAGAGCACCATTAGTGGGATGACTTGGTTAATCCAACTCCCCGAAATTATGACAGATAATTACACGAAGGTTGATTACGAAAGATAACACTCGAGCCATTGACAAGTCACAGCTTCGAATTACCTCAATTTAACACATCAGAAATAATAAGACATAATCAATAATTGGATGTAGGAAAGAGGAAAAAAAAGCTTTTAACACGCGACCTGTCGAGAAAATTGGACGTGAGGAAATCCATTAATCTCGATAGACAGGAATGCGAAAAAATTCTCTATTTCAATTTTTGCAGTGGACCGCATCAATTGATTTCGTTTTGTAGCAATAGTAGATGAGAAACAAATGTATGTTTACAAAATTTCCCACTGAAAACATGCATTAAGAGTTTTAACATTGGACCATCTATGAAATGAACAGTCCGGGGTTTTAACGATTTGTACTGCCTAGAAAATGCGTGAGCAGTAAGTAGTGTAGAGGAACAAGACTCATTACCAACCTTAAAGACTGTCTCCAAACGCGAGCGACAAGTAAGTGACAAATCTCATCGGCATTAGCAACATCTCACAGAAAACTTCATAATTCTCCACCCTCAAGGACTTGAACATCGCCAAATTCTTTTTAAACTTGAAACGCTTGAAACAAAAACTTCCAAATGAAGAAAGATAAGCGAACACTTTACTGGCACATCGCATCAACGACTTCTTTCGATTCTATCGACATGAGCGAAACTGTTCCGTTCGATTGATTGTCCGAGCGATCGTCCTAATGATAGTTGGCCAACACCACAGAAATTCTTTACATAAATGGAAGGGAAAAAATGGAGAAAATATGTCAATAGAAAAATTACAGGGTAGAAATTTCCCTATTTTTTCGGTTCACAGAGAGCCCACAAGATAATTTACGGCTGTAGCGCTAATAATGCAGTAAATTTACTTCTGTTTAATTATATTCGGAGGACTCACGCGGTTGGAGAGCAAATCGATATTTTTGTTCCACCATTCAAGAAACAATTATAACATTCAATCTAGCATTTTAAATTCTCGAAGTGGACCTTTGTGTACAAAACGTTGTTATTGTGATGAGTACAGATGAGTAAAATTGTAGTTGTCTCATTGTCCCTCGTGCTGTATGAGTGGAATCTATTGAAAATTACAAATTGTCCTGTACCAACGAACCCAGGTAAAAATATTTGGTCTGTAACTGAGCTGGAACAGGGGTGGAGCTAAAGGTCTGTAGCTGGTCTGGAACTGGGAAGAAATTGAAACATTGCTCCAGACCAGTTTGGTCTGCAACTGGTCTGGACAACGGGTGGGTAAACTGGTCTGGACCCAGGTATAGCTTGGTCTGTAACTGGTCTGTATACTGCTCTGGAACTGGGCTGTTCTCAGGGAGACTATGTGGTCTGGAACTAATCTGTTCTAGTGACTAGTTGGTTTATACTACTTAGCCTGAGACTCAGGATAACTAAAAGATCAGTCAATCTCATTGATCTGACTGGTTCAGTTCAGCTAGTAAGGAAAAGGGAACAGCCTAAACAAATAAATCTGGGAAGCATACTGAAGGTATTTCCCAGCCAGCCAAATATGACTGAGATAAAGGCATACTGGATAGCAATAATCTTCAATTGTTACAATGGCATTCTGACATAATCAATTTAATACATTGTAAATTTTGAAAAGCGATGATACATCTCTATGGATGTCTTCAGCTGTAAGGGGCAAGAAAGTTAGGTAATTCTTACTACAATCAAAAGCTCAGAGTTAATGTATCCCCAGATTATGCCAGTATGAGTGCAAATGGAATTCAGAATTTAACAAATGTCAACCCGATCGTAAGATATTCATTGTACTCACACATGGCAACTGCATTTCAGCTGTGAACTCCCATCAAAGTTCTAAGTTGATAAAACATGTTAGCGTATGACTTTTGACAAACCATCAATAACATATCCCCTGCAACAGGAAATTTGGGATTCGTATGGAGGTGGATGATTTTCTATGCAATAAAATAAATCCATACAGGCAATTTAACATTTATTGATGTACTCAAAACATTCTCTAGTACTAGTAACACAGTTAACATGTATTGTAGTAGGGAAAACGTCTAGTGTCCATCGCCATCAATTCTGGAAAATGAGAATTGTAACATTTAATAACCAGCTAAGTAATAAGTACTTAAGGTAACTTAAAATTGTTCCACATATTCTCTAATATGGTTATTCAAGTAAAACCCTTCATGCACGAGTGAATTTATAGTGAGACTTAATACTTTTATGCCATGAAAAACTGATAACAATGTGGTTTCTAACGCGAGAACAGTAATTTGAAATATTTCAACTTAATCGATCTGAATCAATAGTATTTTTAATATACAAGTTAAGCCAAAGATCAACCTAAATTGTAACCACAGTGAGAACGTAGTAATAAATAATCTTATATAACTATTGGGTTGAAAGAAGTAGTTCATTAATTGCATTAGTCCTAAAAATTGTTGATACTCAAGTTCGTTGATTTACTAGCGATTGTAAAAATATGTTCCATGTACTTACATTAAAATAGTCAGCGCAGCAGAGATGGTTTGATGCTTACCAAGGCATCTTCTTTAAATCTCTACGTGCTGCAAGGAGCCACTTTTTCCGCAAAACCGGTAAATAAAAACTTTATCCGGCGTTGATTTCATTGTGATAGTATGCAATAGGGAAATTGCATACTTTTTATAAACAGTATGCTGATATACTACAGTAAACACTTAGTACCGCAATATACTTTTTTCCGCTTAAAATTCAGTTTATACCCTAGAAAATGACTCCCAAAAGTCGCCCGAGTTTCGCGGGCTAAAAAATACCGCCCCCACTAATCTTTGGCTGTGACGTCATAGTTCAGTACGAGTCCAAGATCCAAGCCCAGTAACTGCAGGTTTGGAAGAGCCACGTTGCGTTTAAAGGAGAACGTGGGTGAAATAAGGAAAAATTACAAGTGGTGCATTGTTCCTCTGTGCAATAACACCCCAGAAAAAATTTTCGTCTGCATTCCCACGGAGGAAATTAGAAGAAAAGCCTCGATGCAAGCCGTCTGTCGGGATGAGCGTTACGGAAAAATAAGAGTATAATAAACGGAATGATAAACCCGTGTGCTATGTGAGCGAAGATAACTTTAATATAAATAATATTTCCATATTTCATTGACTGAATAACTTGAAACTGAGATTTTTTGATAATTCGGCCGCCCTAGAATAAAAACTCAACTTCACAACAAAAATCGAGATAGGTGTTTCTCGATGGTTACGATGGACTCAAATTATTAAGGTACTTGTTCAATTTCAGTTACGGAAGGACATAGAAAATTCCATGATGTTTAAAATCAAGGGAGGAAATATGAAAATATAGAGCAACGTTGATCCTCATGCATTCGAGTGCCAGCCAAGAAGACAGCGTTTTCTTCTACTGTCGGCGTCAAAATGATGTGCCGCTGTACTTTGCAAATTTATATCCTGGCTTCACTACATGCTATAAAAATGAACTATACGTCATTTTAAAGGAAATTTTATCCTAAATTCTGATTTATTTTATTACAAAAAAATTGAAAAATGTAGACACGGTCAGTGCAATAAATGACTCCGTGCACCGAAAAATTAGCCGTTTTGTCAATTTCATGAACTTTGCAACTCAACCTAAGGAAAACTACTACGTCTACAGCATTCATCTTCCACATTAATTTACACTCATCAGTGCGAATTAATAAAATGGCTTTTGGGTATTTTTAGAACTTATATTTTGTTATAAATAAATGAAAATATTTAAACATTATCTTGTCCCATAGTTTACCCCGAAAGATAAAGGAAATTGTAGATGGAAAAAGAATGGAATCCAGAGGTGGTCACAAAAAATGAATCGCAGCATTCTTTGATTTTATTCTGCGCCGTTGCTTGCTTTTCAAAAAAAAGTTGAGTCACAAGAGGAATGTTCCGCGGCCTTTGATTTGGAAATTATGGAGATAAGAATGGACATGTGTGGATCAGCAATTTCCATTTAGTTGGTTGTCAGGATAAACCAAGGATCCATTTAAAGGTTGTCAGGCCATCGTATAAAGATAGGACTGATGTGCACCACAGGGGAAATGGTGTGTTTGAGGGAAAGTCAAACCCAAAGTTGCCCAAAGAATGTGCAGTTCTATGTTGCTCTTTCCCCAGTTAAAACCAAATAGATATTGGATTGGGATGATATTTTCACCACGGGTTCCAGTGATAGTGAGAGTGCAGGTGATCACGGTCATCGTCGAAAGTCATCCCTCTAGGATTTCCGATACGGAATTTTTAAGTGACAACCGATCGCAATGACGATGAGCTCGCCTTTAGAGAAGGTTTCAGATATATCGTGAGAAAAGCTCCCAAAATGTATTAAAGACTCTGTTTGGAAAACATGCACATTTTAATGCTAATTTAGGAAGTATTTCATTTCAAAAGTAACTTATTAACACCTGAAGACGTTGTATTTATTATATTGATCGAAGTGCGATTGACCGATTCTTTCAGGGTTTTTGAGTCACAAGATGGTAGATGGTGTTGGAAGTTCGTCTATATTATCGCTACTAAATTGAAACATTAATAGTCTGGCTTCCTCAGAGCTTCCTGTCGCCCTCCAGGCATGGTATTTTTAAGTTGAAAGTATCATTGACAGCTTCGAAGTGGAAATAAGTTCACCATAAGACTCTACCGGACTGCCAAAAGAATACACATTTCACATGAGTATACGCTTTCGCCAATATTATACGCAAGTCTCACTTTGTTATGAACTATAAAACATTACAGATGCACATCAGCTACCTTTCCATTTCTCGGCATCGACTTTCCGAGCCGACGAAGTCTACAGTTTCACTAAAATACCCTGTTATCATGATGGAATCAGTAACAGGAAGCTTGCTAGGATCAGCCTAAGAATAACCATATGCCTTCATCTTTACGCAATCTATCGCTTTCAATGGAGGAGAAATAGATCAAATAATAGCCCTGAAGTCACAATGAACAACTCCGATAAGTCTGCACTTCAATAAATGAATCATAACCACGCCGTCGCATGTATTCAAGTATGCAACCTATACTATGGCCGTGCCGCCGTGCCTCGTACTGAACTATGACGTCACTTTTCTACCAGCCAATCATCGGGCGTTTTCGCTTCTCACTTGCATTTGAAAATTCTCGTGAACTTTGATGCATTAAATATCGCAAACCACGTCATAAAATAATAGAAAAACTTTCACCGAGGTATGCAAACATATATTTTTATATTATTTTGGGGCTATTGATTATATCTGAAATATATGCAAGTTCCCTATTGGCATGAAACAGAATTTTTTTCGATTCCTTTTTGGAAATTTTCACTTCGAAAAACGTTATATTTTCCTCATCCATACGTTCTTAAACATACAGTTACTTGTAAAATACGGTTTTAAGACACAGAATAATTCACAAAGTCGGAAACTACTGTATCTACGAGTGTAAACATTCCAGCATTCCATTCCAGTGCCAATGGCTGTTGGGTCACGTGGTATAGAAGATGGCCGTCGGTTGTTTTGGCGCAAGTTTCAAAATACGATTTTTAATACGTTATATAATGGGAAAAAATTGTAACTCAAGTTTTTAATCCGCAAAATATGTATTTACCGCTGTTACTACATTCTTTTACAGAACTAAATTTCTCTGGAGCAGGTGCACCTGCTTCTTATATGTGCGAGGTGTACCTTCACTAAGGTACCCGAGGGACTTATCAGATATTTTCCTCTTCAACAAATGCTTTAATTTTAATGGGTTACTGAAATGATGCACTACGTTCACCTTATTACCATTTTATACACGGTGTTCTGAATTGAGATCCATTTGCATTTGAGGGGGCAAATAGATACTTTAGTATATTATTTAATGCTTCCATAGCCCAAATAAAGTGCGTAAGCGCTACTATAGTAGTCTCTAGTATACTACTTCCAGCTATAGCTGGAAGATATTAAATTTTTCTTACAATCAGCTCATTAACTGCACCCCTTCCCTACAGAAATGCAATGTAATTTTTTGTAAGAAGATAGGTATGTTAGTATGTAACATGTAAGTGTAGATGTTTGGTGAGTGAAGGAGATCTAAGGAAAGGTAGTGCCATGGAAGAATCCTTCTTCCATGGTAGTGCTACCCTTGCCTTACCCTCCCTGGAATGTAGAGCATGGGTTGATGGAGGGTTAACTACACACCATGGAGGGTACTAGCCTTCATTTACCCTATGTCTACCCACCATGGAGGAGTTCATTTTTATTACAGTGGAAGTTGTGGGCAAAACGTTTTGCCTGAAATTGGTAAATACATTGGAATTACAATAAACCATTGCAAATTATTTTATTGACTGCTAACTACTTTCTAAAACCCTATTTGATATTTCAACCTTCATTTCATATGCAATCATTTAGAAGTAATATTTATTTTTACCTCGCATATTCATTTTTTACTATCTTACCAAGCTTGCTTAAATGCTTAAAGTTTGCATCATAAATTGAGACTAATATCATAAGTACTTCTGATATTAGTCTCAATTTATGATGAAGCCCTTTCTAATGCCATCCAAATAACACAACTCTCCACAAGCCATGATTGTGGGCAGTGGGTACCTTTGAACCCATGTGAAATTCATCTATGAAATAACAAATATAAAATTGTTTAACCTTTCTTGAAAAAAAATTAATGGGCATTAAAAATTGACCACTCCATAGCCCAGGATTCCTAATTCCATTAAGTATCAATGCCTGATATACATTATAATAATTTCACTGTTACAAATAAATTTAAGAGCAATTGCAGATGACCGAATAAAATATCAGATCTCATGTCACATCAGAATCCAGACCAGTTGACTCACTTGGAATTTTTCCAGAATAGTTCCAGGCCAGTTGAAACTCATAGAATATTTCAGCATAGTTACAGAATAGATCCAGACTAGATGCAGACCATCGAAAATTACAGCACAGTTACAGACCAGAATTCCAGACTAGTTACAGACCATTTTCCTTTGCCTCTCTGAAATCCAGACCAGTCCAGTTCTGTTACAGACCAGTTACAGAACAAAATTTAGCCTTTCAGACCAGTTACAGACCAGATCCAGATTAGTTACAGACCAAATATTTTTACCTGGGAAGCCACATCTCACGCCCTGAAATAGGGTAGTTTCCTTCATCAAAGTAAACGAAAGGCATTGATTGCGATTCGTTACCCACCATTAGTGTATTCATAATATACATTTTTTTGGTTTTAGAAATCCCAGTTCAGCGACAAATGTTAATGGTCAATTTTAACCTCATTTGAAAAAGGCCAAATTGGCGCCCATGCAATGCCACTCCCCGTGACGTCACAGGGAGGTCATGTTATTCGATTCGTCAGGAGTTTTTCATCGTCTGAGATTACCAATGCATGCATGAGGCACAGAGCTCAGGGAAACATCTTCTAAAAAAAATCTAATCGGCTAGAGTAGCATTTATTAATAGCTTTTTTATTGGAAGGCTAATTGTATTGATCGCAGCGAGAGAAAATTTATTGCTTTCTAGTAAAAAATTTGGGTAATTCGTCAAATTTTATTTATTCATGACTCCTATTTGGTGAATCAATTCTTATTAATTCCTGTAAGCCATAGTTCTCGATTATTCATAGTTAAACAAATATTGTTGTCGGTGATTGTTTTTCGGGTTCATTCCGCGTTGACTCATATTTTGCGCACGGCAGTTTCGGGCGCGTTCCAGCTCCCATCTTCGGTTCCAAATGATTGTACATTATCATTGATTATCATTTGTACCCGAAGACGGGAGCTGGAACGCGCCCGAACCTGTCGTCCGCAAAATATGAGTCAATGCTGAATGAACCCGAAAACCAATCACCAAATAACTCACCGAGGAAGCCTCCGTAATAAATATTGTAGTCATTGGTCTCCCTATACACGCCTCAGTTTTCTCAAGGTTAAAACTTAAAGGCATGAGGGGTAGAATGGAAAAATAGAGTAGTCTAAAGAATTGAAAATGCTTTAAAATAAATTAATAGTCATTCAAAATATCATGAAATGGGAAGTAAGGGATTAATTTTTATGTGAGCGTAAATATGTAAAATATTTAATTTGATTGTTGCACTGAGACCTAAATAGTGAATTGCATTACTTTTACAGGTGTGTGTGAAGAGAATTTTGCTCCTCATGGCATAATTAGTGAATTAGGGAAGTATGATGAGAGGGCAGCGAGATTACTTTCCGCACCTTTGAAATGGTTACGATTGAGACGCTGTGACATCCTAACTTCCCTATTACCCCATCTACCTGTCTTCCCAGGCAAGCATACGGGAGAGCCCAGGCAAATGAAGAAAGGTGAAGGAATTTTCTGCATTGGAAGAGACGGTGGAGGAGAGCATTACGGTGAAGGAGACATACGACCGACAGAATATTATTTCAAGCTTAGTGAATCTTGGAGAAAAGTTCAGTTTCTTGATTTGTGAAATGTTTGGACAGTGGTTCATACCCATACAAAAAAATCTGTGCTGTGGCTGTACTAAAGCTGCACTGTAACTGTGCTAAAAGGGCTGTACTGTGACTCTACTTAAACTGCACTTGAATTGAAACATCGCAGTACAGTTATAGCACGGTCAGAGTGCAGTTGCCATAGCACAGTCACAGTGGAGTTGTCATAGCACAGTCACAGTGGAGTTGCCATAGCACAGTCAGAGTACAGTTGCCTTAGCACAGTCATAGTGCAGTTGCCATAGCACAGCCACAGTGCAGCTGCCATAGCACAGTTTTTACTGTAATACTCTGTCCATGAATCAATCAGGGTTGTTCACCAATTTTTTTTTACTATCTTAAATGAAAGTGCTCACCGAGAGGATACCGGCGGCAGTTTCAGCGCTTTTCTATTCAAAAATTTAATCCCAAAAAGGCTAAGCGAAAAGTGTGGAATCCGAGGGCCGGCTCAAACGCTCCGAGAGCGCACGATGGTTGCCGAAGGCATGCTGACGTCACACACAGCGAACTTCTCGCGGAACCCGTCAACCCCGTCGAAAAACCTGTGATCCTGCGTCAGAGAAGACACAACGAGGGTGAAAATGGAGGAAATTAGGAAGAAGGCGTATATACTATATTGCTTTCTACCGCTTTGTAATTCTACCACAATAAGAAATCTGGGAAAACGTTTTATTGCTGTGCCTCTTAATTCTCGTGTGCGAAGGAAATGGTTAACTGCAGCAATGCGAGATGACCAAAAACATCAACGGCAAGACATCTTATTATTGCTGTGAAGATTATTTTAATGTTAGTGTTAAATTTATACTAAATCCCAGCATTACAACGTCAGTTAACGTGATTTATTGTTTTACTTGCGGTCTTCCAAAATAAGTCGAACGGACGAAAACAATTTTAATATAAGTTATTTGAAGGGAAATAATTTACAAAAGATTAAGAACAATGTTTATGCTTCTATTCAATGAACACCGAAGTTAATTGATGCTAACTTAGTCTTAGATTTAATACACCAGAGATTGCCATACAGAAACCAAACATAATGTTTATTGATGAAATATTCTCGAGCACATTCTCATCCGAGAGTTTTGGAGTTGGTGAAAACAATAATATAACTGACTTAATAATGAAGCTACCCCAATGGATACTTAGGAATACCTAATGATCCAATGTACGTCGTTGATTTGCCGTCTGGAATATTTAAGATTGCCACCAGAGACATTTTCATCACCATCATCAAAATTAAATTAAATGACAACTTAAAGAGATTAGGAGACCAATTACAAATCAGTAAGACGAGAGTTTCTTCTACTATCCACACAACTTTACCTCTTATTTCTCATCGCTTAAAAAATTTAATATTTTTTCCGAAGCATAACAAATTTGATCTACCTTTGTCTTTTAAGCCAATTACAGCAATGTACAGTATATAATTGAATGTTTTGAAATTCAAATTCAAAAGCCCTCTGATCCAATAAAGCAAGATTTGACATGGAGTGAGTATAAAAAATGTAATGCCATCAAGTATTTAGTACCTTGTGAACCAAATGAATTTTTAAATTTTGTTCCTCTGGGTATGGCGGAAGAATAAGTGACAAAAATTATTTTTCCTGTGGTTTCTTCTGATTTTGTGCTCAGGACAAACTCTCCCTTTCATAGTGTATATATTATTCTCTTTTCAGTTGGATATAGCAAACTACTGAATCGCCGTATTCTTTTCTGGCAGGGCTGAAATAGTTATCAACCCTTAGACCCATAGCACACGCCGATTTTGGACGGCCGTCAACATTCCAATGGTGAACAATGGAAGGGTATGGGAGCTTGCACACTGACCGACCGGGCACCGGCACCGGTAAAAAGTCGGTTAGCTACCGGCCAATGCCACTGCGGATCCCCTGCGCCAGCTCTACAACCAAGCAACTTATCTTTTGACCTGTGAAAATCCGGCGTGTGTGCAAGCAGCGCTTTACCGGTAAAATATCGGCCGGTATTTTACCGGCCGTCCAAAATCGGTGCGTGTGCAAGGGGCCTTAAAGTAACATTCACAATAATAAATATTTACAATAATTCGCCATTCCATATCATGATTCAGACAAATCTGAGACAAACAAGATGATTATTTTACGGTATTAGTTCCCTTATGTCACCTAAGTTTTTATAGGCTATAAATTATCAAAAGCCTTTAAAACTAAAAAAAACGAGCATTGCGTGACAGAGATTTGTGATATATTATGAAATGTACCCCTGGAGAACCATTTCAGCGTTTACTAGGGGATAATTCGAATAAAAATGGAAGCCAAGGTTGAGTAAATCGTAACAAAATTAAGTATTTGATGCAAAATATACTCATAAGTACGATTAACATATTTAACAGTGCTATCATAATTAATATGCATTGACTCCTAACTTGCCTGCTTGACTCCTTGAATTTCCGGAGCGCTAAAAATGTCATTACTGCGTATTTAGATATTTTTCTTGCCTTGCCCTCTATTTATTAATGATGAAAAATGAGCATCAGAGCACTCATGTTAGGTACAGTATTAGAATTAGCCCTCACAAAACCACAATCCGAAGGCATTTCTCACCACGGCATCCACAAATTCAAGCACGGCTCGGATAACGGCGTTCACCGAAAGCGTGCAGTCAGCGAAGTAGCTGTGTGTGACGTCACAGCCATTCGAGCCTGACTTCCCGCCGAAACTGGCCGTTTCAAAGGCGCACAAATTTCAACGGAGCACTAAAGAAAATGTAATGCACCTATTGCAGAAATTTTTTCACCAATGTGAATTATTAGCCAAAACTCACCGTTATCATCTACTTAAATGGGTATTTTCGTTTGAGGTTAACACCCCTATTGAGTCTTGATGTGGCTACATAGGCGGATCCAGGGGGGGGGCACGGGGGCACGTGCCCCCCCCAGACCCTTAAAAATATGCTAGATTTTTAATACGGTCCCATTATCATTTCGTTCGTTTTGTATGACGAGGTATCCTTGTGCCCCCCCCTGAACAAAATCCTGGATACGGTCTTGCTTGTGCCCCTCCCAGAGAAAAATCCTGGATCCGCCCCTGTGTGGCTATTGCATTCCCTGTATATCTTATTGAAAACAAGAAGTAGAATTAAATCAAGATAGGCCAATTAGCAGAGATATATAGTTCCCTTTTTAGGTGTTTGAAGATTGGTTGCATGATCCAATCAGAAAACCGCAAAGAGATAACAGTGGCCAAAACGACTACACTCATTCGAATGTTGACTAGTCTAAGGAAAGATAAACCATATTCCTAACAGACACTCACTGAATTTGTTACGTTCCACTTCCTTAATATGAACAAAGTTTATGGTACTAAAAATATTGCTATCGTAGCCCTTAGGTTCTATGAGAAAAATTGACAAATCCTATTCTGCACATCAACGGGCACTCAACATAAAAACCACCAAAATTTACTTCAGTGCTATTTGTCTAGTTGCCACATATATGCCCACCTCGATAGTTTTTGTTGATGAAGTTTCAGTACTAACGCCGTGGAGTACAATAAATGACAATAAGATATGAAAATAAAAGAAATTTATTAAATACAAATATACTCATGATTATAAACATAAAAATGAAAGTCTTGTTAAGGCATGGCCGCTCAATTCATTTGCCTCTTTGGCTTCCTTCCTGAAATTAAAAGGAAAAAACATTACATACTGATATCTAATAAAGTGTTACTTCAAAATTTGACTGCTTAAGTTTGTCTGAATTTAATTTTAGAGAAGTTGAGTACTTACCTCCAGCAGCAGAGTATAAATAAAGATATGTCTTTTTTCAACTCTCTCGTGCTTCGCAAGGAGTAGATTGCGAGTCGTCGAAATCAATCGTGGAAAGTTGATTCATCGCGAACTACACAGATTTCAGCAAAATCGACGATATCACTTCACCCGCAAGAAAAATTCCCGGCTAAGTAGCTAATTTTGATGTAATTGAAGTAAAATTCACTTCTTCATGTTCTTAGCGTCGATCTTACATCGACGTATCCATCGTACAGCGTAGAGTTCAGAGCACGTAAACAAGTAATGTTACAACCGGTTCAACACCAATGCTCTAACAAAGATGGCTGAGTATCGGCGGAAGTTGTTCTTTTGACCATACTTTACCAAAATAATAAGCAAGCTGGAGCTATGCATTGCCGCTGTAATGTCAGCATAAATTTTTATATAATTTACGCATTCATATTCTCATGGAAATGATAGGTGATCGTAATATGAAATAATATAGGAAATACTTTCTCCTGTCAATGACTAGTTTAAGTCCAGCCCTGTCGCAGTGGTTTGAGCCATAGTACAGATCCAGTCATGTTACCCAGCCCAGTCACAGTCCACTTTTAGCCACAGTACACTTCCAGTCATGTTTTCCAGCCCTGTCACAGTCCAGTTTGAGCTATAGTACAGTTCCAGTCCAGTTACCCAACCCAGTTACAGTCCAGTTTGAGCCATAGTACAGCTCCAGTCATGTTACCCAGCCCAGTCAAAGTGCAGTCTGAGCTCTAGCACAGTTCAAGCACAGTGATCCAGCACTGTTACAGTACAGTTCTTCTCAAATTCTAGCTGCCATAGTACAGTCTAGTACAGAAAAGTGTACTGTGACTGTGCTAAACACAGAGTTTAGTCCAGTTACAGTGCAGATTTAGTGCAGTCGCAGCACAGATTTTTTTGTATGGGTAAGCATGACTGCATACTTGTTCCGAACACATTATCCTCAACCCCATACCTTGAATTTAGCTCTCTGTTGTGGTAAACTAGGCACGCAATGTTAGTGTTAATATTGAAAAAGTTCCAATTTTAAAACTAGGGAAGTTTAGCTTACGCAAGTATGTTTATAATGTTGGAATCTTAGGTGAGACTTTCTCCCAAATGTTTTGATCTGCCTCTTCTGGTAGATATAGCAGTGACTCCTTAGTCATTGCCTCTGATTACTGAAAATCTTTCATGCCAGACAGTGATCCCTGTTATTACTTTATTGGCGAACACCTGTCCTTGAAATCTGTTAACAAGCCTGACTATTCCACAGATATGTAGATATTTAGTGCAATTCTTCTCTCTCTCTCTCTCTCTCTCTCTCTCTCTCTCTCTCTCTCTCTATCTCTCAACTTCTGCTTAAAAGTACCAGGGAAATGTGTGCAGCCGCATTTGAGAATGTCCTCTGTGATGTGTACAATTACACTCGAGTTTTGATGATAATAATAAACATGTTAATACGCAACTGTTGACATCCTTATTTATGCATCACCTCCACTCCCCTATGACCTTTATTTTTAAACAGGTCCATGGTATCCAGATAATCAATTTCGGAGAGGAGCTCGTCAAGTAAGTGAGATGTCTAAAGCTACCGGAGTGATATACTGAGAATTTTGGTTAAAGCCTTTGCCAGCTACTTCATTCCGATCAGATTTTAAAACGTATTAATTAACGTCTCGTGGAATAATTTATCATATATTTGGAGAAAACTAATGAGCTGTTGCTTTTCAAAGAATTCCCCGCAGCAAAAATGTGTTATTGAACAAGAAGTTCGAGCATTGCGTTTGCTTACTTTCGGTGGTTTAGTTTGCAATCGTAAATTTATAAGGACGTTAAGAGCTGAATAAAGTAAACATGAAATATTTGTGGTAAATATTTTAACGTAGCAAAGTAAATGCGAAGGAATTCGACTATCTAATTAGAAAGAATTACGCTCACTCCAGTTGCGATCGTTCAAGCGAACGACGAGTGGCAATAATCTAACCCCTCTCGTCGTGACGTCACGGCTGGTTGCTCAGGCCTTGTCTCTCGGTGGCTACGGGTGGCCTCACATAGCAGCAGCCAGACGTCACACGGAGTTTTCCTAGTATTCATACTTAGCCGCCGCGTTTTCGCGCGCTTGAAATTTTTCACTTTTCATTAAATCGCGAAAAATAGGAGTCGCTATTTAAAAATCTTAAAGCGTGAAATATGTACTCCAGGAGTAATAACCTTTTGATTTAGGCAATAAAAAATAATAGGAAACCACCCTATTGAACGTAGGTTTTCGCAGCGAGAGTCATCGTTGCTAACGGCTTCCGGGTGCAGCTGCGTGTTGCGCTTTGTCGTGCAAGCTTTCGCGACCGTTGCAGGACGCATCATCAGGCGATGAATGCAATTACGGAAATTGGTGGTCAATTAATATACTCGTCCAACCTCCCCCATCCACCGGAGTAGTGGGGGAGGAGGGCGGAGCTGACGTCAGCAGAACTCTCACCCCTGTCCTTGAGCGGCGAGCGGACTCTTCTTATAACCTTGTTGGTAACTTATTCGCCGTCTTCTCTTTCGGAAAATCGTTTTCCACGTCTGACTGACAACGTCTTTGTGAGTTTAACGCCGTCCACTCTGTTGAAATTTTGGGGGCATTTTTCAATTTCAATAGCCTCCCGAATTAGTCTTCGATGATATAATATTTCTTGGGCTAACACCTGCTTCTCGTCGATTAAAATTCGATGTCCATCTGCCGAGTAAGCATGCTCCGCTATCGCCGACTTCTCGGTGTCACGATGTAATATCGCTCTTCTGTGTTCTTTGAGACGAGAAGTCAAAGCCTGATGATGCGTCCTGCAACGGTCGCGAAAGCTTGCACGACAAAGCGCAGCACGCAGCTGCACCCGGAAGCCGTTAGCAACGAAACCACCCTATTCACATAGACGAGTATTTTAACAATTGGATCTGTATTTGAAGTCAGTATCATTAATTTCTCTTTTGTTCAACGTGTCGGCCAGCATTTACTAGTACAATAGTACTGGAATAATTACGTATCATGTGATAATATTTCTTTCCATGTTCATTATTAATGAATTATGCATTTTCAAATTATTTTAGAGCGGAATAACGTGAGTGGAATAGTGATGGGCACTGTGCGAGTGAGTCAGCTCAAATGTGCGACTCAGCAGATAGAGCTGTGAGGTGAGAGAGTCTTATTCGGTGAGTCGCGACTCCCTCCCCTTGGCAGTCCGCACACGGCTCCCTCCCCTCCGCACACCGCACAAGACCTCCGCACGCACTGTGCTGGTTGGAGTCGTGAGCGGTAGAAGTCGACTTTCGGCGCTCATGACTCCCTCAGCGCACACTGTGCTGGTTGGAGTCGTGTGCGGTGAGAGTCGGACTCCAAGCGCACACGACTCCTTTCGCGCACACTGTGCGCTGGAATTGTGCGACGCGAAGTCAGAATCCCGGAGCTCACGACTCCCTCATCGCACAATGTGCGGGTTGGAGTCGTGTGCGGACTGCGGTGGTATTCGGACTCCATGCGCACGCGACTCGTTCCACAAACATTTTCCGTGTTACGCTCATCGCACGTTTGGCGTATCAAAGGGAGCACATGGCACTATTCGCGGGTAGCCCACTGCTCACCTTTTCACGCCGCTTGATAGATTATCGCGATCCATTTTCTGGGTAATACTCTAAATAATCTTATCGTAATTCTCTCTCATGCATATTCCATGCATCGTGGAAGAAAAATGGTGGAAGATGCTCATGTAACAGTTTTCGGAAACGGCAAATTTATGAAAATAATACGAGACAAAAGTGAAAATTTGTTCTAACACCAACAACTAAGATTAATCGAGGAAATTAATTATGAATTGTTAACATGATCATGTAGTTTTGGAAAGAATATTTTGTTGCAACAGAATTTTTTGAAATTGTCATCTCTAAGCTCGGGAGACAAATTATATTGTCCATATTCCATGAAAGATATTACGTATCTGCAGAAATAGGGAAGTACACTAGTGTTTCAAATGCATCAAACACATTTTTTAAATTAGAGTTTAGAATAACATAATGTCGTAAAACCACAGTTTAAATCCTAATAGTGAATACTTGATTCGAGATAACCGTCCGAAATATGGAAAAATTCAAAGGCCGCTAAAACGGGCGTCCATGTTGAATATTGGCCGTGACGTCACAAGGCAGTAGCAGAAGGCAGCTTCTACGCCGTTTAGTTCTACCACTATTATTGCATAGAAAAATTACTGAATTTGAAGGTATCCGTTTTTTGCTGTCATAAAATATCTTCAGAATATATATGCGGCTGCTTCTCTTTTGAGAACATGACTTCATCATTGCGTAATATATTAATATTCATTTAAGTGTCAACTTCAAGTTTGGAAAGAGTAGTGCGATTAGTATTAGTGCGAGTAGAGTATTTATTTTTCGCTGGGTATATTTTGGCACAATGCCGTTTATCATGCCAAAACGTTTTTTGCAAGAACTGAGTCAAACTAATAAACCTATTTCAGACGTTTGCTGCATGACTTATTCGTTGCGTATGTATTCACGCCCGCGCCGGCCGGAACGTTCGCCCTTCGCAACTAGAATCATGGGATGTTAGCCTTATTTCCGTGCTGGCTGGTTGTTGCAATGGTTCGCTGTGCAGGATGGGTTCAAGAAAAGTTAATCTTGGTTAGGAGAAGGAAAATTCCAACGATTTATAAATGGTATACCAAACTTTGATGTAGTTATGGTCACTGAATTTTTGAAAAAGGAGGACAGGTTCAACGCTCCATAGAAATGCGAGGCGTTAAGGCTTACAAGGGGAGACCACGTACCTTGCTCCGTCTTTTGCAATTAGGGCCTTAGTTAGGCTGTAATTAATTTATTTTCATGCGGTACTTTTCACAAGTCACATATAAATGCAAAATATCTTCAATCATACCATGGGTTAGATGGAGTAGTGGTAGCGTGTTCGACTCCCACACTGAGCACCACAGTTCAAGTTTTCTTCATGGCAGTATATTTTGTTGCCTTCATTATGATCATACGGCGTCTAGTTTATCATTAATTTTAATTGCAGCAATCAGAGACATGAGAATATTTTTTTATCATCATAATGGCGTTTAGGTATTTTGGCAGTGTCATTACAAACGCAGAGATGCGACGACTACAAGGGTTGGTGTGCGCTAAAATGTTAATTTTTTTCTTTGCTTATACTGACCAACTTCCACATTAAAAATGAAAACCACTCTTGCAAGAGCACATACCATAAGCAGCAATATGCGTACAGACATAATTAATAAGAACACAAAACGAATATAAAATGCCATATATCTCAAACACTTGTAATTCATATTACTCTAAAGGGAGTTTACTTACTTAGTACCTACCTCAGTACCTATCAGTTTACCTCAGTAGCAGTGCTAAAAGAACCATTCCGAAACATAATTTCAATTAACAAATAGGATGAAATAAAAGTTGATAACCCCGGACCGGGCGCGCTGGCGTATAAAATACGTCAATCTTTGAAAACCAAGGATTTCAACATTGTACGTACATTCTGGGCTAGAATGGTCTCGTGTATTCCTACAATGTACTTTGACTGCCTATATTGCGAGTTTTCAAAGTTCGAGGTATTGTAGCTAATTTTTTAGATTAGCAAGATGAACCCGTCACCAGTGGAGTATAAATTACGCCGCGCGACCTGCCGTGTACCTTTATATCTGCATCACCTATAAATGTACTAATTTCAACAAATAAAGATTAACTTTAACAAAAATCGTTTTTTATCATATATGCACATATCATGGGCAAAGTACGCATTTTGCCCGGTCGTGTAACATAACAGTCGCGCCATAATTCTTTAACCAAACTACTTTCAGTTTATACATTACATAGGTCTACGCGAAAGATGCTACATTTTGACTCAACACACTTTCTGATATGACTGAGGTACCTATTAAGTAAATTATTATAATATAAATATCAATTTGATCTTACAATACCTTCAAATGATCTTCAAAACAGAATATTATCGATAGGTAAGAGTCAGGAGCAGCCTTGAACCATTTATTCCGTATGGCTTGTGCTTAAGGCACGGGAATGAATATCTTCTCCAGGCTTTTGTTTCGACGTCCAGATGAAATTTGGAACAAAAATCATTTATGATTCTTTTTTAAATTCATGTTTTCCGTACTAGCCGACATTTTTAGGAAGCAAGCTCCACCGATTCCCGGAAACTCTCGCCGCGCTAAAGAAGGCGACGGAATACCGCGATACTCCACTGGTGACTACTGCCTTGTGACGTCACATCTCAATCAAGATGGAGGCCCTGTGTTTCAGCGCAACATGAAATTTTCCGACTTTCAAAACGTTTTAAAGTGCATACCCCAGATGCAGGAAATAAAAGTGACTATACTAATGTTTCTTTTTTAGGCTAAACTTTCAAATTCAGCAATTAAAAAAATTAGTGCACTTCCCTATGGTAAGCTATATATCCTGTTAAGCATCACTAGACAAAAATCAGTAAGAAAATTTTAAATTTTCGAATACACTACGTTTAAAATTGAGTTGCATACCCATGGGGTCATTCAGCGGTGTTGCTGGTCGCGGGCCTGATGGCGAACCCCGACTCCTCCCACCCCGACCTTTTACTCCTTTGATGCTACACCACTGGGTTCATTTACATCAAAAGGTTAGTATAATTGCACCAATTAATTTTACTATCAAGACGTGTGTGGCAAATAAAGCACAAAGTATTGGTCCATCACAATTGCCACTGTAAAGTGAGATTGAAATCCTAGTGCCATCAATACAAATTTAAAATACGTAGAGTCAATTATGAAAATGACAATGTATGATACAGTTGCCATAGCGAAAAGATACTTAATGACAGCGCAAAAGAAACAGTTGGAGGGGGGAGGAAGCCTGATGTCTGCATGTTTCGCTCCCAATCGCTGAACCCCAACTGCTTCTCGCACCCTCGCTTAGCAGTAAAAGTGATACAATGTTGTCACAAGGATATGAGCCATAGGAATTATCCCTTCCTATTCCTTTTTCTTCCATCTCCTTACTTTGTCCTTTGCAAAGGCTATTTGCTTGTCTTAGGCCTTGGGCGCTTTCTTTTCCGACCTCAGTGTAGTCTCATGTGCAAGATCGGCCTGATACCCTCCCATTGACTTCGACGAAAACTGAAATTTTATTGCCTTTAGAAGCTGATTTTATAATCGGGTACGGTCCAACTCGACGTTTGAATTTGATTTACTGTTAACACCTCATTTCAAGATATGGCACCTCGAGTAAAACAGAAAACTAGCAGAGTTTGGGAGTACTTCAAAGACACCGGATCTGGGCAAGCGAAGTGCAATTTTTGTTCAAAGATTTTATCCCACAAAGGTGGAAATAATTTCAATTTAACAAGACATTTGCGTATGCTGCACTCCACAGTTTTACTTCGGCTGGGTAAGTATTTAATACGGACGTTAATAACATAATTGTTTTTTATTACAAGGATACTTAGCATAATTGATAGCAACTTATAAATAGTAGAATTTCACTACCTCTGATGCTAAAAAATGATGCTAATCTATCCCAAATGAATATTAAATACAGATTCCAATGTGGCGCATCAAGATGGAGCAAGTACGTCAACGTTAACAGAGGGCAACCGTCTCCAAAATTTAGAAGAAAGAAACATGGTTGATGACATGAGTGATCCTGAGTACGAGCATGCTGAGCACCGCCCAAGTGTACAAACAACATTGTCGGAGTTTGTTAAGAAACCTTTGACCCCCCAAAAAAATCAGGACTTAAATTTTACCCTAGTGGAAACATTGATGAAAAACTATCTGCCTTTCCAATTAGTGGAGAGTGTTTATTTTAAAAACTTTGTGAAAAAATTGAACAGCTCCTATTGCTTACCAAGCAGGAAGTAAATTTCTAATGATCTTATCCCCCAGCTATTTAATATGACGAAGGAAAGAGTTAAAAAAACAGTTTAGGAATGGACGGTACTTTAGTATCACCACAGGTGGTTGGACTTCCGAGGCAAACCAAAATTTCTTCTCCGTGACTGTGCACTTTATTGACGAATACTTTGAACTGAAAAGTAATTTACTAGAGTGTTTCCCTTTTTCTGAGAGGCATACGGATGAAAATCTGGCAGAAGAGTTGAAAAGAGTTGTCCGTGCATGGGATATTGAAAAAAATATTGTTGCGGTAATCGGTGACAATGCTGCAAATATTGTTGCTGCCATTAAATTAGCTGGATGGAGAGACTACCCCTGCTTTGCCGACAACATTAATCTCATTGTTCAGCAGGGGCTTGAAGAAATTCAAGATTTACTTAGCAAGGTGAAGTCCATAGTGGAATTATTCAAGCTGCAGAAAAATTGAAGAAAATGCAGATGCAGCAGCCTACTTTAAAAGTGAAACAAAGCGTGAAAACAAGATGGAATTCCACCTACGACATGCTAGAGAGGATGCTGAAAATAAAAGAGTCTGTAATGTCTCTGATTGCTATAGAGTATCCGGATGTTGTAAACATCTCAGGCAGTGAAATGACTTTAATATCCCATTGTTGTCAAATTTTAAAACCTTTCAAAGAGGTTACAGAGGAAATGAGCTGTGAAAAGCAGGTTAAAATTTCTAAAGTTATTCTTCTCAACCATTATTTAATGAACTGGTGTAGTGAGTGGACAAAGAAAGAAGGCATATCCAGAAAAGTCACGTCACTTGCGAAAAGATTAGCAGAGGGACTGGATAAAAGATTCAAGTCTGTGGAAGAAAATCCACTATTAGCCGAGGGGACATTCTTGGATCCTAGATTTAAACATTACGGATTCACCAAAACAAACGATTTTGAAAAGTGCAAGGAGAGAGTAATAACTGAGGTTGCAAGTCAAATGAAAGAGAAGGAGGTTCTGACCACCACTAGCCCGCAAGCAGCTGCTAATAAAGGAATTACGGTGGGAACATCTGATATTTGGAAAGATTTTGACGAATGTGTGGCAGGGGTAGCGCAAAAGCCAAATTCTCGAGCAAGCGGCATTGTGGAGGTGAACAATTACCTTAGTGAGTCTCTTCTGAATAGGACTGCTAACTCTTTGAAATGGTGGAGTGAACATAAATCAAAGTACCCCGAACTATGTAATATGGCAAAAAAGGTGCTTTGTGTCGTTGGTAGCTCAGTTCCTAGCGAAAGAATATTTTCTAAAGCTGGACAAATTATTACTGAGAGACGAAATAAACTTTCTGGGAAGAAAGTTTCCCAGATTTTGTTTCTTAATGCCAACATGTGATTAATTTTAAATAAATATTTCAAATAATGATGAAGGAAATTTTGCATTTTAAATGTTCGCTCAACCCCCCCTCCCCCCCTCTATACACCTTCCCCTCCCTTTCTCAAGACCCCTCATTCCCCCTCCCCCAAACCGAGAAACACCTTTTTGAGTCGCTCTGTGCGGGCGGCACTCTGAAGTGTGCTGTGAGCGGTGAGGCAGCTCACCAAAAAGAGTCGTTTATGCCATCACTAGAGTGGAACTCGTCGGTGTATATCCTCGTCGGAACTCGCTGATATTGGTACATCGTCATGGTCCGGAATAGGGTGGTTTCCTGTTATTTTTTTATTACCTAAATCGAAAGATTATTACTCCCGGAGTACGCATTTCACGCTCTTAGATTTTCGAATGACGATATCTATTTTTCGCGATTAAACGAAAAGTGAAAATTTTCAAGCGCGCGAAAACGCGACGGCTAAGTAGGAATGATGGGAAAAGTCCGTGTAACGTATTTCTGGTTCTCTCTGCCGCCCTGTGAGGTAACCTTGAGGCGAGGCTTGAGCGCTGATACGACGCAGGCTGCTAGCAGGTAGCAGAGTACCCAGCTAGAAGGTAGCACTTGGCTTCAATAAGGATTATTAATACCTTATCAAACGAAGACAACTTTCCTCAGGCAGTTTTTAATAGGTGATTATTAAGACATGTTTCCCTGAGCTCTGTGACTCATGCATGCATTGATAATCTCAGACAATGTAAAACTCCTACCTACTCGTACAGAAACTCGGTCCCTGTGTCGTCACGTGGAGCGGAATCGCATTGGCGCTAATCTGGCCTTTTTCAAATGAGGATAAAATTGACCCTTACCATTCGTCTAAACTGGTATTTCTAAAACCAAATAATTTGTATATTATGAATACACTAATGGTGGGTAACGAATAGCAATCAATGCATTTCGTTTTCTATGATGAAGGAAACTACCCTATTGTCGTCCATCGTTCTTTGTCGTCTATGCTGTCTACTGCGCATCGCTAAATTTACCCATCTTACGCACAGTGGGGCCAAATCCATCAAAGGTGGTCATAATTAGAAAGAAAAAGTTCGGGGTTATGGATTTTCATTACATGCTTTGGAAGACACTTATTTGAGCCGCTGCACAGTGGGCGGAAATCGGAAAAGGCCGGACAAAATTACAAAATGGCTTTTTTTGAGTTATAAACTTGAAACTTTGCATTAATACTCAAAAATGATTGAAATTTATGTATATGTACTTCATTTGACATAGATCCCACCCGTTACTGAGATACAGAGGCTCAAACGTGAATAAATTTCCATAAAAACGCCCGTCTTCAATTTTATCTGAAAATCTTCCAAAGTAAGTAGATGGTGAAGTTATGGGTGGATTCTTGCGGAATAAAAAACCACATTATCTGTTGGCATAGGGTTTTTTCTTTAATTTTCCGTAATCTTAAAGAATATCATCGATAAATTGTTACCGTGCAGTTACAAAATGGCGGACACTGTTTTTCGACAAAGTTTTACATTTAGGTAGAGTTTCAAATAAGTTTTCGGCAAAGTCACGCGGAGTAACTTATATGAGAACATTCTTTGAAAATTTCTTGAGGTGCTTATGCAGTTATCTTTGAAATAAGTTTGCGTCGCCGGATATTATATCGATTTTTCGATCGCGCGGCAGGGTTTGTCTCCGCGCGTCGGGAGTTGGATTAGCCGCGACGCGGTAAGGTTATTGAAGCTTTATGGGTTTTAACACTCAGAATTCACCGTTTTTATGTTTTGCTTCAAGACACCGATTCTCAAATGGTCTATGGTGAAGACAGTGGAGGTTTTTCATGCGATGTACTTGCACGTTTCATCGAAGTTCATTTCGTTATCTTTGGATACGATCGAAGACCATGCTTCTATTAAAAGCGTTCAAACCCCGACAAAGTGAGTTGTTTTCCTGGGACTCATACAAAAAGACCGACCAGAAAGACACCAGCTGGGACTCTTATACCTTCTTTACTCTCCGCACCCCGACCCCCGGGATTCTACTGCGAAAACGGTCGTTTTATGACACCGCGGAGCGTAGCCTTTGACCGTCTTAACGGGGTATTTCAACGGGAACTTCTACGTTTTTAAAATGTGTATCATAACCTCAGCTCTACTTTGACTGTGGTGAAGGAAAGTTAATTTCTCCTAAGTGCGCAGAATTTGTGAAAGTGATTTGAATTGGTTTTTGGATCGTAGAATAGAAATTTCAAACTTCCAGGTGCCTGTAAGAACGTTTTTGAATATCTGAACATCTTTTTCAAAATAGTTGTTTTAATTTATATTACTAATTTTAACTGAAAATTTCTTATCATTCCTTTCTACAATAAAATAAATTATAATTTAAATTATCAGATGCCACTTGTTAAATTCCAATCCATAAGATATATCCAATATGCATTCAAAAAATCGTATGTGGCAGTGCAGCGTATACAAACCAACAAAATATTTATCGATATCAGGTGTACGATACTTTACATCTCCTAAGATATTCAAACCTGACGCTCTTGCTCCGCAGATTTAGCACCTCATGATTCAGCTGTTCGTTTTTCTTGATTTCGAAATGATTATACTTTCCTGTAGGATAATAAATTATATTGGCATTAAGACGAAGAAAAAATTAGAAAAAAAAGGTGAGCAATATCATTATTACCTTTCCGTTGATCCTTGTCAGTAGTAAACAGAACTTTATCGTGTTCCAGAGTTGAAACCATTAAGGTCAACCACCTGCCTTTCAATAAAATGTCTTTCTGATTTTGTAACTTCTTTTGCCTCTTTTTTCACTTAAAGCGGATTGGACGAAAAAATCGTGTCGACGACGGCCATAAATTTTTCCAGAATGTGTCACCTAAAAATGTAGCACCTAGATGTGAGAAGTGCCTCCGATGCAAGTTAAATTTTTTATCAAAATTTTATAGATAAATATAATTAACCCAGAGACAGTTGAAATAAAACTTCAGCCGTTACCTATAGCGCCGTTGATCAAACTAAGAGGTACAAGGGAACTCATGACTAGGAATTCGTCTGAAGCATCCACTTGTTGCAACATTTCCTTATATTGAGAGTGGCCCGAACTTCCACCAAAACCGTACATAGAGACTAATATGCATTCCACCACACATTTTAATTCTTGAGTGGTGGAAGTGGTGGCTAAGCAGGCTATTATTCCCGATATAGTGTGGTTCAGTAGCGCTTGAAGGTTTACTTCGCACATGGTCTCAGTTATTTTAATTCCTTCGCTATAAGCTGCCTTTTTTGCTAGCGCTATTCTGTCATAGCTGGGATACAATTCGTGTCCATGGCTCAGAGCTGTCCTATGGAAAGACCGATACTGACTTTTGGTCAACTCAGGGGCAATCATCAATAACAGTGCCTCTTCCACTGTCACCTCAGTGTGGGCCTTTTCACTCGTCCTCCACTTCGAAAGAGCTCTCATAACCCAAGTAGGGGTCGTAGTTGTTGTTTCTGTAATTAGCTGAGCTGCTGCAGTATCTCCCTTCTCTCACAAGCTCAACACCACGAGAGCAAGCTCAGCAGTAGTAGTGGTAGTAGTAGTAGTTCTAAAGTTTGAATTTTCTTCTAAGTGATCTAACATATGAGGTGCGAAATGTTTTTTTGGCTGTCTGGGAGTGCCTGGCAAAATAAAATATGAATTTAGTAGCATAAAGCTGAAGGAGGAATTTTATTTAATCAATCAATTTGAGAGGAATATTTTTTTTACAAAAATACAATACCAACCGGCTGTCGTTGTAGTATCGGCAAGGTGATGCATAACAAATTCTGGAAATGTTATGGATTCAGCTAGTCAATTTTTGAATCGACACAATAATCATTCATTGTTTCGAGAACTCTCTGCCCATTTCTTAAGGTATGGCCACAAGATTCGTTTTGTCAGGAAGTCATTGAGAAGTTTCAGATCATCAGGGTCGTGTCATAAATTCAGCCTACGCGATAAATAATGCAGAGTATTTTTTTCTGAGTGAATGATTTTTCCCCAATTTAAATATTATTTTATTTATATCAAGTCATGTATAATGTGAGGAGGCATTTTCATATGATTGGCGGAAGGAGCCTAAATACAATTGGAAACTAAACTTAATTTGTAGAACCCATGGTTATCCAATTATGGCATTTTTTAGTGTCCCCCCCCCCCCCCCCCAAAAAAATTTCTGGTACCCCTCCCCCCCAGAAATTCTTCGAACTTCCTCGAACTTCCTCCGAACTTATCCGCAGAACTTCTCCCGCTAAGGATTTTTCGCGCTAAGGTTTTTCGCGCAAAACGCCTGTAGCAAAACCCTGTCTCGCAAAATCCTGTCTCCGGAAAATGCTGCCTCCGGAAAGCAGCATCCGAAAGCCAGCACCGGAAGCCAGCACCGAAGCCAGCACCGAACCCAGCACCGAACCCAGCCTACCTGCAATCCAAGACTTATATAGGACTACTGCGGAGGAATACTTACTCCTTGGCAAGCAAGGGGAAATCGGTGCTAAGGCCTTAGTATTGCACTTGGAGTGAGAAGTTTTACCATTGTCCTATCACAACTCTCTCTCCCTCCAACACCTCACCCCAGTATCTCCCTCCCCTCCATGTGTTCCAATGAACTATCCCTCTGATTCCTCTGATGTCTCCAACCCAGAAGTTGAGGGGAAAATTCTGGGTGCTGTGCTGTTGTCTCAAAACCAGGGAATGCTGATTTTGTGGAGCGGCCGTTCTATGCAGAGTGGCGCCGTAGTTGAATTCGCCTGCCTACCCCTCCACTCCCTGGAAGAATCCTTCCCCTCAAAATCCTGGCTTTTCCTGAATAGGAGAGCCCTCTTCTGGTCTTGGCCTGCTGGGAGTCACATGTCTTGTGAGGCATGGCATATTTAGAGCAATTTTCTGCTGGTATTTTAGCTGGTAATGTTTCCTTTAGGATCATGAATTACTATCATTGTTTTCTGTAATACTTGTGATTTTGAATACTCTACTTTTGAATAGATATCGAACGATAATAACTCGTAAATTATTTTTTGCTACCTTTTTCTTGTGAGCTGTTTTTCTTGTTTGTGGAGTCTTTCCCTGATCCAGCTTGTGACCGACGGTTGGAGTATTTCCCTTGTCTGGACTTACGTGAAAAATCAACCAGATTTTACGACGTAACGTCACATTTTGGTAGCAGAGCGTGGTTCGATTTCCTGTCCTCTCGTCGAGGTCTCCGAGTGCTGGACAATGGTGACATTTCTCCACTATTTCTCCACTTTTTGCAGTTTCTGGTTGTTTCTCCTCTTAAAAGTGAGTTATTTTATGTTCCATTAAGTGCTTTTTGGTTCGTGTGGGATTACGTGACTAGTGTTGCCGACTTTTCCTCGTGGTCATATGCCATTTGACATTTTTTTCGTAATGTTCTTGATAGTTTGGATTGCAGCTAGTTATTCTCGCACTATTTTTGGTCGATTGGACTCTTCTAGCAGAGATAGATAGTTTTATTTCTCGCTCTCTCTCTCTCTCTTTTTCTCGTTGTCGTCACTTCACTTTTCAAAATGCCTGGAGGTACTGACAACCCGTACAATAAAACTTATTTAACCACGGGCGAGGATCGTAAGGCTAGGGGTACGGCTAATGTGTCCGTAGGAAGTGAAGTTTCTAATAATGAACGGGAATCTTCTTTAGAAGTGGTTCCACCTCGCCCAACGCACGAGGAAAGTAGTGATGTTCACGTCTCTCACGAAATGTCTGCTTCTCAGACATTGCCAGTTTCTGAAGGGTTAGTTTGTCAAACAATTACTCAGTGATTTTCCGCCGTTTGAAGTGTCAAACAGTGAGAATTGGTTTAATTTCATGTTAAAAGTTAATGAAATCGTTTCTTTGTCTTTGGTTCATCTGTCAACGTTATTGTACCTTGTAGTATCTAAACTACCTGCCAGCTCTCGTCATTTTTGGTTGTCTATGTTAAACTTGAATCTCGCATGGTCTCAAATCACAGAAAAAGTTTGGGCTAGAATTGTTAGTGACAGAGAGTTTGATTGCTTGATCACTACGAAAGTTAAGAGATTTCAGTTCCCTCGCGAAACGCCCCACGATTTCGTGTGTTCTGTGCGTAATGCCACTCAGGTGCTGGGTTTGCAGTATTCCGAGTCTTCTATTGTGCGACTCATTATTCAAGGGTTAAATCCTTTAACAAAATCTGCAATTATGTTCTCAAATCAGCCTAATACATTTGTAGAATTGGACTCTGTTATCACGCAGGCTTCTAAACTTTTAATGGACTGTGCTGAATATTCCAACACTTTCCATCGTATCTCTAGGAATACGTCTTCTGTTGCCTCTTCCAGTGCGTCTAGGGAAGTTTCTTTTCCTATAAATTGTTCTTACTGTCATAAACCTGGCCACAAAGTGAACGAGTGTCGCAAAAGACGACGATTTACTCAGCCTGCCGTGAGTTTGATGAGTGTCCGTGACAAGTGTTCGACTCGATTGCCAATATTATCTATTAATCTTCATTCTATGCCATGCCAGGCTTTAATTGACACTGGGTGTTCAGTTTCACTGTGTGATGAAGATTTCTTTGCTTCTCTGAAATGTTGCCGGAGAAAGGTTATTCGTAAGAATGTTGACGTCGATTTAATCACTGTGTCGGGGCAGCCTTTTCATATTAATTCCTCTGTCTCACTCAAGGTTCAAATAGGCAAGTTTTCTTGGAACCATGTGTTTTATCTAGCTAAAATCCCGTTTCCCGTGTTACTGGGTGTGGATTTCATTTGTAATTCAAAGATGATTATTCGTCCGGCGAATGTCAGTTTTGAAATTGCCCCGAATTCTCTTTTTTCTTTTACGGACAATTGCGAAGCGTTTAAATCGGCGCCAGTTAGTAACTCCTCCGAATCACATGTTCTGTCGTCCACTGAAATTACGTTGTGTGATAAGTTGAAGGGTTTATTGTCAAAGTTTCCTGATGTGATTTCTCAAGAATTGGGGGTCACATCTGTTATGACCTACGAAATTGAACTGCTAGATTCTACTCCGATTCGATCCCATCCTTATTCGTTGTCACCTCCAAAGGCAAATTTAATGAAGAAACACATCCAATCTTTACTTGATAAGAAAGTGATTGAGGTTTCCAATTCAAACTGGTGTTCGCCAGCTTTTCTAGTGCCTAAAAAGGATGGATCTGAAAGACTAGTGGTTGATTACCGTAAGTTAAACAAAGTTGTTAAATCAGACGGTTATCCAACACCTTCTGTTGAACATGCCTTCCAATATCTTGCTGATGCAAAATATTTCACTGTTCTTGATCTCAATTCTGCCTTTCATCAAATACCATTATCTGAGAATTCTAAGAAATTAACTGCTTTTGTGACGCCGTTCGGAGTGTACCAGTATAATAGATTGCCATTTGGTTTTGTAAATTCTCCTCAAATATTCACTCGTCTCATTAATGAAGTATTGGGCGATTTGAAATATTCATGTGTCTATCCATATATTGATGACTTGTGTATCTATTCCAAGTCTGCTGAAGACCATGTATCTCATGTTAATGCTGTCCTCGACAAACTACGCAGTGCCGGTTTGACGGTGTGCGAGGACAAGGTTAAGCTTGGTGTGGAATCACTCACTTTTCTGGGCCATCTCATCACAAATGGAACCTTGCAAGTTGATCCTGAGAGAGTGAGACCAATTGAACAATTCCCAGTTCCCAGAAACGTGAAGGAAGTGGCCAGATTCATTGGACTTTGTGGGTTTTACTGCAAGTTTATTCCAAGGTATTCTGAAATTTCTATGCCACTGAATCGCTTGAAACGTAAAAATGTTCCTTTTCAATGGACAGCCGTTGAAAATGAGGCTTTCTGCCAGTTGAAGAAAGCTCTCACCAATCCACCAGTATTATCTTTCCCTCGATTTGACGAGGAATTTCATTTATTTGTCGATGCCAGTAATTTGGCGGTTGGTGCCGTTCTGAATCACAAAGTAAATGGTGATTTTGTCCCTGTGGCTTTCGCTAGTAAGGCACTCTTGGAACATGAACGTAAATTTTCTTCTTATGAATTGGAGTGTCACGCAATTCATTTTGGAATTCAAAAATTCAGTGTTTACTTACAAGTAAAACCATTTCACTTGTACACTGATAATGGTGCCTTGACATGGCTTTTCTCTCATCCTAAGCAGTTGGGCAAATTAGGCAGGATGGTGCTTAAATTATCCTCTTATAAATTCACTGTGCATCATGTTCGAGGATCATCTAATTCTGTCGCAGATTGTCTTTCTCGCATTGAGCCATCCTCATCTACAAATAGTCATTTAGATGTGGAATCAAACACTCATAAGGAGTCAGCTGTTCCTTATTCTTGTGTGTTACATAAATTGCCTTTGTCATTTGTCGACATTCGAAAACACCAACAAACTGATCTCGTTCTAATGGATATTTTCAATCAGATTAATAATAATTCCTTGAATGACAAAAACTATTTTCTGAAGGGACAGCTATTATGTTATGGGAATTCTAAAATTAAGCAAGGAAGAGCTGTTTTGCCTACGGTCTTGAGGCCTATGATTTTTCAATATTTTCACTGCTCTAGTATGTCTGCTCACTTGGGCATGGCTAAAACTTATGATAAGATTAGCAGACACTTTTGGTGGAAGGATATGAAAAAAGAGGTTTATGACATGGTCAGAAAATGCCATCTGTGTCAAACTTGTAAACCCAGAAATGCTCCACCTCCTGGCATGCTATCGTCGCACAATCCTTCTGAAGTTTGGGAAAGACTTTATATTGATTTTGTGGGACCTTTACCTTTGACTAAAGGTGGACACCAATATATACTTTCTCTTATTGATGGTTTTTCTTAATTCTGTTTTCTTGAGCCAGTTCGTAAGGCTACGGCTGGTTCGGTTGTTTCAATACTCACTTAAAGAGTATTCCCGAAATTTGGTTTCCCTAAATATTTGGTGTCTGATAATGCACAAGTTTTTAAATCTCATGCCGTTAAGGAGATGTGTTTGCAACTGGGGGTTAAGCAAATTTTTGTTTCTCCATACTATCCCTGTTCTAATCAGGTAGAGAGATTGCATAGAAATCTAAAATCTGCACTTGCTATTTTGTGCAATAATGCTCACCATATGTGGGACACTATGCTGGCTGACTTAAATTTTGCCCTGAACACTGCCTCACATGAGAGCAGTGGATATTCTCCTGCCAAAATAATTTTCGGCAGAGAACTAAAGCATCCTTTAATTAATCAGTGGGACATTCCAAAATCTTTATTCGAGAATGATCTCAGCGATAGTGACAGACAAGTCTTCCTGAATCATGTTATTGCTAATTTAAAAAAGGCCAGAAATAGGCATAAAGAATCCTATGATAAATCTCACTCCCAAATCACTTTCTGTGTGGGAGATCTTGTTCTCTGCAAAAACCATCCTGTCAGTTCTAAAGGTGAACAGAAAATGGCAAAAATGGAACCTCTGTGGAACGGACCTTTTGTGCTTAAAAAGTACCTCTCTCCTGTAGCAGTTATTCTGGAAGTTTCTCCTGGGAAAGAGAAAATCTGTCATGTTTCTCATTTAAAGGCATATCATGGTGGTATTGCTAATTCCAGTAATTAAAAGGAGAGAAATATCATTGATTTTTTTTAATTTTTTTATTTTTCTCAATGAATGCTAATGTTTGCTTTCTCAAATACTATTTGATGCTTGATTTCGGTGTTGAATTTCTCTTGATTCCTAATAATATTGTTTTGAATAATGAATACTAAGTCTATTTCTATGCTTGTAATTGAAATTGTTCTGAAATGTTGTATTGTACTTGCTTATTTCTCATCTGCTTAATTCACTCATGTAATTTAGTGTTGGTCTACTGTGATTGTGAGATGGGGTAAGGTGGAGGAATTATGGGTGCTTGGAGGGAGAGGACGGGAGAATAACTTGGGGGGAAATCCCCGAGATGGCTCGTTTCCAGATAAGCTGTGGAGGTGGCCCCAGTTATTAAGATTCAATTGTGTTTTGTGTCACCTTTCCTCCACCAAGACTTTATGGACATTCTCACAATTCTTGACAGTGATAAGTGTCGTGATTTCGCAGTGTTCGATATTCTATCGATGGCTGAGTGATTGAAGTGATCAGCTGATCTTAAGACTGCCTACTGTGTTTTAGTGTGGCTTTTTGGCGTTGAGTTGCGACCTTCATCGCCCGACAAGTATGAACTTTCATATTGTCGCAAACAGCATGTAGCTCTCCAAGCTATTTCTATTGTTAATTGAAGAGTGAAATTTAGAGTGATTTCTTTTGTTGATGCAATATGCAGTTCTCATTTTGTTAGCATCGCCTATGATTCTTTTTGACTTGTTTAATTCATACTGAGGGATATATATATATATACACATCTTGATTAAATTTAGTCAGTACTTGATCAATATCTGACATGAATACCATATGCCTTGTAAATTGTTAATAATTATTGGAAAATCGAGGAATTTAGTGCAATCTATTGTTGTTTATGTAAATCTTGTTGAATTTTGGAGGATTCTTTATTTGATGATTAATTTTGGACTGATAATATTCACAAACATGGAGGGTTTAAAGGGAGAATTAATAATGCCAATGTATAGCATTTAAGTGAGACACATATTATGCTGAATATTTTTGCTGCTATTTTGATAACTAATAATTATTTAGTGAATAACCGTATTTTTGAATAAACTTGTACTTAATGATTATATAATATGGGGTATATATTTTGTTGGTCGACCCTAACTTTCTCTTGGGTTGCAATATGAATTTTGGGTAGAAGTTAAAACCCATTTTTTGTGAATCGTTGTTTTTTGATAAGGTGGTTGAACCCAACTAATGGGACAACCCAGGGTTCTCATGAACCCAACTGCTTCACCAACCCAATCTTGCCCATTTACTAAGTGGTTGGTTATTGTATTGCTTTACTTGGTTTTAAAAACCACAAAATATCTCTGATGAGAGAAGGAACATTTGAGTTTGGTAAAGATATCCTGGTGTTATACCAAAAATAATCTTCCCAGTTCCTTCTAGTCGCTGATGATAATTATTTGTAATTTTGATTCACTGTACACCGAAACAAGCATCACATTATGACATATTGATTATTAATTTTATTTTCTTGCTATGTAATACTAAATAATTTACTCTATATCATTCAGCATTATTTCTTGTCTCACTCTTGTAATTATGTCATGTTACTCAAGAATTCTGTTGAATTCCAAACATCACTCTTGAAGTTATCATTTTCAGAGTGATAAAATGTATGTTCTTGTTAAAATTATTTTTGAGTGATATTTCTTGAAAACTATTGTCCCATTCAATAAACTTTTTTTATATTCATTTCAATTCTAACCACTGAATAATGGTTTTTTGTAAAATTCATGGGGGGTTAAACAGTGGGGGTTCATCCAGTGAAAACCAGTGAACCTGTGATGCCTCGATAAGTTTTCCTGGCATTAATCAGTTCTTGGTGGACGTGTCTTTGTCCACTAGTTCAAGCAATTTTTGTGGTCCTTTTCCCACAGAGGATGTGGCATTTTTTAGTGTCCCCCCCCCCCAAAAAATTTCTGGTACCCCTCCCCCCCAGAAATTCTTCGAACTTCCTCGAACTTCCTCCGAACTTATCCGCAGAACTTCTCCCGCTAAGGATTTTTCGCGCTAAGGTTTTTCGCGCAAAACGCCTGTAGCAAAACCCTGTCTCGCAAAATCCTGTCTCCGGAAAATGCTGCCTCCGGAAAGCAGCATCCGAAAGCCAGCACCGGAAGCCAGCACCGAAGCCAGCACCGAACCCAGCACCGAACCCAGCCTACCTGCAATCCAAGACTTATATAGGACTACTGCGGAGGAATACTTACTCCTTGGCAAGCAAGGGGAAATCGGTGCTAAGGCCTTAGTATTGCACTTGGAGTGAGAAGTTTTACCATTGTCCTATCACAACTCTCTCTCCCTCCAACACCTCACCCCAGTATCTCCCTCCCCTCCATGTGTTCCAATGAACTATCCCTCTGATTCCTCTGATGTCTCCAACCCAGAAGTTGAGGGGAAAATTCTGGGTGCTGTGCTGTTGTCTCAAAACCAGGGAATGCTGATTTTGTGGAGCGGCCGTTCTATGCAGAGTGGCGCCGTAGTTGAATTCGCCTGCCTACCCCTCCACTCCCTGGAAGAATCCTTCCCCTCAAAATCCTGGCTTTTCCTGAATAGGAGAGCCCTCTTCTGGTCTTGGCCTGCTGGGAGTCACATGTCTTGTGAGGCATGGCATATTTAGAGCAATTTTCTGCTGGTATTTTAGCTGGTAATGTTTCCTTTAGGATCATGAATTACTATCATTGTTTTCTGTAATACTTGTGATTTTGAATACTCTACTTTTGAATAGATATCGAACGATAATAACTCGTAAATTATTTTTTGCTACCTTTTTCTTGTGAGCTGTTTTTCTTGTTTGTGGAGTCTTTCCCTGATCCAGCTTGTGACCGACGGTTGGAGTATTTCCCTTGTCTGGACTTACGTGAAAAATCAACCAGATTTTACGACGTAACGTCACACAATGTCCTAATGAGTACACGGGGAAGAACGCGTGGTAAATGTGTAACAGACACGAGTAATCTATAAGTAAAAGTAGAACTGAGGGTATGATATACATTCAGGGGTGCCGACTTCCAAAAAATATTGAGGGCGCCCAAACCGGGAATCTTGCCTCGGGAAATTTTATAAGTAGTGAGTTTTAAGTTTTTGAAGCATTTTAGAAGTCATATGATCACCACTCGAATCTTGTCATCTGGACACACCGGGAAAAATCGAAAAGCCTGACACATTTTTTCCTCACATCCATAACGAATTTTCGAGGGGGCTCGGGACCCCTCAGGCCTAATGGAGTCGGCGACACTGTACACATTTAAAAACCTAGTGGAACTACCCCGTTAAGACGGTCAAAGGCTACGCTCCGCGGTGACATAAAACGACCGTTTTCGCAGTAGAATCCCGGGGGTCGGGGTGCGGAGAGTAAAGAAGGTATAAGAGTCCCAGCTGGTGTCTTTCTGGTAGGTCTTTTTGTATGAGTCCCAGGAAAACAACTCAATTTGTCGGGGTTTGAACGCTTTTAATAGAAGCATGGTCTTCGATCGTATCCAAAGATAACGAAATGAACTTCGATGAAACGTGCAAGTACATCGCATGAAAAACCTCCACTGTCTTCACCATAGACCATTTGAGAATCGGTGTCTTGAAGCAAAACATAAAAACGGTGAATTCTGAGTGTTAAAACCCATAAAGCTTCAATAACCTTACCGCGTCGCGGCTAATCCAACTCCCGACGCGCGGAGACAAACCCTGCCGCGCGATCGAAAAATCGATATAATATCCGGCGACGCAAACTTATTTCAAAGATAACTGCATAAGCACCTCAAGAAATTTTCAAAGAATGTTCTCATATAAGTTACTCCGCGTGACTTTGCCGAAAACTTATTTGAAACTCTACCTAAATGTAAAACTTTGTCGAAAAACAGTGTCCGCCATTTTGTAACTGCACGGTAACAATTTATCGATGATATTCTTTAAGATTACGGAAAATTAAAGAAAAAACCCTATGCCAACAGATAATGTGGTTTTTTATTCCGCAAGAATCCACCCATAACTTCACCATCTACTTACTTTGGAAGATTTTCAGATAAAATTGAAGATGGGCGTTTTTATGGAAATTTGTTCACGTTTGAGCCTCTGTATCTCAGTAACGGGTGGGATCTATGTCAAATGAAGTACATATCCATAATTTTCAATCATTTTTTAGTATAATTGCAAAGTTTCAAGTTTATAACTCAAAAAAAGCCATTTTGTAATTTTGTCCGGCTTTTTCCGATTTCCGCCCACTGTGCGCTGATAGATTAATTTTAAAAGCAAGCAAGTGCGTTCCTCTTCGTGTAAATGACAGTAAAAGTGATAGGTGCGCTGCTGGGGTGCATATATAGCCTCCCTCTCGCTTCCAAATATTCTCATCTTCAAGACTGCTTTACAGCCACCCAATTGGCTCAATTTTAAATTTTCAAAATACGATGCAGCATTGTCAATAGATTGGAAATGTTTTTTTTACTATAACATAGAAACAACACAAAAATTATTTTTAACATAAATATTAGGGGCGGACGGATCCAGGATTTTTTTTCGCATCCGGATTCGGATCGGATCCTTAATTTTCGGAGCCGGATCTTTCGGGTCGGAAATTTTCGGATCAAAATGCATTTTCATATTTCTGCTATTAAACGAAGTTATTATTCAAGTACTTTCCTTCATTAAAGGAAACAAAATATTTAAAAATCATGAATTTAAAATAGATTTTGAAAAATGAAGTTTTTTTTTTCGATTATGAAGGGTGTTAAAATTAGTTTGAAACCCTCTAATTTGTACCGTGTTGTTTAAAATCCCCCCCCCCCCCAGGTTATGGACCCCCCTAACGAAGACAATAATTTATGGTCCGTGTGATTTCGGAAAAAAAACAACAGAGGCACGGGCTGATGGACGGCCGTGGGTGGTTTTCTGAAATCTGCGACGTAGTTACTTTTGACGTAGTTATTATCCTACGACTCTGAGATTCCCCCGATAGTTGTTCAATCTCTTGAGAAGAGTCACACTATGTGCCAGTCGTATTTTGCCTTATTTTAATTTCTACGGCTGAAATTCTGCTACGTAGGTAACTTCGGATCCAGATCCGATGTCTTCCGCGACTTTGGATCCATTGTATCGGATGAAGGGCAATATCCGCGGATATTTGGATCCGAAGTATCCGATCCGACCATCCCCAATAAATATTAAACAGTAAATTACACATTTTTTATTCAAAAACAAAAATACGAACATTATTAAGTTGTATAGCAGTGCCCAGCAGCGCTTTTGTATGCATATATTATTGTAGCCACAACTCTCGGCTATGAAAATTTAAAAATATGACCGCCCCAACTCGTACCTTCGTGAGTTATTGAAGAAATACGAAAGGAACCTCGAACCGTATGGACGCCGAAGCGCGCAGCTCGTTGACACGTTGCATGCAGGAGGGAGCACTTACTTTATAATCAGCGTAACAAAATGAGTTCATTCGCAATAAATTGGCGCAACAAAGACTCAAGACAAAGTATATACAAAGTTGATGCTATAATATCTCGTCCAGTAGAGGATGATATTCCTAATGTGGTTTAAGCACGTTGCATGTATGGTTTCGACTTTTAGAATGCTGCTTGCAAGTGGCTTACAGAATGGAAGTTAAAACCTGGCAGATCTGCAACACAAAATCTAAAGAATTGGTGGAGGAGCCTAAGAAGGGGATGGACTTAAAAGAGATCTTAGTTTAAACCGACCAAAGCAGGTGTACGGCGGTAGTAATGACCAGGGGCGGAGCTAGGAATTAAGGCTGGGGGGGGGTTTAAGCACAACTAATGCTAGGGGGTCTGGGGGTGTGGAATACCCGCCAGGGGAAGCGGGGAGGTGCGGGGGCACTCCTTTAGAAAATTTTCAAGATAAAGGGTTCAAAATGGTGAGTTTTACGGCTTTCGGAGGGATATTTAATAATATTTACACTATTCTGTAAGTAATATTAATCCAATTAAGTAAAAAGGATTAAACTTTTAAACATTTCTCAGCTCTGGGGGGGTTTCATTCCCCAAACCCCCCACCCTCGCTGCGCCACTGGTAATGACGGCAACACAGCTCGCCGCTTCTTCGAGCACACTGAAATTTCCACCAATATAACAGGCCTCAAAATTTGGAGCATCTTCTACTGCAGTGGTTCCCAACCGGTGTGCCGCGGCACTAAGGGGGGCCGTGAGATCTTTTGAGGGTGCCGCCAAAATTTCGGGGAAAAAATTGCACTAACGTCATTCTCTCTTGGCGGGAGAGAGGGAGGGAGGGAGGGGACTACCGAGATAGCGGAGAGTCCTTCTCCACCCCACCTCACCCCACCCGTTCCTCAGTGAGGGTTGTGGATTGACGCGTATAACACACGTACAGGACAGGGCGCACAGCGGATCGCCAGTCGCCACTCGCCAGCATGCCTCAGTACTGATTGGTGACTCAAAGGAGGCAGAAGGTATTGTATTAAGCAGCACGTGCACGAGTGCACGTAAATTTGTGATCAAGTGCAATTCTTGTGATAAGCTAAAACTGTGTTTGTCGCTCTCTACTTAACTATCAGAAACTAATTAAAGCCTCCGTGATTTTTTCCTTTTTTTCAGAATACATCTTATCTGACAGCGTCGAAAAAGAAGGATGGATAAGTTCGTAGTGAGGATGCGAAAAGTACAGGCGGATGAATCTCCAGACCAAATGGTGGCTTCCAGTATTGGTACTGCTTCGAAGTCAAACACTGAAGGTGTTCCTGCTCCATCTGAATCAAATTGCGAAAAGGGGAAACACGCATCATAGGGGACATATATTGGTGCCTATTTAGCATATGGTTTTACTTCAAACAATGATGAAGATAATCCGCGTCCTGTGTGTTTAGTTTGTGGAGCTACACTCAGCAATGAGGCCATGGTACCTAGTAAGATCAAGCGGCACCTCAATAGCAAACACCCTTTTGTGCCACAGAAGGACATGGCATATTTTTCTCGTATGTTAGAAGGGAAAAGTAAGGCGGCTACTAAAATGGTCAAGAAGGTAACAGTAGCTGACACTGCTCTTGAAGCTTCCTTCGGAGTAGCAGAGCTGATAGCAAAGAAAATGAAGCCTCATACAACTGGTGAAGAAATCATTGGTCCTGCATGCAACATAATTGTAGAAACAATGCTTGGCAAAGAAGCTCAGGAACAGATTTCGAAAGTACCTCTTTCCAACAACACAATCAGCCGTAGGATATCTGAAATGTCAACAGATATTAATGAAGAAGTTGTGAAGCAGATAAAATCGAAAAGAAAATTCGCATTTCAGGTAGATGAGAGTACTGACATAGCTGGAAAATGCCAACTGCTTGGGTTTTGCAAATTCATTGACAAGGATATTGTGGAACAGTTTATGTTTTGCTAAGAGTTACAGACTACAACTACTGGAGAGGATATCTTTGCATCTGTAAATTCGTACCTCACTGAACATGGTCTTTCATGGAATTACTGTTGTGGCATATGTACTGATGGTGCACCGTCGATGATAGGGAAGTACAAAGGCTTCATCACCAGGGCATTGAAAGAAAATCCATCTATAACTACAACTCACTGCTTCCTACACAGAGAGGCTTAAGTAGCCAAGACGTGTGGAGAAGAGTTAACTGAGGTTTTAAACCAGGCTATGGTTAATTTAATCAAATCCAGGCCACTGCAAAATAGAGTTTTTCAAAAGATGTGTCAGGAAATGGGTGCGAATCATATTTCACTGATTTTGCATACTGACATAAGGTGGTTATCAAGAGGTCGTGTACTGAACCACGTTCTTGAACTCAAAGAAGAATTAAAAGCGTTTTTCCGAGAGGAGAGACATGCTATATTCATAAAGCTGCTTGAAAATCATACTTGGTGTTTGAAGCTGTCATATTTGGCAGACATTTTCATGAAGCTGAATGAACTAAATCTGTCAATGCAAGGAAGACTTGAGGGAATTGTAACATCGCAGTTAATAAGATGAAAGGTTTCCAGAGGAAGCTGAAATCATGGAAGTCGGCTGTTCAGAGATACGATGTGTCAAACTTCCCTTCTCTTCAACAAGCAGGATATAACGGCTTTGGAACTGTAAAAAATCTGATTATTAATCACTTGGAACAGCTGAGAGAAGCAGTTGATAAGTATTTTCCATTGCTGTCTACAGAAAAACTAGAATGGATTGTATCACCCTTCGAACTGGCTGACATGGCTGAAGAGCTGGACTTCACGGCAATAGAACGTGACGAATTTCTTGATATGTCTGCTGATTCAACACTGAAAGTCAAATTTGAGAAGAGTGACGTGACACTGGCAGCTTTTTGGCATGCAACATTGGGGGAATGCCCTAATTTGGGTCAGAAAGCTATTTCTCTACTTTTGCCCTTCTCCACATCGTATCTGTGCGAGCAGGCATTTTCTGCCATGGCTACAATAAAATCGAAACAAAGAAATTGGCTTCTTTCACTTGAGGACGATATGCGGGTGGCATTGTCAACAATAAGAACTGATATCAAGAGTTTGTGTTCCAAGCATCAATCACAAGTTTCACACTGAGTATACATGCATGGTGCACTGTGGTCTATTTGTGTGTTTGTCTTGTATCATAGTGTAACACTGTAACTACTTGAATACACTGCAACTACAGTAAAACTTGTCACAATTACATATTTGTATCGTAATACTATTTTTTTATTAAGGCAGAATCAGTGTAAACAGTATTCTCATATCATCTAGGACTAGGTATAAGGTGTTGTTGCATGCAAACTCTCGAAATGAAACAAATAAATAAATAATAATAAAAAAAGCTACGGAGATTTTAAATATCTATTTCCTTATAAGGGTGCCGGGAACTTTTGAAAGGCTTTCCAAGGATGCCTCAAACAAGAAAAGGTTGGGAACCACTGTTCTACTGTGTTAAAAGTTCTATCTTCTGGCTATAGAATGAATCATGAATGGATATAGATATCTGCGAGGAGTATGACGTATGAACAGCATATTGTTGAATTATACCCCTGGTTCTATATGCCAACAATGTTTACACAAAATACTGTTGCACGGAACGTCATATATAATTCATTGTAACCAATCGGGCAAATTTCAGAGGAAGCACAGGAAGCGTGCAACAAAATAATAGGACTGGGTTGGGACTGGAAATTCTCCTGGTCTCTTAAGGCTTGTTTACACGGTACATTAACACGTACGGGTTAACACGTACGGGTTAATGCCTAAATGTATGAACGCGAGAATGAACGCCAAAATGCACCGTGTAACCACCCAACTTGTGCGAATGCATGCACAGAAAATAGAACCTGATCTAATTTGGTTCATGCATTCGTACATGTTCCGATCCGGTCCACCAAAATCATACACGCAAACGTATACATTAACTTGTACGTGTTAATGTACCGTGTAACCGAGCCTTTACCGGGGTGTGTGGCGGTATGGAATACCCACCATGATAAGCGGCAGGTGCGAGATTAATAAATTGAGGAATTTTAAAGATAAACGGTTTAAAATGATGAGTTTTAGGGCTTTCTGATGGATAATTTATTAATCCTTAAAGCCTGTTTACACGATACATTAACACGTACCTACGAGTTAATGTACGTTTGCGTGAGTGATATTTGTGGACCGGAACGGAACATGTAGGAATGCATGAACCAAATTAGAACAGGTTCTTTTTTCTGTGCATGCATTCGCACAAGTTGGGTGGTTACACGATTGCATTTTGGCGTTCATTCTCGCGTTCATACATTTAGGCATTAACCCGTACGTGATATTGTACCGTGTAAACAGGCCTTTACACTATTCCATTAGAGATATCAACGGAATGAAGTAAAATGGATTAAATTTTAAAATTTCTCTGAGCTCTGGGGGGGTTTCATCCCACAAACCCCCCCCCCCCCTCGCTGCGCCACTGGGGGAAGCTACACTCCGCTCCGCTGCGCTCTGCATAATAATAGGTGGCGATAAAATAAGGTAGACCAATAAAAGAATGAGGTGGCTACTGATTCTGGGGCCTTACTACCCAACATGAATTTTCTTTGCACTCGTTTGGGGAATGATGCCGACCGAAGACAATGTTTTCGGAGGATGAGTAATGGGTTTCTCGACAGGATGGCTAACGCTTACTTTTCATTTTGAGAAAGTTTACCAAGTTTGGCTGTAGTAAGACAGCAATCCCTGGTCTCTTGTATAAGGGCTTGTCGAGTATTATATGTACTCTGAAAACATCGGTTGCTGTCTCATAAATAATAGCGCAATTTTCAGTGTTCAAGTTCTTACCGCGTCTTTGAATTTCTGTCTTTGTATAGAGAACAGCTTTTGGTATCCACCTTGCAGTAATTAAATCTTATTAATTCTTGAATAGCACCATTGTGGCATGCTTTGTAAATTTTACTCCTCTTTGAGATCACTAAAAAGTAAATATAAAATGCCAATTAAAATATAAATATAAAATGCCAATGCATTGCCAACCACACACAATAAAAATAAGCGATTTCAAAATTACATATTTTACAGCAATACATGATTAAGGTGCAATAGATGTTTAAAAATAAGCATGAATGTATAATTTAATTCTATTGAAAATGCAAAGGCAATGTTACATTGAAATGGAACCAACATTGATTTCAGAAGACCCAGAAAAATAAAATTAAGCAAGTTCAACTTTTCATTTCTCTCAGTTACTTGTAAGTTATGTAGAAATTAATAGTTAAATACTGTAAAATTTTATGTAAAAAGATCTACGCTTCAACAAAAAAAGAAAATATTTCCAGACTGTGTAAATTATATAATTTTCAATTCACATTTCTCACAGTAAAAATGAATGTAACAGTTAATAAAAGTTGTAAACGAGCGTATCATTTAATTTTACTGGAGTTGAAAAACCAATTCTTATGTTAAAATAAATTTCTCCAAAAGGCAAAAATAAAAAATAGGCTGTCAAAAATTAATATTTTTACAGCAATACATGATGTACGTAGGTATTTCAAGTTAAACAGGGATGTATTATTTTATTCATAGAAAATACCAAGGTAATAAAAAAATGCCAGTATGAAATTGAAATGGAGGCTAAACATATTGGTATTTGCAGCAGCAGAAAAATAAAAATTTTCACGTTTTGCGAAATTTCACGTTTCTATTTCCCATAGTTGCATGTAAACTAATTACGCAGTAAAAGTAAAATGAATTGAATGTAACAAGGTCTACACTTCAAAAAATGAAACAAAAATTGTTTCCAGAAGATGTAAATTACAAAAGTAATTTTAAAATAAGTAATTTTAAATTTTTATTTCCCTCAGTATCAAATGGTCCGAGCAGCTTTAAAAAATCCGTATGGGTGCATCAATAAATTAATTGGAAATTAATACCTACAATAGAATAATCATATACATAAAATATAATAATTATGTTATATTTATTAATATGTGAAAGTAAATTCTTCCACATGGCGAAATACAAAAAATTAAGTTATTTAAAACTTTTTCTACCACACTAAACATGCACAAAGAAGATATTTTAAATGAAGAATGGGGATATCATTACATTTTAACTGATTTTTACTGATGGCAAACTCTGAATTTGAAAAAAGAACATAAACCATTGATTACTTTTGGCTGTCGTAGATAATTTACACTTAGTCGTAGATAGTTGTGCACTTAATAGAAAAATGAATGCAATGCTTATTGTTAGTCTAAGGTGTGCACAGTGAAATTAAGTAATTTTTAACTTAAATTTCTCATGGTAGCACATGAACTACGAAGATACTCTTAAGTTAAATATTGGTTCATCATGCAAATTTATTGAAAAAACAAGGTGTTTACTGAAATAAAAGTATTTTTATTGCAGATATCGATATATTAGTTATCATAGGCGGATTTTACATCCAGAATTACATATTCCATGATTAAAAATGGAACCCTTGTGAGATTGAACAAACTGAGGCAATTCAAATTTTTACAAATGCGAATACATTCGTAGACACCCTGATGCATAGTACATACACATAAGACACCAACTGCATTAGCCAGCGGAAAGTCATGCATGGAAACTAGTTATACACAAGAAAACAGCCGATCAAAATGTGGCAGTTTGGTATGAATATCCTTCAAAAATTTGTTGACAAATGACTGCGCTGTTACACATCCTCTCTGCCCAAAAAAAAAACAAAGGTTAAGAAAGATTGATGAAATTACTTTCAAATATCCAATTTTATCTAATGGGACTTGCACGTAAAGGGTCAAATGACGTTAAATATTCAGGGTAAAACTCAGGGTTAAAGAGCATGTAACCATGATATTGGGCTGTAGAACCAAAGCCCTCTCCTAATACCTACGCATGGAGTATTCTGAGATAACATTTACGTATATCTATGCCAAAATGTATGTGTCTATTAAATAAAGCTGAAAAAATTGACGTGCGCAAATATCGATTCACATTCGAATCTATAACGCGCCTTGCCGATGGAAAAACTGAGTTCGTCGCTAGCAAATCGTGCTAGCGACGGTACACGGGTGGTAGAGGTGGTACCAGCCCCCTAGAACTCCCTATCCCAGCCCATTGGAATCCATGTTCCTTTTTTGAAGCCAGTTCCTGCGTTCTCCGCTTTGGTTTGGGGGTGGCGCCACCTGTAGAAAAGCCCAAGCTTAAGAGCCCTGAGCATATGATTCAGCCTGAATTTCTCTTGCGTGTTTAAGACTCTTATTTGAAGATTGAGCGAGCTACTGAGGTTATTTACCGCTGTAGTATGATTCGTTTGTTCTATTGAACCTAAAAATCATTTTTATTTAGTAAAAATTCCTACTATTAATCTCTTTCGGAGGGATGCCGTGGTCGTATGATGTGCCGAATTGTTCCACCGGCTATGGCAGTTCGAAGGCGGAATATTGTATACTTGAAGTGCCGTCGAACGCCAGAACAGGGGAAAAATATGGATAAAAGATATTCGTTTATCAGAGTGCTGTCCTGGTTTTCCATAATTTACATAATTTATAACTGCTCTCTACAGTCTAATTCACTACGGTCGTTCCGCTGGATATTTAAATTGGTGTTTTGATTAAATTAATGATGTAACGCTGGTATAGAATTGTCTTCGTGTTCATTTCTGATAATATTCAGGTCATTTTTTCTGTCTTCATTGACTTTTAAACCGACTTTTTCTTATCCTCTTTTGATAAAGTATCCCTCTATATTCCTCCCGTTCTGTCTTTTGGCCATACTCTTGCGACAATTTTTATTAAAAAAGCATCATGGCACCTTTACCAACAGCTTTGCCGCTTTTGAAACAGAAATCTGTAATACGGATTTTATTTCATCTTTGTCTGCTCAGAGCGTGGGTAACTATCAAAGAACCTTGGGTAACTATCATCCATGGGTTGCCCCCCCCCCCCCCAGAAGCAAAAATCGCAGAAGTCTTTAAGCAAAATCAGTACTGAATTGAAACGAAAGTTTTCGTCAAATTTTCTTTAAACCCACGAATGATATGTAATAGTATTAGATATGTAACTAAAATAAAACTATTTTTCAAGGAAATAATCTAGAAGGATTAATCTCGGATCTATTAATCAAGGAATTAGAATTGCATTACTAATAAAGCACTGTTATAATTTTCTTAAAATTTTGGTTACATTCATCTTTTACGTGCTAAAATGTCACAAGTTGGCTTGCCCCCCCTCCCCCGCTAGACCATGGCTTGCCCCCCCCCCTAGTTATGATCCTGGGTACGCCCATGCATCATAACTTAAACATTTATATCCTCTCCCTTTTATTTTCTTCCCTATCTATACTTTCTTCGCAGTTTAAGAGCTCAGTTAAGTTTTCTATCCAAGTTTTCAAAACTTGTGGGCTGGTTCACTGATTTCATACTTGTTCTTCACCCCTACTGTGTAAAAGCCTTCTTAAAAGGGTCTTAATTTTCTTTAAATGTATCTTTAATTGTCTTGGGTGCAGTCTTGCTCTGCCATTGTAACTGCAATGTATTTTCTTTTCTATGCTCCTAGGATTTTGTTTGCTTTCCTATTGAATATATGGATGGTATCTTTTGATTCCTTTCTGTGATTTTTATACTAGGACTTTCCTTTTGGCTCATTCCTTTTAAACGAGTCTGGGTTGCATCACTTCTTAAAATTTTCACATTTTTCCACCTCCTTACCACTATTCCTAAGGCCCGATTTAGTAATTGACAATAGCTTCTTATTGGCAATCGATTTGGGCTAATAATTTTCAATTAGATGGTAGTAATATTAACTAAATTCATGCCAAGGGCTTACCCAAGATCAAAACTAGAGGGTGGTGGCAATCTATGATCGTTCAAGATGCATCAGTAGCGGATACAGATTTATACGCTACTGGTGCATTAGGGGAAGAGAGAAAACCAATCTTACCCGCCCCCTTGAGTTTTCATCGCAGAAAACACAAAAAAGGGAGGGGAGCACAAAAGATATCTTGTCGAGTTACCTTTACTTTTATCGAAATAAAAAATTCCTGAGAGGACTTTCTCAAAACTTACTAAAAACGTCACAACACTTATTTAAGAAACTCTAGAGGCCAAGAAAGACTAAATGGTTTGGCTTTGATACCGCAGAGTTGACATCGACACCCAGGAGTTAATTAATTTGTTTGCTGCAAAGAAATCTAGAAGGCTAAATTTAATTATTTAATAATATGTTTATATTTTCCTTTAAGGGTTTATAATAAACACATATAGATAACAGTATACTCTATTTTTTATCTTATTAAAATAATTTTATATTTTTATGTTTGTCTACTATTCCATAAATCCCCCCCGAAAATATTTTCTGGCTACGGCCATGTCAATAGCATGGATACATCATATGCACCTAAGACATTGGAACGGAGAACTCCAGAGAAGCTGAATATTGGATGGCCAATAGTGAACTGAAAGAGACAGAGAAATAGATAGTGATGGAACAATGGAAGTCTAGGCGGGGAAATGGCGATAGTCGTAAATAACCTGAAATATGTTACAATTTGACGGGAAAACCGAGAGGTCAACAAGAACGTAATGAACCTCGAAGTTCTAGGAATGTTGAAAATTTTACGCGAAAGGCCGCGAAGACGTTAGCGAATTGTAAAAGATAGTGAATAGCGTTATTTTTATTTATTGTAATATTGTATTTCTTTTTTCATTTTTCAAATACGCCAAACAAGTGATCCATTTCAAATAGTCAGCCACAATACATCCTTGACGATGGAAGGACTTTGATTCATGGGCGTATCCAGCGAGAGGGGGGGGGGAGTAAGATGGAGAATGGGGTTTGGGCGACGAGAAGTGAGGCTGTGGGGGGGGGGGTGAAGGGTCGTTTTTAGGGTCTCGAACTGAAGCAGGGTGACGGGGAAGGAAAGAAAGAAAGGTTCTAGGATGGGTGAGGGTACCCCGCACTCATTCACTGTCTTCTTTCGGATTGTGGTTGTCCGGATGGAGTCCTCGCACAGATGATCTTCTCCTCCTGGGTAGTTGACCCCGTGTCCTTCTTCTACTGTTTTTCTGCGGTGTGAAAGTGGGGGTGTAGTTTCAACAATATTACGAACTTCCACCACATCGTGCCTAACATCATACAAGTTAATTGACTACGTTCGTTTTGTTACAAACTGTGAATTGTTCATATATTGGTTCCACCTCGAATGTAACAAAAATGAAAGACTTGTTGCATTCGCAATGCATAGACGATGGCTGACCTGATATAATGCTGAAAAAGTGTGTCGGACTCCTTGAGCAAAGCTTCCCGCAGTAAAAGAGAGGATATATATGGCAAGAATAAAAACTAAACCGGTAAATATCGTAGCGGAACAGATTTGCACTCCAATGTCGACTATGAAAATGTAGTTTTCGAATGTGTAAACGAGGATATCGGGGAAGAAATAAAACTGGTGCGAAGGTAAGTCTTATTCCTTATTGCGGTTGGAATTATCGGATACTGAAGAAAGAGCAACGGGATAATATGGATCAATAAATCGAAGTAAGAGAGAATAAATGCTCCAAAAATTCTGCACAGCACTCAAGCAAGTGGTTACCAACGCACCGTTTAAGGATCACATAAGTATATATCACCTATTTCACAAACTAGATTTCGACTTTTGAAAATTTTAGCGAAGTATAGGTTTAAAAGTTAGAGGGAATGGTTAGATATGGGTGTTAGCTTTAAAACTCCTTCTCATAGAGGATAGTTGTATAACTAATTAAAGTGGATTAAGCAGGGATGCCGACTTACAAAAAATATTGGGGGCCCACACTGGAGATCTTGCCCCGGGAAATTTTATAAGTAGTCAGTTTGAAGTTTTTTAAGCATTTTAGAAGAGCCATATGATCAACATTTGAACCCTGATAACTCGAATCTCGATATCTGGACACTCCGGGGAAAATCGACAAGCCTGACACATTTTTTTCCTCACGCCCAAAACGGATTTTTGAGGGTGGGCTCGGGCCCCCTCAGGCCCCATGGAGTCGGCGCCACGGGGATTAAGGGAAGGCGATAATTGAAGTGATGAGGAGAAGAGAATTTGACAAGAAGGAGCTATCGATCTCAGATGAAATCTTAGACGTCACGTAAGGCAAAAGAAAATTCAAGTGTGAAAACGGAAGGACAGAAGTACTACTCCATGAGAATAAGGAACGACGTTTGTCCAAAACCGAGGATAGATGGAGAAACGTGGATGAAGAACCTTTGCGATGATATCAAAATAACCTCTGCCATGGAAAAAATGAAGCTACCAAGAGAATTTCGAGGTGGGGAATCATTTATAAGAACGGTGCATAAGATGCAATGCTGAAAGTTACAATATCATGATTATTCCGATTAAAAATAAGGCAAAGTGAAGACATGGGAAGAATGAATGTGTGAATTTAAGGTGATGTAACGAAAGAAAAAATGATGGTGTCGTATAAATTATTAGTTTACATTTAAGACGTGGGAGCCAGCACCGTTAGATCGTAATATGACGCAGCAATATAAAAACTGCAAAATAATAAGGCATCAGGAGTGCATGATGTTTTATTTCAGAGCTAAAATATAGGAGGCAAGACTTGAACCTAGATCTACGAGAAATATGTTCAACTTGAGATATTCCAAGTGATTTCGAGAATAAAAACACCAGTCCTAATCCAAAAATGAAAGGAGTAGAGAAATGTGAAGACTTTAGGACCACAAGTTATCAACTATTGGGCTAACGTCATCCAATAATGATAGAATAATGGCTTCAGATAACGGCTTTGGAGCATTTTCATCTATGGGAGCGAGGCATGGACGTTGACAGGAGCAAAAGCAGGAAAACAGCCGAGAAAACAAGCGTAGAAGTAAGGAAACACCTCATCAGGTTCTACATAATATGGAGTTTCTTTAAAGTAGCATGGCACTGACGTCGCGACAACTGATAATTTATGATTGGAAGCATTCGAAACGTGGTGCTATTGCTGAATGGTGCAGATTAAATTGATTGAGCGAGTACGATGAGGAAGTACCAAGATAAGTTGGAAAAAAGAGAAGTTATTTGAAAACCTTGAGGAGCAGACGGATAGATTGAATCGGCACATCATTACCCATACAAAAAAAATCTATGCTCCGACTTTTTATTTTCTGCTCTATAACTGTGCTAAAGGGACTGTACTGTGACTCTGCTTAAACTGCACTTAAATTGAAACTACGCAGTACAGTTATAGCCATAGAGTTTACA